>NC_137122.1:54521976-55721976 GCF_949319135.1 Squalius cephalus | reverse complement strand
CGGAGACGCTGTAGAAGGACAGAGTTCCTGCACTGTGATCCACATACACTCCTATTCTTCTGCTGATGGACAGTGCAGGGATATCAGTGCGTATGCAATTGTGTAGAAATGTGTAAATGGAGGAATAACAGTCCAAAATCCAGGATTGATCATTATATCCAAACCAACATTCAATACCCCCTTCCTTCCTGCTGATGCTCTTATATGACACTGATATATACACACACCCAGTCCACTCAATCTCCCAGTAACAGCGTGCACACACACTCTCTCAACAACTGAAAACAACAATCAAATCTGTCTGGATGATCAGGATACGGCTGCTCTGTGTCAGTGTTAGTAATCACTCTGTTCCTCTCAGACAGACTGAGGTGTTTATTCACTGTGTTCAGATCCAGAGTGAGCTGATGGGAATCTGATGGAGAGAAAACACATTAGAAACAGGAATTATGAATCCATCTGATCTTTTGATGTAGCCAAATAGGGGTGTAACGATTCGTTTTAACAACGATTTGATTCGTATCGCGATTCATGGTTGTCGATACGATTGAAGTACGATATTGGTTCATTTAGAACGATACGATCCGAAACAATTCAGTGACTTGAAATCGATTCAGTGATTTTTTAGCCAAAAATTCTTGTAAGGGAATCAGGTATCAATTAATTATGGATATAAACAAACAAGTAAACAACAATTAATGTCAAATCCATTCACATTTTGAATAAAGTAGGACTGCACGATTATGACAAAAATCATAATTGTCGATTATTCCCTTGATATTGTAATTGTGATTATTAATTACGATTATCACAACATTGAATGATGTTTTGAATAGTTTGGCCATGGGACCCACATTTCCCCATGGTCATCAAGTCACGACCCACCTTTTTAGGAATTTTATAGGCCTATAATAATGCATTTGTTTACACAAAAATGGTTGACACACAAGTTCTGTCCCCCTTTACTTAACATACAAAAAAATTGTAAGAATATGACAAATACTGATAAACAGTAGGCACTGCAAGGTTAAACTATATAGCAGTCCCAAACTAGTTTTTGTTAATACAGTCTTGGTATGAGCCACCACAGTCATATAAAAATATACAAAATAACCACTAAGTGGCATTTTGTTATGGAAACAACAACAATTAGGCTACCATGGTGATACACAATACTTAGAAGAACTTAACTTAACTTACTAATTTACGACGTTGCATGCGCATATTTCTTTTGCGCTTTAGTGAAGTGATACAGCGCGCGCCGGCGCATTTGCGCGTGCAATTGAAGAGTGCGCGCTACTGCAGTATAGCGGCTGAGAGGACAAGAAAGTCCGTTTTTCTGAGGTGAGAGACTTTGCGCTGCTTGACTGTTGTCTTTGCGCTGCTGCTGGCGCGTCACGCATGGCGACGACGTCACAGATAGGCAGACTGAATCGAGTAATGTTTAACGCCTTTATCATTAAAAGTGCTAAGAAAAAACATCCATATAAAGTCTGACGTGCTTAAATCCAATGTGTTATTTCCTAGTATCGATACAATCGATTCATTGCCTTTTAAAACGATATTAGATCGATATATGTCGTCCGGAAGGCCAACTTGCCGAGCACAGATCGATGTAGTTGGATCATAGGAATATAAATCGATAGATCGATGTAGTTGATGAATCGTTACACCCCTATAGCCGAACTCTTCATGAATCAATGTTCAGTGTATCATCAGTGTCTCAGTACAGCTGACCAAATATCCTGTGCAAATCATCATTTACATGATCAATTATAAAACTCTTCTATCATGATTTATTTCTCCTTCTACAGGAAGAACATGAACACATTCAGTGAGGTTTTCTGCTTGTTTTCTAGTGACTCACATTGTAGGAAGTCGTTCCTGGTCTTGGGATTCATGTTGGTGAATGTGACTGTGGAAATACACAGACATGGTAAGTGTGAAGAAAAATGACAAGATAAAATACATTAATTTCTAATGCTGGGTACACACCAAAAGATTTTTTACATCTTATAAGATTTTCAAAATGTGATAGACCACAAACATGAGGACAAAAAATCCTAGATTTAACCATTCATTCAACATGTTGAATATTTACGATTCGCGATCGAGGCCAGCTCCAACATTCTTCCGAGCAGGTTCGTATACTCTTAACACACCTCACACCAAGGAAAAATCTGATAAGATAATCTGTAGAACCATCAAGATAATTGGGACATAGATAGGATTGTCGGAAGGGGGGTAATCGGCCCAAAATCAGCCTGATTATCTTTGGGTGTGTACCCAGCATGAGACATTTTTAAGACAAGAATCCCTAGATGGACCTCGCTTAAAGGTAAGTCACCTGGCCCTGATGGAATTCCTCCAGAGCTCTACCAAGGTATCTGGGACATTGTGGGTTGCCTAATTCTAAGTCCATGAATGACGCCACTGATCACGGTACACTTCCCAGAGATAAAAATATAGAGCTCATTAATTTGTTGCTTAAAAAGGATAAAGATCCATTAAGTTGATCTAGTTATTGCCCAATATCTTTGATGTCAGCCAACGTCAAGATCCTATCTAAAGCATTGGTTTTACAACTGGAACCATACATTGACGATCTGATCCATTATGACCAGACTGGCTTTTTGAAGAGCAGTTTAGCATCGGATAATATGCATAATAAGGGCACCAGCAGTTCCCTTTCGAATGGGAACTCGAACTGCGTTGAGAGATGAGAGTTAAGAACTAACTTTCTGCGGCTTGGGTCCAGCAGCCACCACTGCGGGAGGAGTTGAACAGGAATATTTCTGTTTAAGCTCCTCTTGCTAGCTCTGGTACTCCTGTTGGCTTTCTTCTCGAGGGAAGAAAGTCTTATTCAAAGTGGCTCGGACCTCACGTTTGCAGAGGCAACGTGTAGATTACGGGTCTGCAATAAGAATCTAGTGGTTGGCCTCCTATCACTATAGAGGGTGGTTCAGCTCTCCTGAGCTCCAGTTAGACAGTGACATCTAGTGTTCGGCCATTTCTAAGGTCACCTTGATAAACTGCCTTTGAGTTTGAGTTTGGTTGGTCTCATCTTGCTTTAGAGAGTAATTCTGCTGAGGCCTCTGCTCACACGAGCTCTAGTAGAGAGAGACATCAAGTGTTCAGCCCTCTCTGAGGCCACCGTGGTAACCAGTCATTAAGGCTGAGTATGGTTGGCCTCCTCTTGCTTTAGAGAGTTGTTTTGCAGAGGCCTCCGCTCACCTGAGCTCCAGTTAGACAGTGACACCAAGTGTTCAGCCCTCTATGAGGTAAAACTGTCTTTGATTAGACCCGTCTCAGGCCCTATTCGATAATATTGGCCCAGAGCTTCCCTGGGGTTTCTCAGGGGTTGAGCCAGATCCTCCTAGTATAGTGATAGGTGAGGGAACTCTTTTCTCTTCGTCAGTATTCCCTTGAAGGTACGTCTTTCAGGGAGACTGACATTACCAGACCTTGGGCCCTGCCCTGAGGGTGGGCACTGTACGCTCTCCCCGGTAAGGAGGAATTTACACTCGGGTTCTTCCTTGCATTGGGCAAGGAGCTTAGGTCGTGACCTTAGGGAATAGAGTCACTGTCAGTTTTGTGTTGACCTGAGTGAGGTATTGTTCTCCGGCATCTAGGTCCGTTGAGTCTTCTTTGTGCTTGTCATAGCCATTCAGGCAGTTATTCCCTCAGCATGGTGGCGTGGGTACTCATTCACCAAAGTGTCTTTGGGTGCAGTTCGAGTTCCCATTCGAAAGGGAACATCTCAGGTCATGCATGTAAACATGGTTCCCTGAGAAGGGGAACGATACACTGCATCTCACTGCCATGCTTCAGGCATACCTGGCCATGTCTCCTTCAGACAAAAAGCTGATGATGTATACTTAAAGTGCTCTCTTATACTAACGGTCACACTAGAGTGATGTTGCAGGTCAATGTCATTGTCACATTTGAATCATGTACTCAGACATCAATCATGCTGGAGGCGTTCCCCAAAATGTCTTTGGACGTAGTGTCTTGTTCCCCTTCTCAGGGAACCACGGTTACATGTATAACCTGAGACATTACACATAATTTACCATGCTGGCACTACTAATGTTACTTATGCCATTTTTTCTTTCGATGCTGTCAAAGTGTTTAACAGACTTGAATGGGACTATATATGGGCTGTTCTGGAAAGATTTGGATTGGCCCTAAATTCTATTCAACTGTTATATAAATGTTCTACTTCCTCTTTAATGACAGGATATTATGCTTTATCTTTCAGATTTAAGTACTTCTCAACCAGAAGTTTTGAAACTAATCAATACCTTTAGCACTATGTCACTATGCCTAACTTAATGTTATACCACCTTGACTGGTACTTTGGAGGAGTATTGAATCTGACTGTGTTCTCACTCTTAGGCTCCAAGATCTGCCTTTTACTGGTATAGGCTCAAGAAGTCTTCATCTGGAAACAATATTTCGACTTCCTCAAAAGCTTGGTTTAATTCAGAAAAGGTTACAGGTCATTGGAACCTGTTATCTGGTGGCCAACCTTTCAGTTACCTTCCCTGGTCCTTAAAAGGTGTGCTCACTTTTGGTGTTATATTGAATGGTAGCGGACTGTGCACATTTCAGGATATTCAAACAGACACTACTCCTTGCCATGTACTGTACCTCCTTTTTTATGTATTTGAAGTTAAGGTCTGCAATGAAAGCTTATGGTGTGCCCAGGAATTCTAGCTTAGATGATCACCCATTGTTAAAGTGGATCAAACAAAAGACTTTTTAAACAGAAGATGATCAGATGAGAGTCTGACTGATGATTATATGATAACACAACACTTGACTGAATCTGACTGAATTCCTGACAACATCTCAGTCAACGGCTCATTCTGCTCTCATGAAATGTTTCTCTGTCATAGCAGGATCTTGCTCAAGTCCACTATGATCCTGTTCTTCTAGATCTCTGTTACCTGCAGGAACTGGATGTGATCTTGTGTGTGTGAAAGCTGCTCCAGCTCAGCGTCTCTCCTCCTCAGATCATTGATCTCCTGCTCCAGTCGCTCCAGTCGTCCTTCAGCTCGACTCACTGCAGTCTTTTCCTGATCTCTGATCCGCTGTGTGGAAACCAATGACAGGAAATGACACATAAAACTACTAGCACACAAAAATCTTAGTTACATGAATCGAATTGGTGAACGTGGTTAAAGATCTTGCATGGTACATTTATACTCTAGGTTCAAACCACTGATTCATAGTTTCCTGAATTGAATGTCAGTATTTTTTAATCAGTGATCAGTTTTATATGAATCCTTCACCCTAAAGTTTTAATTCTGTCTCCATTTACTCTCCCTCATGTCACTTTAAACCTGTATGACTTTCTGTCTATTGTGAGACACAACAGAAGATATTTAGAAGAATGTCTCAGCTGTTTACAGAGGCCAAATAAAATATGGTGACACGTCAATAACATCAAACCTCATTGGTTCTTGCAAGTCACAGTCACATGACTAAACATTCATGATGTCATGGTACAAACACCAATGAAGTTTGATGTTTTTGATGTCATCATATTTGATTTGGGCTCCACATACATGAGTTGATCAATGATTGATTTAATTTGTGAAACACAATTTGGCTCTTTTATAAGTAACATACTACATAAGTGTAGGGTAGAACAGGGCTAAAGTTGCCGACTTTTCCAGTTGTTGCTATGACATGGTTAGATTCAGATTAAGTTGGGTGTCCATCTTAGAGATAGTACCCATATGTATAATGAAACAATCATATTTAAAAATAAGATATTAATCATATCATATAAAAAATATAATTTATTGTTATTACTTTGAATCTATATTCAATTATTATGTGATCTCCTTCAATGCTTTCATAATCTTTCCTTTTTAAAATAATGTTATTTCTGCATTTTTAAAATACATTTTTATTTTAACATATTTTAATGACAGTATATTTAATGAAATAAAATGAATGATTTAATTTATCAAAATAAACAGAAAATAGTACCAACTTTGCTTAAGTAATTTATGTTTTGAACAAGTATTAACTTAGGTAAAAGGCCCTCCTCAACATCTCATACAGTTATAAGACTTTTAATGAAAATGAACCATTTTTATGATTTATTTTCACACAAAATGTGTTGCTCTATCAATTTTCAATACAAACATATATTTTTTTTCTGCAGTCATGCACTTTGGGAGTAGTAAAAAGCTTTTTTTTTTCTTACGGTGTGCCTTCAGTCCCGTAGTACCCTACTTATTATGGAAATAATATAAGAATACTCAAGTGTGAACTGAACGTAATGTTTACAGACACATGATTGCATGTTAATTGCCATTAAAGGTTGTCTAAGCGATCCCGGGAGACGTTTCTTCTTGTTGACATTCGAATTATTGTCAAACAAAACGGAGGCTAGCTAGACCCTCCCTCCTCCTCATCCGCGCACTAACCCCCGAACCCCACCCCCACATCATTCTTGTCGGTTATTGGCTGGAACAGTTTGTTATGTTTCGTGCTGCGGGTCGCTCTGTTTGTTGCTCAGTTTGTTTTTGTTGCAGTTTGTGGAGCCTGTGGTGTCTACAGAGACCGCGTTTTTTTACAGTGTGTTCAGGGGACATGCAGCTAGCGGATAGTGAGGAGATGTTTGCGGTATGTGACAAAAAATGTTTTGGCCTAAAAAACGCATGACATGACTTAGAGCACCTTTAAATGAAAATGTATTATAGTTTAAACGTATATTTAAAGCAATTAGCTGAACTTAAGAGTGACTTTTTGACCCATTTAAATATATCTTTATATGTAATTGCACAATTCTATGAAATATGTATGTGTAAAAAATACTGTAATAATGAAGTTGCTACTATGTAATAATAATAATAATAATAATAATATCTACTATATAATATTGAATGACACACTTCAGCTTTAATTATAATAAATTATATAAATTATATTAAATAATTATAAAGTATTTTACAAGTGCTTTATTATGGTAGCCAACATCAAAATAAGTGTACTTATTTAAAGCACAACAAAAGAGTTTTAAGTAAACTTAAGTTAACTTTAAGTAAAACTTTTAATTTTAAATTATTAACAAGTGTACTTTATATAGTTTAGTTATGAAACATAGTCATGAAATTGTACTATTTTTTAAGTGCACTTAAGTGGCCTTTCATTTCATTAGTTTTATATAATCTGCAAGTACAGTTTGCTTTTATTATAATTTTCATTTTAAGCAAACTACAAGTGCATGTTAATACAATTAATACACTCCTTTTTTTTTACCATTGGAGTGGTTTAGATTACCTTTATGCTTTTGTCTCCTTTTTGGTGCTTGAAACTATTGTACCCCATTGACTTTCAATGTTTAGACTAAATAGATTAGACATTCTTCAAAATATCATCTTTACATTCCACAGAAGAAAGTAAATCAATCCTGTTTGGAGCGGCATGACAGTGAGTAATTGAAGACACTTTCATTTCTGTGTGAACAATCCCTCTCAGTTCATACCTGTTTCTCTGTCCTCTGTGCTGCAGTTGATACAGTGTTGTGCATGAATACAGAGAGGCACAAACACACAACAGCTCAACAACACTCCAGTTTCTGTTTCTCTGAACTGAGGAGTTGAAATAGTTTCCTGCTTCTGTGTTTGAGTGACGTGTGTAAAACAGGAGTGTGTGTAAAGCAGCTTCCTCATTCCTGGTGAAGGAGAGTCACTTTACTGCTGTGTTCATGCCTTTCAAGTGCTTTTCAAGTCGAACACTTCATAATTATGAGTTCCAAGCATATGAATAACCAAGCAAAGTTGTTTACAAATGAGAAACTCAGAATTTTAGACTCTAAATGATGATCCTCTCCAGACTGGAAATTGAGGCCAAGTTGTCAGCCACTGCCAGCGTTTTTTGATTAGATTTTTTTTTTTTTTTTTTTTTTTTTTTGATCATTTTCACAACATTCATGGATCCCAAAATATTTAGCTTTATGAATATCTAAACATGTAATATACCGACAAACAAAAAAAGAAAAAAGAAACAACAAAGCCTTTTTTACTTAAAAAAAAAAAAAAAAAGTTTCATTCTAGCTTCATGCATTTGTTTTATTAAACATGCATGTTGGTAAGTTTTATTAAAAACAAGCAACATTTTGAACAAAAAGCTTTTTTCAAAGACTACAACTGGCAATGCTTTGATCACATGTCTCTGCCTCTTTTTTCCTGTGTTTTGATCTGGAGATTCTGTCGCCTTTCAGAAGATGTATGACAGCGCCCTCTACCTAACTGTGAAAACACGGAAAGTCAGAAAATTTGTCAATGGCTGGGAAAGAGTTAAACCAATTATTACAAGTTGTTACAAGTTGTGATCATAATGATTGCAATATATAAAACATTTGGCAGTTTTGTATGTTGATTCAGAGTTGGCGTCATCTGAAGTCCTTGCAGGGGTTGGCGTCCTCGCTTCACAGGTGTTTGGTCATCTAAAATCTCTGTAAGACGCTCGATCCAAACTGGAGCTGGCGTACTCGGGATGGAATCCTGAGGTAGAAACAGAAAAACAAATGGATTTTTGTGTGTGTGTGTGTAGCTGCTGTTCATAACTTTTCAAGCAATACACAGTCATGTGCTTTTGATCTGATATAATCGGAGTATAATGTTATGCGATGCATTATCTGAATGCTTGGCTAAAGAGATGCGTCTTTAATCTAGATTTAAACCGTGAGAGTGTGTCTGAGCCCAGAACATTATCAGGAAGGCTATTCTAGAGTTTAGGAGCCACATGCAAAAACACTCTCCCTCCTTTAGTCGACTTCAAAATCCTAAGTATACCAAAAGTCCAGAGTTTTGTGATCTTAAAGAATGTGATGGATTGTAGGGTGATATAAGATTGGTTAAATACACAGGAGCTAAACCATTTTTGGCCTTAGTCAGTAGCTATACTCTGGAATCAATACAGAACTTAATAGGTAACTAGTGTTGATGATAAAATTGGGGTTATATGATCATATTATCTTGCCCTTGTACTCTAGCTGCTGAACTTTGGACTAACTGTAGGTTGTTTTTTTTGAGGATGCAGAACAACTACCTATAATGCATTACAATAATCCAGTCTAGAGGTCATGCATTCATGAACTGGCTGTCATGGCGAACAAACGACAGAAGCAATAGTGCAAGTAAACTCAGTTTATTGGTAAAGATGAAAGTGAAGATCCGGTGATGAGTGAGTAGCTGGTGACACAAGGACTGGGTGGTCAGCGAGATGTCCGTGGTGAAGTGCTGAACCCGTGAAACCCAGGTGAAGACGAAATCCGAAGAATGAGGAACAGGAACGGGAACATGAAACAGGAACGTCGACAAACTGGGATCACACACGGGAGACATCAACCAACGATCTGACAATGAGAGAAAAGTGCGGTGAGGTTTTATAGGTGGTTGAATGAACTGCAGCTGGGGTGTTGAATGAGATCAGCTGGATCGCTGATCATCCGGAATGAGTGCCACGCCCACTCACACACACACACACACACACAGAACAACAGTTACACGAGACAAGAAGGAAACAATGAATTTATGAACCGTGACACTGGCTTTTCGGCATCTGAACCAGATAACATGTTCTGTAGCTTAGTGATGTTTCTGAGGTGGAAAAAGGCTTTTTTGTAACATGAAATATAATTTTCGAAAGACAAGCAGTGGAGGAAAGAGTACTAAAGAATTGTACTTAAGTAAAAGTATTGCTACTTAAGTAATAATTTACTTGAGTACAAGTAGAAGTACTGAAAAATTATATGACTCAAGTAAGAGTAAATAAGTAGTTTGCTTAAAAACTACTCAAGTAACTACGTTACAAAGTACTTTAGTATTATTTTTCTATGTTTACCCAAAATGGGGAGATGATAGCGATATGGAGCGCTAAACACTCTCATGTCATCTGTTTCATTCATACTGGAAGCCCAGGACTGATTCATACCTAGCGCAGAAAGTCCACAAGTGAGATTCATAGGAATATTAAACTTATGACGTTTCAGGAAATGCCTCATATATGGATATAATAACATGCAAATAGAGACGTTTTGACTGATGAAACATGAAGACAAACACATGATAGCGATAATTTATCTGTGTCCATCAAGCTATCTCAGGTATTTTCATAAGAATGATGTATGTCTTTAAAGGGTTAGTTCACCCAAAAATGAAAATTAGCCCATGATTTACTCACCCTCAAGTCATCCTAGGTGTATATGACATTCTTCTTTCAGACAAGTACAATCAGAGTTATATTAAAAAAAATGTCCTGGCTCTTCCCGGCTTTATTATGGCAGCGAATGGCTTGTGTCGCCGAAGAGACCGGCCTGCAAGATGGGGGCGTCAGGAAAGCGAACTTTGTCGGCGTCCTTCATCTCAGCCAGGTCCAACCAGAGATGCTACTCCTGGATTCCATTCTGAAAGCGCAAACATTTGCTGTGATGTTTGTTACCACGACAACCGTCTGTGTGTGCATGTTGTGTATCCTGCTTGTAGCAAATGAAAATATCATGCATCTGAAGCTATAACTAATTACTGAACAACAGCACATATTATATATTTATTGTTTTAAATGGCACTCATTCGTTTCTGTGAAGGACCAAAGTAGAGGACACATGCGAAGTTACTTCCCACAATCATATATTTACACACTTAAATTATTATTTCAACCAAAAATGGAGTACATATGTGCAGCACGTTCAAAGGGGTGTCAGAGTTTTGGAAGTGATTGCCTGACTTCCAAAACTCTGACACCCCTTTGAACGTGCTGCACATATGTACTTCATTTTAAGTGTGTAAATATATGATTTCCTTTTCATTGTTTTTCTTTGTGGTATTTTCACCCCAGTGCAGTTAAGGCATTGGCAGACTAAAGAAGCAGACTAATGAAGCCAGGCAAATTGTATCAAAGTCAGCTTGGAACTACTGATTTTTGGACAGTTACTGTCAGCTTTGTGTGTTAGACTGAGACTAGAAACAACACGACTTGCAACACTTCTGTGGGTAACAGAATAAACACAAATCACACAATGGAAATTCCACATGGTTTTGAGTTACAAGTGAGGAATGTTGCCGATCCCTCACATACTCCTCATAAAGACAAAGAAAAGATATAGTAGAGGAAGAACTTCCACATGAAAGACAAGAGGAAGTCTTTGAAATCACACCTGAGACCCGAGAGCAGCAGGGGTTCTGGTTGAAAGCTCTCACATACATGCTACAGTTTCCCTTTTCAAACAAGGAGTGTAGCAACACCCTCCCAGTGCTTTTGACACAATTAACAGTTATCATATAGAATAATTCACCTTTCACAAGTCTCCCAGACATTAGTATAGATGCAACTCCAAAATAAAGTAAGCGTAAGCTAGCCTCTGCCAATATCAGCCCATTAAAGGTTAAAGTTGGATAACATGGATACAAAGAGAACTTTTATCCAGCTCTCTGGAGGATGTATTGCCATGGTAACGTAAAGAACCTCTAACCCCAGAAGCACAGAGAGCTTAAGGGCTCGAAGAGCTCTGCTGAGGCCAGAAAAAGGTCCTCCAGTTACCAAACACATAGGTGCGAATTCGCTAAAAATTTGCACCACTTCAGAGTGTGGACGCAGATATAGTAGAGTATTAAAGATTAAGAGGAAGAGCAATTTAATGTGTGCTGGATTCACAATCTTCAGTACTACTTGCTTGCCGTAATTAACATTAAAACTTCTGTCTGCCAAATCAAAGGCTGTGTCCAAAATTGAATTAGTGATTACTTTGCAACTAGTGTGTTCTATATAGGATGGAAGTGTGTATTATTAATGTGCTATAGATTGTCATGTAGTCATTGTCACGTGACATTCAGTTGCGTTGGTTCACTGACACTCACAAATCCTCTCCTGTGGCCTCATGGGATAGTAAAGTGTCCATCAGATCTCTGCACTTCAAAATCTCGCCAGAAGTAGGTCATCCAGGCACAAATAACATATGGGGCCCTATTTTAACGATCTGAAACGCAAGTGTCAAAGCGCAATGCGCAAGTAACTTTGTGGGCGGGTCTTGGCGCTGTTGCTATTTTCCCGGCGGGATAAATGACTCTTGCGCCAGGCGCAAATCTAAAATGGGTTGGTCTGAAGTAGCTTCATTATTCATAGGTGTGGTTTGGGTGTAACGTGAAATAAACCAATCAGAGCGTCATCTCACATTCCCTTTAAGAGCAGACGCGCTTGTTCTAAAGCAGATTCCTATTATAACGGCGGATTTGCCAGGCGCACGCGAGGAGCGGTTCACAGCCAAGGAGAGCAACACTCCCGTCAGGGACGTTGGGGATGGAGAAACCCACCCAAATTAACTTCGGTTAAAAAGGCGTATGATAATTTGGGTAAATGTGTAAGCTAGATGTATGCTTTTATAATAAATTGTCTATCTATCTATCTATCTATCTATCTATCTATCTATCTATCTATCTATCTATCTTTCGTAAAAATGAATGATTTGCAAAAATGAAAACTGCTGCTTCTGTGTAGATGAGATAATCAAAGTGTATGCGCGTTGTGCACAAGCTACATTGATTATGGCCAAGCATGCGCCCTTAAAATAGCATATGAATAACATGCGCAACGCGCCACTGACTTTAAACTATTTTTTCCTGGTTAGTGGCGCAACTGTTTTCTAAACCTGCAAAATAGCATGAAGGAACGTTTGCGCCTGAACACGCCTCCTTTTTTGCACTGAACCGCCCAGGGAGCGCAAGTTCATTCCCTAGTTTAGCGACGTGCTTCTGTGGAGGAAAAAACGCGCTTTGCGCGGATGCAAAATAGGAATGATACATGCGTCGGTGTACAAAGTCAATTGCGCTGGGTGCAAGATAGGGCCCATGGACTGCTGTATTTGTACATATTAGGGAAGTATGCCATTTCGGATGCAGCCAAAGTGGTGCAACAGATAATTCGAAATAGGAAATTACATCACAGAGTGTACCTGCAGATCCTTATGTTTCAGACTCATAGTCTATAAGTCTCTTAAAGAGTCAGAAGGGAAGGTTAGTTCAGGTTGTGTGTCACAACCCGATTTCACGAGACATATTATTCGTACATAACATTTGTATGAATTTGAACAATGTGATTCCTATGAAAACGTTGATTTTTTTAAGGGGAAAAAAATATGAAAGGACACCCCTAAACATAACCGTCAGTGGGGTGTAACATGTACGGAAATGTATGCATAGGATTGAATGAATTAATACAAATTAGCTAACTTTTTTTTTTTTTTTATCAAAATATAAAGTTACAAATTGGCATGAGAGTGTGTTGAATGTTATGTATGAATGCAAATCCAGTGCATTAGTTTAGACTCAAAACACTAATAAGGTTACTGATTCGCAGATGCTTCACGTCACCTGGGCTTGAGATTGTGATTGCAGTGGCTCTTCATGGAGGACATTCTGACATTTACATAACTACAGTAGGTTAAACACATCTGGAAGTTGTACAGTATCTTACAATATCTTGTCAAAACGTCTACGGTACTACGGTCTAAAGGTACACCTTAAGAAAAAATGTGCTTTTCACTACTCTATATGATTGCAGAAAAAAAAAAAAGAGATGTTTGTATTGAACATTTATGGAGCAACAGATTTTGTGTGAAAATAAATCATACAAGTGGTTCATTTTGTTTAATAATCGTATAAATTAATTAGGTGGTACCCCATACACGGGGTAAAAGGCTCACTGGCATGGGGCAAATGGACATAAAAAATATGTTTTTTAATAATGTCTAAGTTGATACCTGTTCAAAATAACCACTTTAGCAATTTGTTCAATAAATATACTGTCATTAAAATATGTTTGTTTTTTTAAGTAAAGATTCTGAAATCATTGAATGGGATCCCATAATAATTGTATTTAGATTTACAGTATAACAATAAATGAAATATTTTATTATATGATATGATTAATATTATCATTATAAATATGGTGATTATCTCTAAGGTGGTCACCCAAATTAGTATATGATATTTATCAGCTGAATCTAACCATGTCATGGCAACTAATGGAAAAGTCAGCCAGATGTTTATTACCATGTTAATTATTGTGCCATTCGCATTTTACATATTCTTCCGTAACTGAAAAAAAAAGTTATTTTAATTTGCTTGAACAAAGCTGAAAATCATTAACAAGACCTTTGTCTCAAATATATATTTAATAATTTATTCTCATTTGCTACTTAAATCTACAACATTTAAAAAAAAAACATCAAATATTAGATCAAATTAGCGCAGAATCAACATTGCGTTGCTGCCGGCGATCGTGTCAAGGATCAGCAAAATTTCTATGTGCGTCTTGTTTTGGAAAGTTTTTGTGCCAATTAAGGGTTTAGAGGAAAATAAAATCAAAGGCTGTAGCCTCGTTGTCCCAACATCATTTTGTCCCAGCAATATTGAATTGAAAACAAAGTGGGACTGACTTTAAAAAGAGTCAGAGAGAGGCTAGATGTAAGTGTAATGAGATACAGCCTACAAATTGCATTTTTTTTTTTTTTCAGCATATTTAGGAGTCAGGGAAATGGTAAGTACAACTAAAATACAAATGTTTGTGGTTAGTCAGGAAACCTTGACTAAATTATAAGGACTTAAGAGAAAAAAAATCTGCAAAAGTGGTGATGTACAGTAGGTAGCGATGCAATTAGTGCTGTCATAATGTTGTCAAGAGGCCAGTGGTGTTCATAAATTTGCATTCCCCCTCAGAAAAAAAGTTCTCCTTTTCCAGCTTTTATCTCTCTATCAGAAAGATCAGTGTCAGCGCCTGCGATGCGGTCAGGGGAGCCTGCCAAAAACAAGGGGGAAAAAAACCCAGAGCAAAACATTGCAGTATCACAAATCATCACGGCTTTGGCTACATGCTAGTCACTGCCCAGAACACTCAGTTACTAGATTAAAAATTCAGTGAAAATGCCTCAGCATTAACACTGGGGCTATATTCATATATCAGTGTGACAGATCAGAGAGACAAAGAGAAAGAGAGAGAGCTTTCTGGGCGTATTGCCTGTGGAGTATTTTCTCCGATCTGTGTTCATCAAAGACAGTCCTGCTGACTTGTCACGAGCTGGTTTGTGCTGGTCTCACGGGACTACATTCACAGTCATGTGCAGTGGGTTAAAAACCGGACAAAAAGAAGCTGAACCTTGAACCAGTAAGAGAGAATATGTGCATATATCTATTCACACTCTGATCACAGAGAAACCTAACCAGTGAGTGATGTGTCTAAAGCCCGGGACACTCCAAGACGACGTCAAAGAACTAGCGGTGACGAAAGCTGAGTATGTTGTCTCTCGACGGCTGTGTCTCGGCCGGAAAGCTGCGCTTGAACACAGCAACAGGACAAAGGGCCCTATTTTAAGGATCTAAGCCAGTGGTCTTCACTATTTTTTTCATGAGAGCCGCACTGATAGGACAAAGTCAGTAGGAGAGCCATTTTACCGCAAAGTAAATAAAGTTACATCCAGTCATAAATACCATATCTGCCTATCAATCTGTCACCCCTGAACATACAATATGCAATGCAATACAAAATGGTGAAAAAAACAACAAAAAAACAATATGTATGATTCATCAGTCAAATTTGTACCTCAGACAAGATGATTTCCAGAAAATATTCATCCCAAAATGACCTTGAGTTATATATTATTTTTACTTTAGCCCATCATGAAGGCCTATCTAACCATAATCCAAGAGCACATGCAGCGTTAAGAGCTGGAAAGACCGCCATAACTGGCAGCTCCGCAGAGACTGGATATGTTTACATGCACAACTTTTGTTTCAGTCGGACTGAATTCATTCCGATTGATGAATCTGAATGCATTGTAGTTTACATGAACGCTAAACATTGTGATGTGATACATGATCGGGCTGATGTGCGTGTTTATAAGTCAAAAGATTCAAATCGGAATATGAACATATGAACCGTTGTGCCGTGCTGTTTGTATTTATCACGCAGTAAAAATGCCCAAAACCAGTCTCTGTATGATAATCTGAAACAAAGACTGGTGAGCCGTTGTCCTGCTTCACTTCACAGATGCTGAGTGAAAGGAGAATTATAGAATGACAGGACACTCATTTATGTGACACTTTATTCATCAGGAGAACAGACCGTTCAGCGTTATACGTCGTCCTTTCAGTTTCGGGTTTCAATCGATCAAGTGTTTACATATTCTCTCGATAAACCACCCCTTTCAATCCGATCGAAATTATTTGTAATAGAGCCGACACTTTGAGTTTTTAATGGGTTATGTTTTAGCCCTATGTTTTTATGAAATATCTGTAATGAATGCATTATCATATCACCGTATTATTTACCACCATGCAAGCCACAAATTAAAGCTTGGCGAGCCGCGCAATGAGTAACACTGATCTAAGCGCATGGTCTAAAGCGCACGGCACAAGTGCACTTAGGGCGTGTCCGAATCCACTTTTGCTATTTTACCGACGGGAAAATGGTCGGCGCGCACGGTGCATGGTCTAAAAGGGTTGTCCCTATTCTCTTAATGAGTAATGGGTGTGTTTTGGGTGTAACGTGCATTAAACCAATTGGAGTCTCTTCTCCCATTCCCTTTAAAAGCTTCTCTAGCGAGGAAACGGATCTGCTCGTGCTCGAGGTTAAAGCAGACCATCTACGTGACAAGCCGGATTCCACCATATCTTTATGTACACAATAATAATCTTTGACATTGTAATCCTTTTATTTTTAATATTTGGCATGTTTGTGTGCTGCTGTGCGTCCCTGTGTGTGTGTGTGTGTGTGTGTGTGTGTGTGTGTGTGTGTGTGTGTGTGTGTGTGTGTGTGTGTGTGTGTAATAAGCAGAGTGTACATGTGTTGTGGACCCGCCTATAGTCACACATTGCTAACGCACTCTTTAAATAAAATAAATGAATAAAATACTGCGCCATTGACTTTAGACCAGGTTTCAGTTGGTCAATGGCTCAGTCTATTTCTGTTGCCTCAAAATAGCAACGCGCCAACAATGCGCCAGAACACACCTCGTTTTCAGACCAGCAGCCCATGGGCGCACAAATGGGCGCAAATGCATTTGCTATTTAAACAACGTGGCACAGAACGTGAAAATGATAAATGTGTCGGGCTGAAAATAGCCAAAAACACTTGTCTGCATTGCGCAGGGTGTAGGCCTATGATAGGGCCCTAAAAGTGACTGTCAACTTGCGTTGTGCACCTGCTTGTAAGCAAATATCTGTCTATATCAGCAGATTTCAATAGTCTATTTTCATCATTCAAAAAGGCAAACCGAAACTAGGACTGCAGATATACAAACAGTGCTAGCTTGACATTTTGAATATCAATCGCGCTGATCACTTTCTTCATTCCAGGCGGCTCATGTTATTATGAAAATATACATGAATGCTCAGGTGAGATGACCTAAATTTATCACAGCCTTCTGTCTGTACCGTCTTGACTTCTTTGTTCGCTTTCATCACTTTCGCTTTATTTTCGTGCACTGATTCGTTTGCTCAGATGAACAGTCAATCAGAGTTCTCTCTCACACAGACGGACGCATATTCAACATGGTGAACCGGCCCAAAAAACCCAACAGCATCTGACTAGACCCAATGGTGCAGAACACACCGGAAAAACTAGCCCGAACGACGCTCAAAAACAGGCCGACATTGCCTTGACGCCCGACCGTCGGCTTGGTGTGTCCCGGCCTTAAAGATGGCATCACCTCCAGTTTATTAGTTTATGTTAAAACTATGTAATCCAAATGGATGGAAATTTTATGTGCAATTCAACTAGATAAATCTAAAAATGTAGACGTAAATAGTGTCGGAAATATAATATATTTCTGTATTAATGGATGTTTTACTAATATCATGCATTCAGTGACGGAAGATACACAGACACTGCACAGCAATGACCATGCAGTTTCCATTATCACACACACACACGCACACACACACACACAGATATACGCATAATCCCTCTTTATTCAGTGGAAAGATACTCAGGCAAACACGTGAACCCGCTGACACTCTCACACTGAGAATAACACTCTACGGAGACCCTTACAAATGGGAAGCAAAGATAAAGGCCTTTGATCAAAGGAGCCTGCTGGAATAACGGAGGAGAAGAGGGAGGAATCTGCAAAGGGAAGAGGATGGAGAATAATTGGGTGCTTATTTTCACCACGTCCGCGGTATCTCTTGTCCTCTCTGCATGATGGTCGATAGAGAGACAGTTGGATCACACTACTGAAAGAAAGAACGAGACCACAACCTGCTCATCCTCCGCCCTGGCTCACCAGGTTACTCAGATGTCATTCTTTAATAGCTCACGATACTTCATGGATCTGAGATTTGTCTTCAAAGTTTCTCCTTAGGAGAAATACTGTAAACAATAGACATAAAAGAGGCAATCATTGGCATACAGTGTGTGAGTACAGAACTATAAAATTAATATGATGAGGTCTTGGGAGAATGTGACAAGAAATGTTTGAGTTCATTAGGAGATCTCTTTGAGACTTTTGATTGCAGATTTTATCAGAGGTATCAAAAATTATCTGTAACACTTTGTAATAACTGCACGCTATTAATCATTAGTCAAGCATTACTAAACAGTTAATTTGTCATTTATAAAGCATTAATAGACATTAATAAGCAGTTTATAAATACAGTTATAAATGCTTTGTTCTTGATTTTAAAGCATATCTATAATGTGTTTAATAATTGTATTTTCATACTTTATTAATGATCAATTTATCATTTCTAAATTAAGTATTATTTAACAAACCGGTTATTTAGGAGTTGTCAGTGGTTCATAAGATCACTTAGAAAGTGTAAGTAAATGATTAATAAACTGTTTAAATACATATTATTATTCAGACATATAGTAATAGTTACTTAGTGTGTTAATAAATGCTTTATTAACATGTATTTCTACTGTAATTCATGGTTAATTCAGGTAGTTATAAAGCATTTAGTAGTGGTCAGTTCACTATTTTTGTGAGCTCATCTAAAGTGAGGATTAGTTATGCCTTGTAAAGCATTTATAAAGGAGATTTAAAGGCAGTTCGATATTTCTATGTTCTGTATCACTGTGTTGTTTTTGTTTCCTTTTCCTGTTTAGAAGATAACTGAGTCTTTACATCTCCTTTATAAATGCTTTACAAAGCATAAATGGTCCTCACTTTAGATGAGCTCACAAAATAGTTAACTGATCACTAATAAATGCTTTATAACTACCTAAATCTATTACATTTACTTAGACTTTCTAAGTGATCTTATTAATCAATGACAACACCTAGTTTGTAAATAATGGCAAATAATGTAACTGGTTTGTAAATAATGCTATACTTCATTTAGAAATGATCAATTGATCATTAATAAAGTATGAAAATACAATTATTAAACACATTATAGATATGCTTATAAATCAAGAATAAAGCATTTATAGCTGTATTTATAAACTGCTTATTAATGTCTATTAATGCTTTATAAATGATGAATTAACTGTTTAGTAATGCTTAACTAATGATTAATAGCATGCAGTTATTATAAAGTGTTACCAAATTATCATTATCCATTACTGGGATATATAACTTCCACCAAGGTCTTGTTTTTTGTATTTATTTTGTATTTTTTTATACTTGTTTTCATTTCCCAAATTATACAGTACCATTCAAAAGTTTGTGGTCAGTCAGCAAAAACAGTAATGCAAAATCTTATAGCTTTTATATGTGAATATATTTTAAACTGATTTTTTTTTTTTTTCTGTGATGAAAAAGCTGAAAATACTGTAAATGTTTACTGTCACTTTTGATCAATTAAATGCATCCTTGCTAAATAAAAGTACACCCAAGCTTTTGAACTTTTCAATATTAATGTTGTTCATGAATTAAAAATTATTAGCCTACATATGCATGTTTACTTATGCCCAGCATTCCATATGATACATTTTTCATAAATTAAATAATTTATCATTTTGGAGAAGCAGTCTATGTTAACTTAAAAATGACTTGTATGTTTTTTTTGTTTTTTGTTTTTTCATTCATTTGTATTTATTTACTGCTGTTTAGGAGAATTTGAGATCTCTTAAAATCCCCCTGCAGAGAGAGTGATACATAAAACAGATTAACATTCTGATACATCGACTTATGGACAACCCTGCATAATTTGCTCTTGAAGAATCAGTTTCTTATAAAAGCTTGTTTCTGCCACAGAACAAGTCAGAAGTCAGAATTGTAAGATTTAAACTAAATTGCAAGAAAAAATGCACAATTGCAAGATTTAACCTCACATTTGCAAGAAATATGTCAAAATTGCGAGGAAAAAAATTCTAAATTGCGAGATGTAAACTCGCAATCGCAAAGAGAAAAGTCAGGATTGCGAGATAAAAACTCGCTACTGCCGAAACAAGTCAGAATTGCGAGAAAAATTGTCAAAATTGTGAGAAAAAAAAGTCAGAAACAAGTCTAAATTGCAAGATGTAAACTCGCAATTGCGAGAGAAAAGTCAGGATTGTGAGAAAAAAAAGTCAGAACTGCGAGAAAAAATGCTAGAATTGTGATACAAGCATCAGAATTGCAAGAAAAACATCAAAATTGCAAGATAGAAATTCGTTATTGCGGAAAATAATTGTGAATTAGGAGAAAAAAACGTAAAAATTGCGCAATATAAACAATTGCAATTGCGAAATTCAAAATTCTGAATTTTGAGAAAAAAAGCTTTTTATTTCATGGCAGAAACAAGCTTCCATAGTCTCTGGTTCAAACATACAAAGCTGAATTAAACCAGTATTTCCACTTGCCATCGTGTAGCGTTTACTACAGTAAAGTCCATCCTTCTTCCACTTTCGTTCACACTGACGACATTGCTGTCTAAGTTCCCGAATATCATTGTTTATCCATGGTTGGGATTTGCATTTCCGCTTAACAAGCTTTCGAGGTGCAATAACATCTAAAATATTACACCATCTATTGTTGAACAGTTGCACTTGACCATCAACACTCAAGTGGGAAGGAACAGAGTCCGAGATAAGAGGTTGATATTCCTCCAGATACATATTAGAAAATGCATTAAAGGATTGAGCAGTCAGAAAACGAGACCGGCATGCTTGAGCTGGTTTTGTACTGGGTAGAGAAGGAAGAAGAGTAGAGAACAGCACCGGTTTATGATCAGAAAACGAAGTTTCACTGGTGACAACATCAGCAACAGATAAACCATAAGTCAAGATCAGATCTAACGTATGACCAAGACAGTGAGTGGGACCGTTTACCCATTGCACGAAGTATAGTGAAGATATGAGGTTTAAAAATCCTTTGCTAAGGCATTGGCTGCACAACAGACATAATTATTGAAATCACCCAAAATTAAAAAACAATCGCATTTAGTCAGAATGTCCCCCAAACAGTCAGCAAATTCTTCAATAAAATTATTCGATGCCGGTGGTCGGTAGACTAAAATGATCAATACAGAATTAGAGGAATTCAAATGAATCAACTGAACCTCAAATGTAGTAGGACTAACGGTAGTCAGCAGTCTGCATTGCAAGTTATCTTTAAAAACCGTCACAAGACCTCCTCCTCGACCTGTAAGACGAGGGTTATTGAAAAATTCAAAGTCAGGGGGTACTAGTTCAGAGAAAGGACTTAGGTCACCTGATTTTACCCATGACTCAGTTACAAAGAACAATTCCAGATCATTTGAAACGATGAAGGCATTGCAGATAAAAGTTCTGTTGACCAGGGAGTGAGCATTAGCGCTTCATTTAACATTGGTCAGATCGTCTGGTGTTCTCCTTGGCTTGGCTTCCAAGGGGCAAGATGGCGCCGGTGTGTGGCAGGCCATCTACTCTCAACTTTATCCATGTTAAATCTGACCTATATTAAATGAAGCAAGGGTGCTGAGATACATTCAAGCTATTTTAAGACATGAAGACATTTTTTTTTTCACAGTAAAATTGATTGCAAGGGGACTTTAAAACATGTGAGATTACTGGGGGGACTGGAGAAGCAGGAGACTTGCGTCTCAATTTCATCTCATTACTGTCTGGAAGCAGCAGTTAAGATAGTAATGAGATCTTCTCCATGATTTTTCTTTTTACTTCAGCTTCTCTGCTGCTCTTCTTTGCATCTTTCATGCATGTGAACCCCTCCTTACCTGTTCCCTACAGGCAGTTATCCACATTCCCTGTCAATTGAGTCTTTTCCAATTAATAGTTTTGCCGTCTCCAGTGCAGTGACTGGGATGAGGCTGGCACTGATCGGAGAGGTTGCCATGACAACATACCTTGTTATATTCTGATTAAATTTCCGTAATATGTAATAAATTCAGCGGAGTGGCAGGCGTTACGAGCACAACTGCAGGCATTTTCCGAGGTTTTATTGAAGCGCAGCCATCCAAGGCTACTCTACTGTTCTGATCAGACAGAAGAATGAATGCATGATGTTCAGACGGCTCTGAGACTGTATGCAAACATTTCTTTTTAAAGTTTCAGCAGCATTATGCAACATTCACCAAATATTTCACAGTGGGTGCCATTTTGTCTTTGTTCAGTCTCTAGTGTGACTGCAAATAAAACCAACGACCCGGGCACAGTGCAAAAATATTAAGATGTATAAATCTGGACAGCTAGAGAAGAAATATTTCTGGC
Source organism: Squalius cephalus (assembly GCF_949319135.1). Lineage (NCBI taxonomy): Eukaryota > Metazoa > Chordata > Actinopteri > Cypriniformes > Leuciscidae > Squalius > Squalius cephalus. Next base: position 55,699,326 of record NC_137122.1, on the reverse strand, counting down.
TGATGAAATGAACCTTGCATACACTGACCTGATGCCATACGTTCTCAAGGTTTATTAAATTCTGAACTTATAGGAACACTGAGGACTTTAAAAAAAAAAAAAAAAAAAATTGTAATCACACATTTGTAATGATAAAGTTGCTAAATTAGTACATTTGAAATATATTCATTTTAAATGTGATATTGAATAATTAAAAGCACTTTATAATCAAGCACTTTACATGTGTTTTAGTATGTTAGTCAACACATCAAAATAAGTGCACTTCTTTAAAACATGACAAAATATTATTAAAGCATAATGATTTAAAATGGACTTTAAAGTAAAACTTGATTGTAAATACCTTTGCAGTGATATACTGTTAACAAACATCCGGCGCCGTCCACGCTGCTGAGAGCGACTATGAGATAAATATGTAAATATGTGCCGCTCGCTTCCCTCTCAGTAACAAACTAAACAAACAACAAAAATGATAGCGGTGAGAAAACAGCAGTTCAGAAAGCATCTGATCATAGTGATGATGTGGATATGTTTGAACCAGCTTTGCTATTCACCGGCCGCATGGATCATTCAAATTAAACTGTTATGATATTTTAATTTATAAAGTAGGCTATATTTGAGACTATAGACTATAAAGATCGATATGTCGGACTATAGTTTGAATTAATCCCGTTTCTTAGCATGAAACATTGACATACAGAACGGCCCTAAACCAAAAAGCCCTATTCGGACGGTAATCGTTTCTCATGGGGTCATAAGGTATTTTCAAGATTTTTAGGGGCTAGCTGTTGATTTTATTGCCTTCCGAATCCAGAATGTCAGTTTTTTTTTTTTTTTTTTTTTTCTCACACCACCTGAATAAAAATCCTTGGCCAAATTACCTACTGTTTTTTGATAAACACCAAGGTCGTGTTTAATTGTCGTCAGAATCCCCACCTCTGAGTTAACAAGAAGAGATCAAGTGTTAATACATCCTTCTACAAATTATTTGGAACAGTGTATTTGTATTTGTACATGTATTTTAAAGTGAAAAAAGCATGATAACTCTCTATTAATGACTTAAGTCATTGTAAGCTTTTGGGTTTTTGAAAGGTTTTGGATAATGACTCAAGTGTTACCTCATCTTTCTAAAGTAATTACTAATTATTTGGAACAGTATTCTATAGTGAAGATCATGGGAACACACTAGTAATGACTCAAGTGTTACCAAAATCCATCGGAAGGAATTACTATCCAAAACCTTCTAAAAACCTCAAAAGCTTACAGACTTCGGTTTTTATAGGGAATTATCTTGCTTAAAATACTAATGCAAATAATTATTAATTCCTTCCAATGGATTTGGTAATACTTGAGTCATTACTAGTGGGATATCATGATCTTCACTTTAGAATTAATGATAGCTTATGCATTATTCATGTTAATTATGAACCTGTAAAGTTCCTAGTAGTCCTCTGGGAGGTATGAAAAAAAAATAGTACTTATTGATTAGCTAATAGTGAACTACCACATTCAACTGAGCGCTATTACATACATATTACATTACATAATGACGGAACAGTATTCTAAAGTGTTACCGAAAATGTTTACTTAGCTTTTATATTATTATTATTATTATTATTATTATTATTATTATTATTATTATTATTAATTAGTATTATGTTATATTATAGTTATACTTTTAAGATTACTTGAAGTACACTACAAGTGCACAATTGCACAATTATGTTTCATGTGTACTGGATATGCCAAACCCGAGCTACAGTTGCATTATAAGTCTGTTGTTAAATTGTTAAATCTGTTGACTAATTTCACAAAAACTGGCCCGGTATGATGAGTCAGACTAAAGTGTTTACATCACATTTTAAAAAAGACAAATGATTGCTTTTTCCGACTTAAATCAAACTTTTAAAGTGCATGTAAATACATTTAATGAAACAGCCCACAAAAGATAAGATCTGATAATTAAAGGCAAACATAAGGGTATATAGAGGGACACAAAGCAATTAACACAAGACAGTAAAGGCGTAGGTTAGGTTTGAAAGTTGTAAAGGACATATTGAGAGGAGGCAGCAGACAACCTTGACATTATCATTTTTTTAAAAACATCAGTGATTAAAGCAATGAGTCACAAGACCTTGGTCCTATTCAGAATGTTGTAGTTAAGAAAATGCCATTGCGTGGATGTAAGCCACAATTCTATCACAGACTCTGTCTCTTATCTGAAACTTCCTGCTCCAGTGAAATCGCAAACCAAATCTGTCAATGCTCTGATTTTTTTTTTTTTTTAAAGCAGATGCGATTTTTATTTGTTTTAAAAAAATGTTCAGTCAAGCAAGATTCATTCTGATGTCATCTGACACTTATATTAAAATACATTCTCTTCACCCAGTTTAATGCTCATATTAGTAGGCGTTCATCCATCTAAAGAGCGATTTGCTCAGATCTGTCAATCACTTTTCAGCTCAACCAATCGCAAGAGTTTGGGGCGTGGCTACTGTAGCAGGCGGAGCCAGAGGGTTGGACTATGGCTGATGCGTTACATTGGATAAGACATTCAGCTTCGATTACAGAAGTGAAAGCCAAAATTTGCTGCATTTAGACCTTCAAAGATTAAACAGGTCATGACACATCCAAGCGAGCATTGCATATGGAAAAATTATGACAAATGTGCTTGAGTTGCACTAATTGAAAAAAAAATCCATTGCATTAACAGTGCTTGCATTTTAATGCATTGTATTTTCGGGGCTTGCATTTTTAGGGTCTGAAATTCAACATTTTTAACAAATTCAAAACATTTCACACACATTTTCATTGTTAAAAATTCAATAATTCACATTCGCCTTCCAGACTTCACTTCCAAAATATTCAGTCTGTTTAAAAATACAGCCTATATTATTCGACAGACAATTTTCAGGCCATTTTATTTCAGTTTACAAATTCGCTTCCACAAATTCAGTGGTTAAAATTCGGCCGAATATTCAACATTTCACTTATGGGAACTGCAGGAATAACAGTAGAGTACCGATGCATACTCTTCATCTGCTGTTGGCCCTCCTCACCAGCAGGTGGTGCAAGCGCGTGTTGATGAAGAACAAAATAACAGGTAGAGCAAGTCATTCATGCAGAAACTGAGGGTGCTTCTCATTTCTTATTTGTGCATCCTCGTTTCCTTTCCTCGCTTCCTTTCCTCGCGTCTCAGCTCCACCCCCTGTAGGATGCGAGGGAAGACTGCAAGGAAAGAAAATAAAGACGGAGAAATCGAATGTAACTTTTTTTTATGCATTGGAATACTTGATCACTCGAGCGTCACTTCATCGCGTCATCAGCAGCGCTCAAAGGATCTGCCCTTATGTTGTTGAAGTTTGTTTATTTAAGAAATTCATAATAAATAATAATAAAGCAAGATACCCTGTTGAAATATGTGAGATATGTGGTTTATATAAACTGCAAAAGTAAAGTATAAATTAAAATGATTGTGACCGATGTGAAGGGGGAGGAGAATTTAGACGTGCGTCACGTTTAAGTCGATAAAACTCTTCCGCATAGGATACACCTGTGTATCCTCGCTTATGACTCCTCAGGAAGCCTCCTCACTCCTCGATCCTCGACTCCTCGCGGTGCATTTAGAGAATTGAGATGTCCTTCAAGATGGCTGAGCTCGATCGGTTTCCGGGTCATAGGATGGAGGACGGAGGAGCGAGGAGACGAGGAGGGATATTGAGAAGCACCCTGACACTGTCAGAATATTATCACAGGCTATCTTTGGTCGCAAGACCGTTACAACGGCCGTCTTTGAACCTCTCTCACTGTACGACGTAGGACCACCATTTAGGAGCCACGACAGCAGAAATCACCATGATTGGTCATCTTTCCTCTCAAGTATTACCAAAACTTTAGAAGGAATTATTAAATATTTAGTTCAGTATTCTAAAGTGAAAAGCATGATAACTCCCTATAATGACTAAAGTCATTGTATGCGTTTGAGGTTTTTGTAAGGTTTTGGATAGACTTGAGTCAGGGTACTGTAGCACCATATTTAATTTTTGACAGGAATGAGAACGATTCTGTGAGGGACAGAAGTACAGTGTGTTCAATGGATCATACTGTGGTTTAAAACCATACCGATTCCTCACAGCCTTTTCATCTGTGTTAAATACAATATGGCATCTAACCTGACTAAGGACTGTAGTTTATACGATGATAGTCAAATGATTAAATATAATGAAGTATATAAATAAAGATTCCTATAGGGAAACATAGGAACTACTCCATTTTGCGCATTGAAACATGTTTATGTATAATTCATATTGTTCACAGCATTTACATTTAAGTTATACTTCCTGAAATATATAGTATTTGAGTTAAGGGTTTTTGAGTTGAAGTTAAATTGGAATTTTAGAAGCATTCTGGGTTGTTATGGTGACAGTCGAGTCCAAGTTTGAGATATTTTTCGAATTCTATTCCACCATTCTACTGTATCTCTCTCAGACCATCAGATAATGCCATTCATAAGCACTTGACACTCAAACACATCTACGATTGAACAGATCTAACAAAGGCATGCATGAAAGAAGAGAAGCTCTTCTCTTCCCCCTCACGTCCTTCACCCGCACTCCTCTCAGAGGCCTGATATTTGTTAACACAAGCCTGAAATGACATGCTTTTTCTATCGCATGACACAGCGTTAGTGTTTGACTGACATGCCGGTAAATGTTATTTTCACATGCACAAGTTGTTGGAGTGCATTTCTGTCAGGGTTATGGTTGGTTTGTCTGATTTTTAGGGTACATTTACATGACAATGATGTATTAAAAACAGAACAGTTTTTCCTTTGTGTTTTTTCGCATCAGACGACAACGTTATCAAAATGATCCCCGTTCACACAGATCCGTGAAAAAAACTAAAACGCTATTATTCATGCCAGGCCAGTAGTTGGTGATGTCACTTTGTACGGAAATACTACGCACCTGTAGACTGAACACGTAATACGCATGCGTATGACGTCACCGTTTTCACTAATTCACATCTTTGTTCACATCATTCTGGTCATTATATAGAGGTTGTTCTGTTTGTGTTTAAAGTGTTTGAAGTTACCTGAGTATTTTCGTTCTTTTTGTTTTTTTTCTTTTTCATTAAACACCTACTTCTGCAATTAGATTATGTTTTTTCATTCTCTGCGTCAACCCAGTGACAGTTTCTCAAAAGTCTAAGGGTTTGTTTTTTTGTTTTTTTCTGCAAATGCAATTTAGAGGTTGTGATGAAATCACATGCGCCAAATGAAGAAATGGTAATATAACTGGCTGATAACATTTTTCTCTCTTTTGAAGCCCTTTGGAGGTTTGAGCAGCTAAAGGATTTAGACAAAAATGAGAGGGATTGTTTTTCAAACTTGAGTTCCCTAAAACCCTAAAATTATTAGTCTAAAAGTTTTTAGCAGAATTTGAATCCAATACTACTTTATGAATGTTGAATATTTAACAGGGGGATTGTGTAAGCCAGCTTTATGAGGGGGTTTGTCTTGTGCAGTCAGACTTATTGGCAATAAAGTGCTTAGGGTGCTTGCAGGCTTTTGCAAGTTTTTGGTGCAGATGTTAGAGTTGAGTGTTAGAGTGATATTTAGACATTGCCAAAAGCAGCAATTCTGACACTGAAACCTGTCCGTCCTGGTCAGGACAACAGCTTCCTACAAACTGTTTGCGTAGGGCACCAAAAGGCACCATCTTAGTTGCACAAATAAAATAATAATGTTTAATTTAATGTAAATACGTTTGTATATTAATAAATCATAGTTCCCTTTCGTGGTCACTCCGAGTTACGTCGGATGACGACGATTGGGGTTTCGCTTAGAAGCCTATCACCTTCGAGTATTAGAAAACGAGCCAATGGCAATGAAATGCCATGGGTCTGCGGAATTTGCATAGCGTAACTCCGCCCGCCGCAGGGGGTATATAAGGAAGTACGCTGCACAAATGCAGATATGCTTTCGCTTCGGAGCCGAGAACTTCTCCACTCCTGTAAGCCAAATATTCTGAGTTAGTCTTCTCTTACCTTCGAGACGAGCGAACTCTCCGGTGTTGGTGTGACGGCGATTTCAGCGAGTGCTCACTACCCTGCTTGATCTGTTCAGTGATCTGACAGTTAGTGTGTTTCTCCCTGTGCGCTTCAGCATCCGCGGAGTTTATCCTCTCACAAAAAGAGCTTGCACGCGGCACGTCTTTTTAAAGATGCCTCGCCCGTGCACTTCTGGTTGCGGTCGAGATATATTTTTCTCTGATGGGCATGAACGCTGCTTAGCGTGTTTGGGCGTTGATCACGCTAAAGCAGCGTTCATGGATGACTCATGTTCTCACTGCGGGAACATGACCATCTCCATGCTGCGGTCGAGACTCAATGAGCTCACCAGAGCGAGAGTCCCCCTACCCACACCCCGATCTACTGACTCCGAGAGGGCTAGTACTTCGGCTGGTGGCCGGGGTGACCTGAGGGTGACTGTGTGGGACATACCGCCGACACGTCCGCGGTCCACACACCCCTCTTCAGCAGTGGTACCCGCGAGTGTACAGACTGAGACCGCTGGTCCCTCTTCGGAGCCCCAGCGCGTCTCGTTTGGAGCTCCAGAGGAAGATACTATGTCGATCGCGGCATCACAAGGTGGGCGCGAGTCCTCGGGAAGTGAGGATTCGGCTGCGTTGCCGCCCTCGGGCGTGCCAGCGTTGCCCGAGTCTGATCCCGAGCTGACCGCCATGCTTTCCCGGGCAGCCGCGGCCATTGGTGTTGAGTGGTCCCAAAAAAAGAGACAGAATCGAAATCCCCAATCCTGAGCCCACAGAGCCCGAGGGCCACAGTGCGCGCCACCCTCGGGTCCCGCCACTGCCGCCCTCCTCTGTCCCAGAGGTGCGGGATGACAGCACGCGCCGCTCACGGGCCTCGCTCCTCTCATCCCCCTCTGTCGCCAGACCCCTGCCAGAGCACGCCCCCGTGGGACGCGCGCCCTCCCCTGGCCTCCTCTGGCAGGACGCGGTTTATGACCGTGCCCCCGCACAGGGCCGCTATGCCACCCTCGCCGGTGCCGGTCATTCCGCCTCGCTGCCCCACCGACGGTACGTCTGTGGTTCGTATGACCCCGCTGGTGCACTTTCTGGAGGCCTGGCTAGAGCTTCCCAGACTGTCCCGCTGGGTCGCGAGAACTATCAGGCTCGGCTACGCGATTCAGTTCGCGCGATCTCCTCCCCGCTTCAGGGGAGTCCGCTTCACTATGGTCGGTGGCAATGCCCCTGTCATGAGAGCGGAGGTCGCCACCCTGCTGGCGAAGGGTGCGATCGAGATTGTCCCTCCAGCCGAAATGAAGTCCGGCTTCTACAGCCCTTACTTCATTGTACCAAAGAAGTCCGGTGGGTTACGGCCAATCCTCGACCTACGCGTCTTGAACCGCTCCCTTCACAGGCTGCCGTTCAAGATGCTAACGGCCAAACACATCCTCCAGTGTGTACGGCCGCAGGATTGGTTTGCAGCGATCGACCTGAAGGACGCCTACTTCCATGTCTCCATTTTACCTCGACACAGACCGTTTCTACGGTTTGCTTTCGAGGGACAGGCATACCAGTACGCGGTTCTCCCTTTCGGACTAGCCCTGTCTCCTCGCGTCTTTACGAAGGTCGTCGAGGCAGCCCTTGTTCCCCTCCGGGAACACGGGGTTCGCATCCTGAACTATCTCGACGACTGGCTGATCCTAGCTCACTCTCGAGACCAGGTTTGCGAACACAGGGACCTAGTGCTCCGGCACCTAGTTCGTCTGGGCCTTCGGGTCAACTGGGAGAAGAGCAAACTCTGCCCCGTGCAGAGGATCTCTTTTCTCGGTATGGAGATCGACTCGGTCGCCATGTGCGCGCAGCTTACGAGCGAGCGCGCGCAGTCACTGCTGACTTGTCTTCGTCAGTTCGAGGGCAAGAGTGCGGTTCCACTGAAACTATTTCAGAGGCTCCTGGGGCATATGGCATCCGCAGCCGCAGTAACGCCGCTGGGATTGCTTCATATGAGACCGCTTCAGCTTTGGCTTCGCGATCGAGTCCCGAGGTGGGCATGGCAACACGGCACGCTCCAAGTCCCAGTGACTCCAGCCTGCCGTCAGACCTTCACCCCGTGGGCGAACCTCAATTTTCTACGGGCCGGAGTGCCCTTAGAACGAGTTTCCCGGCATGTTGTCGTTTCAACAGATGCCTCCAACACGGGCTGGGGCGCCATGTGCAATGGTCATGCTGCCGCGGGCTCCTGGACAGGACCCCAGCGCCTTTGGCATGTCAATTGCCTCGAGTTGCTGGCTGTACGTCTCGCCCTGCACCGCTTCCGGGCGTTGCTCAGGGGTCAGCACGTACTAGTCCGATCAGACAATACCGCAACAGTAGCGTACATCAACCACCAAGGTGGTCTGCGCTCCCGCCGTATGTCGCAACTCGCTCGCCACCTCCTCATATGGAGTCAGAAGCATCTGAGGTCGCTTCGAGCCATTTATATCCCGGGACACCTGAACCAGGCGGCCGACGAGCTGTCTCGAGTTCGGCCTCTCGCTGGAGAATGGCGACTCCATCCCCGGACGGTCCAGCTGATTTGGGATCAGTTCGGCGACGCACAGGTAGACCTGTTTGCCTCCCACGACTCGTCCCACTGCGACCTGTTTTATTCCCTGACCGAGGGCACGCTCGGCACGGATGCACTGGCGCACAGCTGGCCGCGGGGCCTACGCAAGTATGCGTTTCCCCCAGTGAGCCTCCTTGCGCAGACCTTGCGCAAGATCAGGGAGGACGAGGAGCAGGTCATTCTGGTTGCCCCGTATTGGCCCAACCGGACCTGGTTCTCCGAACTAGTACTCCTCGCGACAGCACCTCCCTGGCCAATTCCTCTGAGGAAGGACCTCCTTTCTCAGGGACGGGGCACCTTATGGCACCCTCGTCCCGATCTTTGGAACCTCCACGTGTGGCTCCTGGACGGGACGAGGCAGGTTTGAGTACCCTACCACCTGCGGTGGTGGCTACCATCACTTCCGCTAGAGCATCGTCCACGAGACATGCCTATGCGTTGAAGTGGAACCTCTTCGTCAACTGGTGTTCTTCTAAACATCAAGAACCCACGAAATGCCCCATCAGTGTCGTGCTTTCCTTCCTGCAAGAAGGGTTGGAGCGAAGGCTGTCTCCCTCCACCCTGAAAGTGTATGTTGCCGCCATTGCCGCACATCACGAAGCAGTCGATGGTAAGTCTCTGGGAAAGCACGACCTGATCGTCAGGTTCCTGAGGGGAGCGAGGAGACTGAATCCTCCTCGTCCTCCCCTCGTTCCCTCTTGGGACCTCTCAGTGGTTCTAACTGCCCTGCAGAGTGCTCCATTTGAGCCTTTGCAATCAGTGGAGCTTAAGTTCCTGTCAATGAAGACAGCGCTCCTGGTTGCATTGGCCTCCATCAAGAGGGTAGGGGACCTGCAGGCATTTTCGGTTGACGAAGCGTGCCTGGAATTCGGGCCGGCTGACTCTCACGTGATCCTGAGACCCCGGCTTGGATATGTGCCCAAGGTTCCTACCACACCCTTTCGAGACCAGGTAGTGAACCTGCAAGCGCTGCCCTTGGAGGAGGCAGACCCAGCCTTGGCACTGCTCTGTCCAGTACGCGCCCTCCGTGCTTATGTAGACAGAACGCGGTGTTTCAGGACCTCAGACCAGCTCTTTGTCTGTCATGGTGGGAAGCTGAAGGGAAAGGCTCTCTCAAAGCAAAGGTTATCACACTGGATAGTGGATACCATTGCTTTGGCATACCAGCAGCAAGGTCGTCCGTGCCCCCTTGGTGTGAAAGCCCACTCCACACGTAGTGTGGCTTCCTCTTGGGCTCTAGCGCATGGCGCCTCGCTAACAGACATTTGTAGAGCTGCAGGCTGGGCGACACCCAATACATTCGCGAGATTCTATAATCTCCGAGTAGAGCCAGTTTCTTCTCATGTACTCGCTTCAACCAGCCGGTGCTAGATTCTGCTCAGGTGTCTTCGCTTGCTCGCCATTCCTCTCCACGGACGGGATACGTGCGATATTTTCCTCAGGTGAGTCTGATAAGCTCTGAGTTCCTCCAGCACTGCTGACGTCAACGCCTGTGTTATGCCAAATTCCATACTCAGCTTTTGCGCTTGACTAGGTGCCACCATGTGCATGGTTCCCCCTCTGGGCGACCCCCACATGTGTATTCCGCGGTAAGTCTCCTTGTGAGCGTGTGTCTTTCCCTTGGCAAGCCACCCTTGCCACCCCTGGGGTTTAAAATTCCACCTGCGGCTGGACACCTCAGTGATCTTCCATATGCAGCCTCTGGCCATATGTGTATTCTAAGTCCCCCCCATCAATGGCTGGGCATGATTGCATACTTCTCTCTGGAGATATGCTTCCCAGTGTACCTTGGTATCCCTGTGTTAAGTAGGACTCCTTCGTTCGTGCTAGTCTCACAACAGGGAGCTCAGACTTACGCAGGGCACTGGATGACAGCCGAGGTGGCGTGATTAGACTGGAACCCCAATCGTCGTCATCCGACGTAACTCGGAGTGACCACGAAAGGGAACGTCTCGGTTACGGATGTAACCCTCGTTCCCTGAGTGGGAACGGAGACGTTACGTCTTCCTGCCACTTCCGCTGTACCGCTGAAAAACGCCTGGGGCCAGTCTCGGCTCCTCAGCGAAGACATATCTGCATTTGTGGAGCGTACTTCCTTATATACCCCCTGCGGCGGGCGGAGTTACGCTATGCAAATTCCGCAGACCCATGGCATTTCATTGCCATTGGCTCGTTTTCTAATACTCGAAGGTGATAGGCTTCTAAGCGAAACCCCAATCGTCGTCATCCGACGTAACGTCTCCGTTCCCACTCAGGGAACGAGGGTTACATCCGTAACCGAGACGTTTTATATAGTTTTATATATTCATTTATTAAAGTTAGAGTTGTATTAGTTATTAAAGTTATCAACATTCTTAGTAGTCCTCAATCTATTCATTATAAGCAATAGAACAAGAAAAAACATATAAAAGAATGTCTGTCTTCTAATTATTATTTTTTTTGTAAAAAAAAAAAAAAAAAAAAAAAAAAAAAATATATATATATATATATATATATATATATATATATATATATATACACTCGGTGGCCATATTTGCAATGCCTCCGGGCAGCTATTTCGGACATCCAAGACCAAATCCTATCTTTTTGAATGGGGGAATCCTGAAATCTCAAAAACTGCTTACTGAACTCACAATTAAATTGCATACGTTAAAAAAGCTTTTTTTTCAGGCTAGACCAGACAGTGTGCATGTGAGGTCCTAAGCACGATTCTCAAGTTTATATGGGAACCGGAGCTCCTAACAGCAGCTGCAGTGACGTAATGACTTTACCAATCAGTGACTATTCCACCATATTGTTTCTCCCATTCATAAGTAATAGGAGTGAACCGTCTTTCTATATCTATAGTCTTTGGTTTCACTCATAATTACCACAGGCATAAAACAAGAGAATACACAGCTATCGTCCTTTTACGCTCCCTAAAGGGACGTAGTGATGAAAAAATATAATATGGGAGGAAAAATGATATTATATTATATATATTATAATATGCGTTATCAAAGAAATCTTTTGCTGAGAAACTTTTGTGTGTAGCACATATTTACAAATTCATCACATTGTGGTTGGAATCGGGATGTTCACTAACAGTGAGTCAATGCAAAAGTATTTCAAACTTCTTTTTACCCCTAAAACACTAAAACAATGAGCGAAAAAAAATAAGTTTGCCGTGAGGGCCTATATCAGGGCCTTTAGCCCTATTGACTTGCCATATATACAGGGTGTTTCCCTGCCTATGGCCCAAAGATGCTGGTATAGGCTCCTGCATTCCTGTGACCCTACATAGGACAAGCGGTTTGGAAAATGCATGGATGTCAAAACTAATCAGAGTATTCCTGACATTCATCCAGTAAGCCAGTGAAACGCAGCTACAGGGATTTATTCTGTATAATACAGAAAGAGTTTCCCCCTCACTCGTCTCAGACGGAGTGGCCTATTTCGCAGTCGCGCAGAGACAGCTGATGGACGGCATTGCTTTTCCCTCGCTGATGTCACTATTGATTTGTGAGTGGGCTTCCCCGGCATTCCTTGACTCTGTGGTGGAGGAGCTCATTTTAATGAAGATGTGGAAAGACGAGAGAGAATTATCTAGATCTGCTTGATTAAGGGGGGGAGATCTGCTTATAATTCCGGGGTCCCTGGCCTGTTTTCAGACTACTTACACAATCGACCTTCAGATCAACCCTAGGATGATGAGCACGACTGAGTTTGACGCGTATCAAAACTACAAATGAGATTCACAGGGAATGGAGTGATTGAACAAGAAACTGCGGGAAACACAGTCAGAGAATCAGATAGTGCAGACATACATTGGAATTACACAGTAGAAATGAAATATAACAATAATATAAGAAACACAATTTTAAATAATGCAATATACTACAGTTTCAGAACAGAGATATATAAATAAATAAAAGATTCAGTTCAGAGTAAGAAACCGTTCTCAGTTCATTGGATCATTGGGTTGATGCAATCCTGTTACAACATTACATCCATTGTCTTTGCCTGTGAAAGAGATACACAATATTATTCAGTTCATTTCAGTTGAATGATTCTGCATGACATTTCAAAGAAACCACAAAATATAGTGTTGCATAAAATACAACTTTTTGAGGCAGATAAAGGTAGGAACATTTGCAATTCAGAGCACTTTCAAAGCTTCTTGCTGTAAAGTTTTACATCACTCTGATACTGACAGCGGGGCTAAGTGATGACATCTTGTAACTTTTGGTAAGGATTTCTGTCTTTGAAATAGCAGCAGAATGGAAGGCAACAAATACCGCAGTTCTAGAGGGTTTTTATATTGCATCTGTGCTGTGGCTTCACCCATAGGAGTGTGGCTGCCAAATGTTTGAAATCCCCACCATTTGGCCTCAACAGTTTCTAAGCCAGAAACGTACACAGAGGACCACTAACAAGATCAAGAGTTAATGGAACAGTACACCAAAAAAGTACTTCTTTTGTGGAACATATGAGAATTTTGAAGAATCTTCACACATCATTAAAGGGAAAGTTTGCCCAAAATGACAATTCTGTCATCATACCTCATTTCGTTTTGACCGAAAAATCAAAAAGAATTCTATAGAACAGAAGATATTTTGTAGAATGTTGGAAACACCGACTCAATCGGCCCAATGGAGGCATCCGATCAGCGGGTGAAGTTCCCTGCGTGTTACTGTCTTTAATCGTGACAAAGTAATTTGATTAAATGAAATACATTTTTTCATATGTATTACCTCGTTATTTCATCTGACTCCATAAATGAAAAGGTTTTAATGATATCTGTGCATCATTAAATGTGAGCGAATGTTTGACTATTCTTTTTAACTCTTCACTGAAAATAATGTCAGAGTCAGTTAGAATAAAATCAAATGTTTACAATTTATTATGTCAGGTTAATGTATCATGCCAATTTCATAATCAGTTCAAAGATAATAGAAACATCAAATGCTCTGGAATAAAGAGAGAAGATGTGAACCTTGACATTATAAAATACATGATGCAAAGTGTTTTGCATACACTTCACATCACGGGCTGGTCTGGGTTATAGAATCGCCACAAGCCTTCTTCAGCATCTCTCTAAATACTCAGACCAAAGCAGAAACATCTTTTCAAATGTAAACATGAGTTTACAGTGGCAATTTGCATTAATCACCATCCAAGACTTACTAAGGACAGAGGCTGATTTACATGGAAACATTTGCTGACAGTGGGAATTTGCATTGACTTTACACCTTTGAGAGCAGGATGCCATTTGCCTGGAAGACACACCCTCCTTTGTATACAAGTTATCCCTAAAACTAAAAACTTATTACCTTTTGGTTTACCTCTTTGGGAATGAGACATTTGTACCAGTCGCACTGATACATTTCAAATGATACCAAACATGTATAATACTGTATGATAATTGTTCACATTAAACCATATAGATTTCTGGGTGAATTTCAGGTGATCTCAGCATGAGAGAGAGAGAGAGAGAGAGAGAGAGAGAGAGAGAGAGAGAGAGAGAGAGAGAGAGAGAGAGAGAGAGAGAGAGAGAGAGAGGGAATGGGGGGTCAATGGAAAAAGATGTATATTAGGATTGCTTAGGTGAGACTTGCGTCTCAAATGGTAATGCTAGTTTCACAAGAGAGAGTTCAAATCTCAAAATATCTTCTTTTATGTTTCAACTATCCATTTAAAGCATCATAAATGCAGTCACTAAGTTCTAATACTTCTGAAGTCATGCAAAAGGTTTGTGTGGGAATAATACAAATTGAAAAATGAAAAAAAAAAAAGATTCACTTATAAGCAGATTTTGTAAAATCAGGTAGTTCGAATTGGCATGCCGCATTGAGTTGTGACACACATTATACCTAGCATGAGATATTAACGTGCCATTTTTTCTCTTGAATGCAAATTAGATTATTAGCCAAGAGTTTTGGCAAAGAGAAAGAATGTTTTTTGCAGCACATTTACTGCAAAGTAAAAGGATATGAAAGTATCTGTATGATGCTGTCTTCAGATTTAGATTACTGCTCCCAGAAACTACAAGTGAATGTGTTTAAAGACCCTGCAGAGATGTTCTAGTGGGCTTTTGTCCATGAAATACTGCTTGCAAGGATTTTATGGTAATGTTATGTGATCAGCGTTGAGGCTGAGAGCAGGGTTTAGAGATGATGGGGCAATGGGGAAAACTGTGGGTCAGCGAATCTGGAAAGTTGTATCAAAAATAAATTGATGCCGTTATTATCACTATTGTTGGGGAATAAACATTCATTAACATACAATATATTCACATTCAAAGTTGCAATGTGTAATTTCTACACCATTAGTGGCACCAAACTGAATTGCAATAAAGATAGTTTTCAAATAGATTTTGGTTGAGCCAGAAGCTTACAAACCACAGCATTATGGTAGCAAAAAGCATTTTTCTCCATTGGTGGCCATTCAAAAGCATGTAAATATTTTATTATGTTATGATAGCTGTTTTAGCAGTGCCCATTTTGAAGGGCTCTTAACAGCTTGAAACAATCTTTCCTTATAAGCCGTTATTGACGTCACAGCACAGTATAGACGTATGCTGCTTTTAAGTGCATAAAGCAAACTTAAGAAAACCATAAAAGAAGAGTTCCCTTTCAGTCGCTCACATTCGACATAGTCGATGTGTCGACTGATTGGGATCACGCTTAGGGAGCCTGTCATCTTCGAGTATTGATAAAACTAACCAATGCACATTGGCGTGCGAGATTTGCATCTCGTGCTCCGCCCCGCAGCACGGGTATAAACACGAAAGTGGATGCACGCAACACTTGTCTTTCGCTTCGGCGCCGTCTCTAAAGAGTGTTGATTCATTCAACGAGCAAGTGTGTCAGTGCTTTTTCTGGAAGTCTCTCCCAGTGTGTTGGGGGTTTTACAGCGCGAGAGCAGCAGTGGTCGCGAGCCTTCTGAGCACTCAACTCCTGTTCTAACAGCATTCCTTTTTGTTTGTTTGTCTGACGGCCGGTTGAGGGCGAAGAAAGTGGCAGCAGTCGGGCTCGAGTGGAACCCTCCACCGTGTCCCGAACAGTCTCGTTTGGATGATTGTTTTCTCGGGGCGGACCGCACTGGTTCTTAGCCCGCCGCCCCAGTGCCTTTCTTTCCCGAAGTGCATGGAGAGCTTACCAGATTGTGGACAGCACCTTTCACTGACAGAAATTGCCTGAGTAGCTCCTCCCCCTTCAATACCCTTGACGGAGGAGCGGTGAAGGGTTATGAGGCTATCCCTCCAGTGGAGCGGTCTGTTGTGGCACACCTGTATCAGGCGGCCGCTGCCTCTTGGACAGGGAATCCTCGTTTACCCTCTCAGGCCTGTGAGTTCTCATCTGTCATTATGGGCAGAGCTTACAAAGCCTGTGGGCAAGCCGCTTCCTCTTTGCATGCCATGGCTTTGCTACAGGTCTACCAGGCCAAGGCACTCATGGACATGCACGAGGATAGCCCAGACCGTGCGCTCAAAGGTGGACACACCTTAGTGGATATCGCACACTCAGACCCCACTTCTGGCAGCCCCCGGGCCTTCCGAGCCAGGTCCCTGTCCTCCACCTTGCTGCCCCACCCCTGTTACATCTGTGGTGCCTCTGGTTCCCCTGGCCCGGTTCGTGGAAGCCTGGAGAGTGCTTCACAATCTTCCCAGCTGGCTGCTCCGTACCATCAGACTCGGCTACACGATTCAGTTCGCCCGCCGTCCGCCCAAGTTCAGCGGTATTCGTTACACTTCGGTGTTGAGCGAACGTGTCCCTTTCATGCGCGCGGAGATCTCAGTCCTACTGGTGAAGGATGCGGTAGAGCCGGTTCCTCTAGCTGATATGAAGACCGGCTTCTACAGCCCGTACTTCATTGTACCCAAGAAAGGCGGTGTGTTATGGCCAATCTTGGACCTGTGAATTTTAAATCGGGCCCTTCACAAGCTTCCGTTCAATATGCTAACGCAGAGACGCATAACAGTGATCCCACTGAAACTTTTTCAGAGGCTCCTGGGGCATATGGCAGCCCGTGGTCAGACCCTTCATTTCTCCGGGCCAGAGTGCTCCTAGAACATGTGTCCACATCAATTGCCTCGAGTTGTTTGCAGTACACTTTCCTTTGAGATGCCTCAAAACGCTGCTGCTCGGCAAGCATGTACTGGTCCGTACGGACAACACTGCGACCATTGCGTACATCAACCATCAAGGTGGTCTACGCTCCCGTCGCATGTCTCAACTCGCCCGCCAACTCCTCCTTTGGAGTCAGAAGCATCTGAGGTCGCTTCGTGTCACTTATATTCCTGGACGGGATGTGGAGGTTCTAGGAGATCTATCACAATCATTCATAGACACCATCACTTCTACGAGGCATGCTTACGCCCTGAAGTGGAACCTGTTCGTTGAGTGTTCGAAGGTGTTCAATCGGTTCCGTGCTTTCTTTCCTGCAAGATGGGTTGGAGTGAGGGCTGTCTCCCTCCACCCTCAAAGTGTATGTTGCCTCTATTGCCACACATCACGATGCAGTGGATGGGAGATCAGTGGGAAAGCACAACCTGATCGTCAGGTTCCTGAAGGGAGCGAGGAGACTGAATCTGCCTCGCGCCCCCTCTATACCCTCTTGGGACTTATCTCTAGTGCTGACTGCACTGCAGAGACCTCCCTTTGAGCCACTGCAGGTAGCTGAGTTAAAAGTCCTGTCTTTAAAAACAGTTCTCCTGCTTGCTTTGGCCTCCAGGGGACCTGCACACATTTTTTGTCAATGAATCGTGCCTGGAATTCGAGCCGGCTAACTCTCACGTTATCCTGAGACCCCGGCCTGGATATGTGCCCAAGGTTCCTACCACTCCCTTTCGGGACGAGGTGTTGAACCTGCAAGCGCTGTCCCCAGTGGAGGCAGACCCAGCCCTGTCTTTTCTCTGTCCCGTCCGCGCCTTGCGGTTATATGTGGACAGAACACAAAGCCTCAGGACCTCAGACCAGCTCTTCTTCTGTTACGGAGGCCAGCAGAAGGGAAAGGCTGTCTCCAAGCAGAGGCTGGCCCACTGGATAGTAGATGCCATCATCTTGGCCTATGAATCCTAAGATGCACCTTGCCCCCCTGGGTTGCGAGCCCACTCCACTCGGAGCGTAGCTGCTTCCTGGGCGTTGGCACAGAGTGCCTTGCTGACAGATGTTTGTAGAGCTGTGGGCTGGGCAACACCTAACACGTTCGCTAGATTCTATAGCCTATGTGTCGAGCTGGTAGCTTCCTGTGTGCTCTCTTCACATAGAAGCCAGCCAACACCGTAAGCCCCGCTCGAAGTGTCGACTTGCTGCGCCATTCCCCTCCTATGGACCAGATCCGTGCGCCATTTTTGCTCCAGTAGAGTTCCTCTTTAGCTGAACCCTGTTGAGTTCCTCCACACCCCTTGGCAACGGACGTGGCGGAGTGTCTGTTTCCAGGCCTATCACTCGTATGCACTGTGAAACCTGTGTTAGGCTGGTCCCATATGTTGTGATCCCGACGCGCGTAAAGGTTTGAAGCGAAATTTACGTGTCATGCTCGTCAGAAGCGAAATCCGGAGGCGAAGGTTTCGAAACCCCTTGGAGGCCATCTTTTTTAGATGTTTATCGAGCATTAGCATTAGCATTAATCGAGAGAGTCACCGCTCGTATATGCTCTGGAGAGCAGAAACAGCTGCGTAGGGGACATCGTCGCTGTACTCGGGTCCACCAGACCCTCCGGAGGGTTTCAGGAGTTTCACAATTTGCTCCAGGAGCTAGGTGTGGTGGACCTAACGGTGAGGACGCTGACGAGGACAGCGTAGGCCGTATAAGGCCTCGGCCTCGAGTGGTCACTGCCTGACGAGCCCGCGCTGTACAGCCCGGCGCGAGGTTCACCCTCGCCCGCACCCACCTAATCTGTCATTTATTTTTGTTTTGATAATAAATGGAGCCAGCCTCCAAAAGTGAAACCTGCCCTGTGACTTTTTAGTTTTTATACACTAAATTGTGTTTGTTGTCTTTACATTAGATTAATAATGTTTCATATAATCTAGAATAAATATGGAATAAATAGCATTCAAAACAAAATGAGTATCTCTCATATATTGAAATCGAGTTTTTATGTGAAAGATTTGCTTTGTTGTGCATTTTAGTCATATTACAAAATAATTTATTGAGACCAAACATAAAATAACATTATAAACTGTCACTTCACCACGTGACAGCAGCAAGCAGGCTCCTGATTGGTTAACGCGGCGCAAATTTACGCCAAAGTTCAAATTTTTCAACTCGGGCGGCAGACGCGAATTCTCGTCAAACGCGTGAATGCACAAAAAGCACAATTCGCGCTTAACACGCCAGACGCTCAATTCGTGTCATTGAGGTGTCGAATGAGGAGAATTCGCGTCTACCGCGCCGCGCTAAACGCCTCATTCGCGCCGCAAGACCTCCAGACGCGCGTAAACGCGTCTTACCATTGACTTAACATTGAAATCACTCGCGCCAGACGCATATTCGCGTTTGGTGTGAACGCAGAATTAGAAATAAAGGTTCTTTATTGACACCTATGGTTACATGAACCTTTAACATCCATGGAATCTTTCCATTTTACAAAAGGTTTTTCAAATTATTAAAATGATCTTCTCACTAAAGATGATGATACACAGGGCAACTTTTTGAGCAATGTTGCCAAGCAATGTTGATGTTGTAAATAAGACTTTGTCTGGTCATTAATGTGCTTGGAACACCCAATTACAACATCTACGACTCCATTTGAAGGGATTGAGACTTGTGCTGCCATCAGCCAATCAATCAGTGCTTTTCTTATGTTAAATGTGGTAGCATTTACAGCTCTCGTTTTGGCCCCAAAATGAATGAGGACCCATGAGCAAATATGGCAGAAATTTCATACTTTCAGGGGGTTCTGCACCCACTGATGAAGTGCTATTGAGTTCATGTGAATGCTAATGGATAGCATCCAGGTATTATATAAACTTAGTTGGATGACTCAACCCATCCGAGGTGTCTTCCACTTGTGTACACACGTTTCCGTTGAGTTGGCTGTGCAAACACTGACTCAACATATTGTGTCAGATCTCCCCAGCAACTGGCGGAATAAAAGAAGCGACCATCTAAAAACTGTTCATGTCATGTATTATTGATGGACCACAGAAGGGAAGAGAGACAGAGAGAGAGAAAAAAAAAAAAGGAAGATAAGATGCACATTCAGGCATTTCACTCTGCACTTAACTTTGGGTTTGTTTTATCAAGCCTGGGTAGTGGAACATTTCACACTTGTAATTTAGAAGGGAGGTTAGCACCGCTTTTTATCTGCGGTTATAAAACCCTGCTCCAGAGTTTAGCAGTGTGATACGATGTAGTTTTAAAATGTTTTGGCTAGATGTCTAGCAACAGACATTCACTCAGATATTGAAAGCACGTGCCTCATATCGCAAGCTTTGTACAGTCACACAAGCCAAACAGCCAAGGAGGATTTACGCAGCACTGATGTGAAAGTGCAAGACAAGTCAGTTTAAACCAACAGCGCATTTTTGTTGTAAAGTGGAATCTATGCTTCCTTACTCTTTCATGAGAGTGTCTGAGAACAGCAGTTCACTCCAGCTCCCCCAAGCCAAGCACACAAACACACCATTTTGATTAAAACACGACACAATACAAGAAAATTAGATATCGCTTTCTTCTCTGAGCTGAACATCTCTCTTGTGTTTCTGTTGTTGTAAACGACAACTGCGAGTTCACTGGTTCACATCTGTGGCTCTGTCCCAAATGGATTCTTCTGAGTCCACACTTCCCTGGTGTAATGCCACTTTGACTGTTGGATAGAAGTCTGCTGCACCCTTCTGAAACCTAAAATGTCTAATGGGACACCCTACAGTCTTGACTTAATGGACATGCACAATATTAAGGACAAACACTCTACAAAACATCCAGAAAAATACAACCCAATGTACCATGTTAATATGAAGAAATTTTCTGTATTGACTTTTCACAGGTGTTTTACATTTATTTTGCATTATGCATTGCATGGTGTTGTTTTAGGGTTGAAGGAATTGTCTGGAAACCCGGAACTTAACGGAAAACAACCTGGTACATTTCAAAATATCGGTCCAACAATGCTGTCCACTTAAATAAGATTGATATAATAATAAGAAAAAATAGTTTTTAGACAATATTTTAACAGTTTGCTTTAACCCTTAAACACATACTTTTGGTTTTACTACCCTCCTCCTCATTCATTTTTTAAAGTTTAACATCAACCTTCTCAGTATTCCTCAATCAAGTCATTATAAACAATATAACAAGAAGAAAAATAAATAAAAATGCCTGTTTTCCCATTCATTTTTGTAAAAAGGACCCAATGACCCAAGGTGAGTACAGTGGGGTTTTTTTCTGCATAACAATAATTTAATCTGTGATGACTGAATAAGTGCAATTCACCTTTATTCATCAAGGTGGCAATGTCTGATACACAATGATGAAGTGAAGTTTCACTCATAGTTATCGCAGGCAGAAAACAAAAGAATACACAAGTATCGTCTGCAAAACTTGAAACGACTCAGTGATTTACTGCAGAGCAAGTACTGAACACAATCAAATATTGGTGTCACTGCCACTCAAGGCCGGATCTACCATATGGGCAATCTGGGCACATGCCCAGGGGTCCTTGCGCAGAGAGGGGCCCTCCGTGATCGGAGGTTTTTTTTTTTTTTTTTTTTTTTTTTTCGCCACTACGCTGCTACATAAAAATAGTATACACAAGGCTTGGCCTCGATCTTGATAATTATCCAATCAGAATTTAAAAAAAAGTGTATATTACATTATATGATCTCTTATTCATGCAAATGCTTTTAAACAATTCATGTGCAACAAGACAAAAGTGTGACTGTGACACACACACACACAGATACAGAAAGACACGCGCCAGTATCATGCGCACAGACAGCACGCCAGAATACAGTTATCTTTCGTGCTTGAACTTACAATAACACACACAATTATGCCAAAATGTCCGTTTTGTCGAGTATCTTCATAACATAAGAGCTGTCTTATGATGAACGTGAAGAGTTGTGAGAGAATGACCCCTGATTTCCACCAACTGCGGAACCGCTGCGGATCCGCTCCGGAACGGCGGCGGAGTCAATAGGTTTCCATTAAAGTCAATGTGACTTTACAACAAATCCGGACCTGGTGGGTATTGAAGGACGACGGAGCACGGAGCCGACACGCAGCGGAGCCGATCCGCAGCCGTTCCGCAGTTGGTGGAAATCCGGGGTCAGGCGCGTGTGAGATCCGCGTCTCCGTCAGCTGGTCTTAAAGAGACAGCAGCCAATAAAGCTTTCTGTCAGTAAAGTTAATCAAAGAACAAAAAGAAGAGAGAAAATGACTCACTGCTGTTGACTACAGTTTATTTTATTTTTTTGCTATAATAAGGATTAGTTATAGGCACAGGTAAATATGACATTTATTTTTAACTCTTGTATCATTGAGACAAATAACAATATTTAAATTTTTAATTTTTTTTTAAATTTTTAAATTTTAATTTGAAAACACAGTGCATTTAGTTGTTGTTTCTAGTTTCAGTTGAGAAATAGGCTACAAATTTCAGCATTATCACTAATCTGTGTGTGCATTTTACTTGAGAAATAAGCAAGTTAACTCATGAAACCATTTGTTTACTATATCGCATATCGCAATATTGACCTCAATAATCACTATGACATTTTCCCCAAATCGTGCAGCCCTACTTTTCAGAAAAAAATATTTTGTATCATTGTCTTGTGAACTAGGCCCCGTTTACACAATGGGAAAACGCAGATATTTCCCTGCGTTTTGGCCTGTCATTTACACGAATACGCCGTTTTTATCCCAGAAAACGATTATTTCTAAAAACTCCAGCCAAAGTGGAGATTTCTGAAAACGCCGGTTATGTGTTGCCATGTCAACTGGGAGAAACAGGGTTTTAAGTTCTCAAACGTCACATTATGCGCCAGAAAATGCTAACGTCATGAACCTCGCGCCATGTCTGTTGTTTTGAAAGGAACAGGAAGTCGCTCGTGCTATTCGTTGTTGTCGATTTTGAGGATTCTGATTGGCTTGCATGGCTTTATCCTTCTCCCTACACTGCCGCCCATAGGTTTGGCATAGTTATGATGGCGCTCGACGGCGTATTTATGCGGGTTGATGTAAACGAAAACTTTTTTGAAAACGATGTTGTGTGCACGATGTTATTTTTGAAAACGTAGGGGGGGAAATATTTGTTTCTCTAAATACTTGGCTATGTGTAAATGTGGCCCTAGTCATTCAGCTTTTGATCAATAGTGATTGGCATGTTAAATCCCACACCTGGTGGGCCACCTGTGTGTGTGTGTTCCTTTGGAGGGTGTGGTTGTCAGGTAGGGGAGGGGGGCCCATGAGCTTCAGTGCCCAGGGGCTCCTGGGGGTACTAATCCATCCTTGCTGCCACTTGATGGTGAGTCTGGTGAAGAAGCTGTCAGCAATCAAAATATTGATTTTGAAGATGTTGAAAATGATAGTTTTGATGTTTGAGATGGTGAATATGAGCCAGATGATGAATGTACTGGGAAATGAGCTCTGACGAGGACAGTGATGATGGTATAAAACATCTGCTCAAACTGAACCCTTCCAAGCTCCAAAAGGTAACAAAATATGCTTTATTTGCTATGTGCTAATATCAGGAGAGTTTTATATTATTGCGACAGCTAGAGATCCAGGTCGCTAAAGATGAACGAATGCCACATGCACAGGCACCCGCCATTTTTAAAAAGCAGTGTTAACACACAGTTTATATACTTACTCCACAAACTAACTCCACAAACTTGGAAAACAGCGATAGATGGACCGACGCCAAAGTTCAGGCACTTCTCAACCTTCTCCTTTATCACGAAACCCATGACACACAGCAAAAACACAGCTCCGATCATGCCGTCCTCCATCCTCCAGTTGTTGATGTTGTTAAATAATGCCGTTTTCAGCCGGTTTCAGTCGGGTTTTCAGCCGGTTTTTTGATAAACCATCTTTTGATGTCTCCTATTTGCATTTTTTCGCACTGATAAAAAAAAACAAAAAAACAAGATCAATCGCAATACTATAGACTGTTACAAATCCAGTTTCTATCAACATCAACAAAAGCCATCTTTACACTACAAATGTGGAAGAGAAGTTGCATCTGACATGCCATTTGTGCTTATTAATATTTACACAGACTATTAATGCTGTTCATGTACACAAAACTGCATAATGCAAATAAAAACAACTAATTAGAGGGTTAAGCTATGTTGTCACAAAATCATATTATAATAATGATAATTACTGTCGATTAATAGATTGCATCTGTGGAATAAAAAAGCATGTCATATTATGGCTACAGACAAAGCAATAAGCACCGTTTATGAATTTATTAGAAAATTAAGACTTCACATTGGTTAGTTCAGTAGCTGGTGTCCTGCAGAGTCTAGCTGCAACCAGCTCCAGAACACCTGCCTGGAAGTTTATAGTAATCCTGGAGACTTTGATTAGCTGATTCAGGTGTGTTTAATTAGCGTTGGAGCTAAACTCTAGCGCTATGTCAGCCAACTCATGATTATTGCTTCATTATATATAAACATTACTTTATATAATATTATATGTGTAGAATGGTTAATTAAACCACGGTAGAAAGAAGTTATTCTGGTCTTCTGGCAAGTAGCACAAAAAGCCCACCAGGTGTCGTCACTAGATATTGCAGCTAGCATCTAGCAGTGGTTCCCAAACCTGTCCTGGAGTACCCCCAACACTGCACGTTTTCTTTGTCTCCCTAATCAAACACACCTGATTCAACTCATCAGCTCATTAACCCATGTGATGATTTGAATCAGGTGTGTTTGATTAGGGAGACAAAGAAAACGTGCAGTGTTGGGGGTACTCCAGGACATGTTTGGGAACCACTGATCTAGAGAAACTCGAATAGCAGAAATAATGTTAAAGTTCCCTTAACCACTTTAAGCTTGTTTTCATTACATGAATTAAATAATAAATAAATTTACAAAATTAGTTAGTTAAGATAAAAGATCAATGTGGGGGAAAAAAAGGAAAAAAATATTAGTAGGAATTCAAATAAAAAATAATAAAATACACTAATAAATAATATGACATTGACAGGGAAAATATATTACGTTTAAGTTTAAGGGTCACAGCTACATACAATTTACAACATTGCAAAAGAAGACCCCAACACTCAACCTAAACTGGCCCAGGCCTAATTGGCCATACCCAAAATCAGAACAGCCAACAAAAATGCATCATCACTGCAGTCCTCTGTTGATTTGCGTAACAATATATATATATATATATATATATATATATATATATATATATATATATATATATATATAATCCATGGTGCTGAATTGCAAATTAAGTTTTATAGTTCATGTGAGGTCACTCATAAGGTGCATTAAAACAGTTAAAATGATTTTAAATGACCTCATGAATGTACAGAAAATGAGAGCTGTCACTCCTGAATTAAATTAAACATCCTATAAGGGCTTGTATAAAATCCTATGGGTTTTGATGCAGAGTCAATATAAGGGATTCTCTCTAAATCGCTATAATTTTAATGTATCTGTCCCTTTCCCCGTGGGATGAATTTAGATTGGATTTATCACTTTAATATAAGGTGACTGATAATATTGTGAGATCAGCTAGTGTGCTAGATAAAATCATAGTTGTGACTGACACAGATAGCTATAAAAGCATGTCTTTAATCATTTTTACCTAGTCACATGCGAGGACATTTGCACAGCAACCGCAGAATGACCTAGATTTTACCGATTAAGAGAATGTAAGTGGCCGCCTTTAGCATAGACACGTGTCTGCAGGAAAAAGCAAAGACCTGTCACGTCTGGTGCATGTCGCTGTCTTCATTGTCTCTTTGTCAAAAACAAAATGCACCTGTCACCCTCATTCGATTTAGGCAAATATTACATCTCATGGCCGTCAGTGTCTTGGCAAAACATTGTCAATTCAATTTTCGCCTCATGCCTCCAAAGGGAAGTGGCAGCTGTGTCTTTCTAGCTGAATTGTAAACTTCAAATTCATAACAAATGTGCAATAACAAATCAAGGAATTAATAGCTGCTCATGCTATAAGTGAGAAAATAGCTGAAATAATAACGCATAGCATAATGGCAAATTCAAGTATCATGTGTGAGTTATTGGCTGCCATTTAATCTTATTTAACTTGCTCGGTAATGCTGGTGTTAAACATTTATCCTCACTCCAGTTTGTTTTCCCACATGCAGCTTGTTACCTTGGCGCTCTTTGCCTCCATGACAGGCGTTATTAAGACCCTGAGTGATTTTTATGACTCCGCTCTGTGCTCGAAAAGAGCCGCTCTTTCTTATATGGTTCAGCCCAGCGCAGGCACTGCAGCTTCAGGTAGAACCATTAATCAGGACCCTCAACGCATGACCCCTCCATCAAGACAGCTCTGCCAGGACCTAAAATAAATCAAGCTTGCACTTTAATGCGGGTTGTTACAATACTAAATGTGTTGCACAGCTCCTTCAAAGCAGTCTGCAAAATCATTACTTCCCCATTGCTGATATAGCCAGATCATTAGATGTGAGGAAGCCAAATGTAAAACAAAGGCTCTGTTCCAAAACCTAGTGGCAATATTTTAAGACATCATAAGTGTGTCCCCGGTGGAAAGCCTGCTACAAAAAAAAAAAAAGAAAAAAGTATAGATAGCATTATAATGCTGCCTTCTAAAATATTTTTAATCATTTTTATGGAAAAAGCAATCCTACACTCTTGGGGGAACTGTAGAAAATATGTCACTAGGCTGGCACCCTTTCAAAAAGTAGGCTACTGTACATTTATATAAAAAGAAAAAAAATATATATATATAATGTAGGTACTAATTGCTACACTAATTGGTAACATTTCAGGTACTGATATGAATAAATAAGGTACAAAGAAGGGTACCACTGTATGGTTGATCTGTGTTCTGTTTATGATTGGGTGAGTTTTTGTTTTGTATTTCAGTTCTGTCTCCCAGTTTTCTGTGTTCTAGTTAGTTATGGTTTGATTAATTTGCACACCTGTTTTACATTTGGTTAATTAGTTTGGCCTGTCTATTTAAGCAAAAAATATTTATTTCATTCCGTTGTCAGTTCTCGTCGTGTTTTACATTTGTTTTTTCTGTTTCCTGTTAGTGTCTTGAATTCTGTTAAATAATTACACTGCTGCGAAGATCAAGGTTTCATCAACTTTATTTGCAGCCTGGCGGTGACAGAAGAAAAAAATGGATCTAGCAGAAGATAGTATCCTCCTCTAGCAGGGGAACCAGTCACGGATGAAGTACACACAGGCGTTTTTTTGGACCTTTACCACCTCGTCCACTTTGACGACTGGCTGTGTTTGATTTTTCCAGGCCAGCTTGAACACCAGGACGAGAGCATGCTTTCCCGGAGATGATTATCTAGGGACCTTAATGGAGTATGTGGAGTGGGTACTCTTCCAAAATACTTTCCCCTTCACCATCTGCGAGAGTGAGGAAAATAGTGTTCCAGCCACAGCCACCATCCCAGTGACCGACGAGCCTGAGCCCACCACGATACCAGTGCCAGCAAGGAAAGAGACAGAGACCGATCCTGAAGAAATGTCAGGTGTGTGAGCCGGCCGGACAGACGTCCGTCCCTGAGGGAATTCTGGTGGAGTTTGAGGGGAGGAATTTGAGTCCTAGTCCCTCTACTGCGGCGGAGGAAGTTTCGCTCATTGGTTAGGAGAGTGATTGTATCCTCCTGAGCTCGTTGTCACCCTGCACTGAACCTGTTAACTGAGTTACTGATGTCTGTGTTTCCACCCTGCCTCCCACTCCCACCTTGTCTATATGTTTCAAGTCAGCCTAGTGAAAAATGTCTGCCTGTTCTGTGTTGGCCAAGAGGGTCATTCCTGAGAGATATGTTTTTCCTGTGTCAACCTAGAAATGTATCTGTGTAATCCCTGTCTGCTCTGCCCTGTACTTCAGCCCTGTCTGCACTGTCTCAGTTACTCCCACGCTGGCTCCGTATTAGTGCTTGGACTCGCCTCAAGCGTAGTATTTGTCAGTACATTCCTGGAGTGTCGACTCTCTAGCTCAGCCCAGAACTTTCTGTGCTGGTCACTCTACCTCGGCCTGTCGACTCCACTGTGGCTCCTCGCCCCCTTGGCTCCACCTGGGACCATCATCCCTACGGCTTCACCATGCTTTCTCGTCCCCTTGGCTCTGCCTTGGTCAGTTGTCACTCTGCCTGCACCAGACTTCCGGGACTTCCGGGCCTTCAGCTGTTCTTCGTCCCTCCAGACCTTCGGCTTTGTCAGGCTTCTCCTTCCTTCGAGCTTCACCTTGGTCCTCGGTCGCTCCGCCTTCGCCTCACTCCTCCAGCATGCCGGATTCACCTCGGCTCCACCCTGCCCTCCAGGACCTATGGTATCGCCCCGTTTCTTCAGTTATTTGTCTCCGCCTGGGTCTCCACTGTCTGCAGCTCCATCTTGGTTGGTTGTTCCCCTGGTTCTGCAGGTCAAGTCTCCACCATGGGTCCTCCCTCCCTCGACTCCGCCATGGGCTTTCATTCTGGTTCTCGTGCTGGGGATTCCACACTGGCTCCTCTCACCATCTTCTCTGCCATGGTTCATCTGAATTTTTTTTACCTTTTTCCATATGTCTGATTACATGTTTACTGGTGCAAGGGTAGGACAACCTGTCACTCACATGAGATTGACTAATAGCATTCCACCCTATATTTTTCTAATCAAAGAATCTTGAAAAGATTTCATATGGTTTCCACAAAAATATTAAGCATCACAACTTTATTTCAGCATTAATAGTATTAAGAAATGTTTCTTAAGCATCAAATCATCATACTAGAATGATTTATAAAGAGATGATGCTGAAAATGCAGATTTGATCACAGGAATAAATTAATTGCATTTTAAAATTAAAATAGAAATTTTATATTTATAATCTTGCGTTTATACAGTTTCTGAACAAATGCAGCCTTGGTGAGCATAATGTTAATGTTTTTAAAATAAACACCTCTTACCAACCCCAAGCTTTTAGAACATTGGTGTGTGTGTGTGTGTGTGTGTGTGTGTATATGTATGAATGTGTGTGTGTATATATATATATATATATATATATATATATATATATATATATATATATATATATATATATATATATATATATATATACACACACACTGTGCTAAGGTTGCTATGTTGTAGTAGTTGTTAGGTAGTGTGGTTGTATGCTAAGATGTTATGGATGGTGCTCCAGTGCTGTTAAAATAAAGCTATTGAGATAAGCTGTTTCAGGATTTTGCTGAGCACTTTTGTTTTAGACAGACTATTAACGGTCTCTGCTGTGTTCATGAGGCAACACATAGTTCATGTGTGTTGTGGCCGTGAGCCCCTTTTCCAAGCAGTAAAAGGCATTACATTGTGTCACACGATAACAAGCCCATCTAAATCTAAATTTCCATGTGCTGCAGAAGAGCCGTGCTACTAAAATAGAGTTTAACAGGCAGCTAAAGCAGAAAGACAATAGAGTATTAGTGTTGGTCACTGATTCTTCATTGTGCTGAATGTGCTCTGATTTTGTGATCATGACATCTTTTTTCATGTGGGCAGCAGGACATCCTGTGTTTGGAATGGTGTGCTAAAGCAGAGCTAATTCACTGAAAAAGACTAAACTGGTGTGCTGGCGTGGCAAGGTAGACGCCCAATTATACTCAAACATACAGCATGAATCATTTAGCACTGTTAATTCAGGAGTTCCCTCAGGCAAGTGAGGAAATAAACTGCCATGAACAGAGGCTTTCGCTCAAAAGCGTCACACAAATGCGGTGAATGTGACAGCTTCAATTAATTCTCTCATCCAAGGCATCACAGCTTGTTTTGACAAGTTATTTAGGAGTGTAGAGAAAGAAAGAATTTTTTACTCAGTTCTTGTCTCTGATAATGTAGATATGAAGCATCATACTAATTTAACATCAACACAAACCTCTGCCTCTTTATAGACTGTACACAGTCTCACTGCACCCAATATCCTCACTGCAAACTTAGAGCAACATCTAGTGGTCAAACTCGCATACTGCAACCTAACAGCAGTGCTCATTGGCCAGTGAGAAAGATACTCTTATCTGATATTCAGAATCAGAACCTTGAAATCTAGAAGCATTGACTTTTGGCTTTAACTCATTCTCTTTGAACGATTTTAATCACAGCCTTTCTGTCATTTGCCCAACATGGGTCACTGCAGAGGCTATTCTTTCTATAGATCTGACAAAAGATGAGTATGACTTTTTGCGAAATTCTTTCCTATTGTGACGTATATCTGGGTGAAACAGCTTCTCAAAGATGAAAAAAAAAAAAAAATGTACGGCTGGGCTTGATTTTGTCCATGGGGAATTAATTTGGATGGTTGTGGTTCGCTATTGGTGGATCTCATGTGAGTGACAGGTTGCCCCGCCCTCGTGCCAGTAAACAAGGTAAATGCCAGTAAAAAAAAAAAAAAAAAAAAAAAGATGTGCACGGATAATTCATTTATAATAAATAATGCAATATACCATAAAAAATAAGAATGGACCATTTTGATTTCATGCTGACTTTATCATTTTAAGTCTAATTCTCTTACAAAGGAGTACTGTAAAGTAAAGGGATTGTACCAGACCTTAATATGATACTACTTATACATGACATACTTATAAAATACCATAGTACATGTCCACAAATACATGGTATTGTCATTGTACCATGTTCAAGAGACATAATAATAATACCATGATGGATGTCAAAACAAAAATACATGATTTTTGGATAAGTTCTACCATGGTACAACACAGTAATAGCATGTTACATGACTAGAAATACATCGTTTTACTATGGTGCAATATCCAAAAACTAAATATTACAATAAATATGTGCCCAAAAATGCATAGTAGGACATAGAACATGCATCAATGGTATTGTAATGGAAACATGGGTAGCACTTTATTTTACAGGCCTGTTTTGCATGTACATACTATTGTAATAATTGCAATAACTGGGTAATAGCTAGGTACTAACCCTGAACCTACCCCTAAACTTAACCTTAAAGCTGCCGTCGGCAACCCTGGAAGATTGAGTGGACTTAGCCAAAATTTTGAATGTTTACAACTCTCATGCCCCTCCCCCACTATCAACTAATACCCTCCCATCCAGTTCGTGAGGGTCAGGGTCAGCACAATTACCTGTCGAGATGAAATGTTGCAAGCTCTGACCTCTAGCTCTTGAGGTTAACCGAGGAATTGGAATCTTTTCCGCCATCACCCTTCGTTACTGCGCGAACTTCAGGCGTGTGCATGTGATTGTAACGTGCGCGAGGGGGGAGTGGGATCTGTGGCGTGTGCACGACCTGTGATTGACAGTCAGATCTCACACACCCCCCTGCGCTGATTGGACCCGATGATCTGGGAGCGGTGGATTTTTGCAAAACAAATAACACGCTACAGGTGGAGTTAGAAGCTCGGGTTTTTTTCTAAAACCACCTTATTTATGTTGTTCTGTCGTATTATAGTGTCGATTTCACTGAATATGATAAAAAAAAAAATGTTGCCGACGGCAGCTTTAACCCATGCAGTTACCTTATATTACTCAGTACTTTCTTGGTAAGTACACTGTAAGTACACTGAAAGTGGATGTACTGTAAAATAAAGTGCAACCAAAACACGCCTAAAAACACAGTAATACCATGGTACACACCACCACAAACAGTGTTGTTATTGTAAACTAAAACTATTAACTGTTAATTGAAATAAAGCTGAAATTAAAATTAAAAAATAGATGGCACAAACTTATAAAAAAAAAGAAAAGTAGAACCATTGTCTTGGCGACTAACTGAAATAAAACAAGTTTTAAGCTTAAGTACTAAAACTAGCCAACTACAACTAAAACTAAAATAAATTCAAGCTAAATAGAATATGCCGAAATTACTTAACATAGGCTACATAAACGAAATTACTAAAACTTGAACTAAAAATAAAATGAAAACTGAAAGTGTAAAAATACAAACTATAAGTTTCAGTACTATAAAGCAACACTAAATAACTTTTTTTTTTTTACCTTAAAATAATGTTTCCAAAATAGTTTTTAGTGGTTCATCAAGTCGTAACAGGGTGAAAGGCACTTCTGCATTGGCTTTGTGGGCCTATATCTGCTATAACCACGCAAGTTTGCCAGATCGGGTCGCGTTTCTGTAGTTCGAATGAGACATAAGAAAACTACAAATTTGACTTGCTTTACGGTAAGTGTTACAATAGTCATTATTTAGTTTTTCTTCGTTTCTGATGTCGCAATACATCATACTTTCATAAAATCATGCAACATACTCTACCTTGTCTGTGGACATCGTTCATTCTAAAGCCGGGCAATTCCGCTTACAACCGAAGTGACCGAAGAGGAAAAGTTCTTTAGTGTTGCTTTAATATGCATAATAGTAAAATAACATCGGCCAAAAACATGGAATTACCATGCCCAAAAATATGGAATTTATTACCATGGTGCATGTCAAAAAATGGAGAGGCTGTTCACAGCAGAACAAAATGGCAGAGCTTGAC
Organism: Squalius cephalus; assembly: GCF_949319135.1. Taxonomy (NCBI): domain Eukaryota; kingdom Metazoa; phylum Chordata; class Actinopteri; order Cypriniformes; family Leuciscidae; genus Squalius; species Squalius cephalus. Next base: position 55,667,073 of record NC_137122.1, on the reverse strand, counting down.
AGTTCAACCACACTCTAACCGTACCCATAATAACCCTATTGCTAAACATAACTCCACCCAGTAGGTTCAGAGAGGTGGAGCTGGACTAGGTTAAGCTCCACCCATTATGTCCAGTGAGGGGGAGATAGACGTCATTTGGCTCTGCAGTGAGCAGCACAGGAAAAATGGTACATGGTAAAAATGTGTGGTTTTTCTATGGTATGTGTTCAAAACCATCTAAAAATGTCCAATGAATACACGTTATAACCGTAGTTACCATGTCAAGAAATTTGATATCATGGTACCATGGCCAAAAAAACAAAAAAAAAACAAGGAGTGCTACCATGGTACTTTTGGTGATTGTGCTGGACGGATGCCACACCGTTGATCATCTTCTTAATCTTATATATCGCTGTGATGTCTTCAGCACTGAAACAGGAGGCCTTTGAAGCCATAAACAGAATGGCAATGTTTTCAAGGACCTGGACGAACCAAGCATTCATATTCACACATCCTGAGGAAGGAACACGTTTCCTGATCCACGTTAAACAAAGAAAGGCGGTTCCATGTGATAAGTGCGAGCATTCCACCCTTCTCTCCATCCTCAACGTCCTTCACATTCATGAACACTCACCTGTGAAGATGAGCGTGTGTCTTCTCTGGCTCGGCCTGAGCGCTCTGTGTAAGGACACTCCGGACAGATTCAGACCATCATCATCTCATCCTCTTTTTATTCATTTGTCTCACCTCTTTCTCACTTTTGCTCTCATCCGCAGGGCAAGCGGCCGACACACAGGCAGGTAAGTCCTCAGTTTACGTTTTATTTGCATGTGAGGGAAACGGTTTCGGTCATGACGACAGTTTTGGGGCTGTTGAGTTATTTTTACCTCTCTCAGATTCACCTGACCGCTTGATTTATATAGTTGGGCAAAGGGAGCAGTGAAATATCATGACAGTTCTGTGCTTTTCTGGGACTTCTTGGATGTATTTTTAGTCAGAGCAGATCTGTGATTCGCTTGGATGCTTTGATCCTTCAGAGATATTTTGTCACGGACTGTTTAGCCGCTCACAGGAAGTTTGCGCTTCGTATAATAGCAAGATGTTTAGTCTGCGTTTAATTAGAGGCTCAAACAAGATCAGTGATGCAGAACCCACAAACACTGTCACTTTCTAATCAACCCACCACCATTAACTTTTGGGTTCGGATTCTACTTGTTTAATCAGATTTTAGTGGTGTTTACTGGGCTGGCGTGTACAGCGGAGAACTCTGGTTGTGTTTGTTGGCCAGGACGAGAGTTGTGCGCCAGAAATGCAGGCTCTGTGCTCCTCAGGGAATAATGTTTTGTGTTTGTTTATGTGCTTTCCTTCCTTCCTCTTGTGGAACGCCACTGCTCTCTCCACACTGTCAGTGTGGCCTTCTTTAAGACTTCAGGAAAAGTTCTGCTCAAAGTAAACATACCGAGAGGAAGACTCGTTAGAAGTTTTCATCGCTTTACCCTTCACTGAGAAGACAATCCCGGAATTCACCCCTTGTGTTAAATAAGTGCACTTAATAGATTGTAGTGTACTTCAAATCTTAAAAGAATAGTTTAAAACATGTACTTGCATATAATATAATATTACTCAAATAAAAGCCACTTAAGTGTACTTAAAGAGAGACACTTTCATGACTGTTTCTTAACACACTTAAATAGGCCTTTAAAACATGCACTTAGTAATAACGTCAAATTAAAAGTAAATTTTAAATCATTGTTTCAATAATATTTTGTCGTGCTTTAAAGAAGTATACTTATTTTGATGTGTTGACTAATATACTAAAGCACATGTAAAGTACTTGATTATGATTTTAACTTTAGTATGTTATTCAATATTCAATATAAAGTTAATATATTTTAAATACTTCACCATGTAACAATGCGTGATTACAAATTTATTTCAATATATTACATACAAGTTTAAATATAAATTACAATTAATTATATTGTACTGATTAAATATATTTTATATGATTACCTTAAAGACACTATAAATGTGTAACAGGACGTTTGCAGAATTCACAGCAGATTTAACAAAAATTAGCTAAAATTATCTCAGACCCAACACGTGTTTTTGAGAGTGCAATAAATGTGCATAATCTCTTCAAACAGAAAGGTTTAAAAGCTTTTATGATTACTTTTAAATAGCCATCTATTGTGTACCACTGCAGACGGCGAAATGTCAATAATAAATGTGTAAATAATTGTATAATAATATATAAAATTATTAATTTTTTTATTTATTTATAATGCACCTTTCAAAAACTCAATGTTTCACAATTATTTACAAATTGATTATAATTGTATTACTATGATATTAATAATATTATTATTTATTTAAAAATGTAATTAATATTATTGCTATATAATTATTTATAAAAAATCAGTTAAGTTAACAGCATATTCTGTCACTTTTTTCTTTTCTTTTTTTTTTTTTTTTTTTTTGCTATTTTGACTCCCAAAATTGGTTAGATCGTAAATATACTGACCGTTTTTTATGATCTGTTTATATTCTGTCCCAGACAGCAACATAGCGTCGGACCAGATCCAACCCACATCTGGGCCGTGTGGAATCTACATGTACCAGATGAGGGCCAGATCTGGGCCGACACCATGTTACTGTTGGGGGTTGCTTCATTAATGTTTTAATTTTTACGTTCTTTATTTTACACATTGTTTGTGTGTGTGTGTGTGTGCTTGAGTGTGAGAGTGTGTGTAAGTGTGTGCATGCGTGTGTGTCAGTGGTTCAGATAAACTCTATGTCATGGGGACAAAATGTCCCTACAAAGATGGCAATATCTGAAATCCTTGTCCTTCAGGGGAATTTCTTTTTTTTGTCCATGAGCAAGACAGCTTATAAATCACACTAAGTGCTGTTGTTGTTTTTTTTTTTTTTTTTAAAGTGTGAAAATGTAGAAAGTTTTCTGTGAAGGGTAGGGTTAGAGTATTGGGGATCAAGTGTGTGTGTGTGCGTGCGTGCGTGCGTGCATAATAAAATATTATGACAAGTGACTAGTGAGGACATTTTACTGGTCCTCATTAATTAAAAAGGTGTAGCGAATTAGCTCAAAAAGGGAATATATATTTAATAATTAATCATAGCCAACTGGTTATGATCAATTTTTGCCTGTAAAAAATTGGCCTGTAAAATAACAGTAATCTACTGGCAGCTGTGGTTGCCATCAATGTACTGTTAATTTACAGCCCTTTACCGTTAACAGTATCTCTCTCTCCATTTTTAACAGTATGTTACCGTAAAAATACCATGGAAGGTAACTCATATAATTTGGGAAACCGATTTCTTTAAACAGTTCGAGTTCAAAAACTAGTATTTATACTGACTGTGAACTGACTTAATTTGAGTCCACTGAAAATTAATATTTTTTTTATATAAAACTGCAAACACCTAATGTGTAATAGTGAATTAATTAAAAACATGATTTTAACTAAAGTCGTTGCAGTTCGTAAAGCGAACAATAGCACACATGTATGTGCTAAAGTACTTAGCATGGAGATCGTCACTGCATCAACAACTACACAGTTACTGCTTTTAAATAAAGCAACCGGCAGCAAACATCAGTGTTTCTCTGCTCATCTTTGACTGAAGCACAGGCTCTACTTTCCAGCACAATGGTGACCCATGTCGTAGAAATTTTAAACTGTATATTAAACTAACCACGTTTCTAACATCTAACCTTATTTGACCCTAACATTTGAGTAAGATGTACTGTACGAAACCAATGGAAAACTTGGAAAAATGTGACTTTGAGTGTGTGTGTATAAATAACATAGTTTGGGAAATGAAACTAGACCAGGGGTGCCTAACCCTGCTCCTGCCGATCGACTGTCCTGCACAGTTCATCTCCAACCCTAATCAAACACACCTGCCTTTAATTTTCAAGTGATCCTGAAGACCTTAATTGGTTGCTTCAGGTGTGTTTGATTAGGGTTGGAGATAAACTGTGCAGAACAGTCAATCGGCAGGAACAGGGTTGGGCACTCCTGAACCAAACAGTCTGTTAGAATCTTGTGATTAACAAATGAAGTCATCATTAAAACAAAGTTTGCTTTACCAAGTAACAGAGGGGTTTGCATATGAAGAACCAATCAAATAGTGGGGAAATTATGTAATGCAGCCTGACATTTATGCCATACCTCTATACCAGGGATGGGCAACTTCGGTCCTGGAGGGCCACTGTCCTACAGAGTTTAGCTCCAACCCTGAAAAAATCACCTGCCTGTAATTTTCTAGTAATCCTGAGAACCTTGATTAGCTTGTTCAGGTGTGTTTGATTAGGGTTGAAGCTAAACTCTGCAGGACAGCGGCCCTCCAGGACCGAAGTTGCCCATCCCTGCTCTATACTATAAAAACTGTTATATTCTTGTGTACTGTGGGATTGTCTCAATGAAATTTAGATCCTCCAGCCTTGATTCTTCTTGGGAGAGTTTCTCTGAGAACTGCTCGAAGACTCTCCCGGCCGTTATTAAAGCATTTAGAGGACATTTGCTGATGTCTGTTTGTTAATTTCTGCTGCGCAGTTTAAGGAAGCAAGTAAGTTAGGGTAAGAGACTCGGCCAGTTGTTGACAGAAGACGCAAAGAGCTAGAGTATAAAGGTTATTAAGTGGCGATTTGCAGACGCTCGGTGTCGATCAGTAGACGCGACAGATTTTATTTATTAAGTGTCGATTTGCAGACGCTAGATCTACTACACCCACAAAACTAATGAATTAAACTAACAGATCTCTCCTATATCATCTTGTGCAAAAACACATAAAACACTTCAGTTTAATATTTACTCGCCTTTTTAGTTATTGACTTTGCATAACTTTTTTCTATGAACTTTCACTAATATTTCAGTGAAATTAACTTCTTTTGTTTAATAAATTCGACTGTTACATTTTACAGTATATTACTGTTTTTCCTTGATTTTACGGTAATCTCCTGGCAGCTGGGTTGCCAGTAAATTGCTTGTTTTTCTACAGTTTTAATTTACAGTTGATTACTGTTAAAATACAATTCACTTTTATTTTATTTTACACATTTAACCCTTTTAACCCCACTGCAAAATCTTTTAAATGAACACTTGTGTGTCCACACTACAGAGTGTAGGAGTAACACTGAAGCAGTGATGAAGTTAATGATATAATTCAGTGATTAATTAACTGATGATTGAGCATTGGTGATGAACACCTGATGTTAACAAGCAGAATCACTGAAGGACAGAGAAACAACAAGAAGATAAAAAAGCGCAACACAAGAACTACAACTGACTTCAGCCACAGAAGACATTACATCTCGCAAGATCTCAGCAGAGGAGGATTAAACAACTCCCAAAAATAGCATTACCAACTTCACTTATTACTAACCAGATTGACTTTATTTATTTTTTTATATACGTCTACAGAAATTCCTATTGTGAATTAACAGAGGTTTAGATGTTGTTTTGTTTCATTTGATGTTACCATTATGGAGATCAGTGTTTACTTTAGTCGGGCTCTTGACCCTTTACTTTAACATTAGTTTTTCTTTGGCTGTTGTAACTGTATGTTTTTAAGACACATTTGTTGTGGAAAAAACAAAGCCAACCAAAATGAGATCTGGGGCCTGTACCATGAAGGTAGCTGAACAAACTTGGGGTTACAGGATAAGTTTTGAGTTGACAAAACCAAACCGATGCAATCAGGCTTTATTGGTACCATGATGCAGCTCATCAACTTTCTCTGTCAACTCAGGCTTTGATCCTCAAGCTATGATTACTCCACGCGCGCGTGCACATAAAAGAGTGACGTCGACACTGAACAACCAATCGCGGGTCGCGATTTTTCCGCGGAGGAGCAAGAGATAATCATTCATAATTACGATGAATTTAAATATGTATTTCAAGCTCGAAACTATACGGTTTCTGCGGCCAAAGCAAGAGAAGACTGTTGGAGAAAGATTGCTTATTGTTAATGTGTAAGTTAAACAAACGTTCTATATTTATGTAAAATTATGTATGTATGTGTAGCCTATACGTGTAATATAGCCTATAGCCTATTTTTATAATATATAAAAATGTGCATGTACCGGTACTAAGAAAAATTAATATTCATTGATTTTTAGATGCAACCCCAACTCCAAATGTTCTTGGCAGCAGATAAAGACCAAATATAAAAATATAATTCAAAGTGGTGAGTATTTACCAAAACCTTTTATTACTTTTGTGAACATTTTATCACAAACACTTGTTTGCAGAAAACAGAAATAAAGAATTAAATTCAGAAAACCAGAATACACTGGCGGAGGAGTTGGCTCTGAGTAGGCAATAAGGGACAGACGATTATGGATGGGATTACAGGTGCTGTACAATCTGACCCTGGTGCTGGCTCCTCTAAGCAAGTAACACTGGGTACGTGAGCAATACATTACTACTTTTTTTTAAGTTGTAAATATGTCTGACTGTATGTTCTGCAGTAGAGGGAAATACAGTGTCCCTGTTGAAGCCAGCACACATGCACACAGTCTCCCACACAGAGGTCAGTATGCAGCAGACAGAACACCAAACATAACCTGCTTTTCAACAGTTATGCTTTACATTGGCCTATTTTTATTTATTAGGGTGGAGGAAATTAAGACAGTCTGTCTGTGTGTTCTCAGACAGTTGCTGATGTGAATGCACTGGGCTTTTTATTGTGGCAAACATTTGAATGTGTGGCATAAAAAAGGGACTGGCCCTTACACATCTCTTTTATTGTAGGATTTTTCACAACCTGCCCCAGAAACTGAGGCCTCTACCTCAATGGGCTTCAGAAGAAATGTGTAAGGATTTAAAACCCTTGACATAAATTACAGTCAGTCCTGTGTTTGTAGGAAGTCAAGGAACTTTTTGTGATTTTGATGAGCCTCCAGAAAACTTGTAATGAGCATGTTTGTGGTGGAATTATGTTTCAGGTGGAAACAGACTCAGTCAGGGCCCTGTACAAAAGGAGTCTTGAACTAGACTGTTCACTAAAGGAGTCTTGAACTAGACTGCACACTAAAGGAGTCTTGAACTAGACTGTTCACTAAATGAGTCTTGAACTAGACTGCACACTAAAGGAGACTTGAACTAGACTGCACACTAAAGGAGCTGACTGTCTGACTGTGAGCTGAGGAGGCTCCAAACAAAATCAAACAGCTGGATAAAACTGATCTCAGTATGTATATAGTTATATATATATAAATATATATATTAGTATAACTTATTTAACCAAATAACACTTTAGTATGAATATTTATTAATGCAACTTTCTCTTGCTCTCTTTCTCCCTCCCATCCCACAAAACCAATAAAACAGTTTGAGACATATCTGCAGTTTCAATGTGCTTTTATTAAGTGTAATATTGTATGGTGATTGCATCTACGTCTGCACCAGCTGGGTGGTCAAGTGTGATCGGGTCAGTTTCATCGGGGAGAAGCTGGTTTTGTGGTGTTTCTCGCTCCTTTCTACTGGTGGCTATATTGTGCCGAATGGCACATGCAGCCACTATCTGTGATGCCCGCTCTGGTGACTCTTAAGGGCCGAACACAGTTGAAACGTGCATTTAGGATGCCAAAGGTCATCTCTATCTTTACTCTGGTTTTACTGAGGGCCACACTGAAGCGGTGCTGTGGCCCTATCTGAGGATCATGATAGGGGGTTATTGTGTAGGTTTTTCTAGCTCAGTTCAAATTAACAGTGTTTTGTACTGTACCAAATTTAACTTGCTTTCCTCAAAGTGCTGACACAACACAGACTCACGGAAAATTCGTGAGACAAGCACTGGAGCCAGGCCATTTGGCATCCAAACTTGATCATATATGTTCATGACCACAAGTCATCTGCAGACTGCAGACGAAATGTTTAGTAAATCATTGTTATATCTGTTAAGGTTACTATTAATTTAAAGATTCATCTCACAGAAAATAATCATCTCACATATTCACATCATCTCTACCTGAACATTATGGCTGTGATAGGACTTCCTATTAACATAATCTGCCTCATGTTCCCCTAGAGCAGTGGAGATTGGAGCAATAGACTGCATACATGTTGCAATGACTTGGGAATCCTATCATAAGATTAACAGAAGAATAATAAAAAAAAGATTCAAAATAATTCTTAACATGTATTATATTGTATAGTACACTTGTGAAATTTGCTTTAAAAAAAGTGTTCATGTGATGTCACCCTATCAATATATCTTACTGGCAATTTTATAAAAGCCCTCTTTTATGGACATCGTCGATAAATGTCCGGGGAACACTATTAATGAAACTTTTCATGTACTCCTGCAGGGCGAGGACCACCTTGCGAATGGTTTGACAAACCGTGTTTTCCCCTAGCTTCTGTGCGTCACCCACCGTGCAAGAATGTACCACTTGCAAAAAAAAAAAAAAAAAAAAAAAAACGCACCGCAATACCATTTGTGGTACAGTAAGTGCATGAATTCGACGTGTTAAATTCTTTATGTGCGGTTCAAGAAGTTCGCAAAGATAAGACATTCCTTCCGCGGAAAATCTGTATCTTTCATACAAGTAACTATCAGTTAAGGCAAGGGGATTTTGTCTGGCTAAAAACTCTTTCTCTACGAAGTGCTCGTCAAACAATTTGCGCTGAGATGTCCACCGGATTTGGAAGAAAAGGTGAAGTCATTGTAACAGACACTGGGAATAAGTTACGTCACCTATATGTTTCTTTGCTCTCAGCTGATTGGTCAAACTTCAGTCTGAGATCTTGAATCCAGAACATAACCTGCCCGTTAGCAGGTTAGCCGTGCAGCGTAAGATACCATGGCAACGAACACAGATTAAAGCCGAGCTACTTTCATAGTACCTAAAACCCAGGGTTGGAGGAAACTAAGCTGAAACATAGCTGGCTAGCCACCTAATCCGGCTTCATGGTACAGGCCCCAGGTGTTGCTGATTATGATTGCTGATATGATTACATAATGTTTGGATCACAGATCTAAGCCTGTGTCCAATCCCTTATCAAAAATGTGTAGATCATATTACTATACTTTGAAACTACAACAAAAGATCAAGCAGTTCTGCAAAATCAGTTATGAAGGATTTTTAACCTTCTGGGGACCAAGCTGTTTTTGGGGTCCTTGAGATGTTCTGACATGCCTTGATATTTGTGCTTTTTTCAGTTATTTATAAACATGTTAATGGCAAAGGTGTAAATTCACTCTATATAGCACAAACAGGGCTACCATAATATGTGAGCAACGTGTATGTAGATGTTTGTATTTTTAAGAGAATAATGTTTATGCGTGGTTATTGGAAAAAAATAAAATGAAAGTTGCTGATTTAAGAACACAAAACACATAATAAATATGTGTCCACAAGACTTTTGACTAATTGATGTTGTCCCTTTGAATTCTAGCTTCAAAATTATGTGAAAATCATCCTGCCTGATTGTTCACATGAAACACTACATTGATTTAAACATTGTAAAACAGTTTTTTTGTCAGAAGAGGTTTATGCGTGGGAGTGGTAATGGTCATCAATATTAATGAGATTCACACCAGAGGTGTGACATAGACGCTCCCCAAGTGTTAATGGGCCATCAGTGAGGCAGCCTGAACAAAGAATGAGGAGATTCAAATGTTTGGTTTTTCAATCTGTTTTATTGTAATTTTGTAAAAACAAAAGTAAAGGCAGGTATCTCACAGTAAATGCTTATGCCCCGTTGATGCGGGCTCTAAGCAAATCAAATGTGACCATATATTGCATATATGTGACCTTTTATATTAACATTACCAATCAATAATTGTTATGTTGTGCATGCATAACAACACATTTGTTGCAAAGCCACACAGGCACATATAGGCTACATTTGTATCATCACAAAGTATATAAACAAAATGTAACTAACATCTGTAAAATAGTAGGTAAATATGTACTTACTCTATTTGATTTTTGTTGCTGCATGTCCTCGTTGCAGTGGAAGGCGAGAGTGAACAAGCTACATTCCTTTTAAAAAAAGTTACAAAACATATGTAACATCAACCAATCTCCAAAAATAAATAATAAAGTCATACAGGCTCATATTATTAACACTAAGTATAAACAAAATTGAACTAACACCTGTAAAATAGTGGGTAAATATGTACTTACTCTTTCTGATTTCTGACTGTGTTGCTAAGCGCACTCCGAGTTGCAGGCGGAGGTAGTGATGAAGCTACATTCCTTTTAAAAAAGTTGAAGAATATTATTACATAAATATAACTATAGTAGCATTAGTCTATAATGAATTACTGATGTAAATAATTTTAGACGCGTGCAATAAGCCTATATGCGTGTCAATGGGCCATTACCGGAGAGGCACACCGCAAACATTAGCCTAACACATTTGTGCACTTCATTAACTGGGTATATTTACACATTTCAGCACATTTGCACACATTTACAACTGATATTTGCGAGCATGCATCGTTAATGATAATGAGGCAGCATTTATATAGTCAAAATATACTGTAATCTAAACACCTACTAGGCCTACTTTCTAAAATAATTTCTAAATTCTATCTTTCATACATAATGATCTAAACATATAATTTAGGCTACACATACAAATACAAATTTCCTAACCAAGGGGTGTAGCATATGTACACAAAAAAACAAAACAAAACATTTTTAACGTTGAAATGGTACGAGATATTAAATTCATGGTATAGATATGCACTTTCATTAGATCGTGTTGAATATAGGTAGATATAAAATGTCAGTACTCTGGATGGCAAGTCCACCCAGTATAATATGTAAGCTCATGTTTTGAATAGCTTGTCAACTAATGCAAGTAAGAATAAATACTTACTCATCCGAAATTCTATCCACGGCTGGATCAAGTCGCTCTTCAAAATACAAACGGTCGTCATCAGAGTAGTCGCGCTCCTCTTCTGATGAAAATCTGGACTCTTCGTCGATAGTATCCAGGACGAACTGCAGGGCTTCCGCACCGGTGTACCGTGTCATCTTCCCAACGCGCAGGTGACGAAATGATGAAACTTGAAGCGTTTAATGCATTTGCTTGGGGGCGTTTACCTGTTTTGCATAGATGGCTTAGCACATTATCTTGTGAATAGCGCGCTCCGTGAGTAGGCGTGAACGAATTAAAGTCAATGAGCTCGTAATGAGCTCGACTGGAATCGCTCTCTTTTTATACAGATTACAGAAGCTGATAATATTTGTTTTTTATATAAATGACTTCATTTAACAGATGCGATCTCAAGCTTTATGCCCGTGGGTCTGTTTGCCTGTTTGACTGAATTTTCGCGGAGTTATAGATCATTTTCGAACGCGTTTCAAATGGGAGTTTACTGACAGAGAGAAGGCAGAAATCGCATCATGTTAAAGTTTCTTTATTTGTCAAAAAGCAAAACACTTTATTTTTATTGTGAGTATACAGAAAAAAAATAGAAACTGAACAGGATCGATTGATGTATAACACGAAAATTAAAGATCAAAATTAACAGAGCATTTTGTGTTTATTTTTCATTGCTAAAAAAAAAACGAGCAAAACGCGCCGGCGCGTTTTTGGTCCCCAGAGGGTTAAACTCATCATTCCCTAAAAAAAGTTGAACTATGGCTTCAGTCAGACACAACAGACATCAAGAATCAGCCAATGAATCTCAACAATGGTGACAATCAACAAAAAAGATCTGAACATCACAAAATGCGCTACTAAAAGTCAACACAAAACCAGCAGCAAAAATAAAAGCAAAAAGTACAAATGAAAGAAAATAACCAGACAATTCAGCTGCATAATTTATTCATGCTGGGAGTCATGACTGATTTGTTTTTGTAATATGCTGGTACCCAACATGCATTGCAGCATAAAACTTTTTGATTTTAACTTTTTGATTTGAAATTGATTGTCACCAAAGTTGAGATTCATACGCCGATTCTTGATGTCTGTGTGTCTGGCTGATCTAGAAGTTCAAAATGTTCTGAGTATAAACTTTTTTAAATCCTTCATATTTTCTGAATGTCATATCCCTGATAGATCTTGTTCTGTAAAATCACAATGACACCAAAATCAAAACTACAAAACATCACCCATATAAAAACATTAGACAATAAATGAGATCAGTGAATTTGGCCACTAGATGATGATTGTGACCATTAACAAACAGCCATTGTCATCTGATCCTGTTTTCTTTCAGCTTTTTTGCCATAGCAAATGTATTTTAAAGACACAGCTGCAGCAGCCAAAGAAAAACTAATGTTCAAATGTCAAGGGTCAAGAACCCAACTAAAGCAATCACTGATCACCGTCATGGTAACATCAAATGAAAATAAAATTACATCTTAAAGGAGAACTCCGGTCAATTTTAACAGAGTGAACACGGGTGAATCTGACTGCAGTAGATGTGAAAGATATTAATAAAAGTGATGTTAATTCAGCCAGCGCACATACCTGTATTTACTTCCTGTTTTCGGTCGAAGTCCACAGTAATCGAGTTCACGCGCGTGATCATAGGTACTAAACCTATGCGCATGAACTCGACAATCGATTACTGTGGACTTCGACCGAAAACAGGAAGAAAATACAGGTATGTGCGCTGGCTGAATTAACATCACTTTTATACATATCTTTCACATCTACTGCAGTCAGATTCACCCGTGTTCACTCTGAAGGAATCACTCACATTGGCTGGGCACTTGTAATGACACATCAAGGATGTTAAGAGGCTAAAAGCAGGTTTAAAACTTGCCCCATTGAAGTCAACAGGGTGCAAATTTTAAAAAGAGGATAACACGGTGTAGGCAACACAGATTTTTGTCGTTGTTCTCTGTACTGACAGCACTCCAAATTTACAAAAAAATTAGCTCAATGTTAAAATTGACCAGAGTTCTCCTTTAACCTCTGCCACTTTTTAATAATAACTTCTGTAGACGTCTGACAGAAATAAAGTCAAACTGGTTTGTAATAAGTGAAGCTGGTAATGCTGTTTGTGGAGTTGTTTAATCCTCCTCTGCTAAGATCTTTTGCTAAGATTTAATGTCTTCTTGATCTTAATTTGATCTTTTTTTTTCTGTTCTTCTAGTTCCTCTTTCCTTCAGTGATTCGGATTGTTAACAGCAGGTGTTCATCAGAGTCTCAATTAACTTAATTAAATTAAATTAAATTAAATTAACTGAATTAACTATGAAATGATTTCATGTGGACTATATTAGTGAACTAATGTAGAGAATAGTGAATGAGGGTATCTTCTTATCAAATGTTAAGGAAGATTATTCTTCTTATCAACTCTCAAGAAAGGTTATTCTTCTGGCCATGAATTACTATAAAGTACTCAACAATGTAAAAGCTTGAAGCTTAAGATCACACATTTAAGAGACTTTATTTGGTGAGCATCAGACAGAGACAATCAAGCGTATAATGGGATTTAATACGAATGCATATGACTATACTTAAACAAATAATACATTTAAACAGAATTAACAAAAAAATAAAGAAAGACAGAGAGAGTAGACCACAGAATGGCACATATCACAAACAGTTAACCTTTGAGAGCCAGCAAAGAATCAAATCACCTTAAAGGAGAAGTTCACTTTTAAAATGAAAATTCTGTCATCATATACTCACCCTCATGTTGTTTCAAAGCTGTATGAATTTCTTTCTTCTGCTGAACAGAAAGGAAGATATTTAGAAAAATATCAGTAACCAGACAGTTTTTGGGTCCCATTGACTTCCATAGTAGGAAAAAAATATACTATGGAAGTCAATGGGACCCAAAAACTGTCTGGTTACTGATATTCTTCTAAATATCTTCCTTTCTGTTCAGCAGAAGAAAGAAATTCATACAGCTCTGAAACAACATGAGGGTGAGTATATGATGACAGAATTTTCATTTTAAAAGTGAACTTCTCCTTTAAGGCAGAGGCAAACAATCTTAAACTCATCTAAATCTCGATAGAAATAATACTTGCATGGATTTTTGGTGCTGAGCAAGAATGAGTGTGTGTGTGTAGCTCCTCGGTTAATCCGTGAGTTTGAAGCGTTCTTCCGGTTCTTCCGGAAAGCGCGTCGTTAGCGGGAAGTTTAAAAGGTTTACTTGAAAGCAAAGTTGCCAGAAAATCAGGGTAAGTCTGTTTCACCCAGAGATAAAAATGAATGAGCACAATATTAAAACAAGGCAAGAAGCCGGAGATAAGACCAAGACAAAAAGCTAAGAACAAGACACAAAGCAAAAGAATAAGACTAAGATACAGTACATAAGACTAAGAAATAAAACTAAGCCATGAGCCATCGTCATCGACTTTAAGGAGAACTTAGTCCACACCTATTTTGGGTGAGATGACCAATAGTTGTTGTCTAACTTTTTTCTTTGTTTCTTTGTCTCCTTCTGACAGCCTAATTTGCATGTTTTATGATGGTGTCAGAACTGGTCATTTTTACTCCAAAGGATGGCAAACATAGTTTAAAACATTTAATCGTAACCTACAATATATATTTAGCTAAGGCAAACCGCGAGGTTTAATTCGGTACCAAGAAAGGGAGTGTGAGTTGAGTTGATTACGATCTTTTTGAAGCTCATGACGGAGTTTGGATGTGTTTTTGTTTAGCCTCTGTCATGCCAATAAAGTGACAATGGGGCAATTTGATCCATACTCATTTGCACTTGGCCTGTGATTTACATGAATGCGTCCAATAGGTTAAAAGCTTTCTGAAGCTTAGAAAGAATAAGTCATCATGATTTCGTCCAGACACTACAAAGGCTTATAAATTTGCCAAAACGTGTTTTGTTTTAAATCTAGTGTTTTGTTTCTATGATGGGTGTAGGTTTAGTGGTAGATATTTTGACAAGATCAATGGAAGTCTATGCAATGTTCTCTCTAATATAGTGAAACAAATGTGTGTGTGTGTGTGTGTGTGTGTGTGTGTGTGTGTGTGTGTGTGTGTGTGTGTGTGTGTGTGTGTGTGCTATCTCTGGGTCTTTCTGAGCAGCATTCACCATTGATCAGGTGACGTTGACTGTGCTTCCTGGTAATAATGTGGCGAGTGGCACTAACCTAACCTTGCATTGTGAGGCCAAAGTCAGTCACAGCCTCCCCCAGCCGCTGACATACACCTTCAGCTTCCTGCAGGATGATCAGGTCATGTACTCCAAAACTACCAGCACCTCAGTGGTGGAGCGCAGTTTATCTCCAGCCAGGGTGTTCAACTCGGGTCGCTACCAGTGCGCCGTCCGCATCTACGACAAGATCAAGACAAGCACCAGTCAGAAACTCAGAGTCACAGGTTAGTTACATAACTGATGCTCATGTCATCCTCATTTATATTGCCCTTTTAACAATGTAGATTGTTTCAAAGCAGCTTCACAGAGATAAACGTATAATTTATGGTAACAGAGATTGTTTTGGCTTTATAGCGGTTCTTTAATAAAGTTATTTTCCAGCTAAAGTTAGTTTTGATTGATTTGCTTCCGTCGCGAACCTGTGAGAAACGCTGATGGCGTTCACATGCGCATTAAGAATTGGTTCTATAGTTATGTGCGTTTGAATATATGTGTGCAGGTTTGTAATTCCCTACAGACCAAGCCTAAACAAAGTACTGGTCTTTCCTTATAAATTTTGATACAGCATTTTATTTTAGTTTGTCACTTCGGGGTAGGTACGCGATATGAATTTTCCCAACAACACTTTATCTGTAGAGTGGTAAAGGGATCCTCCATAGGGAGAGACTAGTTGGCACTTCAGCACTGCATTGCCATCGGGTCCAGGCGAAGGTCCTTCGTCAGATCTTCATCAAAGCATAATTCTACTAATTCTATTTTAGCAGCTGTTGCTGTCCACTTACAGTGGATATAAAAGTCTACACACCCCTGTTCAAACAGCTGTTTTTGTGATGTAAAAAAGGATCTAAATCATATCAGAATTATTGCATGTTTATTGTAGCAGTTGCAACCTCTACAATGTCACTGAAAACAGCTGTTTTAACAGGTGTAGACTATATATATATATATATATATATATATATATATATATATTAACCACACATGTTTGTGACTATTTTTTTATTTATTTTTAAATTCACACCAATAATGTTTGAGATCTTTTTGGATTTGGAAAATATTTCAGTAGCACCTCACTGCAGTACACGAGATCCGGGGGGTGGAGTTGGATCTAGATCTAAGGAGTGGAGATTGCTAGGTTTAGGGGTGGGTTTAGGGGTCAGGGGGTGGAGATGGGTAGGTTTAGGTATATGTAAGGTTGGATCCAGATCCAACTCCTCCCCCTGGATTTCGTGTTCTGCAGTGAGGACCATCTCAAATATTGCATGGTTTTTGTTGTTGCCACAAAATTTTGCAGTTGATCTGACTGACTATGGTGAGTTCAGGGGTTAAAAAAGAGTTTTTAAACTCATGCAGGCCTTCAAGTCCCCACGCTGAAGGTGAAGTCTGATATCATTTCTGAGGGGGAAGACATCAGTTCCACATGCAGCGCACCAGAGGAGACGGGCAGTCTGAACTTCTATTTCTACGAGGATGATCAGGAGGTCAAGCGAGTCTCTAGTAAGAGCAACTCTGTGACGACCACTCTCACCTTGCAGAAGCTCAAAGACGTCTACCTGCACTGTGTCTATGTGGTTATCATGCATCCTGACGCGGGCTTCTCCGACAAAAGCAACACGGTGAAAGTGATTGTAGAAGGTAACATCATGTACATTTTGCTTGGTCAAAAAAAGTTGGTCTAAAGACCCATGCATGAAATCAAAATTGTTGTTTTGTGGCTTTTAGTCCACATCTGTCGGCTACACTCAAAATTATTTTAGTCTGTTTTTAAGGGTTAGTTCACCCAAAAATGAAAAATTCTGTTATTCATTTCTCACCCTCATGTCGTTCCAAACCCGTAAGACCTTCGTTCATCTTCGGGACACAAATGAAGATATTTTTAATGAAAATCCGAGAGCTTTCTAAACCAGCCATAAGCAGCAACGCCACTGCAACTTTCAAGGCCCAGAAAGGTGGTAAAGACATAGTTAAAATAGTCCATGTGAATACAGGGGTTCAACCTTAATATTATGAAGCAACGAGAATAATTTTTGTGCGCAAAAATCCCCCAAAATAACGACATTATTCAACAATCTCTTCTTCTCCACGTCATTCTTTTACGCTGTTGACGTAGTGTAAACAGTGCAGCGCTTCCTGGTTCTATGTCAAAACACCAGCTCACTATTGGCCAGCTCCTGTATCAGCATCACACGCATGTGTCATGTGCTCACATCACCAGCGTCAGCCAATAATTAGCCAGCATTCTGGTGTATAACCCGTAAGCGCTGTACTTTGTTTACTACGCAAATAGTGTAGGAGATCTGACACAGAAGAGAAGAAATTGTTGAATACATTTTTTTTTAGCACAAAAAAGTATTCTCGTCGCTTCATAACATTAAGGTTGAACCACTGTAGTCACATGACCTATTTTAATGATGTCTTTACTATCTTTCTGGGCCTTGAAAGTTGCAGTGACGTTGCTGTCCATTGAGGAATCAGAAAGCTCTCGGATTTCATCAAAAATATCTTAATTTCTGTTCCGAAGATGAATGAAGGTCTTACGGGTTTAGAACGACATGAGGGTGAGTAATTAATGACAGAAATTTCATTTTTGGGTGAACTAACTTTTAAGAATTATGCATTCAGTTGTATGACTGACTGACAATCTTACAGAGCCCAAACTTTTGAATGGCAGTGTAAATACTGGTCATTTATATCAAAATTATTGAATTATCTTTCAATCATGGATTATGTACATTTTAGTCCAATAAAACGTAAAGTTATATTGCCTCTCAACCCCATATGATATGGCAAGAAGTATAGCAACACAAGAAAATACAGCTAAGCAAGTCATTTCATGGGGTCTTTATTGAGCATATCCACAGCTGACTATATTTTGCATCGACAGTGAGATTGATATTTTTTTTCTTTTTACAGATCTTGATGCGATCAGGCCGCAAATAAGCATCTCCCCCAACGCGAATGTTGTTGAGGGTGACAGGGTGCAAATCAAATGTCAGGTGCAATATTCCTCAATTCTCGACTTGTTCCTTACCAAAGGCAACACCGTACTTCATCAGTCTTACACAACGTTCACATACAGCTTCACCGTAAGAGCTGAGGATTCAGGGAACTATGTGTGTAAAGCAGAGAAAGGCAGCGTGCAAAAGAGGGCCGTCTATGGGCTAAATGTCACAGGTAACTAACCACAACCATACACATTTTGACTAATCTTAGAATGCTTTCAGCTATCAAGAGTCCACTTTCATCTCCAAATGATATTGTTGTATTAAAGGGTTTATTTGTTTTTTGTTATTATTGCATTAAAAAACAGTTTGCCTTTTTATTTCAATAATGTCACTTATGCATCGAATTTGCAGTGAAAATTGGAATATCACATTGAAATGGAAAATGGAATGTTAAACATTTTCACCATTAAAAAATATTTGACACACATTTCGCACATAATTCTATACTGTGTGCAGAACTCTGCACATGCAGATTTAGTTCTGATTTGTTTATCAGAACAAAATGTATAGATTTATTAATGAACAAATAATACATTTTATTTAGCCAAGAGAGTAATGATGCACATAATAATACAAAACATGTAAAATAAATTACACTGCATCAGTGTTATTATACTATCATTGAGATTTTATTCATATTTTGAATGTTTTTATTTTCTGTTTTCATTTTAATTGTGGTTAGTTTTAGTAATTTTGTTGTGTGTTTTTTGTCATTTATATATATATATATATATATATATATATATATATATATATATATATATATATATATATATATATATATATATATATATTCATTTTTATTTCAGTTTTAGTTTGTGTATAATTTTAGTTTGTTTATTTTTTTATTTTTGTTTTTTTAGCGCAATTTTCCACCGGACAAAATTGCGATTGTTAACTCATGATTTCTGTTCTGTCTGTGCGCACCAATCTTGTACTTCTATCTACTCCTCAACCAGACCACCTAGAGACTTCGGGTTTTCGGCATTATGTTAAGGAAGGTCTAATCTCGGGAACGCACAAAAAAAATCCAGGAAAAGATTTACTATATCTTAGTGTGTTGTGATGTGTTGTGATCAAGCATGCCGCACAAGCCCTAAAAGTGAAGCCAAAACGTCTCGATCGCCCCCCGGTGACTGGTCCTAGTATAGGTCATAAGCCCCGCCTCCCCATGTTATTCAATGGGATGTGAGACCAACTGAACAATTTAATTACACTTTAAATATCTTTTTTCCAAAGGTGGTTTCTTTCATTTGCTGTCGTTTTTATCACGCTGATGTAAGTTCAAGTGTCTGTTTCAAAAATAAGTTGTTTTTTAGTTAGTTATGTGATGTGGTGGTGTAACGTCATGATGGACAGCTGTGATTGACAGGTTCTCTGAGCTAAGTAGTCACTGAAGCACCAACGGACATTTTTTTCGGGATCTTCGGAGGACTGAGGAGATTGTATTTACTTTATTTTAACAAGCCTCTTGTCGTACTGCAATCAATTTTTTTAAAAAGTGTGCAAAATCCACTCTCCCTCGGTGCCATCTGTGAGAGTGAGGGCGGGGCGCTGATTTTCGCGGCTTTACTTCCTGCTCACTACTGCGCATGTCTGCTCCCGAGATCGCTACTGCGCAGACTCAAGTTCCAATATGTCAGCGCCATATCGGGACTCTGGCGGCTTCAGTTCTCATCAATGGAAGAGAGCGAAGGGGCGTCGTCCATCTTTTTTTACAGTCTATGGTTGTGATCCCATGAGGTCAGAAAATTGCGCTAAAACACTCACCGAGTTTTTATTACTTGATTTATTTCAGTTAAAGTTTATTTTATTTCAAGTAATGAACTATTTTATGAACTATAATAACCCTCCAGTGCATGATGATAAACTAAATTTGTCTGACTCCATGTTCACTCTTTAGAACTGTTCTCGAAGCCGATTTTGAGAATGAGCCCAGATCAGGTTTTTGAAGGGGAACGCTTCACTCTGACCTGCCACAGTGCTGTAAGCTCCTCGGAGATGATCAACAAAGTGGACATAAAGTATACCTTGCTGAAAGAAGATCGGCACATTTATTCAGGTGCCGAATTATCTGCCACTGCGAGCCTGGCCACCGATGGGAAATACTCCTGTATGGCAGTGGCTAAAGGAGTTAACAAGACCAGCCAACCACTTGATTTAAAAGCTAAAGGTGAAGAGTTCATGCTTTTGCCAAATCTCCAGCATTAGAGGACATGCATATAGTATCCACATTATTAATAGAGTGTTATAACAAAGCATTTTCCATTATTACTATATTATAACATGTTATAACTTAGTAATAACAAAATATGTTTGATGAACTAGTAATATAGTCACGCACCTTACAGGGAATCTTAAGACTTCTGTGGAATGGAAAGTTTCCATGGATGTTAAAGGTTCTTCGTGGACCCATCAATGCAAATAAAGAACCTTTATTTTTAAGGAGAACTTAGTCCACACCTATTTTGGGTGAGATGACCAATAGTTGTTGTCTAACTTTTAGAGGGAGAGAGTTTCTTTGTCTCCTTCTGACAGCCTAATTTGCATGTTTTATGATGGTGTCAGAACTGGTCATTTTTACTCCAAAGGATGGCAAACATAGTTTAAAACATTTAATCGTAACCTACAATATATATTTAGCTAAGACAAACCGAGAGGTTTAATTCGGTACCAAGAAAGGGAGTGTGAGTTGAGTTGATTACGATCTTTTTGAAGCTCATGACGGAGTTTGGAGGTGTTTCTGTTTAGCCTCTGTCATGCCACTAAAGTGACAATGGGGTAATTTGATCCAGACTCATTTGCGCTAGGCCTGTGATTTACATGAATGAGTCCAATAGGTTAAAAGCTTTCTGAAGCTTAGAAAGAATAAGTCATCGTGATTTCGTCCAGACACTACAAAGGCTTATAAATTTGCCAAAACGTGTTTTGTTTTAAATCTAGTGTTTTGTTTCTATGATGGGTGTAGGTTTAGTGGTAGATATTTTGACAAGATCAATGGAAGTCTATGCAATGTTCTCTCTAATATAGTGAAACAAATGTGTGTGTGTGTGTGTGTGTGTGTGTGTGTGTGTGTGTGTGTGTGTGTGTGTGCTATCTCTGGGTCTTTCTGAGCAGCATTCACCATTGATCAGGTGACGTTGACTGTGCTTCCTGGTAATAATGTGGCGAGTGGCACTAACCTAACCTTGCATTGTGAGGCCAAAGTCAGTCACAGCCTCCCCCAGCCGCTGACATACACCTTCAGCTTCCTGCAGGATGATCAGGTCATGTACTCCAAAACTACCAGCACCTCAGTGGTGGAGCGCAGTTTATCTCCAGCCAGGGTGTTCAACTCGGGTCGCTACCAGTGCGCCGTCCGCATCTACGACAAGATCAAGACAAGCACCAGTCAGAAACTCAGAGTCACAGGTTAGTTACATAACTGATGCTCATGTCATCCTCATTTATATTGCCCTTTTAACAATGTAGATTGTTTCAAAGCAGCTTCACAGAGATAAACGTATAATTTATGGTAACAGAGATTGTTTTGGCTTTATAGCGGTTCTTTAATAAAGTTATTTTCCAGCTAAAGTTAGTTTTGATTGATTTGCTTCCGTCGCGAACCTGTGAGAAACGCTGATGGCGTTCACATGCGCATTAAGAATTGGTTCTATAGTTATGTGCGTTTGAATATATGTGTGCAGGTTTGTAATTCCCTACAGACCAAGCCTAAACAAAGTACTGGTCTTTCCTTATAAATTTTGATACAGCATTTTATTTTAGTTTGTCACTTCGGGGTAGGTACGCGATATGAATTTTCCCAACAACACTTTATCTGTAGAGTGGTAAAGGGATCCTCCATAGGGAGAGACTAGTTGGCACTTCAGCACTGCATTGCCATCGGGTCCAGGCGAAGGTCCTTCGTCAGATCTTCATCAAAGCATAATTCTACTAATTCTATTTTAGCAGCTGTTGCTGTCCACTTACAGTGGATATAAAAGTCTACACACCCCTGTTCAAACAGCTGTTTTTGTGATGTAAAAAAGGGAAATAAATCATATCAGAACTATTGCATGTTTATTGTAACAGTTGCAACCTCTACAATGTCACTGAAAACAGCTGTTTTAACAGGTATGTGTAGACTTAAGTGACATATGTTCTTCATTCATCTTTCCGATCGACAAATGACTTGATCGCGGTTCTCTGTTCCTCTTTTAAAATCAATGCAATGTCGATATCTTCTATAACAGTGGTTCTCAACTCCAGTCCTCGGGACCCACTGCTCTGCACATTTTGTATGTCTCCCTTATTTAACACACCTGAATCAGATCATCAGCTCGTTAGGAGAGACTCCATGAACTGATTTGAGTGTGTCAGATAAGAGAGACATACAAAATGTGCAGAGCAGCGGGTCCCGAGGACTGGAGTTGAGAACCACTGTTCTATAACAGACGCGATGGCGGAATCTACATCAGTTTTATTTCGACATTATGAATAAAATTGCTGCCCTCAAATGTTAATCTGAAATAAAATAAACATTTGTTTATTACTTCTACAATATTACATTTCATTTTTTTATAAGGAGCTGTTTTTGTTTTATATGCTCATAAGAAGAGTCAAGTATAGCTCCATCATTGCTCAAAGTAAAAAATTATCATACTTTATGATGTTAGTTTTAATAAAAAAATAAATAAATCAAGTACATTTCTCTGGCATTTCTTTCTTTTTGCTATAGGCTATCAAAAATGTACTGAACCGTGACACCAGTGTATCGTAACGAACCGAACCATACATTTTGTGAACCGTTACACCCCTAATATTTAACCACACATGTTTGCGACTATTTTTTATTTATTTTTAGATTTGCCCCAATAATGTTTGAGATCTGTTTGGATTTGGAAAGTATTGCATGTTTTTTGTTGTTGCCACTAAATTTTGTAGTTGATGTGACTGACTATGGTGAGGTCAGGGGTTAATGAAGAGTCTTTAAACCCATGCAGGCCTTCAAGTCCCCACGCTGAAGGTGAAGTCTGATATCATTTCTGAGGGGGAAGACATCAGTGCCACATGCAGCGCACCAGAGGAGACGGGCAGTCTGAACTTCTATTTCTACGAGGACGATCAGGTCAAGCGAGTCTCTAGTAAGAGCAACTCTGTGACGACCACTCTCACCTTGCAGAAGCTCAAAGACGTCTACCTGCACTGTGTCTATGTGGTTATCATGCATCCTGACGCGGGCTTCTCCGACAAAAGCAACACGGTGAAAGTGATTGTAAAAGGTAAAATCATGTACATTTTGCTTGGTCAAAGAAACTTCTTCTAAAGACCCATGCATGAAATCAAAATTGTTGTTTTGTGGCTTTTAGTCCACATCTGTTGGCTACACTCAAAATGATTTTAGTCTGTTTATAAGGGTTAGTTCACCCAAAAATGAAACATACTGTCATTCATTTCTCACCCTCATGTCGTTTCAAACCCGTAAGACATCTTAAGTTCATCTTCGGGACACAAATTAAGATATTTTTGATGAAATCCGAGAGCTTTCTAAACCAGCCATAGGCAGCAACGTCACTGCAACTTTCAAGGCCCAGAAAGGTGGTAAAGACATAGTTAAAATAGTCCATGTGAATACAGGGGTTCAACCTTAATATTATGAAGCAACGAGAATACTTTTTGTGCGCAAAAATCCCCCAAAATAACGACATTATTCAACAATCTCTTCTTTTCAAAAGTCATTCTCCTACGCTGTTGACGTAGTGTAAACAGTGCAGCGCTTCCTGGTTCTATGTCAAAACACCAGCTCACTATTTTGGCCAGCTCCTGTATCAGCATCACACGCATGTGTCATGTGCTCACATCACCAGCGTCGGCCAATAATTAGCCAGCATTCTGGTGTATAACCCGTAAGCGCTGTACTTTGTTTACAACGCAAATAGTGTAGGAGATCTGACACAGAAGAGAAGAAATTGTTGAAAAAATTATTTATTTATTTTTATGAGCACAAAAAAGTATTCTCGTCGCTTCATAACATTAAGGTTGAACCACTGTAGTCACATGACCTATATTAATGATGTCTTTACTATCTTTCTGGGCCTTGAAAGTTGCAGTGACGTTGCTGTCTATGGAGGAATCAGAAAAATATTTTTCATGAAAAATATCTTAATTTCTGTTCCGAAGATGAACGAAGGTCTTACGGGTTTAGAACGACATGAGGGTGAGTAATCATAGCCAGAAATTTCATTTTTGGGTGAACTAACTTTTAAGAATTATGCATTCAATTGTATGACTGATTGATTGATCAAATAAAACGTCCTAAGTCATACGCCGGCATCCATCTGCCGTGAACGCGCGTCGACCGTTGCCGGAAGCAAGATATTTTCATTTATAAAGTTTTAAATGTGTATATTTTTACGACAAAACCGCACGGATTACCCTCAGAAGGCCTTCGTTTATCCCCCTGGAGCCGGATGGATTACTTTTGTGAAGGATGCGTGCACATTTTGGGACTTGAAGGAGGTGGACCCCATAGCTTCACATTATAATCACTGAAAGATGTAAGACATTTTCTAAAATAACTGAAAATGTGTTCGTCTGAAAAATGATTGACATATGCATCTCGAACGGCTTGAGGGTGAGTAAATCATGGGTTCAATATCATTTTTGGCCGAACTATCCCTTTAAAGGTTCTTCGTGGACCCATCAATGCAAATAAAGATCCTTCATTTTTAAGGAGAACTTAGTCCACACCTATTTTGGGTGAGATGACCAATAGTTGTTGTCTAACTTTTAGCGGGAGAGAATTTCTTTGTCTCCTCCTGACAGCCTAATTTGCATGTTTTATGATGGTGTCAGAACTGGTCATTTTTACTCCAAAGGACGGCAAACATAGTTTAAAACATTTAATCGTAACCTACTATATATATTAGAAAATGTCAGCCGGGGCAAAACAAGAAATGTCAGCCGGGGCAAAACAAGACATCGCAATGAGTGTGAGTGTGAATGCTGCTTAAGTAGAGCAGATAATGGAAAACACCTGTGCAGGAATTAGTCCCTGTACGGGGTGCATGGGAAATGGAGTCTGGGAAAGTCAATACTCAGGCGAGGGTGCCCTCCGGTGGCCATCGGAGACAGCTACAGAGGTCTGATTCTGGTCTGACAACTAAAGTGACAATGGGGTAATTTGATCCAGACTCATTTGCGCTAGGCCTGTGATTTACATGAATGAGTCCAATAGGTTAAAAGCTTTCTGAAGCTTAGAAAGAATAAGTCATCGTGATTTCGTCCAGACACTAAAACAGGCTTATAAATTTGCCAAAATGTGTTTTGTTTTAAATCTAGTGTTTTGTTTCTATGATGGGTGTAGGTTTAGTGGTAGATATTTTGACATAAAATCAATGGAACTCTATGCAATGTCCTCTCTAATATAATGAAACAAATGTGTGTGTGTGTTTTATCTCTGGGTCTTTCTGAGCAGCATTCACCATTGATCAGGTGACGTTGACTGTGCTTCCTGGTAATAATGTGGCGAGTGGCACTAACCTAACCTTGCATTGTGAGGCCAAAGTCAGTCACAGCCTCCCCCAGCCGCTGACATACACCTTCAGCTTCCTGCAGGATGATCAGGTCATGTACTCCAAAAATACCAGCGCCTCAGTGGTGGAGCGCAGTTTATCTCCAGCCAGGGTGTTCAACTCGGGTCGCTACCAGTGCGCCGTCCGCATCTACGACAAGATCAAGACAAGCACCAGTCAGGCACTCAGAGTCACGGGTTAGTTACAGTACATAACGAATGCTCATCAAAGCATAATTCTACTAATTCTATTTTAGCAGCTGTTGCTGTCCACTTACAGTGGATATAAAATTCTTATTAGTATTGTAAGAAAACACTCATTTTACCTGGTCAAAAACAGCTCTATTTTCAGCATGCTGTTTAAGTGCATTGGCCCTATCTTGCACCCAGCGCAATTGACTTTGTACACCGACGCATGTATCATTCCTATTTTGCACCCGACGCACAGAGGACTTTTCCCTCCACAGACGCACGTCGGTTAACTAAGAAATACACTTGCGCTCCCGGGGGAGGTTCAGCGCAAAGAGGAGGCGTGTTCCGGCGCAAACGTTCCCTCATGCTATTTTGCAGGTTTAGAAAACAATTCCGCCACTAACCGAAAAAAAAAATTGTTTAAAGTCAGTGGCGCGTTGCGCATGTTATTCATATGCTATTTTAAGGGTGCATGCTTGGCCATAATCAATGTAGAGTGTGCACAACGCGCATGCACTTTGCTCCTCTCATCTACACACAGACGCAGCAGTTTTCATTTTTGCAAATCATACATTATTACGATAGATAGATAGATAGATAGATAGATAGATAGACAGTTTATTATAAAGCATACATCTAGCTTACACATTTACCCAAATTATCATGCGCCTGTTTAACCGAAGTTAATTTGGGTGGGTTTCTCCATCCCCAACGTCCCTGACGAGAACGTCGGTCTCCTCGGCTGTGAATCGCTCCTCGCGTGCGCCTGGCAAATCCGCCGTTATAATAGGAATCCGCTATAGAACAAGCGCGTCTGCTCTTAAAGGGAATGTGAGATGATGCTCTGATTGGTTTATTTCACGTTATGCCCAAACCACACCTATGAATAATGAAGCTACTTCAGCCCAACCCATTTTAGATTTGCGTCGGGCGCAAGAGTCATTTATCCCGCCGGTATAATAGCAACAGCACCCAAGACCCGACCAACAAAGTTACTTGCGTTTTGCGCTTGATACTTGCGTTTCAGACCGTTAAAATAGGGCCCCATGTGTCTTTAAATGATAATGAGCTTTGCTCACCCCGCCCCTCTGTTCTGTGGGCGTTTTGCCACAACAACACATGTGGAGTGTTGCCTTGACAACACTTGAGGGTAACGTTATATTTTGAAGAATGGCAGCGGGAGTCTCTGAGGACACTGTGCAACCGTATCAATTTGAAACGGAGTTGGAAAACAGGACGTTTCTGAATGGTTGGTTAACGTAATGTCACTTTGATCTATCTTTGTATGTACTGGCAGGGTAGAGTAGTGAGATACGAACGCTATGTGTTTACTGATGTATACGTTAGTTCAATGACAGATTGATGTTACAGCTAATGGTCATGAAAAACTTTTTTCCGGTAAATAGGCTTGTCAGTGATGCGTAACGTTATCTATGCAGTGTTAGGTACAATTGTCAGGGCTGAAGCACTAACATTTTACTGATCTGTTTAAAAAATAACCAGTCTGTGACACTATGACAGTCATTAGGCACGTAAACAACACATACTCAGACAGGAGCTAATACCTTTTTCAATGTTCTCGTTTATAAAGCAGTCTACTGAAATGATTCACGCAAACATGAAAGCATTGACGTTGATCGTGGGGAATATTCCCGCACGGAATATGATGACAGACAGCTTGCTCACGAGCGAGGGCAGGTCTGTGTTGAAACGCTGCTGTCAATCAACAATTGTGGGAGTGGCGTCGATTTTGTGACGTCACAAAATCGAACGGCTTGATTTGAGAGAAGGGGAAAACATATAAGAAGATTAAAAAAAAAACACTGGATGGATTTTTATCATTTTATGATGGTTGTGTACAGGCACTGCCAACACACATTTCAGTACAATCAACTTGTAAATGTGCATGTACCATTATATGACCCTTTTAACAGGTATGTGTAGACTTAAGTGACGTAAGTGATATATGTTCTTCATTCATCTTTCCGATCGACAAATGCCTTGATCGCAGTTCTCTGTTCCTCTTTTAAAATCAATGCAATGTTGATATCTTCTATAACAGACGCGATGGCGGAATCTACACATCTCATTTCTCCAGCGGCAGCCATCTTTGTTGTAAACTAATTCAACCCAAGCGCTCTTTGGTGACGTCATCTGTCCATCATCATATAAAGTCCGCCCTGACAATTTGATTGGTCCAAACAGTTCTGGTTCAAGCATAGTTGCTCCACAATGGATCAAGTCCCGAACTTCCCGACCTCAAATGTTGTGAGTGGGGATAAGTTTTGCTGGTATCCAGGCTAGTGGGCCGGACTATGTTGGCCGACACTATGTTGCTGTCTGGGGATACACATATTGGTATTGAACCGGTACGCATTACAAATCGAACGGTTCGTTGGACCATTTTTCCCATAGATATCATATAATAAAGGCTAGATGTCTCGTGCGCGCTGCTGGCCAATGGAGGTCGACGTCCGCACGTGGCGGCCATCTTGCCACAGACAGCTTGCTCACTCGTAACATTGTGTTTTAATGGTGCATGTACTTTTAAATAATCATAACTTGCTCAATTTTCTACCGATTTTCAAACGGTTTGGTTTGTTATAAACGTCAGAGATGTAGTTATGACACTGCATACATATGAATAATTATAACATACATGTTCAAGCTTTCGGAATTATAGCCACGTTAATAACGTTTGTAAGAAACCAAACCATTTGTAAATCCGTCAAGATTTCAGTGAGATAAGAGTATTTGTGTTCGTGCTGATCACTCACCTTACATTAGAGCCTGCCTGTGACAAGATGGCCGAACGGTGATGCCGGAAGAGACTCCACCGTAAGACATCTAGCGTTTTATTATATGATATCTATGATTTTTCCTGCCGACCAAAATTTTTTTATTTCAAATGTAGACACGCGGTAAACGCACTCATAATGTAAGAGACGCTGCCGCAACCACAACATTGTCCAACATCAAATGACAAACTTTTATTTTGTGCTTCACGGACCGTTTATCAGTTTGGATGCAGCGCGAGCCGATCTTGATCAAGCAACACTGTAACTACGCAGCGCTAAGAGATCCAGTAAAGAAAGCATTTGAATTTGCCACTTAAGTAATAACATCACTGTGAGATCTAGTGAGAATAACGCTGTCAAATAGCGCTGTCGTGGAAACCAGGAAGAAACATTGTGCTTTCAAGTAACGTTACGTTGGTTTTATTTCGACATTATGAATAAAATTGCTGCCCTCAAATGTTAATCTGAAATAAAATAAACCTTTGTTTATTACTTCTACAATATTACATTTCATTTTTTTATAAGGAGCTGTTTTTGTTTTATATGCTCATAAGAAGAGTCAAGTATAGCTCCATCATTGCTCAAAGTAAAAAATTATCATACTTTATGATGTTAGTTTTAATAAAAAAATAAATAAATCAAGGACATTTCTCTGGCATTTCTTTCTTTTTGCTATAGGCTATCAAAAATGTACTGAACCGTGACACCAGTGTATCGTAACGAACCGAACCGTGAATTGCGACTATTTTTTATTTCTTTTTTAGATTTGCACCAATAATGTTTGAGATCTGTTTAGATTTGGAAAGTATTGCATGGTTTTTGTTGTTGCCATTAAATTTTGTAGTTGATGTGACTGACTATGGTGAGTTCAGGGGTTAATGAAGAGTCTTTAAACCCATGCAGGCCTTCAAGTCCCCACGCTGAAGGTGAAGTCTGATATCATTTCTGAGGGGGAAGACATCAGTGCCACATGCAGCGCACCAGAGGAGACGGGCAGTCTGAACTTCTATTTCTACGAGGACGATCAGGTCAAGCGAGTCTCTAGTAAGAGCAACTCTGTGACGACCACTCTCACCTTGCAGAAGCTCAAAGACGTCTACCTGCACTGTGTCTATGTGGTTATCATGCATCCTGACGCGGGCTTCTCCGACAAAAGCAACACGGTGAAAGTGATTGTAAAAGGTAACATCATGTACATTTTGCTTGGTCAAAGAAACTTCTTCTAAAGACCCATGCATGAAATCAAAATTGTTGTTTTGTGGCTTTTAGTCCACATCTGTTGGTTACACTCAAAATTATTTTATGGGTTAGTTCACCCAAAATTGAAAAATTATGTCATTCATTGTCATTCATGTCGTTCCAAACCCGTTTGATCATCTTCGGGACACAAATTCATTATTTTATTTCAAGTAATGAACTATTTTATGAACTATAATATCCCTCCACTGCATGATGATAAACTAAATTTGTCTGACTCCATGTTCACTCTTTAGAACTGTTCTCGAAGCCGATTTTGAGAATGAGCCCAGATCAGGTTTTTGAAGGGGAACGCTTCACTCTGACCTGCCACAGTGCTGTAAGCTCCTCGGAGATGATCAACAAAGTGGACATAAAGTATACCTTGCTGAAAGAAGATCGGCACATTTATTCAGGTGCCAAATTATCTGCCACTGCGAGCCTGGCCACCGATGGGAAATACTCCTGTATGGCAGTGGCTAAAGGAGTTAACAAGACCAGCCAACCACTTGATTTAAAAGCTAAAGGTGAAGAGTTCATGCTTTTACCAAAGCTCCGGCATTAGAGGACATGGATACATTATCCACATTATTAACAGAGTGTTATAACAAAGCATTTTTCCATTATTACTATATTATAACATGTGATAACTTAGTAATAACAAAAGATGTTTGATGAACTAGTAATATAGTCACGCACCTTAAGGGAATCTAAAGAACTCTTTGAAATGGAAAGTTTCCATGGATGTTAAAGGTTCTTCGTGGACCCATCAATGCAAATAAAGAACCTTTATTTTTAAGTTTATTAATAGCCTATGGGCCCTATTTTAACGGTCTGAAACGCTAGTATCAAGCGCAAAACGCAAGTAACTTTGTGGGCGGGTCTTGGGCGCTGTTGCTATTATACCGGCGGGATAAATGACTCTTGTGCCCGACGCAAATCTAAAATGGGTTGGGCAGAAGTAGCTTCATTATTCATAGGTGTGGTTTGGGCGTAACGTGAAATAAACCAATCAGAGCGACATCTCACATTCCCTTTAAGAGCAGACGCGCTTGTTCTACAGCGGATTCCTATTATAACGGCGGATTTGCCAGGCGCACGCAAGGAGCGCTTCACAGCCGAGGACACCGACGTTCTCATCAGGGACGTTGGGGATGGAGAAACCCACCCAAATTAACTTCGGTTAAACAGGCGCATGATAATTTGGGTAAATGTGTAAGCTAGATGTATGCTTTTATAATAAACTGTCTATCTATCTATCTATCTATCTATCTATCTATCTATCTATCTATCTATCGTAATAATGTATGATTTGCAAAAATGAGAACCGCTGCGTCTGTGTGTAGATGAGAGGAGCAAAGTGCATGCGCGTTGTGCACACGCTACATTGATTATGGCCAAGCATGCACCCTTAAAATAGCATATGAATAACATGCGCAACGCGCCACTGACTTTAAACAATTTTTTTTTTCGGTTAGTGGCGGAATTGTTTTCTAAACCTGCAAAATAGCATGAGGGAACGTTTGCGCCGGAACACGCCTCCTCTTTGCGCTGAACCTCCCCCGGGAGCGCAAGTGTATTTCTTAGTTAACCGACGTGCGTCTGTGGAGGGAAAAGTCCTCTGTGCGTCGGGTGCAAAATAGGAATGATACATGCGTCGTGTACAAAGTCAATTGCGCTGGGTGCAAGATAGGGCCCTATATGTTTATGTATGTATAGTGTGCCTTTAGACAATGAAAGCTCTGATTCAGTGATTATTTTACATCATCACTCAACACTGAGCACTGAACGCATTTATTAGGGTGTTTTAGTAAAATAAATGTTGATAAATTTAGCCACTGATGTTTATTACTGTGTCCTGTTGTATGGGTGCATATTACAGGTTTCCTCAATTGCTAACACTCTATAAATGATTCAGTTGGCACAATTTCCCAAACCATTCATTCAGTTCTTAAAACAAAGACACATTTCTCAAAACAAAAATATATTTCACCTGTTTTCACACACATTACAATTTTCTTCATGATTTCTGCAAAACTCTACACAAAAATGTCCTGATTTTACATGAGTTTAACCATGTTCTCATGATGATCAGACTCTCCAAACACTCATAGTGAAGCAAGAAGACAGATATAAAAGAAATTAAAATATCATATTTTACTTTTCCTTAATTTCATAAGCATCCTTTATAAGAATTATTTCATCAACAACTTTATCAAACGTTGAGAAAATCATTTATTTCTTGTAAAGAGTTCATGATTTCCATCCCTTGTGACCCAATATCTGAAATCTCAGAAAGTGCTTCTTCATCCCTTATCTTCTGCATCACAATCTTCCTCACATTTTGAACTGTGATTGTTTTCCAGCACTATTTTCTCCACTACTAATGTCATTTTCCACATCTTCCACATTGTTCACAACCATTTCTGTTATTTCATTTTTCAAAACCACACTATACACTATCTTTTCACGAGTTCACACTTACATACAATTAGAGGGGGTAAAGTTTAATGCGTATTTGGCCCGAACCCAGAGTACTCCCCCCGTATATATACCATTGATTGCTGAGTGCTCTCCACTTTCGTTAATTATCTGAATGTGCTCCTCCCGAACTTTGTTAATAAAACATGATTTCATTTTGTAATGAACCTTCTGTTTTATTATTTTAACTGAAAGATACTTTTGCTAATAAAAATTATTTATGATGTCACTAGAAAAAAAAAAGAATGAGATTTTCATCAAAACAGTTTGAGAAAAGCACACACACACACACACACACACACACACACACACACACACACACACACACTGTCCACTGTCTCAATGAGGATTTGATACATTTATTCTGTTATTTCAGTGAAGTTTATCAGTATTAATGTAATGAAGAGGAAATAAGAGTCTCTGTATCTCACTGTTATGATTTATCGTGCGGCTCAAAGTATTATGGGTAAAATCTCTCTACAATCTGTTCTGAAACATCAACACAGTTTCACTGATGATCCAGAATCAACCCAAAACCCAGGATAGAGCGCCTGAGTGAATGTGGTCTGGACTGTGTGGATGAGGCTCATTGTGTCAGAGACGCTGTAGAAGGACAGAGTTCCTGCACTGTGATCCACATACACTCCTATTCTTCTGCTGATGGACTTTACAGGGAGAACAGTGTCTATCTTATTGTGTCTGAATGTGTAACTGGAGGAAGAGCAGATCAAACTCCAGGACTGATCATTATATCCAAACCAACACGCATTACCCGATCCCTTCCTGCTGATGCTCTTATATGACACTGATATACACACACCACGATTCCCAGTCCACTCAATCTCCCAGTAACAGCGTCCACACACACTCTCTCTACACAACACCTGAACATAATAATCAAATCTGTCTGGATGATCAGGATACGGCTGCTCTGTGTCAGTGTTAGTAATCACTCTGTTCCTCTCAGACAGACTGAGGCCTTCATGCACTGTGTTCAGATCCAGAGTGAGCTGATGGGAATCTGATGGAGAGAAAACACATCAGAAACAGGAATTATGAATCTGTCTGATCTTTTAATGTATCTGAACTCTTCATGAATCACTGTTCAATGTATCATCAGTGTCTCAGTACAGCTGACCAAATATCCTGTGCAAATCATAATTTACATGATCAATTATAAAACTCTTCTATCATGACTTATTTCTCCTTCTACAGGAAGAACATGAACACATTCAGTGAGTTTGTATGCTTGTTTTCTAGTGACTCACATTGTAGGAAGTCGTTCCTGGTCTTGGGATTCATGTTGGTGAAAGTGACTGTGGAAATAAACACACATGAACAGTGTGAAGAGAAATGACAAGATAAAATACATTCATTTCTAAGACATTTCTAATATGATGCTCTATAATATTAGATGATGGACTCATTTCTGAGAGCAGATTAATAATCTCCAGGGGCTTCATCGGAAACACACACATCGGATTGATCCTAAATTCCATGGATTTCATCCTCCGTCATGTGTATATAAACGCTTGTCCACGATGATGAGTCCTTATTTCTGAATCATCAAGAGATATTTGTGGCCGTTCTGTAGGAGGATTTGATGGACTTGAATTTAATTTATTAATAACTGTGATTTAAAACTGGAATGCATTTAATTACATTTTTGTGAAAATGGATGTTTTATAAATCATAGGAACATTTCAGAAACGGTTGTACGTTCAGATTTGGGATCTTTCTCCACACGTCTGTATAAACGAGGCGCAGGACTTTACCTCCGTCTGAGATCTTCTTGATCTCCTCTTTGCAGAAATCCTTCAGTTTGTCTCTCAGCTGACGGACAGATTCTCTCATGCCATCAAAAGAGGAGAGAGAACTGAAGGAAACGTCGGGTTCATCTGTAGATTCAGGAGGTGCTGAGAGAGACTGGAAACTCTACAGAAAACAGAAATCAAAACTCATCATCTCCACACTTCAGCCAATAACCTGCACTATATCAGATCTGAGCGGCTCTTGTTGACTTGACTTCTCTTCAGTGACTCGCTTCAATCCAGCACTTTCACACAATCAGCACATTTCTCATATTCATCATTTAATGCTACAAACTCTAGTATTTGACACTTAATAATAATATTATTTAAATAAATATACTTAAAAGCAGATTTAATGTAATGCTTTCAGACCCTTCATTATTTTTAAAATTATAATTAAAATAATTATTTAAATTAAATTAATGTCTTATAGTCCAAAATTATATTAAATGCAATTAGCTAATATTTAGAGAGCTTTTTGACCAACTTAAGTAGGATTTAAGTATCTGTATACTGTATGTAATTTCAGAATTACTTCTATTATCTTTGAAATATGGTTAAAGTTACTGCTGAATGAACTGACACACATTTATGATAAACTAAAATATACTCAATGTAATTTCTATTGAAATTTGTTTGTTTAATGGTAAATATATTGAATAATACACTCGAGTTTTAATTATAATCAAGTACTTTACATGTGCTTTAGTATGTCGGTCAACATCAAAATAACTGCACTTCTTTAAAGCATGACAAAAGATTATTAAAACAATGATTTCTAATGTACAAATTAAAAATTTTAATTTGACTGTTACAAAGTGCAATTGTTAAAAAAGTTTATTTAAAGTGTTTTAAGAAACACAGTAGTCACATGGACACTATTTAGTTAATTTTGGTTTAGTTTTCACTTGTTTTGTTCTCGTTTGTCTCCTAGGTTACTCATTAGTTCCCTCTTTGTGTCAGGTTTGGCATAGAAGAAGCAGACAGAATGGTAAGTTAAATGCTTTAATTTGCAGAATGGATCGGTACAGTGAAACAGGTAAGTAAACAGGAAGTTGAATTTCAGATGATATCTTAACTGAAGTGTAACCAAGTCTCTCTCTCTCTTTCTCTTGCAGATGATGATGATGAAGGAATCCCTTAGAAGACGGAATGATGACTGGCTGAGAAGATCGGGATCAATGGTAGGTATACAGGTAAGTATAGCAGAGAGTCTGTGTCATGTGTAGACGAGATCAGACAATGACTGAATGTTTGTAGCAGGTATATATGGGTGAACTGATGATGAGGTCCAGGTGATGGTGATTAGTAATCAGGTGACAATGAGCGTGTGAATGACTGAGTGGGCGGAGTGAGGGAATGAGTGGAAGGAGATGTGGATGGAATCCTGACAGTACCCCCCCCCCTCCCGAGGCGGCTCTTGACGGCTGGGAAGAAGAGAGATGTTGCCGGCGGCAAGGTCGACCACGACCCCTGGGAGCTGGACGGTCAGGATGGTCATTATGGAACTGGGAGAGTAAGGCTGGATCTAGGATATCATCACGAAGTACCCAGGAACGCTCCTCTGGACCGTAGTCCTCCCAGTCCACCAGATACTCCAGACGGGGACCTCGCCGCCGGGAGTCCATGATGGATCGAACTCTGTAGATGGCCTCTTCTTCCACAGGAACGGGAGGAGGCACGTCATCCGAGGTGGAATCTGAGGGAGCAGAAGAGACTGGGTCAGTGAAAGGTTTGAGGAGAGATATGAAAGGAAGGAGAGATCTTGTACTGAGGTGGAAGGTTGAGTCTGTAGGTTACTTCGTTCAACTGCCTCTGGATGGTGAAAGGTCCAATGAATCGAGGACTCAGCTTACGGCAAGGCAGACGGAGGCGAATGTCCCTCGTCGATAACCACACCTTCTGACCAGGTTGATATTGGGGTGTATCGGCTCATAGACGATCCGCTTGATCCTTGTGCCTCCGCACTGCCTGTTGTAGATGCACATGAGCTGAGTCCCATACCCCCTCGCTCTGATGGAACCAAAAGTCGACAGCTGGAACCTCCGAGGGCTCACCCGACCAAGGGAAGAGAGGTGGCTGGTATCCGAGGAAGCACTGAAAGGGGGTGAGCCCGGTGGTACGCTGAGTGAGGGAATTCTGGGCGTATTCTGCCCAGGGGAGGTATCGGTTCCAGCTGTCTTGGTACTGGTGGCAATAAGTTTGCAGATAACGTCCAATCTCCTGAATCTTCCGCTCAGTCTGGCCGTTGGTCTGCGGATGATATCCTGAAGAGAGGCTGACAGTGACCCCGAGGAGCTTGAAAAAGGCGTGCCACACCCGGGAGATGAATTGGGGTCCCCTGTCCGAAACGATGTCTTCTGGAATGCCAAAATTTCTGAATACGTGATGAAACAATGCTTCAGCTGTTTCTAAAGCCATGGGTAAACCAGGTAAAGGTATCAGCTTGCAGCCTTTGGAAAATCTATCCACAACGACGAGCACACAGGTAAATCCACCGGATCTAGGAAGGTCAGTCATGAAGTCCACTCCGATGTGTGACCAAGGGCGTCTGGGCATAGGTAGTGGCACAAGTTTACCCTCAGGTAGCTTTCTGGGAGTGTTGGTGATGGCGCAGACTGAGCAGCCGCGGACGAACCTGGAGACATCTTGGGAGATGGACGGCCACCAGTACCGCTGACTGAGGAGCGAGAGGGTATGCTTGCTACCTGGATGTCCAGAGCCCGGAACCGTGTGAGCTGAGTCCAGAAGGGGAGTACGAAGATGTTGAGGTACGAAAGTACGCCCTTCTGGACCTCCCGGCGGAGCAGGATGGCGAGAATTTTCCTGAGAGATTTGCTGGTCGATGTCCCAGAGAATGGGACTGAGGATTAAGGCTGGAGGGAGAATGGTCTCAGTACTGAGGTCTTCAGAAGATGAATGATGGAGTCTGGAAAGAGCGTCTGCCTTGCAATTCTTACTTCCTGGACGGTAAGTAACAATGAAGTTGAATCGAGTGAAGAAGAGTGCCCAGCGGGCCTGGCGAGGATTCAATCTTCTTGCCTCACGAAGATATTCCAAGTTGCGATGATCTGTAATTACTTCGAACTGGTGATTTGCTCCCTACAGCCAATGTCTCCATTCTTCTAAAGCCAGTTTTATGGCTAGCAGTTCCCGGTTGCCGATGTCGTAGTTTTGCTCCGCCGGGGACAGCTTTTTGGAAAAGGCACATGGATGGAGTCTGGGAGGCTCACCCTGCCGCTGTGACAGCACCGCTCCAACCCCAGTGGAAGATGCATCGACCTCAACGATGAAAGGAAGTTCTGGATTGGGATGGATGAGGATTGGTGCTGTCGTGAAGACTTCTTTGAGGCGATGGAAGGCTTGAATAGCTGTGGGATTCAAGGACAGAGACTTGGGTCGATTCTTTAATGAAGATGTGAGAGGAGCACTGATGAGACTGTAGTTCTTGATGAATCTTCTGTAGAAGTTTGCAAAACCGAGGAATCTTTGAAGTTCTTTGACAGATGTGGGTAATGGCCAGTCTTGGATTGTTTCCACCTTCCTCTGGTCCATCTGGATACCATGCTGATCTATGATGTAACCCAGGAACTGAACAGAGGTGATATGGAACTCACACTTCTCCAATTTCAGGTAAAGCTTGTTTTCTCTCAGTTTCTCTAGTACTTGAATGACATGACGATGGTGTTCAGCAATTGAAGATGGATAGATGAGGATATCGTCAATGTAGACAATCAGAAAAGCGGTTGAGGTACTCACGGAACACTTCGTTCATGTACCCTTGGAAGACCGCTGGAGCGTTGGACAGCCCGAAGGGCATAACCTGATATTCATAATGGCCAGATGGGGTGACGAACACTGTCTTCCACTCATCTCCATGCCGTATACGGATCAAGTTGTATGCACTCCGAAGGTCCAGTTTCGAAAATATGCGAGCCCCACGCACCTGCTCCAAGGCAGCTGGGACCAGAGGAAGGGGATAGCTGTATTTGACTGTTTGAGAGTTGAGATGATGATAATCGATGCAGGGCCTCAAGCCTCCGTCCTTCTTACCCACAAAGAAGAAACTTGAAGCGGCAGGGGAGGTCGATGTGCGGATGAACTGTTGTTGTAAAGCCTCCTCCACATACTCCTCCATGGCCTTCTGCTCCAGGATGGACAGTGGATAGATACAACCTTTAGGTAGAGTGGCTCCAGGTAGAAAGTCGATTGCGCAGTCCCATGGCCGATGAGGTGGTAGTTTAGTAGCCAGTTTCTTGCTGAACACATCCTGGTACGCCTGGTACTCCACTGGAATCTCTACTTGATGCTCTACTTCAGGGCTCTCAACCGAGGTGGAACAAACAGGAACTTTGGACCTCTTCTGAGGCGTCGATGAAGGGATTTTCTTGATGGATGATAGACAAGACAAATGGCAGGACTCACCCCAACGTAATACTTCACCAGATTTCCAGTGGAGCGTCGGCTGATGTTGAACTAACCAGGGGCGTCCCAGGATGAGCTCAGCGGTGGACTCCTCCAGCACCATAAAATAAATCTCCTCTGAATGAAGACAACCAACATGCAGCATCAGAGTAGGTGAACAGTGACGAATTCGACCTCGACCCAGCGGTTTTCCCTGGATAGTTTGTACATGGAGGTCTTGAGAATTGCGATGTTTGCGGATGTTAAATTTTTGGAGAAGCTGTGTGGAGATGAAATTCCCCGCCGAACCAGAGTCAATAAGGGCTTGCGCTGAGACACAAATACGAGAAGTTAATACATGCACAGTGGTGCGATTTAAAGCTTCAATTTTAGGTGAGACTTGAATTGTGCTTACCACTGGGCATGGAGGTCGAACAGGGCAAGAGCTGAGAAGATGATTATCAGATGCACAATAGAGACAGAGTTTATGAAGAATTCGTCGTTGACGCTCTGAAGCTGGAAGATGGACGGAGCCGAGATCCATAGGCTCTGGTGCTGGAGGAGAGACTGATGGAACCGTGGGCGGAGGACATACAGTGGGAGTCGGAGAATCACAGGCTGATAGTCTTTGCAAAACTCGAATGGATTTTTGAATTAATTTCTCAATTCCCAGACTGTCGTAAACCACCATCAACTGACGAATGTTAGGGTTCAAACCATGACGAAAAGCTGTGATCAATGCTGCCTCATTCCAACCACTGGATGCCGCTAAAGTGCAGAATCGTAAAGAGAAAGTAATCACAGAAGATTGGCCTTGACGAAGATTGTAGAGTTGATCATGTACTGATAGATCGGCAGCTGTTTGACCGAAAACTTCTTTGAAGTGTTGTATGAAACCGGAGAGGGATTTGACGACTTCCGAATCCGAATTCCACAGAGACTGTGCCCACTGAAGTGCTTGCCCAGACAGAAGTGAAATGATGAAAGCAACACGAGCTGAATCGTTGATGAATTGATGTTCTTGCATGGAGAAACACAAAGATACCTGAAGTAGAAACCCACTGCAGTCCTCCGCCTCACCGGAGAATGTCGCTGGTCGGGCCATGGGACACGCTGAGGCAGTGAACGAAGCAACGGGCGCTTGAGGAAGTGAAGCTGAAGAGGTGTTTTAATGAATGGCGATCGGATTGACAGGTGAATTCGCTGTGGATCCCGATGGATTCTGCATGGTGGTCTGATCTTCTGTCAGGTTTGGCATAGACGAAGCAGACAGAATGGTAAGTTAAATGCTTTAATTTGCAGAATGGATCGGTACAGTGAAACAGGTAAGTAAACAGGAAGTTGAATTTCAGATGATAGCTTAACTGAAGTGTAAACAAGTCTCTCTCTCTCTCTCTCTCTCTTTCTCTTTCTCTTGCAGATGATGATGATGATGATGAAGGAATCCCTTAGAAGACGGAATGATGACTGGCTAAGAAGATCGGGATCAATGGTAGGTATACAGGTAAGTATAGCAGAGAGTCTGTGTCATGTGTAGACGAGATCAGACAATGACTGAATGTTTGTAGCAGGTATATATGGGTGAACTGATGATGAAGTCCAGGTGACGGTGATTA
Source organism: Squalius cephalus (assembly GCF_949319135.1). Classification (NCBI taxonomy): domain Eukaryota; kingdom Metazoa; phylum Chordata; class Actinopteri; order Cypriniformes; family Leuciscidae; genus Squalius; species Squalius cephalus. The sequence goes on along the minus strand of NC_137122.1, from coordinate 55,626,936 downwards.
GTAATCAGGTGACAATGAGCGTGTGAATGACTGAGTGGGCGGAGTGAGGGAATGAGTGGAAGGAGATGTGGATGGAATCCTGACACTTTGCTTCACCTGTGTTTATCCAATTATCTTTGTTTGCTCCTAGTATTTAAGCCTGACTTTAATTTCAACAATATTATATTATCTGCAGGTCCAGATTTTTTTTTAAAAGTATCTGTAAGATTTGAAGTAATTAACTACAAGAGCCCATTCAATTACTTACACTTATTTTCCATAAGGGACTATGTGTCACAGTGTCTGGTTTGTGTATTCATGGTGTCCACTAGAGGTCCTCTTCCCCACGGTGTCATCCACATTATGAACTGCATTCCCCACAATCCTTGTCTGTACCAATCACTGTTCATTGCACTCACCTGTTCCCCGTCATCATTGTTCCCAGCTGTTCCCTGTTTCATTGTTAGTTCTGTTTGTATATATACCCTGGTTGTTTCAGTGTTTGTCACGGAGTCCTTGTCTATTATCACACCACTTCCGAGTTCTGCTTTGTTGCCTGTTTTGTATTGTTTTATGTTTTGGATTGCTTCTTTGGTTTTGACCCCTGCCTGGACTGTTTGTGAGTACGGATTTTCCCAAATAAATACTGCATTATTGGATCTACCTGTCTCCTTGAGTGTGGATCGTGACAGAAGGACTCCGTCAAACATAGATCCAGCAGTATGGGGTTTCGTATCCTTCCCCCCCAAGACGGAGAATGAGAGGAAGGGACGGGTCCAAAACTTAATGGACCTACGCCAGCAGGGTGCGTCCCTGTGCAGCTCGCTGGCGTCCCGGAGATCGTCCTTGTGCAGCCCGCTGTCATCCCGGAGGTCATCCCCGTGCGGCACGCTGTCGTCCCGGAGGTCGTCCTCGTGCAGCCCGCTGTCATCCTGGAGGTCGTCCCTGTGCAGCCCGCTGTCATCCCAGAGATCATCCCGGAGAGACCCACCATCAGCCCTGCCACGGCAAGGAAGGCTGTCTTCCTCTTTTATGCAGTAGCTGTACTGCATGCATGGAGGAGACCCAGGACGTCTGCCGATCCAGAGACAGTTCAGGTCACGTCTGCCGATCCAGAGACTGTTCACGTCACGTCTGCCGATCCAGAGACAGTTCAGGTCACGTCTGCCGATCCAGAGACTGTTCACGTCACGTCTGCCGATCCAGAGACTGTTCAGGTCACGTCTGCCGATCCAGAGCCTGTTCAGGTCACGTCTGCCGATCCAGAGCCTGTTCAAGTCACGTCTGCCGAGCCTGTGTCTCCGGACAAGATGGCCGCCGCCGAGCCTGTGTCTCCAGACAAGATGGCCGCCGCAGAGCCTGTGTCTCCGGACAAGATGGCCGCCGCCAAGCCTGTATCTCCGGTCAAGATGGCCGCCGCCGAGTATGTGTCTCCGGACAAGATGGCCGCCGCCGAACCTGTGTCTCCGGACAAGATGGCCGCTGCCGATCCTGTGTATCCGGACAAGATGGCCGCCGCCGAGCCGGTGTCTGTTCCTGAGCCGATGTTTGTTTCTGAGCCAGTGTCTGTTCCTGGGCAGGTGTCCGTTCCTGTTCCTGAGCCAGTGTCTGTTCCTGAGCTGGTGTCTGGGTCTGGGTCTGTTCCTGAGCTGGTGTCTGGGTCTGGGTCTGTTCCTGTTGTCTCCGCCATGGCCACCCGATGGACTGTCTTCTCCGCCCTGGCCGCCCGATGGGTCGTCTGCTTCGTCCTGGCCGCCCGATGGGTCGTCTGCTTCGCCCTGGCCGCCCGATGGGTCATCTGCTTCGCCCTGGTCGCCCGATGGGTTGTCTGCTTCGCCCTGGTCGCCCGATGGGTTGTCTGCTTCGCCCTGGCGGCCCGATGGACGGTCTGCTTCACCCTGGTCGCCGGCTAAGCTGTCACCCCCTGTTCCTGTTCCCCTTCATGGACCTGGCCCCCCATCCCACCCCCTGATCCTCCACCATTCCACCTCCCGCCTGGACTTTTGTTTTGTCTTTTTCGTCTTGGAGCATCTGGTAGCCGCTCCGTAGAGGGGGGGTTATGTCACAGTGTCTGGTTTGTGTATTCATGGTGTCCACTAGAGGTCCTCTTCCCCACGGTGTCATCCACATTATGAACTGCATTCCCCACAATCCTTGTCTGTACCAATCACTGTTCATTGCACTCACCTGTTCCCCGTCATCATTGTTCCCAGCTGTTCCCTGTTTCATTGTTAGTTCTGTGTGTGTATATATATATATATACCCTGGTTGTTTCAGTGTTTGTCACGGAGTCCTTGTCTATTATCACACCACTTCCGAGTTCTGCTTTGTTGCCTGTTTTGTATTGTTTTATGTTTTGGATTGCTTCTTTGGTTTTGACCCCTGCCTGGACTGTTTGTGAGTACAGATTTTCCCAAATAAATAAATACTGCATTATTGGATCTACCTGTCTCCTTGAGTGTGGATCGTGACACTATGTGTGAACTTTCCAGGTGGTTTGGATGATGAAACATCTGCATATTGAGAAGATTTAAGGAAAAGCAGGAAAAGGAAAAGATTTAACTTTTGACTGGTTAGCAGGGGCGTCACTAGGCCCTTTTTAGGGGGGCTTCAGTCCCCTTCAGTCCCCCCCCCCCCCAAACTCATTTGAAACGGCGGCAAGCTGCGTCAAGTTTCGGCTCCTCCCCTTATCTGAGTCTGCTTGGATTTAGCGCATTTTTCAATCTGCAGGGGCGCTGAGCAGAGCGAACATCAGAGAGTACAAGGTGTGTCGTGAGTGTATTTATTGATAGATTGCTATGATATTACATCTGCATTGGTGCAGTTCTTTGTCATAAATGCATTGCAGTTTACATAATGTAATGTTTCTAGAGCATTGGGAGCAACACAGGACGGTTTGGTTTCTCATCCGAGCGCGAATTTTAGCAGCACGACTGACGCTTCAGTTTACGGTCAAGTGCGAGTTAAGAATAAGTTGCTAAACTAAACATTTTATATTTGACAGTTTTTTAGGTCATAAATGTTAAACGAATGACAAAAATAATTAGAAAACTAATAAACTTTTGTCTAATTTCGCCATTTTGAGCTGAAAATAGGCCTATATAACGTGTAATTATGTCATTGTGAGGGGACAAGAAACATTAACAAAGCCGTTTTCATAGGCACAAGATTAATAATGAATGTGTACATGAATTAATATAATACAATTTGTAGCCTTCAGTAAATTAAAAAAGTTCAGCTTTAGGAGGGGAAGAGACAGGGCAAGATCAGGAGACTGAGAGAAAAAGACAGAGTAATGGAGATGAGGAGAGAGCAGGTTTTAAATCTATTTCTTATCCTTTTTTGGCCTTCAAACGTCTTGAAATGCACATATCAGAGAAATAAAAATGTTTAACCCCATAACAACTTCAAATTTATGACCTCTTTGATAATAAAGCGCTGTCTACGGCCATATATTAGGCCTAGATCAATAATGAATGTGTAGTGTGTACATATTGTGAATGAATTTAATAAACTTAGTTACCTAGCTTTCCTGGTAGCTTTGTCTGAGAAAATGATTTATAAATCAACCTATCAGTTGACCCTATGTTTACTTTCTTCACTGACAGACAAAAATGAAAAGCCTATATCAGTCAAAGCTCGGCTTTAGGAGGAGAAAAGACAGAGCAAGATAAAAAAGAGAAAAAGAGTGTGATGCTGATGAGGAGAGGAAAAAAAACAGCTGCCCGCACATGGTTTTAAAGCTATTGTTATACATTTTTTTTGGCCTTCAAAACATCTTAAAATGCACATATGTAGATCAGAGAAATCAAAATTTTCTCTGGGGAGCATGCCCCCGAACCCCCCTAAATACCTCACATTCGGGACCTCAGTGATTATAAAACCCTGCCATATGCATGTTACTGGATGAATGAATGAAACTAGTTAATAATGAGCATTTTTTTTTTTTTTTAAATCATACCCTCATTGGGGGCTGAGCCCCCCTAAAATGAAAATCCTAGAATCGCCCCTGCTGGTTAGTGACACTGAAACTTCACAAGGACTCTTAAGGATCCCAAGGTCAGGTTTTGTTTTATAAGCATTGTTAATATACTCTACAGCCTCACTTCCTGTCTGGAGTCTTTGTGAACAAATTCATCAATGTGTTACAGGTAAACAGTTATGGAAATAAAAATCAATATTATCAACTGATCACCTGACCCAATTTTGGTGCCAATTACTGAAAATATTTTAGTAGAAATAAAAGTTTTCATTAAAAATATGATAAAAAATCTAGTTGGCTGGATATTGATACCAAGTTCACTGATCTCATCAAGACAGAAGAAACCAGAAGGAAAAATGAGTTAATATTTAATGGTAAATTTCCCAGGGCTTTGTAAGTGTGTCTCTTTAAACAGAAGATGATCAGATGAGAGTCTGACTAATGATTATATGATAGCACAACACTTGACTGAATCTGACTGAATTCCTGACAACATCTCAGTCAACGGCTCATTCTGCTCTCATGAAATGTTTCTCTGTCATAGCAGGATCTTGCTCAAGTCCACTATGATCCTGTTCTTCTAGATCTCTGTTACCTGCAGGAACTGGATGTGATCTTGTGTGTGTGAAAGCTGCTCCAGCTCAGCGTCTCTCCTCCTCAGATCATTGATCTCCTGCTCCAGTCGCTCCAGTCGTCCTTCGGCTCGACTCACTGCAGTCTTTTCCTGATCTCTGATCCGCTGTGTGACCTCAGAGCGGCTTCTCTCAATGGAGCGGATGATCTCAGTGAAGATCCTCTCACTGTCCTCCACTGCTGTCTGTACAGAGCGCTGTTACACACACATCACAATCACACAGTGGCTTCAGCACGACTGACAGAGTCCAAACTGAGACGTCTCAAACTTCTCTTCTTCTCCAGACTCACCTTATGAGACTTCACAGCCTCTCTCAGATGCTGAAGATCTTTCTGTCTCTGCTGGATTCTCTGACGGATCTTCATCTGCGTCTCCTTCAGCTGTTTCTGGAGGACAAACCAATGACAGGGAATGACACATAAAACTACTGTCATACAAACATTAAAGTTACATGAATCCAGAGTTGGTGAAGTGGTTAAAGATCTTGCATGGTAAGTTTTTACTGTCTGGTTCAAACCACAGATTCATGGTTTCCTGAAATGAATGTCAGCAGTATTTCATCAGTGCCTAGTTTTATATCATTAGTGTCATCATTTACTCTCCCTCATGTCGCTCCAAACCTGTATGACTTTCTGTCTATTGTGAGACACAACAGAAGATATTTAGAAGAATGTCTCAGCGGTTTACAGAGGCCAAATAAAATATGGTGACACGTCAATAACATCAAACCTCATTGGTTCCTTCATGTCACAGTCACATGACTAAACACCATGATGTCATGACACAAACACCAGTGAAGTTTGATGTCATCATATTTGATTTGGGCTCCACATACATAGTTTATCAATGATTTTATTTGATTTGTGAAGCATAAAAGGCTCTTTTAAAAGTAGCATATTTTAAAAAGTGAAATTATATACTTTAAAATAATATAAATTTTGTGAAATAAGTGTGAACTGAACCTATGTTTTCAGACACGTAATTGCATGTTAATTTCTATTAAATGAAAATGTATTATAGTTTAAATATAAATTTAAAGCAATTAGCTGAACTTAAGAGTGACTTTTTGACCCACTTAAGTAAGATTTAAGTATATAATGTAATTTCATGATTCTATTGGGTTCAATTGAAATATTAAATATTATTAAAATGTACTTTAAAGTAAAACTTTTAATTTTACATTATGAAAAAGTGTACTTTATAAAGTGTACTTATGAAACAGTCATGAAAGTTGACTCTCTTTAAGTGCACTTAAGTGGCCTTTCATTTCATTAATATTATATTATCTGCAAGTATTTTTTTTTTTGGTTTTGTTTTAAATGCACTTTTAATTTGAAGTACACTACAAGTGCATGTCAATACACTTAAGCGTACTTCTTTCTTTAACCACTAGTTGTTTAGATTACTTTTATGCTTTTTCTCCTTTTTGGAGCTGAAACGTTTTTACTCCATTGACTTACAATGACTTTCTCATTTACTTTCAATGTATAAACTAAAATAGATGAGAAATTCTTCAAAATGTCATCTTTTATATTCCACAGAAGAAACTCAGTCAAACCAGTTTGGAACAACATGAGTAAATGAGTGAGTAAATGAAGACACATTCATTTCTGCGTGATCAATCCCTCTCAGTTCATACCTGTGTCTCTGTCCTCTGTGCTGCAGTTGATACAGTGTTGTGGTTTTTATGTTCACTCTCCTTACACCACACACAGATGCACTGTTGATCAGTGATACAGAACATTTCTAGCTCTTTATCATGTTTACGGCAGATCATGTCCTGCAGTCGTCCAGTGGCATCAATCACTTTGTGTGGTTTACGAGAGGGAAATTCCTCATGACGGTCAAAATGAGTTTGACAGTAAGATTCCTGACACACCAGACAGGACTTGACGGCTTTGTATTTTCTTCCAGTACAGACGTCACACTGCACGTCTCCAGCTCCAGCGTAATAGTCAGCAGGAAGTTTAGTCGTCTTCAGTTTCTCCACCAGTTCAGCCAGAATGGTGTTTTTGCCTAAAGCAGGTCTTGGACTGAAGGTCTGTCTGCACTGAGGGCAGCTGTAGACTCTCTTCTCATCCTCCTGATCCCAGCAGTCTGTAATACAGATCTTACAGTAACTGTGTCCACAGTGGATAGTCACTGGATCCTTCAGGAGATCCAGACACACTGGACACATGAACTCATCCTGAGAAAATCTGGCTTCAGCCATTTTACTGCATGAATACAGAGAGACACAAACACACAACAGCTCAACAATACTTCAGTTTCTGTTTCTCTGAACTGAGGAGTTGAAATAGTTCCTGCTTCTGTGTTTGAGTGACGTGTGTAAAACAGGAGTGTCTGTAAAGCAGCTTCCTCATTCCTGGTGAAGGAGAGTCACTTTACTGCTGTGTTTATGTGCCCTAGTGGAGTCAAAAACATTAAATTACGAGATCCGAGCTAAGTTTTATTTATGAATGACAAACTCATAATTCTAGATAATGGTCTTCTCCAGACTGGGAATTTGGACAAATATCTATCATGTAGTGTATTCACCTTCAGACTACAGCATTTTTAATTATTATTTTTTTTAATAATAGCCTACTCCAGTCGAGTCAAAAACATCATAATTACGAGATCCGAGCTCATGAACCATTCAATCCGTTAAATTCCGCGTTATACAGTAAATTGACTCAATTCCATCCGTGTTGGGCTTTACTTTCGGTTTTATTTGTGGTAGTTTGCGCGTTGGCTTGATGAAGAGATTCTTAGCTGATCATCTGATGTGATGCGTGTTGCAGAAGAGCGTTATATCTGGCCATAACATGTCATTGATGTGTCGTTCATGAACGATTCACACCTGTGAACAGGTTACAAGTTTGAGCGATCTGATGTTTTTAGGAGCACATGCTTTAGAAATGTATTTTGTTCCCTAATTTTGTTATTTTAATCCAAAAACATAATCCATCCATTCCTGTTACACAGCATTATGTACTTATTCTTTTTTCGTATAATATTTAAAGAGTTTGATGTAAAAACAACTCAATATTTGTATAAAAAGCAGATTTATTTACGAAAACATTGTAAAAAATAAGATAAAGATAAGACTGACAAGAGACATTCAAATGTCAGTAGTGCCCTCAGGTTTAACAGTAGTGCACGAACCCTCAGTGTTTCTGCAGGTTTTCAGTGTGCGCTCCAGCTGCCCAGCAGACAGACAGCACAGCGGCCCATTTCGGGAGTGCAGTACTCTTTACATCAACACGATTGAATCCCTTGTCACATAAAATATCTCTTTTGTGAAACTATTAACAATCATTAGCATGTCAAAGGGACCCCTGGTACAATACAGGTGCTGGTCATAAAATTAGAATATCATCAAAAAGTTGATTTATTTCAAGAATTCAACTTAACAGGTGAAACTAATATATTATATAGACTCATTACATGCAAAGTGAGATATTTCAAGCCTTTATTTGTTATAATTTTAATGATTATGGTTTACAGCTTATGAAACCCACGAAATCAAAATCCCAGAAAATTAGAATATTACATGAAATCACACAGTAATTACCATGGTCATTGAACCAGTTTTTGGTTCTTTTGGCAGTGTGGGCAGGTGCAAATCCTGCTGGAAAATGAAGTCAGCATCTCCATAAATCTTGTCTGCTGAAGGAAGCATGAAGTGCTCTGGAAATGTCCTGGTAGACGGCTGCGTTGAGTGGACAGCACAGTGGACCAACACCAGCCGATGACATGGCTCCCCAAACCAACACAGACTGTGGAAACTTCACACTGGACTTCAAGCATCTTGGATTGTGTGCCTCTCCATTCTTCCTCCAGACTCTGGGACCTTGGTCTCCAAATGAGATGCAAAATTTACTCTCATCAGAAAAGAGGACTTTGGTCCACTGTGCTTTATTAAATCCAGAGTCAACGCAGCCGTCTACCAGGACATTTCCAGAGCACTTCATGCTGACTTCATTTTCCAGCAGGATTTGCACCTGCCCACACTGCCAAAATAACCAAAACCTGGTTCAATGACCATGGTATCACTGTGTAATTACTGTGTGATTTCATGTAATATTCTAATTTTCTGGGATTTTGATTTTGTGGGTTTCATAAGCTGTAAGCCATAATCATCAAAATTATAACAAATAAAGGCTTGAAATATCTCACTTTGCATGTAATGAGTCTATATAATATATTAATTTCACCTGTTAAGTTGAATTCTTGAAATAAATCAACTTTTTGATGATATTCTAATTTTATGACCAGCACCTGTATATGTTTAACACAGCAATGAAAATGAACATGACTGCAGATGGCATTCACAGAAAAGATCTTCTGTAAACACTGAGAGATGCTGGTTTGTGCAAATGTATGGTGCTCCTGTGAAGTCCACATACACATGTATCTTTTCATATACAGTCCTGACATTATTGTGTTATTCCAGAGAAAAATATTTATCCTTGTAATCTTTTATTAAAATATAACAACTTGCTTAGCCTCAATTAAATGTCTGCCATTAGAAATCTCTCTTCCTTTTTCATCCTCTCCACTCAAACCTTCAGACAATCTGGTATGTAACACCGACTTTTCATAATCCAATCTATTCCCAATGGATAAAATCACAAATTTTCTTCTTGTTGAATATCATGTTTCACTCAGAAATGCTTAAGATTACAGAAATAAAATGGGTTGCGAATGGCAGTATTTTGACTTTCTGTTCTGTTGAAAGCTAACAGATATGTACTGTTTGTTGTTCCTCTTTAGCCTTGTACTAAAGTCACATCTACAGCTAAAAGCCCCCCCAAAAAAAGAAGGAAGAATATCCAGAACGTTCAACCACACAAAATGAGAAACTCAGGACAGTGATCATAAATTCTAGCGTTTCTTCCTCAGTTCTTCTGCGGCTCAGCCCTCAAACACAGCCTGTCTCGAAGAGTTTGAGCAGATCTTTACAGTCTGGGTCGATGAGATCTGCTGGTTTCTCCCCATTTTCATTCTCTGCTTCCACACTGGCACCCAGAGAAGGGGTACCTAGAGAAAACATTTTAATACAAAAAACTGAGCAAATCTGATACTATACCCCCTATGGAAAACAAGTACACTTCAGTAAACTCGGGGAAAAAACAGTACCTGTTATCGTACTGTCTGGTATAGTTATAGTTAAACTGTCCATTCATTGTCATAGTTCATTGTTCATTGTTTGTGTTTAGTGCATGAGTTAATGTATGTGTTTATGTATGAGTGATTTTGTCATTGAAATACATTTGTTTTTGCAAGCACAGGGTAATCTAATGCAATACCAATTTGTTTTCAGACGGTTTTTGGTGTTGCTTGTGTGAACTTGCTCTCACCGTGCAATCTCAGGGTAACCGTCGCTGCACGCCATATGCAGTGGTGTCCATCCGTTCTCATCCCTCTGATGAACATCAGCTCCGTACTTTATCAGGAGCTTCACACACTCCAGGTTTCCTGAGAGAACGGCTTCATGGAGTGCTGCCATTCCTGAGAAGATGAAGAAAAATACAAATCAGCTCTTGTTATGGTTTGGGACTGGAAATATGGAATTATACTAATTCTCCCTAAACAGACACATAAAGAACCATGTATTAAGTTAATTGTGCTATTTGTGCACCACAAGCGGCACCAAACGGAATGCCAAAATATTCCCAAAATATATTTTTTGGAAAACATATTTTTTTCCAAGAAGTTGAGAGCATTTTGTTAACGTTCCCTTTCATCTTAAAGGGATAGTTCACCCTAAAATGAGAATTAAGTCATAATTTACTCATCCTGGTGTTGTTCTAGTGCTGTATGCCCTTCTTTCTTTTATAGGCCACAAAGGATTTAAAAAAAAAATGTCCCACTAGCGCTCGTCCATATAATGGCAGTGAATAGCGACCAGCATCAAGAATTTTTTAAAAGAATACAAAAGTATCACAGAATGATCCCATGCGAGACGTCTCGGATATATTTATTTTTCATTTTAGGGTGAACTATCCCTTTAATCACATTTGCTCTGCTGGTGTGTACATCTGTGAAATCTGTGATTTGATTTTTTCCACCATTGTTTAATAGGCAATCAGTTCTGGTCCCTGAAGTAAACAGAGAAAAATATAAGCCAACAAAATCCATCACTGATGAACCATCCTACAATTCGCTCTCAGAAAGAAAAGTGCTTATATATTATAGATTATATATTATCTAAACCAGCAAGAGAAAACACGTAGATAATGCTCAGTAAGAACGCCAGGGCAATACAATACTTTGCACTGAATGAGGGTAGAGAGCTGGTTATATACAAGAGCAAATGGGATACAGGTGTGAGGGCAATCAGTGATTAACATGTGTGGGTGTTTAATCCAGATAGGCTGCATGATGGGAATTGTAGTTGTTAATACTCAGGAGACGGTTCCCTACGTGGATGTGACGGAGGTGATGTAGGAAACTCCTGCGTTACAGAGCCCCCTCCCGGCGAGCGACTCCTGGCGCGAGAAGGTAATCGGCGACGGGGTCTTCCACGAGGTCGGGGAGCAGGTTTGCTGGGGTGTGCTTGGTGGAATTCCTCAGTAAGCGTGGGGTCCAAGATGTCCTTAGCCTTGATCCAGCACTGCTCCTCTGGACCGAACCCCTCCCAGTCGACTAGGTACTGTAGGACGCTACCTCTGCGCCTGGAATCAAGCAGTTCCTTTACCCGATACGCTTCTTCGCCATCTACCAGGACTGGAGGAGGGTTTTGTGTTGTGGGTTCATCTCTTGTCCCTCTCTTGGGACGGACAGCAGGTTTCAGCAGGGAAACATGGAATGTGGAGGCGATGCGATAGTTAGCGGGAAGTTTCAGGCGAACGAAACTGGAGTAACTTGTTTCAGGATCTGGAATGGGCCGACATATCTGGGGCTGAGCTTGCGGCAAGGGAGCCGAAGCTTGAGATCCTTTGTGGACAACCAGACCCATTGGCCTGGACGGTACTGGGGGGCTGGTCGACGATGCCGGTTGGCGTGGCGTTCCTGACGCCGAACCGCATGTAACAGGTGGGTATGCGCCTGATCCCAGACCTCTTCACTCCTTTGGAGCTATTCGAGGATTCAAGCGTTTGGCCGAACGAAGGAACTCGAGGTTTCTATGGTCTGTGAGGATGATGAATGGTTCCTGCGCTCCTTCTAGCCAGTGCCGCCACTCCTCTAAAGCCAATTTCATGGCCAATAACTCACGGTTTCCCACATCATAGTTGCGCTCCGCGGAGGTGAGCTTACGGGAGAAAAAGGCACACGGATACATTTTCTCAGGCATGCCCTGGCGCTGGGACAGAACTGCTCCTACTCCAGTGTTGGAAGCATCCACTTCGACGATGAACTGGCGCATGGGGTCAGGGTCACGCAGGATGGGAGCAGAGGTGAAGCGAGCTCGGAGATCATCAAAGGCTTTGGAGGACTCGGGTGACCAGCTCAGGCGATGGTTGTGGCGTTTCATCATGGCAGTCAGCGGAGAGGCAACTATACTTTAATTCCTGATAAATCGGCGATAGAAGTTTGCAAATCCCAGGAACCGCTGCAATTGCTTGACAGTTTGAGGAACTGGCCAATTCAAGACTGCCTGAACCTTCTTTTCGTCCATTGCCACACCCTCTGAACTGATGACGTATCCCAGGAAAGACGTGCTTGTGTGATGGAATTCACATTTCTTGGCTTTGGCAAAGAGCTGGTAGTGGATAAGTCGTTGGAGAACGGATCTGACGTGCTTTACGTGTTCCTCCATGGTTGAGGAATAGATCAAAATGTCATTGATTTAGACGATCACCCACTTCTCCAGTATATCCCGAAAGACGTCGTTCATGAACACTTGGAAGACCGAAGGACTGTTGGACAAACCGAACGGCATGACGAGATACTCATAGTGGCCACTTGTGGTGGAGAAGGCCGTCTTCCACTCGTCTCCTTTGCGTATTCGAACCAGGTTGTAGGCATTACGGAGATCCAACTTGGTATAATACTTGGCCTGACGAAGCTGTTCGAGGGCGGCTGGTACCAGCGGCAGTGGATACCTGAACTTGACTGTAACTTCATTCAACCCACGGTAGTCGATGCATGGACGCAGAGTGCCATCCTTCTTTTTAACGAAGAAGAATCCGGCAGAGGCGGGTGAGGTCGAAGGTCGAATGAACCCCTTGGCTAATTCCTCCTCGATGTACTTCCTCATGGCTTCGGACTCAGGCTGTGACAGGGGAAAGACTCTGCCCTTAGGCGGTGTGGCACCGGGTAACAGCTCGATGGCACAATCACTTGAACGGTGCTCCGGAAGCTGTGCAGCCCTGTGTTTGCTGAAGGCGTCGGCCAGATCGGAGTATTCGGCTGGCAGATTAGGATCACTGAACCCGAGCGTGGAAACCTGGAGGGTGTGGTTAAGAGTGCGGTTGACCTTGGTCATGCATGTTCTGTGACATGAAAGATCCCATTGGACAATCTGGTTCTCGCGCGCGCAGCCATGTAAGTCCCAGGACTATGTGGTGTTTGGAGCCCTGGATAACATAAAACCTGACAGACTCGGAATGAAGTGTTCCGATGTGTAGAATTACCTCTTCTGTGAGACGGTGAATCCTCCCCTCTCCTAAGGGCCGACCGCCTAGCGCCTCCACTGTTAGGGGAAAGTCACAAGGATTAGTTCGGAGTTTGTGCTGAACAATGAATTCATGAGACATAAAATTTCCTGCAGCTCCTGAATCTAGCAATGCTGTAGTGTCAATCTCCCTGCCACGAAGGGAGAGACGAACAGGTAGAATGAAACCGGGCCACTGATGATTTGAGATACCCGATGCACTCACCGGTTGAACCTGAGAAGGCGGACGAACCGGGCAGGTGAGTCTACGATGACCCGACTGACCGCAGTAGAGACAAAGGTGCTGCTGCATGCGTCGCTCACGTTCCTCGGGAGTGAGGCTAGTGAATCCCAGCTGCATGGGCTCTTATCCGAGCGTGTCGTCGGAACGTGCACGGTAGGAGGCTCGAGGAGTGCGTCGAGAGCGAATCAGGTTGTCGATTTCGATGGCCAGGTTGATGTATTCGTTCAACGACCTCCCCTCGTCGCGACATGCCAGCTTAGATTGTAGTTCATTGGTAAGGCCCTTCCTGAACAGAGTCTTTAGAGTGTCCTCAACCCAATTGGTCTGTGCAGCGAGGGTACGAAACGTGAGGGCATAATCAGCGGTGGTTCTTCTCCCCTGTGTGTGACTGAGGAGACGTTCCCCGGGATCACCCTGTTCTGTGGGGTGTTCAAAAATGCTGCGGAATTCCCGGGTGAATGACGCAAACGTGGTAAAAGGGAATCCCTCCTTCCTCCAGATGGCAGTCACCCATTCCAGTGCCTTCCCGGTGAGGAGCGAACACACAGACGCTATTTTCCCGGAGTCTGTGGGATGTAGTGTTGGCTGTTGATCAAAGTAGAGGCGGCATTGGAGAAGGAAACCCTTCCATCTCGCCGACGCACCGTCAAACTTCTCTGGAAGAGCGAGACGAGGATTGACAATGGCGCTCGCAGTTGACGGGGAAGCCCCTGAGGGCTGATCGGTGGTGGCGCTGCTCGCTGATACTTGCAGACCTCGTATGGCGTGCACGAGCTCATCGGTGAGCTTTGTAAGGTGCTCCAACTGACGCTTGTGCTGTACTAGCGCGGCAGCCTGCGCAGTTACTTCAGTGGTCAGTTGTGAGACGGCTGCTGGACCTGGGTCTGGCGAAGTATTCTGTAAGGATTGCTCAGAGTCGGTAAGATCCATTTGCAGCTTTTATTTGATTTAAGCAGACAATAGTAGAAGGGGCTAGGCAAAGAGTACTCAGATACACAGGCGTAGAAGTCCAGGCCAGGCAGAGATTCGTCAAAACACGGTAAACAGTCCAGGATCGAGGGAGCCAGAGTATAATCGAAAGCCGGGAGACAGTCCAAGGTCAAGGTAGCCAGAGAGTGATCGAGATATCCACAAACTGTCCGAGATCTAAACCAGCAAGAGAAAACACATAGATAATGCTCAGTAAGAACGCCATGGCAATACAATACTTCGCACTGAATGAGGGTAGAGAGCTGGTTATATACAAGAGCAAATGGGATACAGGTGTGAGGGCAATCAGTGATTAACAGGTGTGGGTGTTTAATCCAGATAGGCTGCATGATGGGAATTGTAGTTATTAATACCCAGGAGACGGTTCCCTACGTGGATGTGACGGAGGTGATGTAGGAAACTCCTGCGTTACAGTTACTGTCCCAGTGACAAGCTGGTTTGCACACGCTTTAACCCTCTGGGGTCTGGGGTGTTTTTGGGGTCCTTGAGATGTTCTGACATGCCCTGACATTTGTGCTTTTTTCAGTTGCTTATAAACATATTAATGGCAAAAAAAAATTACACACTATTTAGCACAAACAGGGCTACCATAATATGTGAGCAACAAGAATGTACATGTCTGCATTTTTGAGAGAATAATGTTTATGCGTGGTTATTGAAAAAACTAAAAACTAAAGTTTCTGAAATAAGGCCACAAAACACATACTAAATATGTGGCAATAAGACTTTTGACTAATGGATTTCATCGCCTAGTGTTTTTTCTTCAAAATGATATGAAAATCATCCTGCCTAATCATCCACAAAAAAACGATACATTGATTTTAGTTTTGTGAAACACTTTTAGTTTGGAAAGCCAATATGCGGATGGGGCGTAAACGCTCCAACAGCATCATGCATATGTAGTAGTTCACACCTGGTGAGACTACGTCCCTGCATACTTAATGAGCCATTCATTCAGGTGACGTGTCACCTATAGCTAACTTAAATATACAAGCTTCATAAAAATGATCATTCTAGGAGAAAATTTCAGATGGCATTTAGAGGCTTTTGCATCTGAACTCTTCATATATACACACACACATATATATATGCATGCACATACATACTTTATAATCTTTTCAAAACTAGTCAACGTCTTTCAAAACTAAAGTATACATTTTATCATACGTATTTCAAAGTAAAGGATTCATTAGTTAGTTGATGACTTTATTTTTGACAAAACACATACAGTATATATTCCTCATCTCAGTATAGCAATAGAGTTTGCTAAAAGCTGTTCATTCAATACAGCAGTATTTGAAAATCGATCATATTTTGTAAAATTACATTTATATTTGCATTTATGTCAAAACCTAGACACTTTTAAACATCAAAAGGACATTTATTAATATGTATTCGTGTCAAAATGACAAATAAACAGATTTTCCTATTCAATTTTGCATGGAAACGCTTCCAAGACGCTTGCATGTCGCGTGAAAAATAGGCGTCGGTTCTATTTCTAGAATGCACGCGTTTTCCACGCGGCTCGTGCCGCGCCTGAGACGCGCGTCTCACACAGGCAGTATGCAAACTCTAAACTGTTAACATGGGAGCCGAAATAAAAACGGACACGCCACGCAGCTGAGACGCTTACGCCACGCATCCAGTGTTTCACCGGCCTTATCCAGCGGATGTGGGCGTTTCACAGGTTTGTATGGATCGCCTCACATTTGCGTTTGAATAGCGCGGTCTCCGTAGGCGGAGTCACATTAAAACTTAATTAGCTGAGATGAGAACGACTGACATCTCTCTCTTTACATACATATTATATAAACTGTGAATATTTGTTTTTTATAAAAATTACTTCATTTGAAAGAAGATAATTCAAGCTTCATGCCTGTGTGACTGTATGCCTGTTTGACTGAGTATTCGCTGAGTTACAGTTCATTTTCGGACGCGTTTCAGAATTGACTTCACTGACGGAGAGTAGGCAGAACTCGCATCATGTTTATTTTTCTTTATTTGGCGAAAAGCACAACACTTTGTTTTTATTATGAGCATACACAAAAAAAATACACACTAAACAGGATCGATTGATGTATAACACAAGCATATAAGATAAAAATTAATATTTTTTTTTTATTATTTTTTTGCACTCATACGAAAAAAAACGAGCCTATCGCGCTGGCGCGATAGCCGACCTCAGGGGGTTAATGAATTTTTGTGAAAAACATTTTTTCATAAGATACTCAGCTACTTTTGAATAGACAAAGGAGTAACATAATTTTTGTCATTACAGTGTCTAGAAACAGATGTGTCCATTCAAGTCCTCTTGAAAAGTTTGCATTTATGAGTTTATACATCATAATTATAACTTCAAATAACTTTAATCAGAGCAAGATGGCAATAAGATTCTTTAACTCTACACCTACAGTACAAATGATAAATACATAGTTCCCTTTCAGTCGCTCACGTTCGACGTAACGTCGACGTGACGACGTAATTGGGATCACTTCAGGGAGCCCTATCAACTTCGAGTGTCTACAGAACGAGCCAATGAACGTTGGCGTGCGTGAATCGCGTCACGCGCCCCCGCCCCGCAGCGCGGGTATAAACAGGAAGCGGGCGCACGCACACATTGTCTTTCACTTCGGAGCCGAGTTTCTATGAGACTTTTTGTCTATCAGAATCAGCCTTTGAAGACTTCAAAAAGAGGATCATCTCTCTGTTCCTGTGTTGGTGTGACGGCGCGATCAGCGGTGGCCGCGAGCATTGCAGCTCTCAACTGCTGTTTTCACAGCACTGTGTTTGTGTTTGTGTGTGTGTGTGTCGGTTCGGTGGGCGTTTCCCCTGTGTGTGCATTCACACTGCGGCTACCCCTGGGTGCCTCAACACAAAAGAGAGTTTTCTAAATCCTTTTTTATTTTTACTAAAAGAGCAACACAAGCGTGACCCTGCGTCTTTTTCAAGATGTCATTCCGCTTGTGCGTTTCTGGATGCCGTCGTTCCCTGGCGCCAGCAGATGGCCACAGCAGTTGCCTCTCGTGTTTGGGCATTCAACACGCTGAGGCAGCTTTTGTGGATAGTTCATGTTCCCATTGCGGGAATATGACTATCGCAGCGCTGAGATCGAGACTCGCTTACCACAAGGGAGGTGCAGTCCCCTCGCCTATGCCCCGATCTAGTGTCTATTCTGCCTCGCAGAATAGACCTACTTCGGTGCATGACCAGGGTGATCTGAGGATTACCGTGAGGGCTTCCCCGTCGAGTCATCCTCCGCGGGCCCCTCACGCCTCACAAGCGCTGTCGCCATTGGGGCTCCTTAGTGAACGTCTTGGTCCTTCTCCGGAACGGCCAACCGTTTCCTTTGGGGCTCCGGCTGACGATCAGATGTCGATCGCAGCATCGGAGGGGGAGCTGTCCTCTGGAAATGACGACTCGGCTGCGTTGCCCCCCTCGGGGTGTGTAGCGTTGTCCGAGCCAGATCCAGAATGGACTGCTATGCTTTCCCGGGCCGCCGAGAAGGTCGGGCTTGCGTGGAATCCTCCACCACGTCCCGAACCTTCTCGGTTGGACGATTGGTTTCTCGGGGCGGGCCGTGCTGGTTCTCAGTGCGCCGCCCCGGTACCTTTCTTTCCGGAAGTGCATGAGGAGCTCTCTAGGACGTGGAAGGCACCGTATAGTGCCCGAAGCCGTTCTAGTGGCTCCTCACCCCTCGCCACCCTCGACGGCGGGGCAGCTAAGGGGTATGTGGATATCCCCCCAGTGGAGCGGGCCGTCGCGATGCAGTTGTGTCCGGCGTCCGCTTCCTCTTGGCGGGGTAATCCACGCCTCCCGTCCAAGGCCTGTAAGTTTTCGTCCGGCTTAACGGCGAAGGCTTATAAGGCCTGTGGACAGGCTGCTTCCGCCCTCCATGCCATGGCGCTTTTGCAGGTCCACCAGGCCCAGGCGCTCATGGACATGAACGAGGGTGGTTCTGACCCAGAGCTCCTCCGGGAGCTCCGTGTGGCAACCGACCTCGCCCTCCGGGCGATGAAGGAAACCGCACGTTCGGTTGGTCAGGCGATGTCCACTCTGGTGGTCCAGGAACGCCACCTTTGGCTCAACCTGGCGGATATGAGGGACACCGATAAATATCGGTTCCTGGATGCCCCTCTTTCCCAGGTTGGGTTGTTCGGCGACGCGGTCGAGAGCTTTGCCCAACAGTTCTCGGCCGCACAGAAGCAGACGGAGGCCATCCGGCACATCCTGCCCCGGCGGACCCCTGCTGCTCCCACCCGTCCGCCGGCCGCAGACCCTCCGTCTACTCGTCGCCATGGTCGGCCTTCTGCGGCGTCCTCCGCTCCCGCCAAGCCCCAGCAGCAGCAGCCATCATCCAGGCCTCAGCGTGGAGCAAGCCGCAGGAAGCCGACCCCGCCCGTCCAGGTCGCTGCCAAACCAGGAGGCAAGCGACGGTGCAAACGACCCTGAGACGGGCGGCCCGGAGGTGGATCAAGTTGCTCTTCAGGAGATGGCGAAGGCGCCACTCCTTCCCCCGGTGGAGGGCCGGGCGGAGAATCTTTTGTTTCCTTTTCTTTTTGTTCCGCCACTGACCCACGGGTCAGTGGTACCCACATTTTCAAAAAAAGAGCAATTTCTGAAACCTCTGGGCCCCAAGAGGGCGCGCTTGGCAGTCGACGACGCCGCCATGCCTTGTCACTCCCGAGCCCCTCTTTCATCGCCAGCGAGGAGCAGTGGCTGTGTTCCGGACGTGCTGTCGCCTCCACACACTCACTCTGCCCTTCGACGGAAGCAGGTATGTGCTGCACCACACACTCAGACCCCACTTCGGGCCGCTGTGCCGTCCGAGTCGGGTCCCTGCATTCCGCCACGCTGCCCCACCCCGGGTACGTCTGTGGTGCCGTTAGTCCCGCTTGCTCGGTCTCTGGGAGCCTGGTTAACGCTTCCCAGCCCGTCTCGCTGGCTCATCCGTACCATCAGACTCGGCTATGCGATTCAGTTCGCCCGGCGCCCCCCTGCTTTCAAGGGCATTCTGTTCACCCGTGTTCTGGCGGACAATGCCCCCGTGCTCAGGGCGGAGATCGCAGTCCTACTGGCGAAGGACACGATCGAGCCGGTCCCTCCAGCCGATATGAAGACCGGCTTCTACAGCCCGTACTTCATTGTACCCAAGAAAGGTGGTGGGTTACGACCAATCTTGGACCTGCGCGTCCTGAACCGGTCCCTTCACAGGCTACCGTTCAAGATGCTTACGCAGAAACGCATTTTCAAATGCATCCGTCCCCAAGATTGGTTTGCAGCGATCGACCTGAAGGACGCGTACTTTCATGTCTCGATTCTCCCTCGACACAGACCGTTTCTCCGCTTTGCGTTCGAGGGACGGGCATATCAGTACAAGGTCTTACCCTTCGGGCTGGCCCTGTCGCCCCGCGTCTTCACGAAAGTCGCGGAGGCGGCCATTGCTCCCATGTGCGAGCGTGGTGTTCGCATCCTCAACTACCTCGACGACTGGCTGATTCTGGCCCAGTCGAGAGAGCAGTTGTGCGAACACAGGGACATGGTGCTCAGTCACCTCAGCCATCTAGGGCTTCGGGTCAACTGGGAAAAGAGCAAACTCACCCCCGGGCAGAGGATCTCTTTTCTTGGTATGGAGTTGGACTCGATCAACATGACAGCGCGCCTCACCGAGGCCCGTGTCCAGTCAGTGTTGAACTGCGTGAGCACGCTCAGAAACTGTTTCAGAGGCTCCTGGGGCATATGGCATCTGCAGCCACGGTTACGCCGCTCGGATTGCTTCATATGAGGCCGCTCCAACACTGGCTCCACGATCGAGTCCCGAGATGGGCGTGGCAGAGCGGCTCGTGCCGGGTCCAAGTGACTCCGCACTGTCGCCAAACTCTCAGCTTGTGGTCGGACCCTTCGTTCCTGCGGGCAGGTGTTCCCCTGGAACAAGTGTCCAGGCACTCTGTGGTCTCCACGGATGCCTCTACCACCGGCTGGGGGGCCACGTACAACGGGCATGCAGCTTCAGGTCTGTGGATGGGGCCTCAACTGCATTGGCACATCAACTGCCTCGAGTTGTTAGCAGTACGTCTTGCACTGAGCCGTTTCAAAACGCTGCTACTAGGCAAGCACGTACTGGTCCGTACGGACAGCACTGCGACCGTTGCGTACATCAACCGCCAAGGTGGTCTACGCTCCCGCCGCATGTCACAACTCGCCCGCCATCTCCTCCTTTGGAGTCAGAAGCATCTGAGGTCGCTTCGTGCCGTTTACATTCCGGGCCTGCTCAACCGTGCAGCCGACGAGCTCTCACGGCAGCAGGTGCTACCGGGAGAATGGCGACTCCATCCCCAGGTGGTCCAGCTGATTTTCAGGCTCTTCGGGACCGCTCAGGTAGATCTGTTTGCCGCCCCGGACACGTCTCATTGCCAGTTGTTCTATTCTCTGACCGAGGGGACCCTCGGCACGGATGCTCTGGCACACAGCTGGCCCCGGGGCCTTCGCAAGTATGCGTTTCCCCCAGTGAGCCTTCTTGCACAGACCTTGTGCAAAGTCAGGGAGGACGAGGAGCAGGTCTTGTTAGTTGCGCCGTATTGGCCCAACCGGACCTGGTTCCCGGAACTAGTGCTCCTCGCGACAGCCCCTCCCTGGCCCATCCCTCTGAGAGAGGACCTGCTCTCTCAGAGACGGGGCACCCTATGGCACCCGCGTCCAGACCTCTGGAAACTCCATGTCTGGTCCCTGGACGGGACGCAGAGGTTCTAAGTGACCTACCCCCTGCGGTAGTTGACACCATCACTTCCGCTAAGAGCCCCCTCTACGAGGCGCCTCTATGCATTGAAGTGGAACCTGTTCGTTGACTGGTGCTCCTCTCATGAGGAGAACCCCCGATCTTGCTCGATCAGAGCCGTGCTTTCCTTCCTGCAAGAAGGGCTGGAGCGAAGGCTGTCTCCCTCCACCCTTAAAGTGTATGTTGCCGCTATTGCCGCACATCACGATGCTGTTGATGGTAAGTCTTTGGGAAAGCATGACCTGATCGTCAGGTTCCTGAGGGGAGCGAGGAGACTGAATCCTCCTCGCCCACTCTCTATACCATAGGTTCTCAAAGTGCGGCCCGCGGGCCAATGGCGGCCCGCAGAAACATTTCTGGCGGCCCGCGATAACATCTGTAAAACCGTTAAAACTGTAACATTACATTGTTTTGAGAAAAATTATCTCCGTTTAGTGGTTTAGTTTAGCGGCATCTATAGGCATAAGCGGTAATTACAGGTGTGGTCCGACTGATCGCAAGTGACAAGTAACTTAATGACAAGCTTATTAAGCCGCGTTTCCATACCTTTCAAATTTTTCGCGGGCGCGAACACTTGCATTTTCCTATCAACAGTGGAAACAACTTAAAATACTCTATCATTTCTGGTCATACAGAAAATAATAATACATTATTCGCAACTACTTTTATTTGTGTAAACTCATAATAACAATAAAACGTTGTGCTTTTGTAAAATAAAACAATCAGTACGTACGCGTTTTCATGATCTCCGTGACCTGGAGCGCGAGAACTGAAACAAAATATAGCCTATGTAGGCTAAAGCTTGAAACTCGAATCGAAAGCTAATACCTTCTGATTATCCTTAAAGGTGCATTTCTCTCTAAAAGCGCATCTGCTTAACAGCTGGAGATATGTTTTTAGCCGACACTTAGAAAACAATAGTTTATTAATAAACGCCTCGCTGTTTTTTCAGACACATTTATTATCATTATCCTATAACTCACCTTTCTGTGGGCTGTGGCTCTTCTCATTCAGCACTGTGGGAAAAATATCAATTCCAGGTTCTAATTTGGCCTTAGAAAACCAGTAAAATCGACATGTTTTCCATATTAATTTGTGAATATTTTAAATGTTTAATAAAGGGGCAAAAAGTCATAAACAAAAATCTGAAAATTCGTCGATATTTACTTTTTTGCGCAGCAGTTGGTGTAACGTTAGCCAGTTCAAATTAAAATTTTGGTGTTCAACTTTGCATTTTAAAAAGACAACAACCGTTCATTTTTCATTTTTCAATTACGGGTTAAAAAAGATAGATAATAATAGTGCAAAACATTTGCGCAAATCTGAATATGGAAACGCGACTGACAGGTTGATAGATATGAATGATGATGACTTGTTTGCTAAGCTTCTATTTTAAAAGTTTGTGTCTCTCTCTCTGTTCTCTCTCTCTCTCTCTCTCTTTGTCTCTCTCTCTGTCTCTCTCTGTTCTCTGTCTCTCTCTCTCCCTCTCCCTCTCTCTCTCTGTCTCTCTCTGTTCTCTGTCTCTCCCTCTCCCTCTCTCTCTCTCTCTCTCTCTCTCTCTCTCTCTCTCTCTCTCTCTCTCTCTCTCTCTCCTGTCCCTGTCCCTGTGGTGCTTAGCTGTTGCCCCTGAATAAGGCCTATGCTGATAAGAAGCAAGGTAGCCTGAGACTGTTTGTTCTAAATAAGTTTGTACTTGAAATGGACTGCACACAGGACTGTTATATCCCAAATTTGTCTGTTGAGGGTAGAGAACCCCAGGGATTGTGTTTGCATTGCAATTTTTCTCAAGATTTTCACAAGTTTTGCCAGGTTTGGCCTCAGTTATAAATTTAAAATGTGTTTAATGCAATAAATGTAAACTGTAGAGATGCAACCTGGTCATTAAAATGATTTCAAATGGGATTTTCTTTTCAGTATTTTTTTTTCTTTTTCTCCCCCGCCCCTTTGGCGGCCCTCAGTTCAATGTTGGGTTCCTAAATTGGCCCTCACCTATCAAAACTTTGAGAACCCCTGCTCTATACCCTCTTGGGACTTGTCTCTGGTCCTTTCGGCACTTCAGAGACCACCCTTTGAGCCTCTGCAATCAGCTGAGTTAAAAATTCTGTCCTGTAAGACAGTACTCCTGGTTGCATTGGCCTCTATCAAGAGGGTAGGGGACCTGCATGCATTTTCGGTCGACGAATCGTGCCTAGAATTCGGCCCGGATAACTCTCACGTCATCCTGAGACCCCGGCCCGGATACGTGCCCAAGGTTCCTACCACTCCCTTCCGGGACCAGGTAGTGAACCTGCAAGCGCTGCCTTCGGAGGAGGCAGACCCAGCCCTGGCTTTTCTCTGTCCCGTTCGCGCTCTGCGTCTGTACGTGGACAGAACGCAAAGCCTCAGGACCTCAGATCAGCTCTTCGTCTGTTACGGAGGCCAGCAGAAAGGGAAGGCTGTCTCCAAGCAGAGGATGGCCCACTGGATAGTGGATGCCATCGCCTTGGCTTACGAAGCCCAAGGCGTGCCCTGCCCGCCTGGGTTGAAAGCCCACTCCACTAGGAGTGTCGCTTCTTCCTGGGCGCTGGCTCACGGCGCCTCGCTGACAGACATCTGTAGAGCTGCGGGCTGGGCGACACCTAACACGTTCGCTAGGTTTTATAGCTTACGTGTTGAGCCGGTTTCTTCCTGTGTGCTCGCTTCTACTAGCCGGTAACACCGAAGTTCCCGCTCTAGTGTCGGCTTGCTGCGCCACTCCCTTCCTAGGAACGGATACGTGCGCTTTTTACTCCAGTCGAGTTCCCCATTGGCGAACCCTGTGAGTTCCTCCGCACCCCTTCGGCAGTCGGACGTTGCGGAGCGTCCGACGCCAGGCCTAGTGCTCGTATGCTTGTGTAACTTGTGCTAGGCTGGGTTCCATATGTGGTGATCCCTGCGGCGATCCCATATGTGTATTCTTCCACGACCAGTTCCCTGCGGTGAGCCCGTGTCTTCCCTTGGCAGAGTCTGCTCTGCCGTCACTGTCCGGTGTGTCTCCCCCTTCGGGTGGAGCCACCCCAGTGACATTCCATATGTCGCACTGCCCCTTCGGCCAGTCCATATGTGTATTCTCCACATGTTACCTCCCTTCGGGCAGGATGTGGCTCCGCAGCGTTCTTTCCCCTGGAGAGGTACGCTTTCCCAGTGTTATCCAAGAGTTCCGCTGTGTGGGGTATAATGGAACAGCAGTTGAACTCCCTCTACGCAGATCTTCCGCCCCAGCAGTTGGGGGTCTGAGAGTCTTGCGTAGGGCGCTGGATGTGGCAGCAACCGTGGCGTTTTCCATGGGATCCCAATTACGTCGTCACGTCGACGTTACGTCGAACGTGAGCGACTGAAAGGGAACGTCTCGGTTACTGATGTAACCCTCGTTCCCTGAAGGAGGGAACGGGAGACGTAACGTCCCGTCGCCACCGTTGCTGACCATCGCTGCATGGCCGTCACAAATCTCGGCTCCTCAGCGAAAAACAATGTGTGCGTGCGCCCGCTTCCTGTTTATACCCGCGCTGCGGGGCGGGGGCGCGTGACGCGATTCACGCACGCCAACGTTCATTGGCTCGTTCTGTAGACACTCGAAGTTGATAGGGCTCCCTGAAGTGATCCCAATTACGTCGTCACGTCGACGTTACGTCTCCCGTTCCCTCCTTCAGGGAACGAGGGTTACATCAGTAACCGAGACGTTTTCTCACCTTCACACACCCAACTTCCGAAACTCTTAAGAAAATCGTTAATTCTCATAATTAAACTCAAAATTATGAGTTGTGCTGATGTTCTTTCTGACCTGACTTGAGCACGCCGTAACTGCCGAAGCTAACCCTTAACCCCCATTGGCCTGCCCCAACTAACTACTATTGGTTGAACCAGAAGTGGACATGTTAGACCGCTATGTTTGATCTATGTTTCAAACATGCTATAAAGCCGATGCCTTCACACTCTTCAGGAAGTAAACCTATGAATGGTTTGCTTAATCTTAGCACCTCTAAAATAAGTAGTAGATTTGGTAAGGTTCACTCACCAGAATGGAAGATGGTGTCCAGACGCACTTTCCTCGCCCTCATAAACCGGCCGATCTGTTCCAGCTCACTGTGCCGGACTAAATCCTGAAACACAATATCGAAACACAATGTCCGGGCCGAACTGCTCTGCCGTGATGGCTTGCTATAGACGGAGGTGTAAGTGGAGGTGGGCTTGTACGCAGGTGTGTAAGCTGGTGGAGTGTAGTATGATGGTGTGTGGAGTGTCGTAGGGCTCAACTTCGTGGCACTGTAGTAGCTGGGCGAGTACGAGCTGCTGGAGTAAGGTGAAGGTGTGTAATGAGTGGATGTGTAGTGCGTGTTGGAGCGTGTGTACTGTGACACCGGATACTGGTAGCTGTACTTCATTCCCGCAGACGCCACGGCTCTGCCTCCCCCCTCGGCTCTAGGCTCAAGAGGAGGACAAAGAACTCAAAATGCCTCAAATCAAGCTCCACGTTAGAGTAAAATCCTTTTTGGGGGGGATCTTGAACACCGTCTTCTGTTTTTAAAACAACCACAATCCACTTCAGGTCTGAAATAATGGTCACTTTTCCAGAGGAATCTGTTCCGTTTTGGGTGGATTTGCTTTTTTGGTCAAGTTTTGATAATTTATCTGTCCCATCATCACTACTAGTTTCATTAACTTTATTGCACGGTGTGCACAGTCTGCTCTTCTGACAGTGAAGGTTGAAGCAGATCCCTATATACCCTTTGTAGGGTTATTTTGGGGATGTCATCCCCTGTATCGAGTGACTGTGGTGTAACTCCTCCCAGGTTCCCACTGTACTTTCACAAGCACATCAAGCTTCAACGCCACCCCCTAATAAATATCAATGACAGCACCAATGAGCAGCCTGCAGGGTCTCTTTCGAAAAACTTGGACAATATGTAAATGAGCTTATCCTAAATGGCGTGAGTGAACACATGGGCAACAGCTGAAGGGAATGAACGTTTTATGACAGGAGAGACAGTCTAAGACCAGCAAGAGACGTGTGATCATTCTATAACATTTAAATGTTCCTCACTAGGTTTTTGGATATCCACACAGCTTAGAGAACACTGTGCACTGTTTCCTGAGAACTGCCACAACAGGCAAGGCATAAACCAAGATATTTTGGATTGACGTATCTACATGGAAAAATTGTGTTATTACAAGACAGCATTCAAATGATTGATAAATGCATTATTTGAAATGTCACCAACCCCATTAGACAAAAATCTTGTGCCTTCAAGGGGCGTGAATGGTACGGTCTAGACATTGGCTGTATAAGAAGATATTTTGAAAAATGTCTGTAACCAAACAGTTGATGGACCCCATTGACTTCCATAGTATTTTTTTTCCTACTATGGAAGTCAATGGGGTCCATCAACTGTTTGGTTACCGACATTTTTCAGAATATCTTCTTTTGTGTTCAGCAGAAAAAAGAAATTCATACAGGTTTGAAACAACTTGAAGGAGAGTAAATGATGACAGAATTTTCATTTTTGGGTGAACTATCCCTTTAAGCTGAGAGATGCGCGCTGTTCGCCATGATGGTTTTGATTGGAATCACTTCGAAAAGGAAGATACAGTTCAGTGCAACATGTGCAGCCCAAATAGGCTTCATAACATTATAATAAGAACACGCTTGTAAAAGAATGTTGTGAATTCGTGTTCGCCAGTGTTTCAGCGCGATGAGCGCGTTGTGGCGGAAAGAACACGTCCACCGAGTCAAGACTTCACAGAGTCACAGACAAGTTCGCTTGAGCATTTGCAGCATTTTGTGCCATTGTAAGTTGTGATATGTTAATTTAGTTTGTATAGCCTATACAGTATCTGATTAATCTAATATAGGATGCGTTTGGTTGAGTTAATTAACAATGCAGTAAAGCACGTAATACTGGTGATCATCTTTATTTTTAGCGTGCGCAGCTTAAACAGCAACGCACATTTATAACTAGATATTGGGACTGTCATATACATGACATTATATTGAGAACACTATTGTAATAAAACGTTGTGAATTTTCTGGGCTTAGTTGCCGTGTTTCAGCGCGTTGTTGTGGAAATAGCGCGTCCAGAACAGGGATTACACGTCCTGGCCAGCAGTCAAGTTCGCTTGTTCATTCATATTACGTTTATGAAATATAAATATCTGATTAATCTCAAACAGGATGCGTTTCCTTGATTTAAACAACCTGCTTGAAAAGTTCTCTTCAGCTTCATCGCGCGCGATCAAACAGCAATGCAAAACATTAAAAGCTATTGGGACTGTCATATTATTATAATTGTATACACTATTGTAATAAAAAGTTGTAAATTATTTGGTGTAGTTGCATTCTTCAGCAACCGTTGAGTTGATTAATAACAGTTTAACGTTAGTTCTCTACAGCTTCAGCAAGTGCAGCTAACAGCAATGATGCCATTTGAAACAGTAAGTGTTATGCAGTTAAGAGAGGACCCAATAGCGAATTAACAAAAATAGAGTCTTTAATGAGAATACAGGGTGGCAATAATGTAGAACACAAATCCTCTTCTTGAGAGATAATGGCAAAAACAGGCAACCCGCATAGGCGGCGAGCTACATAGGCCTACCGTGCACCCCCCCCACCTCCCAACAAAACCATACTTTTTTAAAAGGTCTGGATGTGTAGAATATGAATCTGAATGTTAACATTGAAAATTTTGGGTTGCACTACCTGTTTTAGCCCTGTGAATAGGGAAACCCTAAAAAAACGATTTTAAGCAATTTTAACACATCGAGATTGTCCTAGTCAATCAGAACAGCTTTTAGGTGACCCAATACACACTCAAACTTAACATATGATGACTTAGGTCAAATACCTACCATGCTGCTTATTGGTAGGTGTCTAAAATTAACATAGGTAAGGCTTTATGTCGATATAATGAGCCCATTTCAAGGCCACGACCTAGATTCGCCTATCATGCACCCCAACCCCCTCCCCTGAAAAAAAATCATGCTTTTCTGAAAGGTCTGTATGTGTAGAATATGAATCTGAATGTTAACATTGACATTGTTGGGATACACTAACTGTTTTAGCCCTGTGAATAGGGAAACCCTAATAAACGATTTTAACACGTCGAGATTGGCCTAGTCAATCAGAGCAGCTTTTAGGTGACCCAATACTCTTACTACACTAAATTGATAATTACTTTAAATAGTTGTTTTTAATTATTTTTAATTTAATATGGTTAAGGCCTTGTATGGATATAATCGATCAAGGACCATTTCCATAGCATCAGTTAATATGCTAACGTGCTAACATTCCAACCCTCATTACCCTTTCCATCGAAGTAATTTCATTGACAAATCAGAAACCTGTCTGGGTTGTTCATCCAATGACAAAATAAGATATTTTTTTAATTTTCATTAACAGTTTCCTCTGTGTCAGGCAGACTGTCCTGAAAGACTGTTCTTACTCACACAGACAGATACTCCAAGTCTGCATCCTCTGCCTATACAGCAAGAAATTTGTTTCACTGAATTGCTCGATGTTTGAATATTTTAGTTTACAATTTAATATAATTGACCCCTCTTACTACACTACATTGATGCTTACTTTAAATATTTGTTTTTAATTATTTTAGATTACATTTGATAGATTGATAGATATATACTTTATTCATCCCAAAGGGAAATTTTAGACGTCCAGTAGCTTATACACACACACACACACACACACACACACACACACACACACACACACCTCACACACATAGATAATCTAGTCGGTTATGTAGTTGGTTTCTTCAACATAGTTGAACTGCTCAGTTATGCCTGAGTAAAGACATGAGTCAGTGGGCCAAGTGACTGCAGGTCCTTCAAGGCATAGGGTATGTCATGGGACAAAACCAAAGTCCAGATGCATTGTGCATGTCCCTGGTCTTGTATATAGACCACTCTTGCAATTATGGGCAAACGTAGATTCTGATGCAAGATTAGCCAGAATGAAAGAAATACGTGACAAGAGATTAGCTGAACCACTGGAATCTGCTCACAGAATGACTGTAACCTGTGAACTTATACCAGACACTATTACAGAAGGTGATGGATATCACAGAGAATGCTACCAAAGATTCACCATGAATCTCAAAAGACTCGACCAGAAGCCTGAACTATTAGCAGCAAGTTCAAGGCAAAGTCAGAGGGCCTCAACTGGTGACAAGGTGCTCTTCACACCTGACTGTATATTCTGCAACTCAATTACACGGAAGAAGGTACAAAAGAAAGGGATATGGACGAATGAGGGGTTAAGAGAGTTTGAGTGTGATGGGTGGAGAACAGTCCTCAAAGTTGCAGAACAAAAATTTGATGAAAATTTGCTTCGCAGAATTAGAGGAAAGGATCTATTTGCTACAGAAGCTAAATACCACAAATCCTGTAGAGTCCAATATACACAAAATTTAGAAAAATGGAGAAGTGCAAGCAAACAAATCCAACTAGTAGAAGCTCACGGTGAGGCATTTGGTGCTGAGGCAAGTTTGTGCATCCTAGATGAGCTATGTAGATTTTGGTCAGATCAGTCAATTTCATCATTTTGTTGCTGCCGATGATTTCCTTGTCAATAACTCGAGATACAGCACCAAATGTCTCACCGTGAGCTTCTACTATTTGGATTTGTTTGGCCTTGTTTTCTGTGCTTGCACTTCTCAATTTTTCTAAATTTTGTGTATATTGGACTCTACAGGATTTGTGGTACAGTGGGGCAAAAAAGTATTTAGTCAGCCACCAATTGTCCAAGTTCTCCCACTTAAAAAGATGAGAGAGGCCTGTAATTTTCATCATAGGTACACTTCAACTATGAGAGACAAAATGAGAAAAAAAATCCAGAAAATCACATAGTAGGATTTTTAATGAATTAATTGGTAAATTCCTCTGTAAAATAAGTATTTGGTCACCTACAAACAAGCAAGATTTCTGGTTCTCACAGACCTGTAACTTCTTCTTTAAGAGGCTCCTCTGTCCTCCACTCGTTACCTGTATTAATGGCACCTGTTTGAACTCGTTTTAAGTATAAAAGACACCTGTCCACAACCTCAAACAGTCACACTCCAAACTCCACTATGGCCAAGACCAAAGAGCTGTCAAAGGACACCAGAAACAAAATTGTAGACCTGCACCAGGCTGGGAAGACGGAATCTGCAATAGGTAAGCAGCTTGGTGTGAAGAAATCAACTGTGGGAGCAAATATTAGAAAATGGAAGACATACAAGACCACTGATAATCTCCCTCGATCTGGGGCTCCACGCAAGATCTCACCCCGTGGGGTCAAAATTATCACAAGAACGGTGAGCAAAAATTCCAGAACCACACGGGGGGACCTAGTGAATGACCTGCAGAGAGCTGGGACCAAAGTAACAAAGGCTACCATCAGTAACACACTACGCCGCCAGGGACTCAAATCCTGCAGTGCCAGACGTGTCCCCCTGCTTAAGCCAGTACATGTCCAGGCCAGTCTGAAGTTTGCTAGAGAGCATTTGGATGATCCAGAAGAGGATTGAGAGAATGTCATATGGTCAGATGAAACCAAAATAGAACTTTTTGGTAAAAACTCAAGTCGTGTTTGGAGGAGAAAGAACACCATACCTACTGTGAAGCATGGGGGTGGAAACATCATGCTTTGGGGCTGTTTTTCTGCAAAGGTACCAGGACGACTGATCCATGTAAAGGAAAGAATGAATGGGGCCATGTATCGTGAGATTTTGAGTGAAAACATCCTTCCATCATCAAGGGCATTGAAGATGAAACGTGGCTGGGTCTTTCAGCAAGACAATGATCCCAAACACACCGCCCGGGCAACAAAGGAGTGGTTTTGTAAGAAGCATTTAAAGGTCCTGGAGTGGCCTAGCCAGTCTCCAGATCTCAACCCCATAAAAAAATCTTTGGAGGGAGTTGAAAGTCCGTGTTGCCCAGAGACTGCCCCAAAACATCACTGCTGAGGAGATCTGTATGGAGAAATGGGCCAAAATACCAGCAACAGTGTGTGAAAACCTTGTGAAGACTTACAGAAAACGTTTGACCTCTGTCATTGCCAACAAAGGGTATATAACAAAGTATTGAGATTAACTTTTGTTATTGACCAAATACTTATTTTCCACCATAATTTGCAAATAAATTCTTTAAAAATCCTACAATGTGATTTTCTGGACTTTTTTTCTCTCATTTTGTCTCTCATAGTTGAAGTGTATCTATGATGAAAATTACATGCCTCTCTCATCTTTTTAAGTGGGAGAACTTGCACAATTGGTGGCTGACTAATTACTTTTTTGCCCCACTGTATTTATTTTCTGTATCAAATATTTGGTAGCATTCTCTGTGATATCCATCACCTTCTGTAATGGTGTCTGGTATAAGTTCACAGGTTACATTCATTCTGTGAGCAGATTCCAGTGGTTCAGTTAATCTCTTGTCACGTATTTCTTTCATTCTGGCTAATCTTGCATTATATCCATAATATATTTTATAAAGGATATTATTTTATATCCATACAAGGCCTTAACTATATTAAATTAAAAATAATTAAAAACAACTATTTAAAGTAACTATCAATGTAGTAAGAGGGGTCAATTATATTAAATAAAGATGGGGAGGGTGAGGAGGAGCTGTGAATAATTTCGTAGTCAGCTTTGATATGTTGGAATGTTAGCACGTTAGCATATTAACTGATGCTATGGAAATGGTCCTTGATCGATTATATCCATACAAGGCCTTAACTATATTAAATTAAAAATAATTAAAAACAACTATTTAAAGTAATTATCAATTTAGTGTAGTAAGAGTATTGGGTCACCTAAAAGCTGCTCTGATTGACTAGGCCAATCTCGACGTGTTAAAATCGTTTATTAGGGTTTCCCTATTCACAGGGCTAAAACAGTTAGTGTATCCCAACAATGTCAATGTTAACATTCAGATTCATATTCTACACATACAGACCTTTCAGAAAAGCATGATTTTTTTTAAGGGGAGGGGGTTGGGGTGCATGATAGGCGAATCTAGGTCGTGGCCTTGAAATGGGCTCATTATATCGACATAAAGCCTTACCTATGTTAATTTTAGACACCTACCAATAAGCAGCATGGTAGGTTTTTGACCTAAGTCATCATATGTTAAGTTTGAGTGTGTATTGGGTCACCTAAAAGCTGTTCTGATTGACTAGGACAATCTCGATGTGTTAAAATCGCTTAAAATCGTTTTTTAGGGTTTCCCTATTCACAGGGCTAAAACAGGTAGTGCAACCCAAAATTTTCAATGTTAACATTCAGATTCATATTCTACACATCCAGACCTTTCAAAAAAGTATGGTTTTGTTGGGAGGTGGGGGGGGTGCACGGTAGGCCTATGTAGCTCGCCGCCTAGCAGAGAGGGCGATATAAAACAAAAAATACTTTAGCAAAAGAAATCTCATAAAACTTCAAAAAGAGTCTCTTTAGGCAGCAGGCAGAGAAGACTGTGTTTGCGGCGACAGGCTGCGGGTCTCTCAGTGATGAAAAGGCTCAAATAACAACTGCGGTTACCAGATCTCTTTCAGCAACAGATGAACTGGACAGATTACAAAGAACAAGATGATTAGTATGGTATAGATCGCGCTCACCAGGCGGATGCCGACAGGACAGGACTCGGACAGAGACAAACAGGACTAGTTTGCTTCTTGCATGAGAAACACAAGTGAGAATCCGACAAAGAAAGAAGCAGAAACAGAGAGAGAAATCAGAGGGAAGAGGGAACAGGTGGAATGAGAGTAATCGAGGTAGTCAGAGAAGATTAGGAACAGCTGGAGGAAGGGAGAAGGGAAAGAGAAAGTAACCCAAAAAAAAAAAAAACAGCAGAGGGAGACAGAGTAGAGAGAAAGATCAGGAACAAGACATAACATGACAAGACATAACAGCCTAATATTAAAGATGTTTACTATTACTGTAATATTAATAAGTTTTTTTTTTTTTTTTTTTTTTTGGTTGCAAAAACATTGATGCGTTATTAATAACTAGCATTTTTTGTTATCGTATTATTTTCATCAATGGTTTGATTAAAATAATTTCCTTGTCCGTGCAGAGGCGATTCCATTTTATTTATCCATGGTACATGCATTTTGTTTCTTTATATGCAGCCGAATGTTAGTTGTTTGCATTATTTTAGGTATTTTATTTTAATTGTATTTAATTTTTGGTAACACTTTACAATAAGGTCTCATTTGTTTATGCATTAATATGAACTAACAATAGCCTTTGTTAATGTTAGTTAATAAAATATTTGTGTTCATGTTAGTGCATGTTTACAGATACAACTTTGGATGTATTATAAAACGTTGAGCTTAATATTAACTAAGATTAATAAATGCTGTAGAAGTATTGTTCATTAAAGGGACAATGTGTAACTTTTTAGGTATTTTATTATCTAAAATCAATATTTTTATTCATAAATATGTCCTCAATGGTGTACAAATACCTCTGCCAATGATCTGACTTATCCTCATAAACGAAGAATTTATTATCTTTATATACATTGGACGGGTAGGTCCACGGAGGCTTCCATGTAGTTCCGCCATCTTGAAAAACTATAATAGCAGAGAGGGACAAAAAGTACTAGGCCAACGCGTTTCCACAACGCGTTTTCGTTCAGAGCCCGCGTCACGTGACGGAATCCAGCAGAAACGGAGCGGAGCAGTGAGAGGCGCTTTTGTCACTGCCCCGGCAAGTTTAAAAGGCTGCACTGCACGGTTAAGTCACAGGATAACGAGTCCTCTTCGTCGAAAAAGTCCACAATAAGACCGTAAAAGTAAACGTGACCGGTGATTACAAAAACAAGGGTTATAATGTCGGGATAGCTAATGCAGGAGAAAGCTTTCAAAAGAGACGCTGAAGTTGCCTGCTTTCTTCTCGACAGGTAAGTCAATGTTACGGTCTTAATTACAGGCTTTTTTTTTTTCATTGCTGGTTGTGTAGCCTAATATTAGCCTATAGGCCTATAGACCAGCGTTTCCGAACCGGGGTGACGCGGCACCCTGGGGTGCCTTCTGGCGAGAGCAGGGGTGCCGTGTAAAAAACATCAAACATTTAAAAATTGCTAAAATGTGTAAAAAAAAAAAACATTTTTACCATCAATCTCGGATCGTCGGAAGTCTCTAATAACAACAAACAATGCGCACAAATTTATAATAAAAATTCAAATCATAAGTTTTCGGCGTTGAATTGCGGAGGTTGCGCTTGCGCGTGATTTTATTCCCGTGCCTCATTCCCAGTGCGTCCACAGTGCGTCCACATAAAGCTGCCTATTTTTGCGCTTACAGTCAAATACACACGAAAACATTGTCATAACGTCCGTCTTGCCGCGTGCGGTTAATGTTTTTCAGTTTAACGCGTTAAAAATATTTAACGCAATTAAAGCAGCATACGATTTTTTTTCTGTCATCCTTTGGCTAGCGTTACATTATATAATCACGTTTAGCTCAGGCTCTACTCTTCAGCACAATGGTGACACACAAAACTCAACAGAAACCCTTTAAATCCTAACAGATCAATAAAACACTAACATATCTCCACTATAGCATTATGTGCAAAAACACATAAAATCACTCAAAGCAAATCACAGAATTGTACTTTTTGTTTAGTAAATTTGACAGTGAGATTTTACTGTAAACAACTGACTTAAAACTCGATGAAGTGCTATTAGAGGACATCCTGTCATAGCTTTTTGGTACATAATGGCTACCGTAGATGCAACACGCATTTGAAAAAGCGAGGCGCTAGAGAGCACTATTTGTTTGATTGCAAAATACAATTTCACCACTAGATGGGAGAAAATCCCACACAGTGTCCCTTTAATGTTTTTAAAATGAACACCTCTTACCAACCCCAAGCTTTTTTGTGTGTGTGTGTGTGTGTGTGTGTGTGTGTATATATATATATATATATATATATATATATATATATATATATATGTTATTGATGGTGCTCCAGTGCTGTTAAAATAAAGCTATTGAGATAAGCTGTTTCAGGATTTTGCTGAGCACTTTTGTTATAGACAGACTATTGACAGTCTCTGCTGTGTTCATGAGGCAACACATGGTTCATGTGTGTCGTGGCCGTGAGCCCCTTTTCCATGCGATAAAAGGCATTACATTGTGTCACACGATAACAAGCCCATCTAAATCTAAATTTCCATGTGCTGCAGAAGAGCCGTGCTACTAAAATAGAGTTTAACAGGCAGCTAAAGCAGAAAGACAATAGAGTATTAGTGTTGGTCACTGATTCTTCATTGTGCTGAATGTGCTCTGATTTTGTGATCATGACATCTTTTTTCATGTGGGCAGCAGGACATCCTGTGTTTGGAATGGTGTGCTAATGGTGAGCTAATTCACTGAAAAAGACTAAACTGGTGTGCTGATGTGTGCTGGCGTGGCAAGGTAGACGCCCAATTATACTCAAACATACAGCATGAATCATTTAGCACTGTTAATTCAGGAGTTCCCTCAGGCAAGTGAGGAAATAAACTGCCATGAACAGAGGCTTTCGCTCAAAAGCGTCACACAAATGCGGTGAATGTGACAGCTTCAATTCATTATCTCATCCAAGGCATCACAGCTTGTTTTGACAAGTAATTTAGGAGTGTAGAGAAAGAAAGAATTTTTTTACTCAGTTCTTGTCTCTGATAATGTAGAGATGAAGCATTATACTAATTTAACATCAACACAAACCTCTGCCTCTTTATAGACTGTACACAGTCTCACTGCACCCAATATCCTCACTGCAAACTTAGAGCAACATCTAGTGGCCAAACTCGCATACTGCAACCTAACAGCAGTGCTCATTGGCCAGTGAGACAGATACTCTTATCTGACAATCAGAATCAGAACCTTGAAATCAAGAAGCACTGACATTTGGCTTTAACTCATTCTCTTTGAACGATTTTAATCACAGACTTTCTGTCATGTGCCCAACATGGCTTGTGGTGTCAGGGTCACTGCAGAGGCTATTCTTTCTATAGATCTGACAAAAGATGAGTATGACTTTTTGCGAAATTCTTTCCTATTGTGACGTATATCTGGGTGAAACAGCTTCTCAAAGATGAAAAAATATAGGTCGGGGCTTGATTTTGTCCATGGGGAATTAATTTGGATGGTTGTGGTTCACTATTGGTGGATCTCATGTGAGTGACAGGTTGCCCCGCCCTCGTGCCAGTAAACATGGTAAACACCAGTAAAAAAAAAAAAAAGATGTGCACGGATAATTCATTTATAATAAATAATGCAATATACCATAAAAAATAAGAATGGACCATTTTGATTTCATGCTGACTTTATCATTTTAAGTCTAATTCGCTTACAAAAGAGTACTGTAAAGTAAAGTGATTGTACCAGACCTATGATAATACTTATACATGACATACTTTAAAATACCATAGTACATGTCCACAAATATATGGTATTGTCATTGTACCATGTTCAAGAGACATAATAATACCATGATGGATGTCAAAACAAAAATACATGGTTTTTGGATAAGTTCTACCATGGTACAACACAGTAATAGCATGTTACATCATTTTACTATGGTGCAATATCCAAAAACTAAATAGTACTATAAATATAAAATGCATAGTAGTACATAGAACATGCATCAATGGTATTGTAATGGAAACATGGGTAGCACTTTATTTTACAGGCCTGTTTCGCATGTACATACTATTGTAATAATTGCAATAACTGGGTAATAACTAAGTACTAACCCTGAACCTACCCCTAAACTTAACCTTAACCCATGCAGTTACCTTATATAACTCAGCACTTTCTTACACTGTAAGTACACTGAAAGTGCACGTACTGTAAAATAAAGTGCAACCAAAACATGCCTGAAAACACAGTAATACCATGGTACACACCACCACAAACAGTGTTGTTATTGTAAACTAAAACTATTAACTGTTAATTGAAATAAAGCAGAAATTAAAATTAAAAACTAGATGGCAAAAACTTAAACTTATTAAAAAAAAAGAAAAGTAGAACCATTGCCTTGGTGACTAACTGAAATAAAACAAGTTTTAAGCTTAAGTACTAAAACTAGCCAACTACAACTAAAACTAAAACAAATCCAAGCTAAATAGAATATGACGAAATAACATACATAAAAGAAATTACTAAAACTTTAACTAAAATTAAAATGAAAACTGAAAGTGTAAAAATACAAACAATTTTTTAACCTTAAAATAATGTTTCCAAAATCGTTTTTAGTGGTTCATTAAGTCGTAACAGGGTGAAAGGCACTTCTGCATTGGCTTTGTGGGCCTTTATCTGCTATAACCACACTATGCAAGTTTGCCAGATCGGGTCGAGTTTCTGTAGTTCGAATGAGACATAAGAAACTACAAATTTGACTTGCTTTACAGTAAGTGTTACAATAGTCATTATTTAGTTTTTCTTCGTTTCTGATGTCGCAATACATCATACTTTCATAATATCATGTGACATACTCTACCTTGTCTGTGGACATCGTTCATTCTAAAGCCGGGCAATTCCGCTTACAACCGAAGTGACCGAAGAGGAAAAGTTCTTTAGTGTTGCTTTAATATGCATAATAGTAAAATAACATCGGCCAAAAACATGGAATTACCATGCCCAAAAATATGGAATTTATTACCATGGTGCATGTCAAAAAATGGAGAGGCTGTTCACAGCAGAACAAAATGGCAGAGCTTGACAGTTCAACCACACTCTAACCGTACCCATAATAACCCTATTGCTAAACATAACTCCACCCAGTAGGTTCAGAGAGGTGGAGCTGGACTAGGTTAAGCTCCACCCATTATGTCCAGTGAGGGGGAGATAGACGTCATTTGGCTCTGCAGTGAGCAGCACAGTAAGAATTTGTGTTTTTTCTATGGTATGTGTTCAAAACCATAGCAATATCTAAAAATGTCTAATGAATACACGGTATAACCATAGTTACCATGTCAAGAAATTTGATATCATGGTACCATGGCCAAAAAAAAACTAAACAAGGAGTGCTACCATGGTACTTTTGGTGATTGTGCTGGACGGATGCCACACCGTTGATCATCTTCTTAATCGTATATATCGCTGTGATGTCTTCAGCACTGAAACAGGAGGCCTTTGAAGCCATAAACAGAATGGCAATGTTTTCAAGGACCTGGACGAACCAAGCATTCATATTCACACATCCTGAGGAAGGAACACGTTTCCTGATCCACGTTAAACAAAGAAAGGCGGTTCCATGTGATAAGTGCGAGCATTCCACCCTTCTCTCCATCCTCAACGTCCTTCACATTCATGAACACTCACCTGTGAAGATGAGCGTGTGTCTTCTCTGGCTCGGCCTGAGCGCTCTGTGTAAGGACACTCCGGACAGATTCAGACCATCATCATCTCATCCTCTTTTTATTCATTTGTCTCACCTCTTTCTCACTTTTGCTCTCATCCGCAGGGCAAGCGGCCGACACACAGGCAGGTAAGTCCTCAGTTCAGTTTACGTTTTATTTGCATGTGAGGGAAACGGTTTCGGTCACAACGACAGTTTTGGGGCTGTTGAGTTATTTTTACCTCTCTCAGATTCACCTGACCGCTTGATTTATATAGTTGGGCAAAGGGAGCAGTGAAATATCATGACAGTTCTGTGCTTTTCTGGGACTTCTTGGATGTATTTTTAGTCAGAGCAGATCTGTGATTCGCTTGGATGCTTTGATCCTTCAGAGATATTTTGTCACGGACTGTTTAGCCGCTCACAGGAAGTTTGCGCTTCGTATAATAGCAAGATGTTTAGTCTGCGTTTAATTAGAGGCTCAAACAAGATCAGTGATGCAGAATCCAACCCACAAACACTGTCGCTTTCTAATCAACCCACCACCATTAAATTTGGGTTCGGATTATACTTGTTTAATCAGATTTTAGTGGTGTTTATTGGGCTGGCGTGTACAGCGGAGAACTCTGGTTGTGTTTGTTGGCCAGGACGAGAGTTGTGCACCAGAAATGCAGGCTCTGTGCTCCTCAGGGAATAATGTTTTGTGTTTGTTTATGTGCTTTCCTTCCTTCCTCTTGTGGAACGCCACTGCTCTCTCCACACTGTCAGTGTGGCCTTCTTTAAGACTTCAGGAAAAGTTCTGCTCAAAGTAAACATACCGAGAGGAAGACTCGTTAGAAGTTTTCATCGCTTTACCCTTCACTGAGAAGACAATCCCAGAATTCACCCCTTGTGTTAAATAAGTGCACTTAATAGATTGTAGTGTACTTCAAATCTTAAAAGAATAGTTTAAAACATGTACTTGCATATAATATAATATTACTCAAATAAAAGCCACTTAAGTGTACTTAAAGAGAGACACTTTCATGACTGTTTCTTAACACACTTAAATAGGCCTTTAAAACATGCACTTAGTAATAACGTCAAATTAAAAGTACATTTTAAATCATTGTTTCAATAATATTTTGTCGTGCTTTAAAGAAGTACACTTATTTTGATGTGTTGACTAACATACTAAAGCACATGTAAAGTACTTGATTATGATTTTATCTTTAGTGTGTTATTCAATTTTACATTTAAAGTTAATATATTTTTAAATACTTCACCATGTAACAATGTGTGATTACAAATTTATTTCAATATATTACATAGAAGTTTCAATATAAATTACAATAAATTATGTTTTACTGATTAAATATAATTTATATGATTACCTTAAAGACACTTTAAACGTGTGACAGGAAATTTGCAGAATTCACAGCAGATTTAACTAGAATTAGCTAAAATTATCTCAGACCCAACATGTGTTTTTGAGAGTGCAATAAATTTGCATAATCTCTTCAAACAGAAATGTTTAAAAGCTTTTATGATTACTTTTAAATAGCCATCTATTGTGTAACACTGCAGACAACGAAATGTCAATAATAAATGTGTAAAATAATTGTATAATAATATATAAAACTATGAAATATTTTTGGAATTATAATGCACCTTTCAAAGACACAATGTTTCACAAGTATACAAAATTATTCAAATTGTATTAATATGATATTAATAATATTATTTATATATAATTATTTATATAATTATTTATAAAAGTTCATATTCTATTATATTCTATTATATTTATAAAAGTTAATACGCTATCTAATTATTTATAAAAGTTAATATTCTAACACTTTTTTTTTTTTTTTTGCTGTTTTGACTCCCACAATTTTATGATCTGTTTATATTCTGTCCCAGACAGCAACATGAAGGCCCAGATCCAACATATCTGGGCCGTGTGGAATCTACGTGTACCAGATGTGGGCCGGATCTGGGCCGACACTATGTTGCTGTCGGGAGTTGCTTCATTAATGTTTTAATTTTTACGTTTTTTTATTGATGAAATATGGAATGTCTTTGACAAGCCCACACCCGCCATGGAATGTCTTTGACATGGTGTGTGTGTGTGTGTGCGTGTGTGTGTGTGTGTGTGTGTGTGTGTGTGTGTGTGTGTGTGTGTGTGTGTGTGTGTGTGCGCGTGTGCATGCGTGTGTGTCAGTGGTTCAGGTAAATCCTATATTATGGGGACAAAATGTCCCTACAAATATGGCAATATCTGAAATCCTTGTCCTTCAGGGGACATTGTTTGGTCCATGAGCAAGACAGCT
Organism: Squalius cephalus; assembly: GCF_949319135.1. Lineage (NCBI taxonomy): Eukaryota > Metazoa > Chordata > Actinopteri > Cypriniformes > Leuciscidae > Squalius > Squalius cephalus. Next base: position 55,586,097 of record NC_137122.1, on the reverse strand, counting down.
TATAAATCACACTAAGTGATGTTTTTTTGAAAATGTGAAAATGTAGAAAGTTTTCTGTGAAGGGTAGGGTCAGAGTTAGGGGATCAAGTGTGTGTGTGTGTGTGTGTGTGTGTGTGTGTGTGTGTGTGTGTGTGTGTGTGTGTGTGCGCACAGGTTTGGCTATACTTGTGAGGGCTAAATGTCTACAGTTATTTAATAAAATGTTATGACAAGCGACTAGTGAGGACATTTTACTGGTCCTCATTAATTAAAAAGGTGTAGCGAATTAGCTCAAAATTTAATAATTAATCATAGCCTACTGGTTATGCTCAATTATTGCCTACCTACTTTAAATCGTCCAAAAAGGGAATACATAGCCCATGTATTTGTATCTATAAATATGGATAATTAATTACAACGAATTATAATAAATTATGAATATATAGATAGGCTAGATCAATTTTCAGAATAACCTTTAACAGAATTAATTTCACATAGAATAATCTGTTCGTCCACCGAACCGACAGTACGATCTTCTTATCAACTCTCAAGAGAGGTTATTCTTCTGGTCATGAAGAATAACGTTTCTGTTCTATTAGAACATTTAAGAGACTTTGTTAGGTGAGCATCAGACAGAGACAATCAAGTGCATAATGGGTTTTAATAAATGAAACTAGACAGCAGATCACAGAATGGCAAATATCACAAAAATCAAATCACCTTAAGGCAGGGGCAAACAATCTTAAACGTTTCTGTTTAGCCTCTGCCATGCCACTAAAGTGACAATGGGGTAATTTGATCCAGACTCATTTGCGCTAGGCCTGTGATTTACATGAATGCATGAATAGGTTAAAAGCATTCTGAAGTTTAGAAAGTCATTGTGATTTCGTCCAGACACTACAAAGGCTTATAAATTGGCCAAGACGTGTTTTGTTTTGAATCTAGTGTTTTGTTTCTATGATGGGTGTAGGTTTAGTGGTAGATATTTTGACATAAAATCAATGGAAGTCTATGCAATGTTCTCTCTAATATAGTGAAACAAATGTGTGTGTGTGTTTTATCTCTGGGTCTTTCTGAGCAGCATTCACCATTGATCAGGTGACGTTGACTGTGCTTCCTGGTAATAATGTGGCGAGTGGCACTAACCTAACCTTGCATTGTGAGGCCAAAGTCAGTCACAGCCTCCCCCAGCCGCTGACATACACCTTCAGCTTCCTGCAGGACGATCAGGTCATGTACTCCAAAAATACCAGCGCCTCAGTGGTGGAGCGCAGTTTATCTCCAGCCAGGGTGTTCAACTCGGGTCGCTACCAGTGCGCCGTCCGCATCTACGACAAGATCAAGACAAGCACCAGTCAGGCACTCAGAGTCACAGGTTAGTTACATAACTGATGCTAATTCTATTTTAGCAGCTGTTGCTGTCCACTTGCAGTGGATATAAAAGTCTACACACCCCTGTTAAAACAGCTGTTTTTTTGTGATGTAAAAAAGGAAATAAATCATATCAGAATCATTGCATGTTTATTGTAACAGTTGCAACCTCTGCAATGTCACTGAAAACAGCTGTTTTAACAGGTGTAGACTATATATATATATATATATATATATATATATATATATATATATATATATATATATATATATATATATGTGTATATATATATATATATATATATATATATATATATATATATTAACCACACATGTTTGTGACTATTTTTTTATTTATTTTTAAATTCACACCAATAATGTTTGAGATCTTTTTGGATTTGGAAAATATTTCAGTAGCACCTCACTGCAGTACACGAGATCCGGGGGGCGGAGTTGGATCTAGATCTAAGGAGTGGAGATTGGTAGGTTTAGGGGTGGGTTTAGGGGTCAGGGGGTGGAGATGGGTAGGTTTAGGTATATGTAAGGTTGGATCCAGATCCAACTCCTCCCCCTGGATTTCGTGTTCTGCAGTGAGGACCATCTCAAATATTGCATGGTTTTTGTTGTTGCCACACAATTTTGTAGTTGATGTGACTGACTATGGTGAGTTCAGGGGTTAATAAAGAGTTTTTAAACTCATGCAGGCCTTCAAGTCCCCACGCTGAAGGTGAAGTCTGATATCATTTCTGAGGGGGAAGACATCAGTGCCACATGCAGCGCACCAGAGGAGACGGGCAGTCTGAACTTCTATTTCTACGAGGACGATCAGGAGGTCAAGCGATCCTCTAGTAAGAGCAACTCTGTGACGACCACTCTCACCTTGCAGAAGCCCAAAGACTTCTACCTGCACTGTGTCTATGTGGTTATCATGCATCCTGACGCGGGCTTCTCCAACAAAAGCAACACTGTGAAAGTGATTGTACAAGGTAACCTCATGTACATTTTGCTGTTACCCATGCATGAAATCAAAATGGTTGTTTTGTGGCTTTTAGTCCACATCTGTTGGCTACACTCAAAATTATTTTAATATGTTTTTAAGGGTTAGTTCACCCAAAAATGAAAAATGCTGTCATTCATTTCTCACCCTCATGTCGTTCCAAACCCGTAAGACCTTCGTCCATCTTCGGGACACAAATGAAGATATTTTTAATGAAAATCCGAGAGCTTTCTAAACCAGCCATAAGCAGCAACGCCACTGCAACTTTCAAGGCCCAGAAAGGTGGTAAAGACATAGTTAAAATAGTCCATGTGACTACAGGGGTTCAACCTTAATATTATGAAGCGACGAGAATAATACGACAGCTCACTATTGGCCAGCTCCTGTATCAGCATCACACGCATGTGTCGTGTGCGCACATCACCAGCGTCGGCCAATAATTAGCCAGCATTCTGGTGTATAACCCGTAAGCGCTGTACTTTACTATGTGAATAGTGTAGGAGATCTGACACGGAAGATAAGAAATTTTTGATTTTTTTTGCGCAGAAAAAGTATTCTCATCACTTAATAACATTAAGGTTGAACCAGTGTAGTCACATTAACTATTTTAAAGATTTCTTTACTATCTTACTAGCCCTTGAAAGTTGCAGTGACGTTGATGTCCATTAAGGAATCAGAAAGCTCTCGGATTTCATCAAAAATATCTTAATTTCTGTTCCGAAGATGAACGAAGGTCTTACGGGTTTAGAAAGACATGAGGGTGAGTAATTAATGACAGAAATTTCATTTTTGGGTGAACTAACTTTTAAGAATTATGCATTCAATTGTATGACTGATTGATTGATCAAATAAATGCAGATTCGGTGAGCACAAGAGCTTCTTTAAGAAACATTAACAATCTTACAGAGCCCAAACTTTTGAATGGCAGTGTAAATGCTGGTCATTTATATCAACATTATTGAATCATCTTTCACTCATGGATTATGTACATTTTAGTCCAATAAAACGTAAAGTTATAATGCCCCTAAAGTTATAATGCCTCTCAATCCCATGATATGGCAAGAAGTATAGCAACACAAGAAAATACAGCTAAGCAAGTAATTTCATGGGGTCTTTATTGAGCATATCCACAGCTGACTATATTTTGCATCGACAGTGAGATTGATTTTTTTTTTTTTTTTTTTTTACAGATCTTGATGCGATCAGGCCGCAAATAAGCATATCCCCCAACGCGAATGTTGTTGAGGGTGACAGGGTGCAAATCAAATGTCAGGTGCAATATTCCTCAGATCTCGACTTGTTCCTTACCAAAGGCAACACCGTACTTCATCAGTCTTACACAACGTTCACACACAGCCTCACCGTAAGAGCTGAGGATTCAGGGGAATATGTGTGTAAAGCAGAGAAAGGCAGCGTGCAAAAGAGGGCCGTCTATGGGCTAAATGTCACAGGTAACTAACCACAACCATACACATTTTGACTAATCTTAGAATGCTTTCAGCTATCAAGAGTCCACTTTCATCTCCAAATGATATCGTTGTATTAAAGGGTTTATTTGTTTTTTGTTATTATTGCATTAAAAAAAGTTTGCCTTTCTATTTCAATAATGTCACTTATGCATCGAATTTGCAGTGAAAATTGGAATATCACATTGAAATGGAAAATGGAATGTTAAACATTTTCACCATTAAAAAATATTTTACACACATTTCGCACATAATTCTATACTGTGTGCAGAGCTCTGCACATGCAGATTTAGTTCTGATTTGTTTATCAGAACAAAATTGATAGATTTATTAATGAACAAATAATACATTTTATTTAGCCAAGAGAGTAATGATGCGTAATAATGAGTAATAATGATGAGTAATGATTATAATACACAACATGTAAAATAAATTACACTGCATCAGTGCTATTATACTATCATTGAGATTTTATTCATATTTTGAATGTTTTTATTTTCTGTTTTCATTTTAATTGTGGTTAGTTTTAGTAATTTTGTTGTGTGTTTTTTGTCATGTATATATATATATATATATATATATATATATATATATATATATATATATATATATATATATATATATATATATAGTATAGACCATCGTTTTTGGTCATTTTAATTTCAGTTTTAGTTTGTGTATAGTTTTAGTTTGAGTTTATTTTTTTATTTTTTTTATTTTTTTATTTCAGTTAAAGTTTATTTTATTTCAAGTAATGGACTATTTTATGAACTATAATAACCCTCCACTGCATGATAATAAACTACATTTGTCTGACTCCATGTTCACTCTTTAGAACTGTTCTCGAAGCCGATTTTGAGAATGAGCCCAGATCAGGTTTTTGAAGGGGAACGCTTCACTATGATCTGCCACAGTGCTGTAACCTCCTCGGAGAAGATCAAAAAAGCGGACATAACGTATACTTTTCTGAAAGAAGATCGGCACATTTATTCAGGTGCCAACTACTTTGCCACTGCGAGCCTGGCCACCAATGGGAAATACTCCTGTATGGCAGTGGCTAAAGGAGTTAACAAGACCAGCCAACCACTTGATTTAAAAGCTAAAGGTGAAGAGTTCATGCTTTTACCAAATCTTTGGTATTAGAGGACATGCATATATTATCCGCATTATTAATAGATTGTTATAACAAAGCATTTTCCATTATTGCTATATTATAACATGTTATAACTTAGTAATAACAAAATATGTTTGATGAACTAGTAATATAGTCACGCACCTTACAGGGAATCTAAAGAACTCTGTGGAATGGAAAGTTTCCATGGATGTTAAAGGTTCTTCATGGACCCATCAATGCATGAATCTTTATTTTTTTATTTTTTTTTAAAGTGAGGAGCTGACTGCTTGGAATAACAAATTGATGCTTGGAATTTCAATTGATATGGTGCATTGCAAGAACACACTTTCTTTAGTGAATAGGCACCTTAATGCTTTTTTCATGCTTCTCATTTTCCTCCCCTCTTTTTTTCCAGTGCCTGTTTCTACCCCAGTCATTCGTGTTGTTGATAGGGTGATTGTTGGTCGGCCATTCAAGGTTTTGTGTGAGGCTGAGAATGGAACGCTTCCAATAACATACACCTTACTGAAGGCCCGCAAGTCAGTGGATGAGAGGAGAGTGGTTGAGGCAGCTGACAAGGCACTCTTCAGCATTAACTACATCAGTTCTCCAGAAGAGATCCACAGCTTCACATGTCAGGCTCAAAACCCGGGGACATCAATCAGTAGCACTAGTCATCCCCTTAGAGCAGAAGTCATAGGTAAGAGGACCAAACCCTGACATCTTCATGCTCAATGATTTGTGTGCCTATTCCATAATCACTGATAGACTTTTGTGTCCGGTACCATTTTTGATGACTGTTACATTCATTGTATTCCTGTTCTGCACAGACTGCAAAAGCTTTTCAAGACAACATTCAAAGTTTGTCTTGATGATTTTTTTGCAGCACACAAGTTAATTGGAAAAACAAGCCTCTATCTACATTTTTTTTTTTAAAACTCTGAAAAGATACTTATGCATATAATTCACTGCAGTTTTCAGCTGAAATAAACAAGAGCGGCAGTAAAACACAGATAACATCAATTCCTTTTTGAATTATGATATAAAGTATGATACATACTTTATGAATGCATGTTAAATCTGTTTATTGTCAAAACACAAGTTTATAAAGTTTTTAAAGGGGTAGTTCAAAATGAAAATAAAAAATTCTGTCATTATTTATTCATACACACACACACACACACACACACACACACACACACACACACAAACATTAAGAAAAGGCATTACAATATGGCCTAATGCACTGTTGTCACGGTTAACTTGGAATAAACACAAAGAAGAGATGCATGACGCAGGATGACAATTGTCATTTTAAGTAAATTTAATAGATTTAATAAACAGTCAGAGAACACACAACCACTATTAACGCTAAGGCAAGACAAAGAACTGAAGGAAACTGAGGGCTTAAATACACATGGAATGAAAATCAATGGAACAGGGAACAGGTGTGAACTAATCCGACGCCATGACAACTAATGAAAGAACTAGAACTCAGGAGACAATGAAAACAAACAGAACAAGATAATTAAACTAAACAGAACAAGACATGAACGTGACAACTGTGTTTCAGTTAATATGAAAAAAGTTTTACCTTTAATTTGAATTTAACATTGCATTATGTTGTGCTTTAGGGTTGAAGGAAATGTCTGGAAACTTGACAGAAAATGTACTGGTAATTTTCTGCTGCAATGTTATCAGTTTTTTCTACTTACAGTGAAAAAGTGGTCCATTAAACTCATTCTCTGTTTATTCTTAAGTCATAAAATAGTTGAAATCAGAAATCTCATTCCTGTTCACATTCAGATACAAATTTGACATGACATTGACTCCACACTGGAATAGTGAATGGGATTTAAAGTTGCGACAGAGCAGGCGATGTCTGAAAGACAACTTCAGAAAATGAATGGACTATAGCATTATTTGCGTGAACTGTCTCTTACTATTCTTGACTAAAGTAGCTGGTATTTCTCTGTCTGTCTATCAGTACCAGTGTCCAAACCAGTCCTGGTGCAACAGGACGTTACAGTCACAGAGGGCTCAGAACTCACCCTCACCTGCCGTGTACAGAAGGGCACTTACCCAATCATCTTTACCTGGTATCACAACAGGCTCCCTTTACCCAGCCAAGAAGTCAAATCCTTAGAAGGAAGTCATATCATCAAAGCCATAGAACGAGACCAGCGAGGCGACTACTACTGTGAGGCATCCAATTACAACATTGAAATTAAAAGGAGTCAGCCTGCCAGGATTGGAGGTACATTTTTAAATACCACACCAACACACCATTTGCTCACCCTGATAAGCCATAGTAGAACTTCTCTGCTTTGAAATATAATTTTTTGAACTATAACACTTTCTCTACGCAAATGAAAGTTAAAGAAAGCAGTCAGTTAATGCAGCTTTTATTAATTAACAATGCAATGTTGCGAGAACATGAACGTGAACAAACATGAACAGCGCTCTGGAAATTTGACGTGCCAGTGCTGCAACGCCACAAAATTGTAAGCCTTGCCAATTTAGATATTTAAGTGCAAGAAGACATGAAAGGAAACTCAATTTGTCACTCGCGTTTCAGACAGCGCTCAAATACTGACTTGAACTCTCTTTTACGTCGTCTTCTGCTTGAACGGACAAATTCACACAAATTCCAGTCTTGGCTCGAGTATCCTAGTAAAGATACTCGGTTATGTCTTAAGTGAACGTAAACAGTCGAGAAAGACAATCAGTATATTGAATCCGTGCGTTGGGTATAGAAGTGACAGCAGCCTAATATTTCTGCTGCACTGTGTTTTTAATGTTAATAAAACAACAAAGGAGAAAGATAAAAAAAAACACTTTCTGCTCTTGACTGAATAACATTTGTAAATTTAATGAGGATTAATCTGCTTCATTTATACAGTGAACTTTGTTCAATGTCTCTACCTGAAAACTACAGTTACTTGTCTCAATGTTTTAAATTTATATTAGTTAGGCTAGTTGTTTTAGCTGTGGTATCGAAATTTGAATAGATAATTCTGTATCATCGAATTTTGTTATCATAACTGCCTCTTTTTGCAAAAACATGGGCGGTAAAAAATATTTATGGCTGGTAAATTTTCTTAAGTCAGCGGTTATTGGCAGGTGTGGCAAAACGTGTGTTTTAGGCCCTGCTTCTACTCATAGAGTATGTTTCTGGCAAAAAAGTGGCAATGTTTACAGAAGATGTTGATAAAGATGTTCACAAGTTATTTCTGATATTTGTTGTCTGTGTTTTATAGTCAGTTTAGCGTTGTGGAAGAAAGCTCTTATTGGAGTATTCTGTGTCTTGCTTTTGGTGGCTATCGTCATAGTCCTGACAGTCTTTTTGAAGAAAATGCCAAATCCACGCAGAAAAAAGCATGCAACTGAGTTATCAGTGTAAGACGCACCTTCATTTTAATTTAACATCTACAGTTCATATGTCTAATATCATAATTTGAATGTTTCTTCATTCTGTTTGAAAATGCTTTTTGTCTCAGAAAACCTCCAAGACCCAGATCAGGTGACCCTATGAGAATGAGCCTCACTCTCGACATTGAAGACAACACCATTCTCAATGGTAGAAAATTTCCCTATTCTTGTCATATTAATATTAATAGTGCATTTGGCTATTTTTGAAGCTGCTGTGTGTTCAAGACAAGGCGCCACAGGTGAATAGGCTAAACTCTAATAGATATTACCATACTTTCCCTAGTTGATTAATCACAGTATATTTAGACAATCGTTTTGTGGGATGTTATGTAATATGCAAATTAGGCGTTATCTAATTACATATGCACACATTTACATAAACTGCATAAAGCCAGGTTCAAAACTCTTGTTAAAGGTTTTTGAATTTCTCTATTTATCACAGCATAAATCAGAGAGTACTGATTTAAGTAAAAAAGAAAGTAAACAGCCAGAAAAGAAAAGAAAAAAAAAACGTATTTTTAGGTATAAAATGTTATATAAATCAGATGAATGTGCTTCTGAAGTGGATATTTCTGGCTTTTCTCGTTTTGATAAAATGGCCTTTGATGATATACTAATTGAAATAGAGTGGAAAAATAGAGAAAAGATTGTAATAAAAATAAAACAATGTTTTTTTGTTGTTTTTTTCCACTAGTATAAAAGAAGACCAGTTATGTGCCTGTTTATTATTTGAGCTGTATAGTGTTCTAAATCGTACTTTCTATGAGTACTTTTCTTAGTGAATGAACTTTGAATTTTATTATTACCAGTGCAATTCTTGTGGAGTTTGGTACATGCAAACAGTGATATACGGATCGTTACGTCATATCTTTGCGTGTTGGGTTAGGTTAGATTATTATAATGCCTGAATTGTATTTTGATTACCAACTCATATTGAAAATTGCATTTTATCACTTTTTTTCCCTGACACCAAATGTTGAAGTCATATCTTGTTTGTTCTTGCCTTACAGGCACTCCCTGTGTGATGGGCAGGAATGTGTGGAGTGAAAATGTATCTGGCTCAGGTACAGACTTTAAACAGGATGAGGCCTATGTGATGTGAGTTCATCTCATGACAATGTCTGCTTGCTATCAAACTAGATTCTGACGATCACACCGATGTGGACTCTGAGCTGGTTCACCCACAGGAAGTGGATCCCAGCAAAGGTGAGATGCAAGAATGTCAATGAATCCCTCGAATGGGGATTAAAAAAAAAAAAAAAAAATTGTCAGTTCTAGCTGAATATTGAAAGAGCGTTGAAGCGATTTGGGTATTTTTGTAAACTATATCTGATATAAATACCAAGGGCGAAGCACAAAAGTGCTTTTCAAATGTTCAAAAGTGCTCAAATTATAGATTTGTATCTGTGTAAAATGCTGAGCCACTGTAAACGTTGTCATGACACTCTGCATATTTTGTAATCACAATTAATTTTATTAAGAAATTGCAAGAACACAATTTAGCATGCAAAAAATTCACTGCCACCAGATTTTCTAACTTCCAAATTTTAAAACTATAAAATAAGTATAAGCACAATTGGTTGTGCTTCAAGATGCAGATTTCAAACTGGCGACCCAACACACAACATGTGGCACAAACACTGATATTCAACACAGATAGCAGACACCCTCAAAATGAAATTAATTTATTACTGTAAATACTACAAAATTTGTCAATTTAATACAGATTTCTAATGTAACACAATTCAAAGACTAACCATAGTCTACATATGATCTATTTTGTTACAAATAATCTATTCCAAAATAGAAAATAGTGATCGATTGGATCCACAAAAAAATGGTTTCTGCGTTCTGCGTCTTTTTTCACTGACCGCGAGTCTGAATGGACTTTGGGGTTTTCACACTGGGTATGTTTGCTGGCATCCGAATCCGAGTGTATTTGTTCCCCCCGCCCCTGCAGCATCAGTCGGGTTTCACAAACACTTGATTGTATTGAACCTTGGTGCATTTGTGTTCATCTTACTCCATCACAACTGACACTTGTGTCGCATGAAGACAGCTGTCTGCTGCTTGCAAACTGACTCTTTTGAGGATTGCGAGCCATTCATTTGCTGCTCTGGTTGCACTCGCTTACACTCGATTTACACATGTAAATCATCCCCATTGTCATCCTTTACATGTGTTTGGTTGAACTAATGACATTGTCATCGAATAAAATGCATGCACATGTTACTTTACTTCCAGAACAAGTCCTACATCGCATACTCTTTTGAGTAGGTACTTATTTTGAATATGCTAAAAAAGTATGTGCTGCATATTATGAATGTATGTAGTATGAATGTAATCTGAAATTACTGCAGTTGCCATGTTGTCATTATCATTTGATCTACCAGCGTCAGTCATTCATAAATCCGCTCCCGTGGCCTCATGGGATAGTAAAGTTCAATCATGAGCACACTTCAGAATCTTGCCAGAAGAAGTAGCTCATCCGGTGACTTTTTGCCTACTCTTTTATGAGTACCTACTTTATAGTAGGGAAGTCATGTCAAGTCACCTTTATTCATATAGCTCTTTCTACAATACAGATTGTTTCAAAGCAGCTTTGCTGTGATTGCAGGAAAATAATTCAATGATGCAAACAGAGTTAATTTCGGCTGTGCCGCAGCTTTAAAAGAAAATAGTCAGCTGAAGTCGGTTCAGTGTTAATTCAATTCCATTTAAAGATCTTCAGTTATTAAATTAGTTTATTTAATCTATAAAGCAGTTCTGCAGAAAACAGTGATCATCATCATCATCCGGCTCAATTAAGTTTCATCCGATGGTGTCAGTGCAGTTAAATCAGTAATGTTGTTGAATATTAAGTGTCCCCAACTAAACAAGCCAGAGGCGACAATGGCAACGAACCAAAACTCCATCAGGTGACCGAAATAGAGGTGAAAAAAAAAAACCTTAGGGGAAATCAGACTCAGTTGGAAGGCCAACGAACGGACACGGTGCGCTTATGATTCAGGATTCATCTCATGTCAGAAATCTGATTGTGGACCGGTAGCATCGGTATAACCAAACTCAGACTGCCTCCTACAGGTAGTCTCGGGGTTTGGTCCCCCGCACGTCCTGATTTTGCCGAGTCAGTCGCTTTCCTCTGTCAACATATTTTGTTGATCCTGGAACAACATTCCTGTCTGAAAATGTAATCCTAACCCTATCCCTACCCCTAAACCTAGCCGTACCCATAAGTTATCCCTAAAATCAGAGGAAAATGATAGGTGAATAACACTGATGTAGAAGCGCTTAACCCTCAAATCTGGTTGTTCGGAATATTATTCCAGGATCAGCAAAGATGTTGATTCAGGAACATGTTGCACTTGGTGAAATCAGGTTCTGCTGGTACCCCGATGTGCATCCGGGTCCACGTGTGAAAGCCCCCTTAGTGGACCCATCTATATGAGCATTCACTCGGACACAAATATTGAGCTGCGTGAGGACTGTGTGCATGGACATCAGCGGACTCTGCTGATGATGAAAATTACAGTTAAACGTGGAAAAGTGAAGAATAACTTTGAGTTTATTTTGCTGTCCTCACTATGCATGTTTATGATTAGTTTAATTATTTGCATGTATTATTGTGTTTTCTTCCCCCTACTGTCTAAAACCAGAAATTTAGTTCTTGGATCATGACTATTTATAAAATCACAAAAATCTACACATCAAAGTTTAAATTAAGTAAGTAAAGAAGAGCAATTTCCATTTTGATGCTGAAAAAAAAAATGTGTTCATATTCCTATTAGAAGTTCTTCTGAAGAAAAGCATAGAGCCTGAATACAGTGGCCAGCATACAGACGTCCAGATGTCCACACCAGGTGAGCTCTGATCTTTGAATCACACACATTACAGCACGACAACCCTGTGGAAGCTTGTTTCCACAATGAAAAAAAAAAAAAAAAAAAGGGTACTGCGACTTTTTATCTTGCAATTCTGACTTGAAAATTTAACATTTCTCAAAATTGTGAGACAACTCGGAAAAAAAAGTCAGAATTGTGAGATTAAAAGTTGCAATTACCTTATTTATATTTTATTCTGTGGCAGAAACAAACATCCATACTACCATCCCCTTCAAGCATGACCATAACAGGCAGTAAAAGAGGCGCATTGTTGCATTGCGTACTAACATTGTTAATGAAAGTGTGGTTTCATCATGCATGAGACGCCAGGTGGCTTTTTTCCTGTGCCGGTGGGAAAGAACTTCCTGTTTTCACAATAGGCCCTGGAGCCTCATGTTCCTTTGCCCAACCGACACAGAAACTCGGCCATTGTTTCATCAGCGCAAATAAACACTCCACAGCCCCTTTTCCCTAGTTGATTAATAGCGAGACCTCCTGATAATCATTGCGGTATGCGTGTAAAACAATGCTGAAACATAGCAGAGGTCACACTGAAATGGGTTTTGGCATGCCCGCATATTGCCAAACAATAGCTGCATCTGGAGGGAAACAGATTACTTACACAGGCGCATTAGCATGGCACTAAAACGATAAGCCCACGGCAGGCATCACACTCCTCTTCCTTGGGAGTTGGTTCAGGAAGTTGGGCTGTAGATATTAAATATGCATCTATTTTCCGCTGCGGCTCTTTTGTGACGGTGGTTCATTTGTTTTTTATAGGAGTTTCGGAACAGGCTGAGGGCGTAAGTGACGCACAATGTTGACACAGACACAGACACACAAGTTCACATGTAGGTATGTACAATTAGTTTTGCCACAGGGAGGCCCTCTTGTGGAAGAAATGGGTGCCACAGAAGAAATACCTCATATCTCATGTGGTCTAACTTATGAAGCATGACAAGAAAATGTGCTGGTCATACAAAATCCAAAGAAGAATAATTAGAAATTATATTTTGCACAAACATTTTTTTTTATTCAGGATAGATAGATAGATTGATTGATTGATTGATAGATAGATAGATAGATAGATAGATAGATAGATTGATAGATTGATAGATAGATAGATAGATAGATAGATAGATAGATAGATAGATAGATAGATAGATAGATAGATAGATAGATAGATAGATAGATAGATAGATAGATAGATAGATAGATAGATTGATTTTTATTTTTTTATTTGTGTCTTTCTCAGCAGGCGGCTCTGGAGTACGCGCAACTCAACAACAGTGAACAAGAACCTGCATAGTGTCTCAACACATTACATCTAATTTATTCAGCTTCTTCACCACCAGAAGCTGATTTTCATTTATGATATGTTGACATTGAACATTTTGGTTTGACGGTATCATTAATATTACTTTGTGGCCTGGATGGTTTGTAATGTGATTAAGATGTGTTGTGGTGTTTATATATCAGAGATTAAAATCTGAGCAGTCAAGTCAAGTCTTTATTCTTATTGTTTTTTTTTTCCTTTTTTGAGTGTTCTTCTACAACATGGGGGAGCTGCTGAGCCACTGGAAAAATTAAGTCTTTAAAAGTGGAGTAATTTAAAAGGGTCCGTTTAAACATTTTAGGATGAAGTACCACTGCTAACTTTTTACAACTTATGGGAAGTTGTTGTAACTTAATTGCAAGAATATCTAGTTCTTTTCGAGAAATTTCACAGGTTTTAATTCTCACCATAAAACCAAAACTGCACTGATTGCTGTTGTAAACAATCTGAGACTGAGGCATACATGCTGCCAATGAAAAAACTGTGCCATTTCTCATGGAATACCTCAGTGTTTTATGTTAGGACCTCTGCTCTTTTTGTTTTATTATAAAAGTTACCTGTAATTTATGTAATTAGGCAAAACACATATCAGCCCTGTTTAAAAAAGCCCTGTTTTTTTAGCGATATTTAATCCTTTTTTTATTCCTTTTACAAAAAAAAAAAAAAAAAAAACATACAAGTTGTATCCTTAAATTCAAGTTATACCCTTATAAGCTGTCTCTGCAAATATTTCTGTGGAGATTTTAACATATTCTAAAATTAGGTTTAGTTTGTTTGGGGTCAAATTTGAACATATTTTACAAACTAACTAACTCAGTGTTTGTGACTTTGGACAGAAGTAAGGTTCTTTTACAGGCCATCTCTGAATATGACATAAAATAGTACACTGCCTGTGATACTTCTGGTGTCCTTGGATGGTGTCAGGCTGCTTGAGGGCTCCAATGTGACACTCATGGGCTTATCAGCATGACTTCCCATCTATCATATTACATCATGGGCAGTCACAGCAATGGTCCCCCTTTGTGGAAATAAGGGAGTCCCATAATGAGGTGCCACTTTAGCAGCTAGCAATGAATAGATCTTCAGGGGTGCCACAGTAACTCCAATGGCTTTGTGTAGGACACCACGCATTGCATAAGTCGTAGCAGTGAGGTGTGTACATTGAGCTTTTCACCACTCTCAGACATGCGCTTATTTTTGGGAGGGGGAACATCATGTACCTCTGTTTTACTGCCATAAAGTGTCCCTCTCTTGCTCTCATTCGGTCATAACATGAGCCCTGACTCGATGTTGCACCGAATTCCAGTCCTGCCGTTAGCTGCAATGCTAAAATTGGCACGCTGACCCCTGTGAAATGTATTCTGGGAATATGTTGTCTTACACTTTGCCTTATGGGGCCAGTCCAGAACGCTACATTGTGAATATCTTAGACTTGTGACAAGAAGCTCCTCTTTCCTGGATACACACCCTTCAGCACTGTAATGCAACACTCCATATCTTCAACAGTTAAAATGTACTTTATTATTAGATATCATTAATCATAATGGTTGTGTAATCTGGTTAGTGTGAAAGTTAGGAGACAGACTTATGCAACAGTTCACAGGTTACCAAATATTTTTCTTAGATGACTCTGTTTAAATGTGGTATACAACTCAGGTCAGTAGCTAGGGAATCTGTGTCTGCTAGCATGTATGAAATCTTTCATGTGTATGAATGGATGTTTTGTTGGACTACACATGTAAGGCTAGCCCACACTTAAAGAATCTTATCAGATATTCAAAACGTGAGAGGCCACAAACATGACGATAAAAAATAATACGATAAAACAGTTTTATTCGGATAGTGTGTGGAGTGCCGGGATGTGACCAAGACAGCACAGTAAACACTAACAGATTCATTCACAAACAACCAGAGTCCCGACTGTGAAAACGAGAAATCTTTTAAAATCTCTCGTGGTCAAACGTGACTTGTAAACAAACATGGCGGACAACGGGCAAGAAGAAATGGCGATAATAGTGTTTGGACTGTTTTTGACAGAAAATTCATTAAAAAAAAGAAATAAAAAAGAAAAGATGTAGCTGGTTACGCTTCGTCGTTTTCTGTTTGGGTATCGTTTTGTTCCATGTGACAATCTACTAGTGTGTGCTAGTGACAAGTCGCTAGTGTGTGCGCGTTTGTCTCCGGGTTTCCACACACAACAGGATTTCTGATCATAAATATTAAGCGTTCAATGTTGGATATTTACAATTGACATTGGTGTGGCCCTGACATTCTTTCAAGCAGATTCAATCACTCTTAATGCACGTCACACCACAAGAAAATGTGATACGGTCACCTGTAGAACCATGAAGATAATAGGGACTTTACCCTTGTCGGAAGGGGAGAATTGGGTCAACATTTGGAACCATTATCTTGTAGTGGGGGCCTTAAGGTTGACACCATCAGATACCGCCAAAATATCCTGTCAGCAAGGCGTGTGGCATTTCTGTCTCTACCTGTCTGTCTTAGATAAGCTTCCACTTTCCTCGAAAAGCTCCCGATGGGATGACACGATGAGAGAACAGGAAGGTGCCTGGAATAGACTATCATCCATCTGAAGATGATATCTGTGTTATGTAATGAAGTCATGTGGGTATAGTTCACTCCTCACTAACCTTCACCCAGCCTGAAGATCAAATTCATTTTCCAAATGAATGAAATTAATAGTTTTAGTTGATGTTAGAGCATAATGTAGATTTTCAACAGAATTTTGATTCTGAATGTACTTTTTATATGTGCCCTAAACTCTGCAATCCAATGAAAATACCTGATTACCTATTCTTCACATGTATTCAGAATTAAATATATGTGCATATAAAGAGTGGCAGTTCAATAGCATTGTGTACCATCTTCCCATAACAACAACCCTTGCTATATTGGTGCTGTAGTATGTTGTTATGGGAAGAAGGAGGTGGGAACGGAGGTGAAAGTAAAATCGTGGTAGCCCCTCACGGATGACTGCCGCGCACACGTAATAAAACACAACATAAAATCCAGGCCTGGTCCTCTCTCATCCTTCACTGTCGTCGCTCTTCCTTTTATGCTTCCAAAGCTCATCCGTGAGAACATTTGCAATTGCAAAAAAGAGAGAGAGAGAGAGAATTAGAAGCAGTGTTCCAAATTTCTTTAGCTAATATGCGTAAATGTAACCGGTCCTTCTCAACCCGCTCCAAGCGGGATTCGAACCGGTTTCTTGCGTGGGAGGCATACGCGCTTGCAAGGATGCTAACATGGCTTTTGAGGCCAGCGGAGTGAAGTTTACACGGACAGTTCTTACTGGCCTACGTCCGTAACACTCACCCCTCTAAACGTCACTCCCATCCGCGTCACGGCACCAAATGTAACCGGTCCTACTCGACTTGAACCAGGGTCTCCAGCGTGGGAGGTGGGCGCTCTAACAAGGACGCTAAAGACCGTAGCCGTCAGCGTCAGTTGCTAGTGCACCTCTTGAGGCCAGAGAAGTTTTTTTTTGTTTGTTTGTTTTTTTTTGGATGGGACAGTGCATATTAATGAACGTACAATAGAAATTGACGTAAATACGCCGGATTTAGCACAATGCTAATTTCCATCTGTAGTCCCAGACATATAAATTAAAAAAAAAAAAAAAAAACATAACTAATAACTAAAAAACATTAAAAGTACCTATATAAAGTACTTATTATAATAATTATTTAAGGTGTGTAAATGCCTGTGCATAGACATCCCAAAGTGCTTGTTATAAATATATAAATGTACCTATCTGTCTACCCATCAAAATCTACCTTTTTACCTTATGTTCACATTCTTTTAAGCTGTTTCTTAACATTTTCAAAACTTAGGAATTTATACTTCTCTAGAATTGACCAAAGGTGAAGCGACTGAGGTTTCCTATCAAATACCTTAATTGCTCTTTTGTAGAGTTGATCAATGGGTTTTAGTGCAGTAACACCAGCAAATAACCAGACTGTGAAGCAGTATTCAATGTGAGAAAAAATCATACAATGGAGATAGGATTTAGCAGCCTTTGTTGTAATGAAAAACCTGATTTGTTTGTAATTTTGTAAATTAAATTGTATAGCATTGGTTACCTTTTTATGTGCTTTGTGAAAGTGAGGTTTGAATCTAGTATAACCCCAAAGTTATAGTGAGGAGTGAGGTTTACATGCACAGCTCTTACTGGCCTACGTCCCTTACATAAACATATTAACCTCATGCCCATTCCTTTTGCAATATCTCTGTAGGAGTAAAATTTGAAGACTTTCTCATGTAACTAAATATTCAAGACTGGGGTACCACAGGTAAAAATGTAAAATGTAAAAAAAATGATATTGATCGACCACTCATCCGATGTGTTTTCCTCAATGTCTTTGAGGGTTACAACACTGCTCTTGGCACTTTGATTTAAATGCCCCTTTATCCCCTGTTGCAAGGTGTAAAGCACTAACAAGTGAATATTGCAACATGGCACCTGTTTTGCTGAGTGTTACTCTGATGTTTTTTTTTTTTTTTTTTTCTGGGGCTAAATTAGCTTACCTTGTACTGTGTCCTTTCCACTTACTGTTTCCTTGCTAAGAACGCACTCATTGGCTCCTGATGGTGTACAAGTAAAACTCACGCCCCCATTGTGTAAGCAACACAGTGACCGTTCAAAGCACCCACATCTTTTTTGGAGTTGGGAACTCAATCCCCACACAAACAATCATACCATCAAAGCTCTCTCAACCCACCCAATGAAGTCAGCCACACACATGCGCCTGCAATGCTTCAAAACAGCTGCGTGGCTCTGCTCAGAACTTCAGGCTATTCGCAAGCTAGCATTCTTCATACCTGCTCAATGTCAGTGTGCCCCGGCTCACATTTGCACAAAACAAACAGTAGGCGCTCAGGAGATTGGTGAGAATCAAAGAGTCCAATCAATAAACACGTCATAAAAAGCTTTGAAGGGAGCATTGTGTGAAGCTCTCTGAGGTGGACAGACTGTATTTGTGGTTTGTTTTGTTTGGATCTAAGGAAAAGAAACAGGGATTTTCGTTCATTCATGAGCTAATAGTGTTAACCCAGCTACAACCTGTAATGTGTTTTCTTTTGTCACCTGAATAGTTTAGCAGTTCAGTGTTCCCCAAAACCATTTTTTCAAATGAACATTTGCAAATGTCATCGCAAAATGATGTGGTTGGAAACAGCAATTGACCTGTGGTTCTTGTTATTATGGCCTGTGAACTTACATAGATCATGCAAAAAAAGATGTGATACGATGTTTCATATGTAAGGAATAATTGACTCCAGGCCGTTGAATTTCACAGCCTTGTTGTTTTTATAATCGCACACTTACAAACTACGCACACTAAAAAATGTTTTAAAAATAAAGACTGAGAGAATTGTTGGAAGCTTAGTGATGGTGATGTTGAAGTCATGCAACTGTGTTGTAGTTCACTTATTTCACGTTATGTTCAATTTTTTAGCTTTTTACATCTGACGATTTTATATTTAGGCTTTCAAAATTCATAAAAGTTGTGTTCATTTGTGAAGATTATTATGGTGAAGAAAACATGAAAGAATCAAACGTTTGTTGGTCATAGAGCTTATTTTCTGCAATAATACGAAAGTCAATGGAAAAATCATACTGGGTTTTTGTCGAGGGAATCAGTGTGATGCTTAATTTACGAGTTGGCCTACAACAATTCAACATCACCGCAGCGCTTTGTATCCTGGGGTTGGGTGACAAGACGAACCTGCAACTGTATCAAACATGAAATAAAGGAAAACAAAGGAGAACAAAATATTGAAGCAGTCCTCAGACGCCATGTTTGCTATTTACAACAATATTCTGATATTTATTTGATCTCACTGATTATTTAGCAAAAGTTATTACTCCACCAACTGCATGATGTAATTAACGACAGTTCTGTTGTTGAATCAATGTGGTTTAAGTGACGAACGTGCGTCTAAGTTTCGACATTTTCTTGAAACTGTTGTGAGCTAGTCATGCTGATGTTCCATTATAATGTCTATAACTAGCTAGCTAATCACAACAGTTTAAAGAAACTGTAGTAACTCTGTCCACAAACAAAACCTTACTGTTTAAAGCACTTCAGCAGGGGTAAATGGTCAGGGAAGAAGGGACTTTTGCTTTCAGAGTAAGGAGGGTGAGACCAGTTAGTGTGACCTATTTTTGCAACACTCCATTAATCTGCCATCTGACCTAAACTGTGCTCCATTATTAACAGTCCCTAGAGAACCTGCACTAATTCTATAGACTGACTTTTAGTTCCAGAGGATCATACTACTCTAAATGTTTGGCGAGTTACGTGTTGCATATTTTGTGTATGACATGTAGTGGCTTAAATTCTGCTAGTCCTAAAATTACCTTATTATCAACATGTATTTCCACTAGATAGTTAAAGTTTCTAAAATAGTTTAATTATTTATATCATTTGCACCTTTATTCCATTTATACTACGGTCACACCTCAAGATATTGTTCAGATGTTTCTGTGCTTAAACCTTAGGTTTATGTGAGGCGTTTACAGATCAAACCTTAAAAACCTTATGATCTGACCTTATGATCTGAACTCAGACACATCGGGGCCGGCCTGAGCTGTCTGGCCAATCAGAGCAGAGTAGCTCACGTAAAGAAAGGATTTAGAGAGATGGATTCATCTGACAAGTCGTTTGAGATTCATTGAAAAATAACGTGCAATGTATATCATGAGAAAATGAACTTGGTTTTTTTTTTTTTTTTTTTTTTTTACCTTTGATGCATGTAAACCTGTTGTAGGAGGCCTCCAGAACAAAATTAGGAGCCTTTAAAATAGCATAATAGGGGCACTTTAAGGACCTTTGAAATGTGTTTACCAGAGGTGGGTAGTAACGAAGTACATTTACTTCGTTACATTTACTTGAGTACTTTTTTAGAAAAATTGTACTTTTAAGAGTAGATTTGAATGTGGGTACTTTTTACTTTTACTCGAGTACATTTCTAATGAAAAAACTGTACTTTTACTTCGTTACATTGGGCGACGTTCCTCTTGTTACTTTATTTTAATGCAATATGTGTTGTTAAATGCGTAGTTTATTCCAAGCGCGCTGTATCTTTTTTCTGGACTTGAGCGATGCTCAATTCACAAATGAATGACTCTTTTGTGTCGATTCTCTGTTCAAAGACTTCATCAAACAAGTTGGCAGATCTGTCTAAATCGGTTCGCGAATCAGTTTGAATGAACTGTTCAGTTCCTGCACGCACTGAATCATCTGAAGCGCTTTCAATTCACACTGGACTCGGAGTTGTAACAGGAAGATTTAAAGGAGTCATAACCTAGTATTACCTTGTATACCTACTGCTGTATTATAGTCTTTCAGGCCCTTCTAAAAAAGAAAAGTGGAAAAAAAATAAACATAGAGCTCCTCAGACCCTTATTTCTGAAGGCATTATTGTCTCGCGAGATCTGATGCGATATTTTGGCTGTCGTGGACGGTCATTTTAATAATGCAAATGAGGGGCGCGTTGATTGGTTGCAGGAAGGAGGGGGGTTGACACCGCAGGTAACGCTTCAGCATATCATTCCAAAATGACATCATGGTGCAAGTTGTGAATGAACCCGACCTGGCCGCGACCGGCTTCCCGGCCAGTGTATAAGCGTTAGGCAATCAATAATAGCCGAGTTCATGATGATCTCAGACATTTGTTTTTTGCAAAGTATGTTAGCAGCCATTCCCCATGTTTACCTCGAAGCTAATACTCCCGCCAGTGTTGTGCCTGAACGCGTTCATTGAACGATAGTTCATGAACTCGTTCATATTTTGGGCGAACGTGAACTGAACGCATTACTGCCTGATGAACGTTACTGTGAACTCATTCATTCTGGTGTCTGAACGCCACGCTCTCTCAGTTTAACTTCGTTCAGTAGGATGCCAGATTTCTATAAAGTCTTCCAGGCGAAAACACACCTAAAACACACCGTAAACCGGCCTTAATATGTAGCGGAAAAACACCCAATCTGGCAACACCAGCCACCAGTGTCCATTGACTCTCTTGTTCGATATCGTTCATCAAAATGAACAAATCTTTTTTCGAGTCATTTCGTTCATTTAAGGGGCTGTAAATGTTACTATTAACTGGCAAATTCCCCGAACACATCAACCTACGCAATCTTGATCATATTCTGAATTAAGAAATCATTATAATGCAGTCAAAAATCGTTTACAGGGAACATAAATAATTACTTCACCTCGAGTCTTTCGTTTATTTGTCTAGTGACAGACGCAATAGCATACAATAGCCGCATTAGCAGTTAGCTGCTGTTTGTAACACACAGTAGAGCAATAAAAACAGTCTTACCGTTTCAATTGCAGGCAATTTTGTTGGAATGGCGCTTTTCCCGAGCTTCGATGACAACTTCGCCTGATATTGCCCCAAATTTGTGAAGGATTCCGGTGTACAATGTTTAGCACAGCACAAACACCTAACGATAAGCCAGTGGGAAGGGTTGAAGGAACCGCGTCATTAAAAATGAATTTAATCCACTGGTCCCTGATAGCTAGGTCCGTTCTTGGTAGAGAAAACACATTTACATGTTGATTCTGACAGTCAACCACAGAGCAACTCACGTGTGCACTACGTTTCTGCATCTTTCGCGACTGAATATGAGGGGGAGAGGGGAAGGGCGGGCTTCCTGCTGCGGTGTCCATATATGGTATATCCTGCCCCGTCTTGACGTCAAGACGGGGCAGAAATCAAAATCTCGTTTTTTAGTGCGCGTGCACGTGGGCTATTTTACAAACCCTGAGGTAAACAAACGCTTCACTTTTAAATATTGGCTTCCCGGCCAGTGTATAATTATTATGCAATCATAACATACATTGATTCTCGTGGAAAAGTGAAAATTGCAGGTTATGACTCCTTTAAGCACATCAAGAGCGTTAGATGAAGTGGCAGTGGACCTACAGTATAGTCAAGTGAGAGCAAATCTTCAAATGCATCATATTTTTGCCAGCGATGAAGATCTTTATTAGTTGAACATCTTCGTAAGCTGTCTGTGAATGAATGATTCCACAGGAGTCAGGATGATATATTCGATTTCATTTCACTCAGGTAATACATTTTACAACCAAACAGATTATTACGCCACGATACTAGAAAGTATGACATTACCCGTTTTTTGGACATATACATTAATTTACATTTAATAAAGCTACCATTGTTCACAGTTTATGAACACCCGCCATCCCGCGGTATTGTGTGTATGTGCGAACTCGACTTGAAAACACTCGACTCGAACTCGACTTCTACTTGCCTGCCGTAGACAGTTAACCAGTTTAAACATGCTTGCAGAAATATACATTTGATTATATTTTGGAGAACAGTCAGAAGAAGATCCGTCGATGTACTTTTTTTTTGTGTGTGTGTGTGTGTGTTCAGATGTTCAGTAGCAGTCATGAGCGCGAGCACATGTGAAGTTTCTCTGTCAATACATGCCTTTGAATGCAACACTCTGCAGATTCACTTTATTTCGACATTGTCTAATAATCCAAATGTAGTTGTATAAGTTACTATTATACAAACCAGAGGACAGGCAATGATTTTCGAGCTATACAGATGGCAGAAATAATGCTTATGTCTCTCTTCTGTTTTTGTTGCAAAGATAGCTGATAATAATAGTCATTTAAATAAACAAAATCTAAATAATATAATTTTATATATATGACGACTTCAGAGGCAAAAACCTCTAAGTACCATCTGAAATTTTCTTCTAAAAGAGCATTTTTATCAAGCTTGTATGTTTATGTTCACACGTGGCAATGAAAAGTAGCCTAAGTAGTTTGGTTGTAAATTGTCATTAAAGTGAAATTTCTGAACTTAAATATACGAGCTTGATACAAATGATTGTTTTAGAAGAAGATTTCAGATGGCACTCAGAGGCTTTTGCATCATGAAGTCTTCATATATATATATATATATATATATATATATATATATATATATATATATATATATATATATATATATATACTGTAGGCCTATATGATCCGAAGTAACTAGTTACTCGCTACTTGAGTAGTTTTTTAATTGGATACTTTTTTACTCTTACTCAAGTAACTATTAAGATTATTACTTTTACTTTTACTTTGAGTAAATATTTCTATAAGTACTTGTACTTTTACTTGAGTACAGTTTTTGGATACTCTACCCACCTCTGGTGTTTACTAGGAATAATTGTTCACCTTAAAATGATTCTCATACAATCACAATCAAGCATTCAATACCCCCTGTAGTATAAATTGAAATAATAAACATGTATATATAATTCTAAGCGTAAATTTTATATTATATTTACGATTTAGGGTGAATTCAGGTTGATTAGGACACGTTTTCCTAGTCATCTCAAAGGAAAAAAAGTGTCCCAATCAACCAGAATTCACCCCCTATATAATAAATCTGAAATGTAAAATCTAAATGTACAGCTATATTTCACTAATTAGGGGGCGATGGGGGGTTCGGTGTCTTGCTCAAGGGCACCTCAGTCGCTTCCTGTCGGTATTGAGAATCGAACCCACGACCTTCGGGGTACAATACTTTCTAACCATTAGGCCATGTGCAACCAAAATATTTTGTCCCAAATGTATTAATATCTCAAAAATGATCTTTTATTTTTTGACATGCAACTGGAAACTCAATGGAAAACATGTGCTTGTGGCTTAAAGCAGGGCAACTCTGCAGTTTATGGAATAAGATCCATGAGTCTAAACCCATGCAACCAGAGCTAGGTGTGGAAAAGTCTTGTTTTGCTGAGTGCAAAGCTCAGTTTAAGCCTGGAAACTTCTCACAGAAAGCAGGCCACAGTGGGCCGTGCCAGGGCATTAAAATCTGTCAGCTTTCCAATCTGTTGAAGGCTTTATAGTCTTACATTCAGCACACCAGCAGAGTAAACAATATTGTTCTATGGTAAAATAAAATAAAAATTACATAATGTGAATCGTGACAGAAATTGTGGTGTTAGTGAGTTTTTGTCCTAGACCAAACTTTTTTCATTATTTGGTTGCTAAAAACTGTTCATGCTAGTTTAAAGTGGAACTCTATGAACCACACCAGCCTTCACTATGATTTCTACTGTAACTTCTAGCACATTGTAGTATCAAAAGCAGCTGCTAAAACAAAGTAATGCATGAAAATTCCCGTCATGCGGCATATGGTGAATGCTCGCTTTCTGAGTAGAAGCACTGCTTGTGCTAAAGACCACATGCTAGCTTTGTGTGTCCTGTGTCTTTACAGCGGTCACCGCTAGCAGCAGGTGATTAGCCGCTCCATTTAGACGGTGGATTACTGAACCCTGATATAGACTTGGGCTATACTTTTTATATTCTGTTTGGAGGGGTCATGATCTAAACCCATCTTGCATCCTCGGTAGTGTTTATGGTCCAAAGATCAAAATGAAAATCCACACATTCGTTCCAAAATCTTCTAATGCAGGAAACACACGCACAACCGATTTAAAGCGAACTTCATAGGCAATAACTCAGAAGTAATGCTCCTCACACAAAGCACACATACATATAGGCCAACATTTTGGTATTGGCATGTTTTTTTTTTTTTTTTTTTTTTTTTTTTTTTCTTCTTCATGCTTTTAAAAATGTGTACTTACTGTAAACTAATCAACTTTTTTAGGCACCTAATTGATGTTGACTGCGATTAAATGAAAATGTATTATACAGTATATATATACTGTATTATACAAATATATATTAAAATGTGATTTAGTTGAACTTTACTAAAGTTGAACTTTGTTTTTGACCCACTTAAGTACATCTTTATATGTAATTTCATAATTACTTCTATTGTCTTTGAAATATGGTTAAAGTTACTGCTGAATGAACTGACAAGCATTTATAATAAACTAAAATATACTTTAATGCAATTTCTATTGAAACTTGTGTCATTTATTTAAATATATTTGTAATTACACGTGTAATTAAGTTACATCAGAATATATTCACTTTAAATATATTCTAATATATTTTAATATATTCACTCTTTATTGAAGAACACACTACAGTTACAATTATAACCAATAATCAATAAAAATCAATTACTTCACATGTGCTTTAGTATGTTAGTCAGCATGTTAAAATAAGTGTACTTCTTTAAAGCACGACAAAAGATTATTCAAATAAAGTAAAACTTTTAATTTGCCATTATTTCAAAGAGAATTTTTAAAATGTACTCAAGTATTTTAAGAAACAGTCATGAAAGTGTGCTCTCTTTAAGTGCACTTAAGTGGACTTTTATTTCAGTAATATGTTATCTGTTATAAGTTTTTTTATTTTATTTTTTTATAAAATTTTAAGATTTAAAGTAGCCTACACTACAAGTGCACATTCAGTACAATTAAGCACACTTCTTTTTCACAAGGGTCAGTACCCTTTGGAGTATCCTTAAAGGAATAGTTTACCCAAAAATGAAAATTATCCAATAATTTACTCATCCTCAAGCCATTCTGGCTGTATATGACATTTGAGAACATAACACATAACACAATTGGAGTTATATTAAATAATATCCTGGCTCCTCCCAGTTTTGTAATGGCATTCTCAGACAGCAACATAGTGTCGGCCCAGATCCGGGCCACATCTGGTACATGTGGATTAAACACGTGCCAGATGTGGGCAGGATCTGGGCCGACACTTTATTGCTGTCTGGGATGTGTTCGGCTGAAAGAACAAAGTCATATACACCAAGGATGGCTTCCCAGACAGCAACATAGTATCAGCCCAGATCTGGCCCAAATCTGGTTCATGTGGATTTCACACGGTCCAGATGTGGGCCGGATCTGGGCCGACACTATGTTGCTGTCTGGGTTGAGGATGAGTAAATTATTGGATAATTTTATTTTTGGGTGAACCATTCCTTTAACCCCCAGGTATACTTTCTACACTTCAGGTATACTAAGACCTTTCAAAATTGACCATGAACGTGGATGAAGTTGAAACGAGAGCCAGTTTGACAGATTATACGCAGAACAAATGCCTGTAGTCTTAGCTGTACTTCAACAGGACTGTGTTTGTCAACCCATGGTCAGCAGCAGTACACCTAATACTGGCTACCTGACAGCCGTAACATCAGCCCATCTATGGTAAAGCACTGAGCATGTAGCAAATCTAACGCATGACAGCAGGACTGACAATGCAGCCAAAGAGGCAGAGAGGTCAAATACCAGACCTCTCATAAATGGACAGCTTTTCAAAGTGAAAGCACTACATGAATTCTCCACATGAAGACACACTAAATTATGAGTGAGTGTAGCAGATGCTACAGTAAATGAGGTTAACAGTTTTATTTATTGGTGAACTAGCAACCTTCTAATTACTATAGGCCTTAGCTTTAACCCATGCGCCACGCCATCTCATAGTGTTACATGGGTGTCATAAAGCACAAGCTATACTGTGAGCACATGTTCATTTAATATATTAATATTTTGGCTTTGATAGCACATTCAACTACCAATAGTGTGATTTTAAAGTAAACATGTAAATCATGCTCCTGATGTGCACCGTTTTTTGATGGACATCAAAAAAAAGAAAGAAAGAAAAAAAAAACTTGGTATAATATTATATTGATATTAATTGATATGTTTGTCTTCTTCTTCTTTTTTTTTTTTTTTTTTTTTCTTTTTTTTTTTTACCAAATTTAACTTGCAGAAGTTACTTTGTATGGGTGGGTTTAGGGCTTATTACACCACTGTTCAAAACTTTGGGGTCAGTAAGAACTTTTTATGTTTTTGATTTTCACCAAAGCTGCATTCATTTGATCAAAAATACAGTAAAAACAGTAATATATTATGCAATATGATTACAATTTAAAATATCTAAGTTATATTGTAATATCTGTTAAAATGTTATCCCTGTGATCAAAGTTGAATTTTGAGCAGAATTTCTCCAGTCTTCAGTGGTACATGAAGAAATCATACTAATATGATGATTTGATGCTCAACATTTCTGATTATTATCAATGTTGAAAAGAGTTGTGCTACTTCATAGTTTTGTGGAAACCGTGATGCAGTTTCTTTCAGGATATTTTGATAAATGTAAAGTTTAATATTTGAAATATAAGTCTTATTACAAGTGTCTTTACTGTCATTTTTGCTCAATTTAATTCATCCTTGCTGAATAAAAGTATATATAAAAAAACAAAAACAAACAAACAAAAAACAATCTCATTGATTCCAAACTTTTGAATGGTATTTACTCCAACCTTACAATTTTTCTCATTGAATATCCTGTGTAGGGAAATACAGTGGGTTTCTAATGGCATTTCATGTCAATATTTAACCTTAAATAAGTACAGAAAACCCCCCAGATTGTGTCTATGTCAGGATTATGTTCTGTAATGTGTGTTTTAGTCCAGTGACAGTGACAGTGAGAGAGACTCAAGACTAGAGTGATACACTCTGCATGTTTAGTGTAGGAGTTCTCTGTTCTCTGTTCTGAAGTGTGTATCACGTACTCATTGGAGCAGAGTGTGGGTAGGGCTGCTTGTACTATTTATAACATGCTTTATTTGTGATGTTGACCTGTATAACTTGAGAGGTCTCATCATGTTGGCACATATCCAAGGGTGATGCAATGCACCAAGAAACAATCCCTTCTAGCCAACCATGTTCATTTTCTCCTCAATTGTGGGCCAATCTCTGTTGCACTGCCATAGTGTGCAATATGATAGTCAGGGTAAAAACAGCTACCCCTGACTGTGAAAATTGAATTATCTCCACCTCAATAATATCTCTATGTCTAGACTTCAGCTCTGAGCCAATTCAAACTAGGGCTGTGCAAATACAATCAAATCATTCTAATATGGTGAATTGCTGCTCGAGACACATTCCTTATTATCATATTTTTGAGCAAAACTGCAATAGATTTTCTCAGGATTCTTTGATGAATGGAAAGTTTAAAAGAGCAGCATTTATTTGAAGTAAAAATCTTTTTAAAAATCTTGGTGTGTTCACAAATGACATGAACAACGCAAAAGAGATGGATCCCACAGATTCACTGACATTCAATCCAATTATATTGCAAAGTTGCAATGTAAATGATGTATAGTGTGACATATTGCAGGGCTCGAAATTAACTTTTTTTACTTGGTAGCACTGGTGATCCCAACTTCAAAAAGTTAGGAGCACCAGCAAAAAGTTAGGAGCACCACCAAAAATTAAGGAGCACCACAACTACAAATTATACATTAACAGATTTATTTTATTTAAAAACAACACCAATCAACACCAACAATCACTGGGGCTTTACACATCCTGTGGCCAGGATTTGAAATTTGGTCTTCTGGCTCTATATCATCTCACCCCGATGATATTGGCACATGATTTGTCATTTGCATATGTCATGTTAATCGCAACTTTTCATGAGCTGCAACATAGGTTTAAAATTAGTGAAGGCAAGCTCTTCTTTGGCGATGGTGTATGCCGTGTTATATTTGACGTTTAGCTCTGCCAGTAGAGCAGAACGACCGGTGCGGTGAAGTGATAAGTCACAGCTTAGGACCCCAGTAGTATGCCTGATCTAAAGCTGTTCTCGCGATTCTTAATGTAATCAATCAAACTTTAATTAATGTAATAATATTTTTTTTTTATCTTGAATATTGATATAGTTTAAGTGAATGAAATAGCATTTTTAGGTATGTTTTGTGACATTAATTGTTATTAAGCAATAAGGCATAATTACAAGCATGTCAATTAATTCTTAAACAGAATTATGCTTAAGTATCATATTTGTTATCGAAGTTTTTATCGAACAATATCGTAGATGGTGAAAAAAATCCATTAAGAACAAGAAATGTTTAATTTCACAATCTGTAGCTTTGGTTATGTATATGAAATACAGTATATAAGTTAAAAGATAGTAATGGTTGTTATAACGTAGTTCAAACGACTTATATAATAAAGTGATATCTGATTTGTTTGCCACACACTTGTCCCTGCATTTTTTGTGCTTGGTACTCTCTCTGTGTTTAACCAAGCTCTCGCGCTTAAAATGTATTGATTCAGTTGCGAACGCTGTGTTACCTGCAAACTCTGTCCCACAAAGATTTATTTTCAGCTGGTGCATCCACATTAACCACATCACCAACTCCAGGATTATTTGTGACTTTAGGTGACGGCTTACAAAAGAAATCTGTCAGCGTTCGTTTCATCTTCTCTCTTATTCAGCCTTTTAAATCTCACGCGGTAGTCAGCTCCCTGTCACGTGACAACGAAATGCAGTGAAAGGGAGTGGGAGTGATTGACAGCTAATATTAACCAATCTAAAATCTGCTTTAAAGTTAAGAACGTAAGGATGAAGTTTGATTGGTTATGTAAAGTTGGATAGAATGATGGTCCGGCCATCGCGTATCAGCGCACATAAGGTACACACTGTACAGTAATTTGCGAATGTTTTGTAGAGAAATGAAAACAGGTCGCACCACAACCATTATTTGTACTCGCACAAATGCTCCCAAATATGTTTTTAGGTCGCACAGATTAAATTTCAAGAGCATATGCGACCAAAATGGTCGCAATTTCGAGCCGTGTATTGCGATGTGTATCATATCGTATCATCAAATTAATTCATCCTCAAAGGTGTTAACAACAAGACACCCCAGTACCTGATATTTTATTGCGTGCTGGTCGTGTCCTGTTCAGGTCATAATAGTGTTGAATATATGAGCAGAGAAGAGAGAGAGCGGATTATGTCCTGGCTATTTCTCTTGGCTGCACTACACCTCTTGTGAAATGCTGCTGGCTGAAACCGAGGCCTTTGAAATCCAGAAGGAAGCAGCTCAGGCACTCCTGGAGGTCTCGATCATAAGAAGACAGCTGCAGTGCTGCGGGTCAGACCTAAGGATCAGAGGATGGTGAAAAGACACAAATGACTGCTCATACCACAGAACAGCTATGTGCGAGTCGTCACGTACATCAGTCTGACCTTTTCAAGCTCTTTAAGGTCAAGAAGATGAAATCACTAATTAGGTTTGCCAGGATTTCATGAAAAATTACACAAATATCAATGTAATGACAGTATATTGGACCGAATGTGGGGAATTTCTAATTCGTTGAAAAAAAATGTTGTGATGTGTCAAAAGGGGTTGAACAGACCCAGAAGCAGTTTAGAGCTAACTTACCTGTACAATAAGTTGTGTAAAACGTGTATTCAAGCGATCAATTTTGAGCATCTAGATGGTATAATCAAATACATCTTGAGGAGCCCTCTCTGAGTTTGTATTTATTTGTCATTTTAACTGAAACGGAGTATAAAAGTGGACTTCAAAAATGTATTATCCTCTTGCACACTCTATAGGCCATGAATGATCAGCGACTAGTCGACATCAAACTTAAAGCTTCATGGCAGACCATTAAAGTCGACTAGTCGCTGATCATTCATGGCCTATAGAGGGTGAGCAGTAAGCTGTGAGAAATATAGGTTCAGGCTTATTTGTTCATCAATGACGCCAGGGGCGTATCCCCCTTGGTCCTTTCGCGATCTCAGTCCGGGGACTGGGGTCGTAATCCCCTTGGCCCTTTCGCGATCTTATTCCGGAGGCTGGGGGCGTATCCCCCTTGGTCATTTCGCGATCTTATTCCGGAGGCTGGGGGCGTATCCCCCTTGGTCCTTTCGTGATCTCATTCCAGAGGCTGGGGGAATATCCGCCTTGGTCCTTTCACGATCTCATTCCGGAGGCTGGGGGCGTATCCTCCTTGGTCCTTTCGCGATCTCATTCCGGGGCTGGGGGCATATCCCCCTTGGTCCTTTTGCGATCTCATTCCAGGGGCTGGGGGCGTATCCTCCTTGGTCCTTTCCAGATCTCATTCCGGGGGCTGGGGGCGAATCCCCCTTGGTCCATTTGCGATCTCATTCCGGAGGCTGGGGGCGTATCCCCCTTGTTCCTTTCCAGATCTCATTCCAGAGGCTGGGGGCGTATCCCCCTTGGTCCTTCCGTGATCTCATTCCGGGGGATGGAGGCATATACCCTTTGGTCCTTTCACGATCTCATTCCGAGGACTGGGGGTGTATCTCCCTTGGTCCTTTCGCGATCTTGCATTGTGTGTATGTGTATGTATGTGTGTGTGTGTGTATATATATATATATATATATGTGTGTGTGTATGTATGTGTGTGTGTGTGTATATAGAAATTTTCTTTTAGGCTTTTTAATA
This sequence comes from Squalius cephalus, assembly GCF_949319135.1. Classification (NCBI taxonomy): domain Eukaryota; kingdom Metazoa; phylum Chordata; class Actinopteri; order Cypriniformes; family Leuciscidae; genus Squalius; species Squalius cephalus. Next base: position 55,554,311 of record NC_137122.1, on the reverse strand, counting down.
TTAAAACACCCAGGATACGCACACGAAATGGGCATTTTAAACGATAAACTGACACAAAGACATTTGAATATGTGTATATGGTCCTCCTTCCGCACATTTGTAAACACTGACTCGGTACTTCCGCCTACGTCAAGCATGACCTTTTCAACGTAATTGCGTATTACGTGACGTCACAAACGCGCATCATAGAACAGAGCAAGGTGAGCATTTGTGCTTATAAAACTTAAACTTTTTTATTTATTTTTTTAAATGACCGATCGTTTCGCTAGATAATACCCTTATTCATCGTCTGGTATCGTTTAAAGCCCTTTGAAGCTGCACTGAAACTGTCATTTGGATCTTGAACCATTTGGGGCCCATTGAAGTCCATTATATGGAAAAAAATCCTTGAATGTTTTCATCAAAAACCTTAATTTCTTTTCGACTGAAGAAAGAAAGACATGGACATCTTGGATGACATGGGGGTGAGTAAATTATCAGCAAAAGTTTTTTTTTAAAGTGAACTAATCTTTTAAGAGATTTGCTCTCAAGCTATTTTCAACACTTTAGATTGGTTAATAATTTGTAAAAATAACATAACCACGTGGGGACTGACCAATAGCATCGATTTGTGAAAAAATATGAAATTGACAAAATTTGGACATACGAGGTTACCGTCCGACAGCGACGATATATACATACATGGCTTGGTTGAATTCCAATGTAGAACACGGTCTGTTATTTCTTGATAACAGACCGCTACCGAAGTATAACACACCGTTGCCATGAAAAACAGAGCGTTGCTATGGACGCAGAATGAACTATTTTCTTTAGCGGAAGCAATACAATCGTTTTTAAATCAATAAACTTATTTTTTAAATCAATATTTTGTGTCAAATTATTTATTTATTTTGTAGGTAGCCATGTAATAAGCGGGATAATGTATAGCGAGGCGGTTGTTATAGCTAATAACAACCCCTTCAGGCTGATTCAAGACCCCTCCGCCCTGTCGGGGTTGTTATTCGCTATAACAACCGCCTCCCTATACATTATCCCTTAAATATATGTATATGTTACTTAAAATAATATAAATGTTGACTGAAAGAAAGTTAAATGTATCTCAACAGTAAATACTGACAAAATATAAATTACTCCATTAAGCAAGTGGAAAATAGTGTTTTTTATTAATTATTTTTTTATTATAATATTTTTCATAAAATAATTCAACCATATAATAAAAAAAAAAAATTCCTCATTTAGGATGGCTAAAGCAGCATCTAAGCTGTATATGTCCCATATCAAGACATACAGAAAAAGAACCATATGACCTACTTGGTTCAATAGTGAGGGTGGTGTTAAATTTAGCAGGCCTGATTTACAGCCCTGTGACCAAACACATGACAGCATCAAGGCACAGTACACAGCCCATGTTTTGATGCTTGTCTGATCATTATGTCTCAATAAAGTATTGAGCTTTCATGTGCTTTTCTGGTAAATCATATCATGCTTTGTGTTTTTCCTCTGTGTGGAAAACATTGAGCAATGATAACTTTAATTTAACAAAAAGGTTGCAGCCATATACCACTGTGACCTTAAAATGAGTATGACTGCCTTATCAATCTATTATGCATACTGGAATATCCATTCAAAACACATGAGTATAGCTTCTAGCTAAAACCTTGATTTCTTTTAATGAGAGTAAATGTTTTCATTAGACACTATTTTGATGTAATTTTGCTTGTAATCTTGTAATTATTTCTCAGAGAATGTTAAGTCATATGTAACATTTCAATTGTTTTTATGTTAAGATCTCACACTACCTAAATAAATAAATAAATAGTATTAAGTTATTAATAATATATAATATATATTCAATGTAGTAAATATATGAATCTTAAAAAGTAACACTACTACCAGAGTTGGGGGTAACGCATTACAAGAAAAGTTACATAACCAGATTACTAACAAGTGAAGTAACACATTACTTTTAAATTTACAACAAAATACCTTTTATACCATGGTTACTTTTTCAAACAATTAACACAAGTTACTTTGTTTTTCCATTTACTGTCTGACTACTCTCCTTTCCCCATGTTGAGAGAAATTGTAAGGCGTTGTGTGTGAACATGATGGTTATTGTAGCTCTAAATGTGAGCATGCATTTACTCATCTCACTCGCACAAAACACAATCACTATTCCACCATCATCATTCATCGTGCTTATATGTTTGTGTCACAGCCACTACGTGAACTCTGTTACCCTAACTGTAAATCATTTTATTGTAAATCATTACATTTTTAGCTAATTTCCCTGAATTTAAGTAGACATTATTAGTAGCTAGAACATCAGAACAATGTTATGATTATTTTGTCAACAGCGTAACATGAGAATGGCAACATGATTAATGTAGTATGTTCAGATTACCTTCACATTACACAGATTCATACTACGTATATAGAACATACTTTTTTAGTGGTTGAAAAGTTATTCCAAAGAACTCAGAGAGATTGTGATTTCAGACACAGCCAATGTCTAGACTGTACACAATCTATGTGGCGCGTCCGTAGCCAATAAAACCATTCACGCCCCTTGAAGGTGCAAGATTTTTGTCTGATGGGGTTGGTGACATTTCAAATAATGCATTTATCAATCAGTTTGAATCTTGTAACAACACAAATTTTCCGTGTAGACACGTCAATCCAAAATAACTTGGTTTATGCCTTGCCTGTTGTGGCAGTTCTCTAAGCACAGTGTTCTCTAAGCTGGATATCTAAAAACCTACTGAGTAACATGATTTAAATGTTCTAGAAAGATCACACGTCTCTTGCTGGTCTTAGACTGTCTCTCCTGTCATAAAACGTTCATTCCCTTCAGCTGTTGCCCATATGTTCAATCACGCCATTTAGGATGAGCTCATTTATGTGGTAAACACATATTGTCCAAGTTTTTCGAAAGAGACCCTGCAGGCTGCTCATTGGTGCTGTCATTGATATTTATTAGGGGGTGGCATTGAAGCTTGATGTGCTTGTGAAAGTACAGTGGGAACCTGGGAGGAGTTACACCACAGCCACTCGATACAGGGGATGACATCCCCAAAATAACCCTACAAAGTGTATATAGGGATCTGCTTCAACCTTCACTGTCAGAAGAGCAGACTGTGCACACCGTGCAATAAAGTTAATGAAACTAGTAGTGATGATGGGACAGATAAATTAACAAAACTTGACCAAAAAAGTAAATCCACTCAAAACGGAACAGATTCCTCTGGAAAAGTGACAATTTTTTCAGACCTGAAGTGGATTGTGGTTGTTTTAAAAACAGAAGACGGTGTGAACCCAAAGTGTTGAGGTTCAAGATCCCCCCCAAAAAGGATTTTACTCTAACCTGGAGCTTGATTTGAGGCATTTTGAGTTCTTTGTCCTCCTCTTGAGCCTAGAGCCAAGGGGGGAGGCAGAGCCGTGGCGTCTGCGGGAATGAAGTACAGCTACCAGTATCCGGTGTCACAGTACACACGCTCCAACACGCACTACACATCCACTCATTACACACCTTCACCTTACTCCAGCAGCTCGTACTCGCCCAGCTACTACAGTGCCACGAAGTTGAGCCCTACGACACTCCACACACCATCATACTACACTCCACCAGCTTACACACCTGCGTACAAGCCCACCTCCACTTACACCTCTGTCTATAGCAAGCCATCGCGGCAGAGCAGTTCGGCCCGGACAGGTGTACAACTTACTCCTACTGTAACCCTCAAACCCGCCCGGGCCGTGCGCTTCACAAACGATATTGTGTTCCAGGATTTAGTCCGGCACAGTGAGCTGGAACAGATCGGCCGGTTTATGAGGGCGAGGAAAGTGCGTCTGGACACCATCTTCCATTCTGGTGAGTGAACCTTACCAAATCGACATCTTATTTTAGAGGTGCTAAGAGATTGTATTGTGCTAAGATTAAGCAAACCATTCATAGGTTTACTTCCTGAAGAGTGTGAAGGCATCGGCTTTATGGCGTGTTTGAAACATAGATCAAACATAGCGGTCTAACATGTCAACTTCTGGTTCAACCAATAGTAGTTAGTTGGGGCAGGCCAATGGGGGTTAAGAGTTAGCTTCGGCAGTTACGGTGTGCTCAAGTCAGGTCAGACAGAACGTATTTACAAGAACATTAGCACAACTCATAATTTTGAGTTTAATTATGAGAATTAACGATTTTCTTAAGAGTTTCGGAGTTGGGTGTGTGAAGGGGAGAACTATTTATTTATCACTTGTACTGTAGGTGTAGAGTTAAAGAATCTTGATGAAATTTTATTGCCATCTTGCTCTGATCAAAGTTATTTGAAGTTAATTATGACTAATAAACTCATAAATACAAACTTTTCGAGAGGACTTGAATGGACACATCTGTTTGTAGACACTGTAATGACAAAAAGTATGTTACTCCTTTGATGTCTATTCAAAAGTAGCTGAGTATCTTATTAAAAAAAATTTTTTTCACAGAAATTCATTAAAGGAGACATATCATGCTTTTAAATCGTTCCTTTTAACATATAAATCATACATTTGTAGTCTATATAAAGCGGAACTGCAATGCTTGGGTCTGAATTCCTCATTATTATAGCTCCACAGGCCCCTTTTTTACCCCTTTTCTGATGTGCGTCTGAGAGCAACTCGTTTTGGTGCGGTCTCTTTAAATACAATTGAGACACTTCATACCCCACCCCCTCTCCAGGTTGCAGAGGTTCAACTCCACCCCGTTCGGCCATTTTTGTAGTTTGATGGCAGAGATACGATTATAGCGGCACAGAAACTTTTTATTCACACGTTATTAACAAAATGTCAACAACGGAAGACTTGTCCAGCCAGCCTTACATGTTCGAGCCAGAGTCGGAGCCGGAGCGAGATGAAAATGAAGACGACGAACCTGCAGAACAACGTCTTCATATGGATGTATCGCAATGGTGTGTTACTGTATTTACACATGAAACTTTGGTCTTCCGACCTTTTACCACCGTGTCGATTTATTTTGATTAATATGTGCGAGGGAGAGAGAGCAAGACAGCGTCTAGTTTGGAGACGGTGTCTTGTTTACACTTTCGCCTGGCTCCGAAGAGAGAGAGAGTGCGTGCGCGCAACCGGGTCTCTCTCTCTCTCTGCTCGTTCTTTCAGTTAAACATGCGCCCTGTCCACAGTCTATGGCCCTGTCACAAGCGCGGCAGTTCATCTACATTAGACGGTGTAATGTAGCGTGTGGGTTACTACATCCAACAACCGAACATTTTAACTTACCCTCTCGTAACTTCTGCATCTTTTAGCTTGGACTACAAAATTGCAGCGAGAAATAAAAATGGCGGATTGCTCGAAGTGTTGGGCTGGAAGTCAATGTCCTTATTTGGCAGTTCCGCTGCAAATACTGTGACGTAATAGTTCACAAAACGTCATAGATAACAGAAAAATCTGAACAGGTTGAAAAATAAGGCCAAAACAGAATATAAAGATATCAACGAAGCACCTGAAGAGAATAATTTCAACTTTTCTGTACAAATATCTCTCCAAATATACAACAAAATGCATTTAAGGGCTAAAAAAGTGGATTTAGCATGATATGTCCCCTTTAAAGCATGTGCAAACCAGCTTGTCACTGGGACAGTAACCTTAAAAGGATGAATTTGTACCCTTAAAAGTAGCATATTAGTACCTTAAAGTAATAGTATGTACCCTTAAGGTAATACTATGAAGTTTTTATGGGTAAATAAGCAAAAACATTTCTGAGAGCGAATATCATTGTAGGATGATTCATCAGTGATGGATTTTGTTGGCTTACATTTTTCTCTGTTTACTTCAGGGACTTATTTGTATATGTGTTTATGGTTATTTCTCAGATGATTGGTCAACAACAATTCACCAGAACTGATTGCCTATTAAACAATGGTGAAGAATTCAAATCACAGATTTCCTCGACTGTACGCACCAGCAGAGCAAATGGCATTAAAGGGATAGTTCACCCTAAAATGAAAAATAAATATATCCGGGATGTGTCACATGGGATCATTCTGTGATACTTATGTGTCTTTTTTTAAAAAAGCTTGATGCTGGTCGCTATTCACTGCCATTATATGGACGAGCGTGAGTGGGACTTTTTTTTTTTTAAATCCTTTGTGGTCAATAAAAGAAAGAAGGGCATACGGCATTAGAACACCACCAGGATGAGTAAATGATGACTTCATAATTTTAGGGTGAGCTATCCCTTTAAGATGAAAGGGAACGTTAATAAATTGCTCTCAACTTCTTGGGGAAAAAAATGTTAATGGAATAAAACATAATAAAAACTAATGGAAGATGGAGGATTTTGGGAATATTTTGCCATTCCGTTTGGTGCTGCTTGTGATGCAGAAATAGCACAATTAACTTAATACATAGTTCTTTATGTGTCTGTTTAGGGAGAATTAGTATAATTCCATATTTCCAATTCCAAACCATAACAAGAGCTGATTTGTATTTTTCTTCATCTTCTCAGGAATGGCAGCACTCCATGAAGCCGTTCTCTCAGGAAACCTGGAGTGTGTGAAGCTCCTGATAAAGTACGGAGCTGACGTTCATCAGAGGGATGAGAACGGATGGACACCACTGCATATGGCATGCAGCGACGGTTACCCTGAGATTGCACGGTGAGAGCAAGTTCACACAAGCAACACCAAAAACCGTCTGAAAACAAATTGGTATTGCATTAGATTACCCAGTGCTTGCAAAAACAAATGTATTTCAATGACAAAATCACTCATACATAAACACATACATTAACTCATGCAATAAACACAAACAATGAACAATGAACCATGACAATGCATTGACAGTTTAACTCTACTATAACTATACCGGACAGTACGATAACAGGTACTGTTTTTTCCCCGAGTATACTGAAGTGTATTTGGTTTCCAGAGGGGGTATAGTATCAGATTTGCTCAATTATTTGTATTAAAATGTAAAATATATTTTTTTTTCTCTAGGTACCTTCTCTCTCTGGGTGCCAGTGTGGAAGCAGAAAATGAAAATGGGGAGAAACCAGCAGATCTCATCGACCCAGACTGTAAAGATCTGCTCAAACTCTTCGAGACAGGCTGTGTTTGAGGGCTGAGCCGCAGAAGAACTGAGGAAGAAACGCTACAATTTATGATCACTGTCCTGAGCTTCTCGTTTTGTGTGGTTGAACGTTCTCCTGGATATTCTTCTTTTGTTTTTTGTTTTTTGGGGCTTTTAGCTGTAGATGCGACTTTAGTACAAGGCTAAAGAGGAACAATAAACCGTACATATCTGTTAGCTTTGAAAGTCAAAACACTGCAATTCACAGCACATTTTATTTCTGTAATCTTAAGTATTTCTGAGTGAAACATGATATTCAACAAGAAGAAAATTAGTGATTTTATCCATTGGGAATAGATTGGATTATGAAAAGTCGGTGTTACATACCAGATTGTCAGAAGGTTTGAGTGAAGAGGATGAAAAAGGAAGAGAGATTTCTAATGGCAGACATTTAATTGAGGCTAAGCAAGTTGTTATATTTTAATAAAAGATTACAAGGACAAAGATTTTCTCTGGAATAACACAATAATGCCAGGACTGTATATGTAAAGATGCATGTGTATGTGGACTTCACAGGAGCACCATACATTTGCACAAACCAGCATCTCTCAGTGTTTACAGAAGATCTTTTCTGAATGCCATCTGCAGTCGTGTTCATTTTCATTGCTGTGTTAAACATATATTGTACCAGGGGTCTCTTTGACATGCTCATGATTGTTAATAGTTTCACAAAAGAGATATTTTATGTGACAAGGGATTCAATCGTGTTGATGTAAAGAGTACTGCACTCCCGAGATGGGCCGCTGTGCTGTCTGTCTGCTGGGCAGCTGGAGCGCACACTGAAAACCTGCAGAAACACTGAGGGTTCGTGCACTACTGTTAAACCTGAGGGCACTACTGACATGTTGAATGTCTCTTGTCAAAGTCTTATCTTTATCTTATTTTTTACAATGTTTTCATAAATAAATCTGCTTTTTATACAAATATTGAGTTGTTTTTACATCAAACTCTTTAAATATTATACAAAAAAAAGAACAAGTACATAATGATGTGTAACAGGAGGATGGATTATGTTTTTGGATTAAAGTAACAAAATTAGGGAACAAAATACATTTCTAAAGCAGGGGCTCCTAAACATCAGATAGCTCAAACTTGTAACCTTTTCACAGGTGTGTTTGCAGGCTGGAAGACGAACACAGTTGAATAAAGTTCCAAACGTAGTTTAATAACTAGTAATCCAAAAGGCAGGCATTAACACAACAGATACGAAACGGAGCAAACACAAAGAAGGTAATTTACTAAACACAGCTGAACTGAACTAACTAATGATCATAACCATCGAAACATATGAGTGGCGGGAAACAGAGGCCTTGTCCACACGGACACGGGTATTTTTTATAACCGTGACTAATTTTACGCGGTTCGGCCGTTCATCCACACGGAAATGCAGTATCAGGTCACTGAAACCGAACATTTTTGAAAACCCTTGAAGATTTTCAGAAACGCCGGTTGCAGTGTTGTCGTGTGGACAGTAAAACCGGGGTTTTTGCTTCTGATTCAGGCTTCTGATTGGCCAACGTGGCTTTACGATTAGAGTTATATCGCCGCCTGCTGGTGTGGCATGCTCTTGACAGCGTTTGATAGCGTGTTTTTGCGTTTTCATATAGGCGGAGATTTCTTTTAAACTGAGCATGTGTGGACGGGTTTTTTGTTAAAAACGCAGGAGAAAAATCTCCGGTTATAAAAATACCCGTGTCCGTGTGGACTAGGCCAGAGACAAAGAAACACATTTGACGTGACGAAAATAAACGTCAATAAATTTTGGAGCGCCACAAGGATCTGTGTTGGGCTCTCTATTTTTTTCAGTATATATGCTGCCACATAGTGCTGCCGATGATACTCATACAAAGTTCTGTCATGAAACTCTAGATAGAGCAGGCTGATACTGTAGGTCCTTAACTCAATTTGTTAGTGATCATAAGGTTATCTACATAGCACAGCTGATTGGTTGCGGTTGCATCAGAAGCTTATGAGCTTGCTGCTTAACATTCAAATACTATTAAATATTCAAATTAAAATGATTCAGATAAGACTAAAATTGAACCAAAAACCTGTTCAGAGAATATAATTCTTTACTCCAGGGGTGCCCAATCCTGCTCCTGTCGATCGACTGTCCTGCACAGTTCATCTCCAACCCTAATCAAACACACCTGAATCAACCAATTAAGGTCTTCAGGATCACTTGAAAATTAAAGGCAGGTGTGTTTGATTAGGGTTGGAGATGAACTGTGCAGGACAGTTGATCGGCAGGAGCAGGATTGGGCACCCCTGCTTTACTCTATCCTCTACCGTTTAAAATCTGGGTGTTATATTAGACAGAAACTTTGAAAATCATATTTTTTACAAAAACAGCCTTCTTCCACCTCAGAAACATTGCTACGCTCTGGAACATGCTATCTGTCAATTTATCAATTCAATTAAAATGGTTGAGCTCCTGTGTATTTAATCAATTTCCTTTCACTACAATCCATCACGCTCTTTAAGATCACAAAACTCTGGACTTCTGGTAGTACCTAGGATAGTCCACTTAAAGCTACACTGTGTAACTTTTTTAGTTGATTCTTAGCAAAAAACACTTAGTTCTTTCAAAAATATATGTGCTCATTAATGTATATTTACTTCTTTCAAGTAATAAAGTATTCTCTTAAGTTTATAATCTGCCATTGAAAGTACATACGGGTGAGGGGTTCGAATGCCGGTCGCCATGTTGCCCCTCCATCTTGAAACTACATTAGCCAAAGAGGGACATACCAGTAAATTCAAGCTTTGCCTTTTGCGTTTTTCACTCAGTGACACCGTGACGAATGCGAGGGGGAGATTACTCGCGAGCTCGCGAGCGCCGGCAGATTTGAAATATAGTGTGGTGTGTGTGTGTGTGTGTGTGCGTACTCACATTTGAAAGAGAGAATTAAAACATCAACGCGACAGACAAATCAGCAAGACCATAGTCAATATTGGAGTAACTTTTCCCAGATGGAAAGAGCTCATGAGGAGAAAAGATTTTAAAACGGACGCCGAGGTTGCCTGCTTTCTTCTCGACAGGTAATTCAGCCTGTTGTAATTCATTTGTGTAAATTCGAAGTTTTATAGTTGCTTGTCTAACCATAGCATGGTTGTGCATAACGCCAGAACGACCTCTAGTATAATTTCATCCTCGCGTCAATGGTGAAAAAGTATTGTTTACCTTGTAACATAAATCTGTGCTGCGACGGATCACAGGTGATGAATAGTTTTAAAGGCGCAATTTTTTAAGCTATATAAAAAAAAGGACACTGTAAATTTGAGTTATTTTTAATTGCTTTTACTTTGTACACATTGTAACGTTAGCCTAATCTGATTATGCTGGGATAGCCGATTCCAAGGGTGACGTTTACCTCCTGACATCTGTCCTGTAGTTTTATTCATTTTAGACGTATTTTTTATTATTGTCATGGACGAAGTCGATAACTGGAAGCCATGTTAATCTTGGAATAATACGGCCACCGTAGGAGTTAAAACGCCCTCGGAATTGAGAGGAACAGAAACTAAAATTCACTGGGTAGTCATATACAATTTCACCGCTAGATGGGGGTAAAAATCACACAGTGTAGCTTTAAGGAGGGAGAGCGTTTTTGCATGTGGCTCCTAAACTCCAGAATAGCCTTCCTGATAATGTTCAGGGCTCACACACACTCTCACAGTTTAAATCTAGATTAAAGACGCATCTCTTTAGCCAAGCATTCACATAATGCATCTCATAACATTATACTCCGGTTATATCAGATCAAAAGCACGTTTTTAGATTGGATTTAACAAAGAAATCTGGGATTGATGGGGGAAAAAAAAAGATGTGAATACAGTTGAAGTGTGTGGAGCAAGACAAAAGGCTCAGAGTAGGGTAAAATGCAATTATTGTCGTTGTATATTCTATACAGATTTATGGCAAAAGTTTTCACAAGTGATCCACTTTCCTGCAGACTTTAAGTGAAAGAGGTGTAGGAGTTAGTCATAATAACAACTTGTAAACTTGTCGTCATCTTTATCATCTCCTAATTACGGTAATTATTACAACATCTGGCGTGAACGCAACGCTCTGCTCCCCCAAACCTAATCAAACACACCTGACCAAGCTAATCAATGTCTTCAAGATTAGACTACTTGAAAGCTACAGGCAGGTGAGGTTGATCAGTGTTGGAGTTACCCAGGCCTCCTTGGATCTTTAAAAATGCGTTTTCCAAAAAAAACTAAAAAACACATACAGTGATATATATTGCTGGATTCAGCAGTACATGTTTCTGTTGTAGGTTTATGTGCGTGCCTCACTGTTCCTCCTGACTGACTAATTCAGTGAGTTTTCCAGGAGAGTTGATTGTGAGATCGCAGGTCGAGAGGATGACAGCTCGAGTGTACTGCTCGTTTAGTGCTGTTTTATTGTGTCTGTCTGCGTGTTTGAGCACAACACACGCTGGAGTCGCAGGAGAGAAGATATTTTAGCTTCATTACACGGCCCGAAGAAATCCATAAGTGCCTTACAATATATGACTTCTTTTGAACATGTAGCTACAGTACGTTTAGTAAACATGCAATAGTAAACTTATGAAAAACATATTAACTGTCCATGTCTTCTATCTGCATTGTGCTTCTATTACACACCCCACCAGTAGTGGGGTAGGTTGTAACAGTACTCTTTGTCTTTAAAACTAATTGACAGTTAAGTGATAAATGGCATTTCTACTTTATTTTAAGCTGATAAATAAAGTTTGACACGTGTTTAAAAAACCCAGACTTCTAAATACTGAAACTGTTACAACTCTACTTGGACCCCCTTAATGATCCTCTTCTGTAGTGTCCGGTCAGTGTCCGGTGATGCTGATGGTTGTGCCGTCCCGCCGAGGATGTACTTCTGATAGAGACTGCTCTGGAGCAGGGGCGATTCCAGGATTTTATAAATGGGGGGGCACAGGGGGGACCAAGAACCAGTGAGGGGGGGCCCATGGGAAATCAGAAAATTCAACTGGAAAAACTTCTAAAGTAGAACAGTCTTTTTTTTTTTTTTATTAATGATTATGCAGTCTTTACTTACATACATCATTGTTTATTCTTTCAAGCAGATATATTTATTTGTATGAATTAAATATAATTCATCTTTATTAAAGCTATTATTAAAGAGCAGTGAATGCTTTTCTCTTTTTATTTTGTTGTTTGAACAATATTAAGTGTACAGAAGGCATTAGGTTTATTACGCACTGTCACTTTAAGACCGAGTGTGCAGATCCAATTGCACTGCTAATGCACATCCGATATTCTCACAACTGTACGTTCTGTAAAGACATAACCGACTGTGTTTACGTGAATACTCTCAAAAACGGACATGTTGTGTGTATTTGTCCATTCAGACGCGAAAGAGAGCTCAATTCAGTCCTTTGCGCGCAGCGCGTCTATGTGCAGGGCTGCACTCTTCGGGTCGTGTGTGTGTGTGTGTGTGTGTTCGCACAGAAAAACATACCGACTAAAGCTCTCTTTCGCGTCGTCACTCTTATTCAGATCTGTCCATATGTCTGCCCTTATCTTTCTCCCAGACGTTTACATTTTTTAACGATTTGTGAGACATGCAGCATCAAGCGCATTCCAACTCGTGTGCCGCTAGCTAGATCAGCACGTTACAATTCAAATGTACGCATCTACCACAAACGCAAATCAGTTCTGACTGGATCTCTTCCCCAATCGTCCCTCCCTAACATTTTCGTCTATTTTTTATTCGTTGACGAAAATGTCAATACATTTTCGTCATAGTTGTCGTCATTTAAAACTGTTTTTGATATAGTTATCGTCTCGTGTTTGTCTGAAAAAATGTCGTTGACGAAAATAATGGCGAACATTTTTCGTCAACGAAATTAACAATATAATATACTGTAATTGAGTGTGCATACCATAAACAGTGACATGTCGAGGTGTCTCTCTCCTGACTCCTGTTTGAAAAACGCGGACCAGAGATTCTGCTTTGCGAATCGCAAATCAAGCAGTGATTGACAGCGCTCTGATCCAATGGCGTTGGGCATTGTCATGTTGACAGTAAATCTAGCCCAATGATGTTGGGGGGGCACCAGGGGGGGCCAATCATATTCCAGGGGGGGCCGGTGCCACCCCGTGCCCCCCCTCTAGACACGCCCCTGCTCTGGAGGACACAAATGCTGTCAATTCCCGTGGGCCCGCATGTGTGCCACCTGTTTTCAGTGAGTTTCAATTAATGATGGCTGCTAGAGGCCTCCCAAAAAAAGAAACCCTGAGAATTTTCTGTTACAAATTTTCACTCAGAAGTTGCTAGTAAACCTCACAAATAACTGCAAAGAAACAAGTAACACATTGATATAAACATGAATCTTTGTATAACAGCAAAGCCAGGAGGGTGTCCAAGCACCAAAACTGGAGGAGGAAATTGTGCCGAGCTGTGTTACTATGACAGTGACTGTTCAAACAATGAGAAATGCTGCAGCAATGGATGTGGACATGAGTGTATGGCTCCATATACAGGTAGTTGTATTATATTTGGTTATCTAGTGTTTGGGTCAGCTTTTTTTATTTTCCAGCGTACCTTTTATAATTCGGTTGTCATATCATATTCGGTTGTCATAGTGCTGAATGCCACTGAAAGGAAAGACTAAAGCTGACTATCTGTATCCCTCCAGTAAAGCCTGCGGCCGAACCTCCAAAGCCTCCCGTGAAGCCTGCGGCCGAACCTCCAAAGCCTCCCGTGAAGCCTGCGGCCGAACCTCCAAAGCCTGCAGCTGAACTGCCGACGCAACCAGAGTGGGCTGGTCACGGTCACCACGGAGATCACAGTCACCACAGAGATCACGGTCACCACGGAGATCATGGTCACCACGGAGATCACGGTCACCACGGAGATCACGGTCACCACGGAGATCACGGTCACCACGGAGATCACGGTCGCCATGATCCCGGCGATCACGATTGCCAATGCAAGTCGTAACCATATTGATTTTGCCGAACTCATGCTGGAGTTCTTTTACAGATCAATTCAATGCTTTATTCGTTTGGAATGTTCCCCGTTTATCAACAAATACATATATGTAATTAAATGTTTTTTGTTTTGCTTGATTGGAGTTTGTTTTGGTACCAAAAACTTTCTGTGGAGTACATGTGGTTGTCCTCTGCGCCACCAGAGAAGTGTTTCATCCTCTGTATAGTCAAGGAAGTTGGTTTATCCTGTCTAATCAGTGAAGGTTGTTAACAAACGTTATCCTCTGCAATTCCGGAGAAGAGTCATTCTCTGTATAGTAAGGGAAGATTTATCCTCTGCTCATTCAGGGAAGGTTAACAGCTGTTAGTTCATGTTAACAAGGTGGTTTTGTCAGGGAAGTACTGCCAGGAAAACATCACAAAATGGTTCAAATGAAATGCTACATTAATCCCAACGACAGAAAAGGGTGGTCTAGCTACCCCTTTGTGGACAGACAGGGAGTTCAAATCATTGTTAGGACGGCACATAGACTCAATGGTGATTAAGTCAGATTGTATTTAACAAAGAAATCTGGGATTCACACAAAGTAGAGTCTATTGAAGAATGCAAAAAGGTGCATGTGTTCAGAAGAGAACCGTAAAGGAATTATCTGCTGCAACAGCACAGAGAATTTACCTTATCCATTGCACAAGAACAAGCTCAGTGTATTGCTAAGTTAAAAGAACAAAACCAACAAATTACACAAGTGTCCCATCTCACTAAAAAGATGGGCCATGAGGCCTCAACCAAATGTGACTCAAGACCAACAGTCAGATGACACATAACCTGACTAAAGCCGGGTGCACACTGTGATTTTGGTCGTCTGAGACTAATTTTGCAAATCCTAAAAGATTCCTTTGATCCTTGGCTAAAATCTGAAGTCTTTGATTTGAGATGTTCACCGACAGCTGATTAATGACCGTTGCAATCAAATTTGACCTCTGACGAAACAGCGTTTCATCCTCTGTATAGTCAAGGAAGTTGGTTTATCCCGTCTAATCAGTTGTGTGGTAAAAAATAGGGTAAAACAATCTGCAGTGGCAAATTTGGCTCTCAGTCCTGCTCTCAGACTTTTCCTACAACGACCGTCTAATTGTCTTCGTTTTTCAAGACAAGCCATGACCAAGATTAACGTTAGAGATTTCTTTGTAGCCACCATTTCAGTCCCGCGTGTAATGCAGCTCACTATGAAGGAACGTGTCATTGATTGATGATGTAAAACTCCGGACAAGTTTTCTCGCGTGCCTCCGTTTTTAATGCGTCTTGACTGGCGTACAGTTTGAAATTAATAACAACTGAGATCTTACAGTGTGACATGGCTTACAGCGATGATCATGTTCGTACAGTCTGACAAGCAACAATCGTGAAGGACTATTATAAATTGCACAGTGTGCACCCGGCTTTACAGTCATTATGTAGAATAGAGGACAATAGCAGTACTGCATTGATGAAAAAAAAAAGATGTGAATACGGTTGAAGTGTGTGGAGCAAGACAAAAGGCTCAGAGTAGAGTAAAATGCAATTATTGTCGGTGTATATTCTATGCAGATTTATGGCAAAAGTTTTCACAAGAGATCCACTTTCCTGCAGATTTTAGGTGAAAGAGGTGTAGGAGTTAGTCATAATAACAACTTGTCGTCATCTTTATCATCTCCTATTACGGTAATTATTACAACATCTGGCGTGAACGCAATAGGCTTGTTTGAGATGAGCAAAATCTGCGCAGAACCGATCACCGGTGATCAGCGCGAGATGCATGCCGGTTAGAAATGTGTCCGAGTGCGGTCCGCCTGGCTCTGATGTCATGCTGACGTGTGTCAAAAAACTCTCACGAGCGCAAGGCGGACGTGTCGGATTCTGCAGTCGGGCGCAGTTGCTCTCCACCGACTGCGCTGAGCAAAAGCATGATCGGAAACGACTTACTGACGACACAGCTTAATGCTCATTGGTTTAAACAACCGTGAAGTATTGATCTCTTTTAAAATGTTTGAATTTAATACTCTGATATCCTGTTTTTGTGTGTATAAATTATGTGTAAGTATTTCCAAACTCTCTGACAATGTGATATTTATATGGGTTATTTGATTGTGGTCATATTTATAATATATAAAACATGTCTGTAAAGTAAAAATGATTTATAAACACGTCTTTGGTATATTATTAAATAACAAGTAGCTATACTTTGGGTGTCTTGTTCATTACATTTATTTTCATTTAAAAGCAACAGAACTTAAATTACATCCAGTTTATTAGCAACACCGTGCACGAGCGTGAATCCCGTGATATCCATCTTTGATCTCACAGGTGTCAGATCCACTGCGAGAAGAGAGATCTGTCCGTCTTGCCTGCACTTTTTTCACTCCTCCCCTCACTACAGCCGCCTACTCTCGACTACACACGAGGCAAGGCACATCTCAAACAAGCCTAATGCTCTGCTCCCCCAAACCTAATCAAACACACCTGAACAAGCTAATCAAGGTCTTCATTATGTCACAGGCCGGGACGGACAACCGGAACCTTGCGCACCGCCCCTGTAAGCTGCACCACCTCGAGGAGCTAACAGAGGCACACCAAAGACAAGACAAGCAAATAGAAGGTACAAAGTTCATCTTTATTTAGTTAAAAGTAGTTTCCTAAAATAAAATATCCCTCGTCGACCTCTTCTTCTCCTCAGAACCCTGGTATTCCTCTTCTCGAGTCAAGGCGTGCACAACGGGGTAAGTATGTAGCTGGAAGGTCCTCTTTGAACTGTACGATGGTGAAGACGTGAATAACTAGTCCTCTTTAAGGCAGATCGGAACAAGGGGCAGGCCAGGAAAGCAGGGGAGAAATGACTCACGTCGTTGACAAGGCAGCTCCAGGCCGGACAAAGGGGAGTATGCAGGTATGGCTCCTCTTCCAGGCAGACCAGAACAGCGAGAGAGGGACGGCTCACGTTTTCAACAGATTGGCGCCAGGCCAGACAATGGTGAGTATGCAGGTATGGCTCCTCTTCCAGGCAGACCAGAACAGCGAGAGAGGGGCGGCACACGTTGCAGGTATGGCTCCTCTTCCAGGCAGACCAGAACAGCGAGAGAGGGGCGGCACACGTTGCAGGTATGGCTCCTCTTCCAGGCAGACCAGAACAGCGAGAGAGGGATGGCTCGCGTTTTCAACAGATTGGCTCCAGGCCAGACAACGGGGAGTATGCAAGTAATGACTCTTCTTCCAGGCGGCCAGGACAGCGAGAGATAAATAACTCACAGCTCTGTATAATACACTCAAACACTGGTTAGTAAAACTCGACGCCCCTCAAGGTAGGCGGTACAGCAGGTCGAAGGCACGAACACCGGCGGGACTTTTACTCCCCACACTCGTGTATTCAGCAAGATACTTCAAAGAATTTCACACGTGCAAATATCCACCATAAGCACTGCAATCCACACACTCACAGTGAACTAAGGCCTTTGCTCGTGGCTCCGACCAGGTTCCTCATCTTTGATGTAAGGATGACTTAGAGGCAGCCGGGGATATAGTTGTCAACGAACAGCACTGGATGCAAGGGCTGTATCCTCATCCTCAACACCTTCCAACTCAGAAACAGCACAAAGAATGGACAGCCGTAAACATAACTGGTTCGGGAGATCAGAACATCAGGAGGTTAGTTTCCAGCAAACAATCATCGGTCTGCTGCATAAAAGCAAGAACAGAATATCCAGCTTCGAGGAGATTGTAGCTCAAAGACAGCGTGAGAGATGGACAACAACAAACATACTGGCATTGAGAATTTAGACCTTCACAGTGTTTAGCTTCCAACCAGCGATCATCCAATCATCACATCCATGTGGGAACAACAAACTTCGAGGAACAATATAGAAGGTAAACGTGGTACTTAACTTGTTCCAGATATACATGTGCACATCCGTTCTTTGTCCCCCGTGAATCCTCTATTGCAGAAAAGATTTTACCTCCAATCCACAGCCTGCGAAAATCCGCTTCTGTCACACTTCCTCTCCCCCTCTCTCTCTCTCTCTCTCTCTCTCTCTCTCTCTCTCTCTCTCTCACACGCTGATTTCTCCCGCAGCATACTTCCACCTCTCCTTCACCCCAAAGTGTCCTTTTATAAGCCGCATTCCTGCTACTTGTCCCAATCACCGATTGCCACCCTCTCGTCACGCCTCTGATACTCATTTCTTCGCTTGGTCTCTGCGTCTGAGCATAGCTCATAGGGCAACCGAAACCGGCCAGGTGTCGCACCGAAACTACTCCGGGGGGGAAACACCCTCCACGATAAATGGTTCCGCCTGTCTCTCGTCACCTTTTTGTCTTCCTTTAAAGGAGAGTATTGTAAGGATGATTTGATAAGCTGTAGAAGTTTAGGCAAAATACCATTGATTATTCTCAAAAATTCTCTTCGAGTAATATTAATACTGTTTTCCTTACTAAATGTTTCATAACTAATCAGAGTCCCATCTGTGTTTATACATTTTGAAATACATATTATATTCTTTTCTACACATTCTTTATTAAATATCGTCCTCTTTTTATATAGGATATATTGATTATTCCATACAATGCATTTGTGAGGTGAAAATTTGTGTTTAAAAGCCAGTTTCCAAGAATACAGTGCTTGCTTGTGGAAATCTGATAAATGGATAGGTAACTTATTACATTTAAAATTACAACTCAGCAAAAACTTTTAAACCACCACAGCGGTTAAATAATATATTTGGAATGAAAAACCAGGGAGCATTTCCTCCAAGCATTGTTTGACCCAGTTGATTTTAAACACCTGATTGAGAGTTGTGAAATCAATAGCATTAAAGCCTCCCGCATGGTCCTTAATCATTGTTTTCCTTTTGATGTATTCAGTCTTGTTTTTCCAAATACATTTAAATAAGAGAGAGTCAATTGACGTTGCTGTTCTTTTGTCCACATATAACGATAAAGCCGGGTACACCAATCTTGAGATTCCTTCCGCTTATGAAAGCAATGTTCCTCCTTGTATAGTTAAGTCCCTTTGAAGCATCTGTTAAAATTGTTTTTTGTTTTCTGTAGCTTAGGGGTAAAGTTTTTGTCCAGTCTTTCCTTCACTGATTTTTTAATTGTTATGCCGAGATATTTCACTGACTGCTTGACCTTAATACCATTGTTTTGTTAGAGTCATGAACAGCAAGTATTTCACTCTTGTCTGTGTTGATTAGGAGGCCTGAAGGGGAAAAGGGGTACAAGATGTAACTTACCTTTCAAGTTTTATTGACAACTATGAAGGTAAGTTTGAAATTGACAGCAAAACACATTCACATTGTGGTATCGCTAACTAGCTAGCAGTAGCTATGTTGCTAACATTTAGGTCAGTTGTCCTGTAGAGATTTTAGACTTTGTAGAATTATCAATTGTTTTTTAAAGTTTTTTAGTTGAGGTGCATACGACCAAAACAAAAACTCAGCACCCTAAAAAAGCGCTCATGTTACTGAAAGAACGAGCAGAGAGAGAGAGCCCCGGCCCGCGCGCACTCTCATCGTCTTCAAACGGTCTCGCTCTCTCTCGCTCGCGCATATTTAACCAACATCAATTGAGAATTTACACGATTCTGTGTTTTCTGTGTTGCACCCCGTGTATGAAGGTATTTTTGGTGCAAAACAGCTGAACACCTGTGACAGTGTTGTAGAGAATAGCCACACATGTGTATCAGAATATTCTGATATAATGTAATATTCTATTCACGAAGCCATTGATGAATGCACAAAACGTGCAAATTATTAAAAACATTATTATAAACTCTCCGAATCGATACAGAATTGTAGCTTAAGTTCGCGTTAAAACTATATTTACCTTTTTTGAAATAATCCATTAAACCTGCTGAGAAACGAGGAGCGTGAACTAAAATGATCAGATCCGCGCGCATGCCCGGAAAACTCATGAATATTCATGCAGGCTCCGCCCACTGCCTCTACAGATGCACAACTCACTTTTCCTCCACATTTCACATTGATAAATGGTGCAAAAGGAAAGCGCGCGAAACTTGTCACTTGTAAGTGAAAAACTCACTCGCAGCAGATTCAAGCAGTTGTAAATATGTACTTGTGTTTGTGCTAGAAAAATATACAAGACATTTGTGAGAAAATATTCTACAAGTGTGCAACTCTCATCGGATGAATTCACATACTGATTTGCGGATGAGCAAAACTTCTCCGTGACTTCACATTTTTTGATGCGGGTGTGTAAATGCGTTTTGCACCATATTCACTCCAACTGTAGCAAAAATGTGAGCATACGAGTTTCTTAATTTGTGATTTGTAGAATAGGATTTTTCCACCTGCAATGAAGAATTTGAGAAGGTGTAACTGGTGTGTTGTGTTTGTGGAAGAGAAAAAAAAGTCTACAAGTTTGCAACTCTTAAAACATTTCTCCCTGTGACTTCAAATTTACTGATACACATGTGTGGCTATTCTCTACAACTACAAATTTCACTGTCACAGGCGTTCAGTTGTTTTGCAACAAAAATACCTTCATACTCGTGCCGTGGTCCTCTAATGAATGGTTAAAACAACTGATCTGCCCAAACCTGAATCGGTGTATAACAAATCGGTAACACTTTACAATAAGGTTCCATTTATTAAACTCTAGTTAACTACATTAGTTAACATTAACTATTAATAAACTCTACTTCTACAGCATTTATTAATCTTTATTCATCTTAATTTCACAATTTACTAGTAGCCTACATTATTGAAATCAAAAGTTGTATTTGTTAACATTAGTTTGCCTAATGCACTGTGAAGTAACGAACAATGAACAGCTGTATTTTTATGAACTAAGATTAACCCTTTAGAACCTGAAGCTAAAATAGGTGTTTTTCACATAATTAGATTTTTTGACTGTAAAATTCTAAAACAATGTGCTATCTTCATGTGCAAGGTGTCATCTTTTTCAGAAAAAGATAAGCTTTCAACAAATTACAGTTATTGACCATTATTGTGTGTGGTGAGTTTGTAAATATAATTTAAATAGACAAAAATAAAAAAACGAGAATAAATTTACTGATTTTTATTTAGAAAAAAACAGAAAAAAATCATGAACGAAAGAAACTAACACTTTAAAGTTGAAAAATGAACTATAATACATATATACAAGTCTTTTATGTGACATTGGGTTGCACAGTTTTCATTTAGGACGCTTTTTGTCATACACGCACACATATACAAATGCACGCATTCATAGGCACGCGCACATACACATGCACGCACTACATGCTTAGATACGTGAAAGAGTAACGGCCATCCGCCTCCCAAATTTCATTAAAAATCATCCCAATCCCCCTTTCTGCTGTCTAACACTTCTTTCGCCATGTATTTGTTCGTTTCTTTTATTATTTTATGCAATCCAAAACACTCTAACCTGCCGCGCGTCGTATCTCTCTGTTCAAATCCTTACACCCCGCGCTGCTGTCATTTGCAGACGGAAAGCATGGCATTACCGTAATAAGCCGTATATTGGCGAAAAGCGCTTGATGTCTACTTTCAGGAACTATTTGAATTATTTTGATAGTGCAAACGGTTGAAGAGTTACAGTGACATGAATACAGCTTGGTTGGCTGTGTCGTCGACGACACATCCGGTTTTAAAGGGTTAACAAAGATTAATAAACACAGTAACAAATGCATTGCTCATGGTTCATGTTAGTTAGCCTAATACATTAACTAATGTAAACAAATCAAACCACATTTACTCAGAACACCTCTTAAATGAGAATGTAAGTGTGCTTATCCCATTTTTTTTTTAGGTAGAGTGGTTAGCAATATTTAACCTTAATAAACTACAGTATTTTCAGGTTATTTATTTGACAATGTGTAGAACAATTACCAAAAAAATCTGTACCATGTTGAAAAGAAGTCCAGTGTGTTTTGTCTAACATTACATGAATGATGTTGAATTCCCACAGTGTCAAACAAAGACCCTGCAGGGAGTCCATGAGGAAGCATGAGAAGCCTCACGACCTCAGAGTAGGGAGGGAAAATGTGTTAAACCAGTTCAAGTCAGATTTTGGGGTATTTTTGTGGCTATAGTTGGTGATGTGGATGTAGAATAACAATAATAAATCTTAAGTCTCTTTATCTGATTTAAACCTGAACTATACTTTCAAGGACACCCCAGAAACTGTTCTTTGGAGCATGAGTTTAAGAGACCTGTTCATTATGGGTACATTAGTCAGTGTGAGGTAAGAGCTGATTTTGTACCCTCAATCTAGGCTATACTAACCTGTCCAACTCTTTACTAACACTGTTGTTCAAACTGTAGTATAATACAAAGAAAATCTTTTAAGAGATTAGTGAGGCTGGCTTATTTGTTCTGGTTTGTTATTGTTTTTTTGTAATACTAAAATTATGTTTTATTCATAGATTACTTTTGAGGACAGCTCACCAATTCAAATTGCTTTGGCTGAGTGCTCCTGTGTGGCTGCAACCGCTCTCTGCAACCACAGTGTTGCTCTACTGTATCAGACTACGAAATGCTCGACGTTGTAACTGAAAGCAGTGCCGCCTGTCCTCAGCAGCACAGAAACTGAGCAGCGATGGCATAAATCACGAAGACTGGTAAGTATTAAGAACTTAGGCTAATCACAAATTGTTGATGTTTCATTTATTTTTTGAAATTGGATATAAACTCTACC
Source organism: Squalius cephalus (assembly GCF_949319135.1). Classification (NCBI taxonomy): domain Eukaryota; kingdom Metazoa; phylum Chordata; class Actinopteri; order Cypriniformes; family Leuciscidae; genus Squalius; species Squalius cephalus. Next base: position 55,531,537 of record NC_137122.1, on the reverse strand, counting down.
CACCTTGTTTAAAAAGCACATAATGAAGACAAAACAAGTGCTTCATTACATTATTTGTCTGTTTGTTTATTTATTTATTTGTTTACTTGATGGGGTGTGAAACCAGGCAGAGTGGGTAACATGGTATTCATCTCAACAAAACCCAATTCAAGACAGTACACAGCTGCTGATGGTGTAAGGTAATATTCACTGTCAAGCAGGGGCGATTCTAGGATTTTCATTTTAGGGGGGCTCAGCCCCCAATGAGGGTATGACTTTTTTTTTTTTTTTTTTAAGTTAGTTTATGGTCTAATGCTCATTATTAACTAGTTTCATTCATTCATCCAGTAACATGCACATGGCAGGGTTTTCTAGTCGCTGAGGTCCCGAATGTGAGGTATTTAGGGTGGTTCGGGGGCCTGCTTCCCCGAGAAAATTTTGATTTCTCTGATCTACATATGTGCATTTTAAGATATTTTGAAGGCCAAAAAAATTGGATAACAATAGTTTTAAAACCATGTGCGGGCAGCTGTTTATTTTTCTCTCCTCATCAGCGTCACACTCTTTTTCTCTTTGTTTTTCTCTTGCTCTGTCTTTTCCCCTCCTAAAGCTGAGCTTTGACTGATATTTTCATTTTTGTCTGTCAGTGAAGAAAGTAAACATAGGGTCAACTGATTTCAGGTTGATTTATGAATCATTTTCTCAGACAAAGCTACCAGGAAAGCTAGGTAACTAAGTTTATTAAATTCATTCACAATATGTACACATTCATTATTGATCTAGGCCTAATATATGGCCGTAGACAGGGCTTTATAATCAAAGAGGTCATAAATATGGGGTTAAACATTTTTATTTCTCTGATATGTGCATTTTAAGACGTTTAAAGGCCAAAGAAGGATAAGAAATAGATTTAAAACCTGCTCTCTCCTCATCTCCATCACACTGTCTTTTTCTCTCAATCTCCTGATCTTGCCCTGTCTCTTCCCCTCCTAAAGCTGAACTTTTTTTTAATTTACTGAAGGCTACAAATTGTATTATATTAATTCTCAACATGTACACATGCATTATTAATCTTGTGCCTATGAAAACGGCTTTGTTAATGTTTCTTGTCCCCTCACAATGACATAATTACACGTTATATAGGAGTATTTTCAGCTCAAAATGGCGAAATTAGACAAAAGTTTATTAGTTTTCTATTTATTTTTGTCATTCGTTTAACATTTATGACCTAAAAACTGTCAAATATAAAATGTTTAGTTTAGCTATACATCTTCTTATCTTGCACTTGACCGTAAACTGAAGTGTCAGTCGTGCTGCTAAAATTCGCGCTCAGCAGCTTCTGTGAACATAAAGCCCGCCTACTTTGACTTGATTGGTCATCTCAAATATTCTGACATTGACGAGCAGTGGTATGTATTAATTTTCATCATAACACATACATTTTAAACCACAAACTACGGAGTATGTTTTGGACATTATTTAACCTTGCCAAAGACGAACAAAAATTTTAGAATAACAACATTTCTTACTCCAAGTTTTAGGGGTGCTGAGCTCCTTTTTAGGGGTCTGAAGCACCCCCTAAAAAGGGGCTAGCCTCGCCCATGCTGTCAAGTAGGGCTGGGCGATGTGACGATGTTATCGTATATCGACGTTGTCTCACCAATGTCGATTATAACAATCTGTTTCCTGGCGATAATCGTCAATATTAATGTACTACTGTGAAGTAATAATGTATTCTGCAGTCATTGTCAGATTCTTTTTGTTTTGAGAGTTATTGTTTCTTTTTTCTAATTATGACTTAACTGTTTTCAAAGGAGCAAGAGCTACAAAGCAGACCCAGATGTCCTGAAGGTCGACGAGGCATACCAGGACTTCACGGCAGACCTTGCTCCGCTAATTACCACACTCTCCATAAGTAGTGATGTCCCCCTCGTCGATTCAGCCTTTGAGACCGTTCAAGAAGGCAGCCCTATTTCATACCATCACCCAGTGCCAGTGAGTAGGGTAATCATCCACCACCCAGACGCACCCCCTCCACCACCCCTGCCGTTAGATGGTCACAGGCTGGACCCAACCACATTCCCTTGTGTGCACTCACCAACAACACATAAATGTAATGTCGCTTAACATAACTTTCGACATGGCAAGATCCATCGAGATGTCCACGAGGGAACAGAGTGGCAGCGCAGAGTGGCACAGCCTGAGGAAGATGAGGCTCACCTCCTCCAGGTTCCGAGCTCACAGCTCTGCAGAGAACCTTGCAGAACGCATCCGCAAAGGTGGGGTTCAGACAGCCTTGATGAAGAGGGGGCTGGCTCTGGAGCCAGTAGCTATTCAGGAATATGCCCACACAGTGCCGCTGCTAGCCATTTTGGTGCCCTAAGCATAATTCCTTTATGATGCCCCCCACCCCGACCCCGAGAAAAAAAACGTTTGTTTTTGCCAGTTTAACTTTATATTACCAAACATAAAACTCAATACCAATAACACAATAGCAGCATCACAGTATAAAACTTAAGAACACTAAAAAGAGAAAGTAAAATCTTCACAGCTTTGCTGACTTTGTAAACATATGTAGAATAGCCAACACACACTACACATTTGAAAGTGCAAACTTTTCTTCAGTAAACAGAATAGCAAAATAAAAAAATTCTTAAAATAATCCAGACATGTTTTTCCCAAATTCAATGTCACTTTGAATAAATTACATTTATTAGACAAAATATTCAAACAAAGAATCTCATACTGGAAAAAATTATAAACATTTAAAACTGAAAGCATGGCAGCCAAGGAGTTCTCCCCCTTTATTCCTTATGTATCAACTATTTGATAAATATAATATAATATAATATAATATAATATAATATAATATAAAAGCATAATAGAATGAGGTGCAATAATGCACACAATTAAACAGTATTGTTTGCTTTATATCATTCATAATGAAATTTTATATTTTTTATATATTTAACAGGAATTGTTAGCCTACCATGTGCACTGCACTGACTGCTAATGTTAACTGTTACTGAGAAAGTATCAACCACCGTCACGTCAAAATAAATCATAAACTACTGCTCAATATCTAAAGAAAGATAGTAAAGAAAGTAACAGCTAGCTGGCGTCTGTTATTTGTATTGCTTTGTATTAGGTAATGTTTAACAGTAAAATCTCAATTTAGCTTGCACCGAAGTTATAAGTTATAATAACATAAGTCAGCAAGTTCGAGGCGCGTTAGCAGCAGCACATGCAGCACATTTCCTGTATTTAAGAATGATTAAACATGGACTTACCTGCAAGTGATGCACGGGCATCATCTCGCAGTTTCCTCTTCTTTCTTTTCTCAGATCCTAACTCCTGCTGTCTTTTAGGGGCCATTTCCAAAAAAGTTGCCTACTGTCTGTCTGTCAAACTTCGTCCGCGCGAACGCGTCCTTCGCAAAGGCGCCCGCGCAAACAACCGGCACGGACCATGCAACGCGGGGGGGCAGTACTTTCTAGACTAGAGCAATTAAATTATCTTGTTCCCCCTTTTTTGTTACATAATAATGGCTAAAATGTGCCTAATAATATTTCTATAGGCTAATGAAATAATATCGGCATTATAAATTTTTTTTCATTAGGCTATTTTTGGTGCCCCCTCAGCACTTGGTGCCCTACGCACAGCGCGTGATGCGCGTGGTGGGAGCGGCGGCGCTGTGCCCACATTAAAAATGTCAACTACTGGCCATCAGGATTTGTCATCCATCCAGATGCTCCCTGGCTCAGATCCTCTCCAGATGGTGTCGTTTTTGATCCGATGGAGGCACCACCATTCGGGCTGGTGGTGGTGAATTGCCCCAACGTGAAGAGCTATGCGGACTGCGGGTACCTGCACATGCAGAATGGTGCCTTGCGCCTGAAGCCAGGCCACAGCTACTACTGGCAGGTGCAAGGCCAGCTGCTTATCACCTGAATGCAGTGGTGCTATTTAGTGTTTTTTGCAGAGGAGGACCTTCTTGTACAAAGAATTTACAAGGATGCGGAGGTCGCTAGGGTTATTAGGGAGAGGGGGGATTATTTATTTTTCTGTCATTACTTGATCTGATCTTTTAAAAATCAATGGTTCATTCAATCAGTTCTGTTTCAATCAGTTGATAAATGTTCTTGTTCTGGTTTTATTGTTCATCTTTACAAATCTATACAAAGTCTAAACTAATATTAGGTTTTATTGTTCATCTTTACAAATCTATACAAAACCTGAAGTGATAATTGTTCAATCGGTGTTGAGATTTCATTGTTCAGTTTAACAAATCTCTATAAAACTAGAGCTAATGTCACTAATGCAGGCCTACAGTTGACCTGAGACCATACCTTTTGTTCTGACTGAAATGAGAGCCTGAGTGTAAAAAGCTATGTGGATTGTTGACATTGGATTGTTGAATTGTTGAAGTGTTGTTCAATATTTCCTTATTAAATTCTACATGTTCTAATGTCATCTCTGGTGCGTTTTCATTTTCATTTCAAGTCAGTAAAAACACAAAGCTAATGTAATGATGACAATGACACAAATAAAGTTTTTAAGAAGCAAGATGGATCTTTAATTCATTGCTGAGTTGCCCATGCCTTCACTAATGGCCCATTCTGATAATTGACCAGGAAGCAAGCCACACTGAACAATTCATCAATGTTCCAGCATATAGACAGTGGTATGTCCTTGTCGAACAGTTTATTCTCTTTCACTCTCCTGCATCTCTCCACATGCACTCTCAGACGTGCAATTGACTGTGTCTGTCTGACATCCTCTCGACTCATTTGTCATTTGTTGCTGAGAAAGGCAGGCTGGTACACCTTACAAGGAGCAAGGTTGTCCACAACAAACGCTTTGTCCACCATGATCGCCATACCTGGCTTCAGAAGCTTTACAATCCCGGTCTGCTTGAAGATCTCGCGATCACTCATAGAGCCTGTATACAGTCTGGACACAAAGGTGACAGCACCATGGGGTGCCATGCCAATCATGGCCTTGAATGTACTGTGTGATTTTTAGGTTGAGAAAACCTCACTCTGAAGGAGCAGAGAGGATGGCGTCTGACAGAATATCTCTGTACAATCAAGGACCACCTGTGTATCAGAAAAAGCTGCAAACTCAGGTGGCAGGTGAGCTCTCACTATCTAAGGAGGAATCCAAAGGCTCTGGCATCCAATAGGCAGTACAGGAAAAAAAAGTCCATGTGGAGATGATCCGACTTGCAGTAGTGCAGTGAATGCTGAACCTCTCTGCAAGGTCCCTGAGAGGAAAACCCACTGACAGGTACATCAGGAACAGCAGAAACTCATCAATAGGTCTAAGTTTCAGTTGAGATATAAAAACAAAAACCTTTGTTTAGTTACCTTGACATTAATATTGTTATTACATGTATAAATCAGAAAATAATACCAACATCAGCTTGTTGGCTTTTACTTTTTACTTTTTAGTTAGATGTAGTTAACTCCACAAACCAACAGGGGCAATTATGGAATAACACAGTTTGTATCCAATTTAGTTACATAAGGCTTACAACTCTATGCACGTCATGTTACCACATTTGTTACCTACCGTTGTTGGGTGATGGACTGTGCTGATGCTGGCAGAGGCTGTCTTGGCGCTGGTTATGTGCACCATCTTGTTGATCACAGCAGGTTCAATTAAACTCAAAAAAGCCTTGAAACTCCTGTAGAACGCAAACCTGGTATATAAGCGCACGTCCTCATCTGATGCAGACAGGCAATCTATCCCAAAGCGCTGGCAAAGTTTGAAGACTTCCAACTGCTGTTGTAGCTTGCTAATATGGCGACGTAGAGCTTCGTTCTCATTGGCCAAATTACTCGCCCTTGCTTCTGTTTGAGGGAGTACACAGTAGTCATGATCTGGAGCCATTTCAGTCTCCGAGTCCGAGTCTGACTCTGGTGCGGGACTCTCGGCCCACGGACGCCGTACCTAGACGCTCGGTCTGGGCACAAGTAAGTTAGTTTGTACCCATTCCATGAAAAGTAAACGGGTATGGCTCCCTTCTTCAGCCTCCTCAACCTCCCGGCAGTCACATTAAGATCAGTCTGCTTAAAATGCCGACTACAGACCCGGGTGTTTTTGGTCGTGTTGAAGTCATCCCTCCGGATCTTCTGCATCCACTCAGCCCGTACCGCAGCGTCAACGGGGAATGCATGAAAGCTGACTTCTTTGTTGTAACTCGACGAAACGGTACATAACGGCACACAACAATGAAGTGCTGAGGCTGTCACCCTCTGAAAGGCAAGTCTTTTGAATACTAAAAACACTCATTCTGAAAAATGCGTGTTTGTGGTAATGGAACTCGTCGCTTTTGTCTCGTTGTCTCCCGCTCTAGCTGTCAGATCACTGGAAGTCTTCACCGGAAGTACTGGCCCACACACTCCATTTTGAATGGCAACGGTCGCCATATTGTGCACGGAACCTATTTATAATATGGATCATAGCATTTACTTAATTTACAATGTAACATTTATTAATTTACTCTAGCACTTAAGATATCAGTAAAACAAGGCCACAATAAACTAAAGGATTAAAATGTTGATAAATCTAAAGGTAAGTCTGCTTTAAAAAAAAAAATTACAAGTTCGAATATGGCCAGAATGTGCGCATTGAGAAACACATTCAAATTGGTTGCGTTAAATACGTTTTAACGCGTTCATCCCAATTCATGCTGGCACATTGGAAACAAGCACAAAGAACAAACAAATCCTGTAAATTGCCGGATTAAATCTAAAATAAAATTTGAACAGTGTCTTTAAAAATGGACAATAAGCATAAATAAATAGCATACATAATTATTTTATTATTTTTTGAAAATTTTGAGAATCACTCTGATTAGAAATTTGTCTTGGGCTCAAAATATAGCCACATGCATCACATAAATCATAACACCATACAACATTTAAAACAATACATATCCTAACACAATAAAAAAGCAACTGTAAACACAATTACATGAATCAGAAAGGGGGAGGGGGGTTAATAGACCACTTACTGATATTTAGTTTTTCCTCAATCAAACTTCTTCAAATGAATAGTTGCTCTCAAAACAATTAACACAACATACTAAAAACACCCTTCTGTTGATGAAACAGTTCAGTATTCACTGCACAATGAAGCACTGCAGTCTGTTAATGCATTTATTAAAAGTAAATGTATCATCAGGACTATATTGTCTTTGATTTTATAACATATTCAGCTATAGACACAAAAATACACTAATGAAAAAAAATAATTATATAGCCGACACAAACATGCAGCAAATATTTACTTTTGTATACTGCAATTTCTGAACTTAGTTGATCACTCCACTAATTTACATCTGCCTAGAGAATTTTGTCTACATCACAAAATATATACTTATCATACTTCATAAAGGGGAAAATCTGTCACAGGGTCTGGTTTGTGTTCCCTGGATACCACTAGAGGTCCTTGTCCCCCACGGCGTCATTCTCTCATGCACTACATTTCCCATCATCCTGTCTCCAAACGGGGTGGCCGCCAGTGACCAAAAAAAAAGCTAAATTCTACAGTATATTACGTAAATCCTATTGATTTTATTATTTTTTTTAACTTGATTACTTACTTGTAAACTTTTAACTTACTTGTAAGTTACTTGTAAACAAATGTAGTAATAAAGCACATTTTTGATTAATTTAGTTTTTTGTCATCCCTGTATATATCCATTAAGTTAAATTTGAGAGCCAGTGTTTATTATTTTTAGTGTTTTCATAAAACTAACAAGTTTATAAAATAAAAGCAATTTTAATAATGAGCAGTTTTAAAAACCCAGAAGCAGAAACCATGTCAACTATTTTCTTTTAATTAGTTTGGCCATTACAATACAGTAGTTTTATTCACAATCTCTTTCAAATAATAAATAAATAAATAAATAAATCCCCCCACTGTAATAATTCAAATGGTTTGGCCAAAACATCATAGTGTTTCATTCAACATTTCTTTCAGGTTAATTTACAAAAAAAGCTGAGTAACACAGAGTTAAAGTTTTAGCACTGTAACAGTTCAAATGAAAACACCACAGTTTAAAAATAAAATATGGAACCATTACATTGTGCTCTGCTAATATATTAAAGAACAGTCTTTAGTTTAGAAACAATAAAAACAGTAGCAGAAAGAGAAGAAAACAGTCGAAAAAGGCTGGCAAACCGTCTAACAAAATTACGGTGCTTACGGTGCGTGTCCACTGGCACGGTGCGAGTGGAGCGGAGCGAACGTTTTCAATTCATTCCTATGGAAGTCGAGCTTCACGCTCGCGCAGTTGCATTTTGGTATTGACAGCGGACCGGAGAAAGCGTTGAGAGCGACCGAGAGCGTCAAAAGGTTGGGCAGTTCTCGACAAAGCTTTAAAGTCTATCCAAAGTCTATTTCTAAATGTAATCGCGTGCATCGCTGATGATTATACTGTCCGTGTGTTGAAAAATACTTCGATTAAACACACTCGCAACAGACACACCCCAAAGCGGAGACGTTACGGTACGTTCACACGGGGCGTCAGCGTCAACGCTTCCCATTGACTTTGAATGGGTGACGTCAAGCGTTGCCGAAAAGAATTGTGGATCCGTCGGCGGCGCTTCACTGGCGTTGCTCGCGGCAGAAGTTGAGAATTTTTCAACTTCTGCCGCGAGCAACGCCAGTGAAGCGCCGCCGACGGAAGCGTCAGCCAATCAGATCGCTCTATGCAAATACAGTAGCCAGGCGGCAGCCAATCACGTTCATCCTGTTCAAGAGCAGCAAACTGAGGATAAATTTTAAAATGGAGGAGAAACTAATTATTGCGGTGGGCAATCACCCGGTCCTTTATGACCATTGAATGACAAAGCTTGTTGTTGAGTTCCTGTCTAATTTCATTGGCTGACGCTGCTATGACCATGTGCCAAACTTCAGCCACGCCTTCCGTCAAGCGTTGACGCTGACGCCCCGTGTGAACGTACCGTCACAGCGTTGCCAGCGGCACTGAGCGGACTTTTGCCGCTGTAGTGGACACGCACCGTGACTCCAAGATTACTGAGTCTGTCATGAGTCATGGTAGTGCGTAAATGTGTTTTTATGAGCTTAAGTGCTGAGAAAGCTGCACTCACAACTTGCAACCGTTGTTTCTCTGGCGCTGCACTTCTTTTAATCGCGAACTTCAGTAGTCTATAAACTGATTGGCTGTAAAATGAACCAATCACAAGACATCTTATAGGGGGGGCACCTGGGGTGGCCAATCAAATTTCAGGGGGGGGCCGGTGCCCCCATAGACATAATAAATACATAGACGTCCTATTGGCCGCTTTGGAACGTTGCTGCGATACGTCAACGCGTCCGCCATTTTGTGGAGGGCAAGACTGCGCAAGTAAACAGGTGAGCTGCGGTTTTTCTGTATAAAAAACAAAAAAAATTACATTTATCAACCGATTTCGGTGGTTTGTATGTGGTGTACAAAAAAGTTCCATCTGTAGTTAGTTAAACTCTCGATAGTTAGACTTATAATTATTTTATTTTTTTTAAATAAGGAATGGCCAAAGCTCAGGCTTGTCATGTATTTGGCTTTTCATTCTTGGATAAGAATTGTGAACACCCCCATACTGAGATATAATTTAATTTTCACATTAAATTAAATAAAGTTTTCTTATTGTGGGAAAAGCATATTCTGTCATTGACCGGATTTTAGCAATAACAAAGATAACTGATGGATCCTTTATGGTAATACATATGATATGGTACAACTACAGTGCAATGCAAATAGTAAATATAAGATAAAGTGAGAGGTAGGCTAATAGTAAATAGTTTAGTCAATAAAATAAACAAACAGTATACAGTAAATAAAATAGTAATGAAAAGTATAATTATATAATATCATAAGTACTAATATAATAATAATAATAATAATAATAATAATAATATATTGATAATAGCATATAGTTTATGTATAATACTATAATAATAGCAATAGAATATGAAATATCAATTACAGAATATAGACAATAAAAAATAATAAGTTAAATAGTTACTATGAATAGTAAAATAATTTAACAGCATAACTATTATAGATTGATAATCGCAAGTGGTATATTATTATAATAACAATAATAAATAATGTAAATGTATACATTTTAAAATATTATTACATAGGCTATATAAAATAAAATGACGCAACCCTGTCTCTTTTTGTTAAATTTCAGTTTTTAAAAGGTATAAGAAGCTATACAAGTCAAGAAATAAAGTAAACGATCCAGTCAAACATACAGCAGGCTACACTGTTAAAGTTAAATAGCCTAAATATATAAAGTTCACTTTGCCCTCAGCCAAAACAATCTGCCAAGGAACAAATTATAGATTAATGAAACCAAAGATCGCCCGTTAGATAAACACAAGACGAATTATTCTCACTAGACTGACGGCGACGAACGTCAGAACTCAGAAGCATTAGCCGAGGCAAGGCTGTTCTCGGCGGGGTTCATGAGCGCTGAGCTCCCGCGGTGATCGCTGGATCTCACAACTCCGAAACCGTCAGATAACATTTTTAAAAAGGCGCTATCTTTATAAATAAACCACAGATTTGAGCTTTAAACAACTACATTGTCGACTGAAAAACTCTTAAAACTACATTTCGTGACACAATAACAGTAGTATTTTTAAATTTCGCGGCCTTTCTCCTCTGAAAATAAAAATAGTAAATGAAATGCAACCAGAAACAAATTTTCAGTTTTGCTTGTGAAAGGTAATCCCTGAGACCTGTTTTCAATTGTGTGGCGATTTGTAAAGCCCCAAGCAGCACACGAAATAGGCATTTTTCTCAATTCTCGATATGAGAGGTATGGGAAAGTTGCCCTCCGCAGTATGGCGGCGCCGTTGACGTACGATCCAGCGGCCAATAGGGCGTCTATGTATATTATGTCTATGGGGGCACCCAATGAGCCGGTCGATTTGACACCTCACTCAGGGGTCTGTGACAAACGGTGCGGGGCGCATTACGCGCCAAACTTTTGTCCGGAATAATAAGAAGAATAATAATAAGTATGCAAGAGAACACTAATGATGCCTTGCTTTCAGCAAGCACCATTAATAATAAGTATGCAAGAGAACACTAATGATGCCTTGCTTTCAGCAAGCACCATTAATAAGTATGAGCAATAACAATAGTGATGCTTTCAAAAAAGCACCACTAATAAAAATAAGTATGCAAGAGAACACTAATGATGCCTTGCCTTTGGCAAGCACCATTAATAATAATAAGTATGAGCAATAACAACAGTGATGCCTTGCTTTCAGCAAGCACCACTAATAATAAGTATGAGCAATAACAATAGTGATGCCTTGCTTTCAGCAAGCACCACTAATAATAATAAGTATGCAAGAGAACACTAATGATGCCTTGCCTTTGGCAAGCACCATTAATAATAAGTTTAAATAGGATTTCAGTAAGTTGGCTCTCTCAAGCCAACTTAATAAGCTTAAATAGGATTTCAGTAAGTTGGCTCTCTCAAGCCAACTTAATAAGTTTAAATAGGATTTCAGTAAGTTGGCTCTCTCAAGCCAACTTAACTAGAAAAAAAAAGTTTGTTGAGAAAAACTTTAACTTGGCTTGAGAAAGCCGGACCAGAGAGTTTGAAGAAGTTAAAAGTAGTTAGAAGTTTGAAGTAGTTAGGAGTTTTAAGTAGTTTGAAGTTTAAAGTAGTTTAAATTTTGATTGATAAATGAATTAGAAAGAAAGAATAGTTAGAAAGAAAGAAAAAAGATTAGTTAGAAAGAAATAAAAAGAAAGAAAGATTAGTTAGAAAGAAAGAAAGAGAAAGAAAGAAAGAAAGAAAGATTAGGTAGAAAGAAAAAATTAAAGAAAAAGAGAGAAAGATTAGGTAGAAAGAAAGAAAGAAAGAAAGCAAGAAAGAAAGATTAGTTAGTTAGAAAGAAAGACAGATTAGTTAGAAAGAAATAAAGATTAGTTAGAAAGAAAGAAAAGTTAGAAAGAAAGAAAGATTAGGTAGAAAGAAAAAATGAAAGAAAAAGAGAAAGATTAGGAAGCTAGAAAGAAAGAAAGAAGGAAAGAAAGAAAGAATGGTGGATTAGTTAATTAGAAAGAAAGAAAGATGGATTACTTAGAAAAAGAAAGATGGATTAGTTAGAAAGAAAGAAAGATGGATTAGTTAAAAAGAAAGAAAGAAAAATAGATTAGTTAGAATGAAAGAAATAAAGACTGATTAGTTAGAAAGAAAGATAGATTAGTGAGAGAAAGAAAAATTTATTAAATTTTGAAAGAAAAAAAGAAAGGTGGATTAGATTAGTTAGAAAGAAAGAGAAAGAAAGATAGATTAGTTAGAAAGAAAGAAAGATAAGTTAAAAAGAAAGATTAGTTTGATAGATTAGAAAGAAAGATTAGTTAGAAAGCAAGCAAGAAAGAAAGATGGATTAGTTAGAAAGAAAGAAAGATTAGTTAGAAAAAAAGAAAGAAAGATGGATTAGTTAGAAAGAAAGATAAGATAAGTTAGTTAGAAAGATAAATAGATTAGTAAGAAAGACAGAAAGAAAGAAAGATAAGTTAGTTAGAAAGATAGATTAGTAAGAAAGAAAGAAAGATGGATTAGTTAAAAAGAAAGAAAAATAGATTAGTTAGAATGAAAGAAAGAAAGACTGACTAGTTAGAAAGAAAGATAGATTAGTAAGAGAGAAAGAAAGAAAAATGGATTAGTTAAAAAGAAAGATATATTAGTTAGAAAGAAAGAAAGAAAGAAAGAAAGAAAGAAAGAAAGAAAGAAAGAAAGAAAGAAAGAAAGAATGGTGGATTAGTTAGTTATAAAGAAAGGTGGATTAGTTAAAAAGAAAGAAAGATAGATTAGTTAGCAAGAAATATAGATGGATTAGTTAAAAAGAAAGAAAGAAAGAAAGAAAGAAAGAAAGAAAGAAAGAAAGAAAGAATGGTGGATTAGTTAGTTATAAAGAAAGGTGGATTTAGTTAAAAAGAAAGAAAGATAGATTAGTTAGCAAGAAATATAGATGGATTAGTTAAAAAGAAAGAAAGAGAAAGAAAGAAAGAAAGAATGGTGGATTAGTTAGTTATAAAGAAAGGTGGATTAGTTAAAAAGAAAGAAAGATAGATTAGTTAGCAAGAAATATAGATGGATTAGTTAAAAAGAAAGAAAGAAAGAAAGAAAGAAAGAAAGAAAGAAAGAAAGAAAGAAAGAATGGTGGATTAGTTAGTTATAAAGAAAGGTGGATTAGTTAAAAAGAAAGAAAGATAGATTAGTTAGCAAGAAATATAGATGGATTAGTTAAAAAGAAAGAAAGAAAGAAAGAAAGAAAGAATGGTGGATTAGTTAGTTAAAGAAATGTGGATTAGTTAAAAAGAAAGAAAGATAGATTAGTTAGCAAGAAATATAGATGGATTAGTTAAAAAGAAAGAAAGACTGATTAGTTAGAATGAAAGAAAGAAAGATAGATTAGTAAGAGAGAAAGAAAAAATATTGATTAGAAAGAAAGAAAGAGAAAGAAGGAAAGAAAGAAGGATTAGTTAGAAAGAGAAAGATAGATTAGTTAGCAAGAAATATAGATGGATTAGTTAAAAAGAAAGACTGATTAGATAGAATGAAAGAAAGACTGATTAGTTAGAAAGAAAGATAGATTAGTGAGAGAGAAAGAAAAAGATAGATTAGTGAGAGAGAATGAAAGAAAGATGGATTAGTTAGAAAGAAAGAAAGAAAGAAAGAAAGAAAGAAAGAAAGAAAGATGGATTAGTTAGAAAGAAAGATAAGATAAGTTAGTTAGTTAGAAAGAAAGAAAAGATAAATAGATTAGTAAGAAAGACAGATAGATAGATAGATAGATAGATAGATAGATAGATAGATAGATAGATAGATAGATAGATTAGTAAGAAAGAAAGAAAAATAGATAAGTTAGTTAGAAAGATAGATAGATTAGTAAGAAAGAAAGAAAGATAGATAAGTTAGTTAGAAAGATAGATAGATTAGTAAGAAATAAAGAAAGATAGATAAGTTAGAAAGATAGATAGATTAGTAAGAAAGAAAGAAAGAAAGAAAGAAAGAAAGAAAGATAAGTTAGTTAGAAAAATAGATAGATTAGTAAGAAATAAAGAAAGATTGATAGATTAGTAAGAAAGAAAGAAAGAAAGAAAGAAGGAAAGATAGATAAATTAGTTAGAAAGATAGATAGATTAGTTAGAAAGAAAGAAAGAAGGAAAGATAGATAAGTTAGTTAGAAAGATAGATAAGTAAGAAAAAAAGAAAGAAAGATAAGTTAGTTAGAAAGATAAATAGATTAGTAAGAAAGAAAGATAGATAAGTTAGTTAGAAAGATAGATAGATTAGTAAGAAATAAAGAAAGATAGATAAGTTAGAAAGATAGATAGATTAGTAAGAAAGAAAGATAGATAGATAAGTTAGTTAGAAAGATAGATAGAGTAGTAAGAAATAAAGAAAGATTGATAGATTAGTAAGAAAGAAAGAAAGAAAGAAAGAAAGAAGGAAAGATAGATAAATTAGTTAGAAAGATAGATAGATTAGTTAGAAAGAAAGAAAGAAGGAAAGATAGATAAGTTAGTTAGAAAGATAGATAAGTAAGAAAAAAAGAAAGAAAGATAAGTTAGTTAGAAAGATAAATAGATTAGTTAAAAAGAAAGAAAGACTGATTAGTTAGAAAGATAGATTAGTAAGAAAGAAAGATATATAGATAAGTTAGTTAGAAAGATAGATAGATTAGTTAGAAAGAAAGAAAGATTGTTAAGTTAGTTAGAAAGATAAATAGATTAGTAAAAAATAAAGATAGATAAGTTAGTTAGAAAGATAGATAGATTAGTAAGAAATAAAGAAAGATAGATAAGTTTGTAAGTTAGAAAAATAGATAGATTAGTAAGAAAGAAAGATAAGTTAGTTAGAAAGATAGATAGATAAGTTAGAAAGAAAGAAAGATATATAAATTAGTTAGAAAGATAGATAAGTTAGAAATAAAGAAATATATATAAGTTAGTTAGAAAGATAGATTAGTAAGAAAGAAAGAAAGATAAGTTAGTTAGAAAGATAAATAGATTAGTTAAAAAGAAAGAAAGACTGATTAGTTAGAAAGAAAGATAGATTAGTAAGAAAGAAAGATATATAGATAAGTTAGTTAGAAAGATAGATAGATTAGTTAGAAAGAAAGATTGTTAAGTTAGTTAGAAAGATAAATAGATTAGTAAAAAATAAAGATAGATAAGTTAGTTAGAAAGATAGATAGATTAGTAAGAAATAAAGAAAGATAGATACGTTTGTAAGTTAGAAAAATAGATAGATTAGTAAGAAAGAAAGATAAGTTAGTTAGAAAGATAGATAGATAAGTTAGAAAGAAAGAAATATATATAAATTAGTTAGAAAGATAGATAAGTTAGAAAGAAAGAAATATATATAAGTTAGTTAGAAAGATAGATAGATTAGTTAAAAAGAAAGACAGATAGATAAGTTAGTTAGAAAGATAGATTAGTAAGAAAGAAAGAAAGATAAGTTAGTTAGAAAGATAGATAGATTAATTAGAAAGAAAGAAAGATAGATAAGTTAGATAGATAGATAGATAGATAGATAGATAGATAGATAGATAGATAGATAGATAGATAGATTAGTAAGAAATAAAGAAAGATAGATAAGTTATTTAGAAAGATAGATAGATTAGTAAGAAAGAAAGATAGATAAGTTAGATAGATAGATAGATAGATAGATAGATAGATAGATAGATAGATAGATAGATAGATGGATTAGTAAGAAAGAAAGAAAGAAAGATAAGTTAGTTAGAATGATAGATAGATAGATTAGTAAGAAAGAAAGAAAGATAGATAAGTTAGAAAGATAGATAGATTAGTAAGAAAGAAAGATAGATAAGTTAGTTAGAAAGATAGATAGATAGATAGATAGAAAGATAGATAGATAGATAGATAGATAGATAAAGAAAGAAAGAAAGATAAGTTAGTTAGAAAGATAGATAGATTAGTAAGAAAGAAAGAAAGATAAGTTAGTTAGAACGATAGATAGATAGATTAGTAAGAAATAAAGAAAGATAGATAAGTTAGTTAGAAAGATAGATAGATTAGTAAGAAAGAAAGAAAGATAAGTTAGTTAGAACGATAGATAGATTAGTAAGAAAGAAAGATTAGTAAGAAATAAAGAAAGATAGATAAGTTAGAAAGATAGATAGATTAGTAAGAAAGAAAGAAAGAAAGAAAGAAAGAAGGAAAGATAGATAAGTTAGTTAGAAAGATATATAGATTAGTTAGAAAGATAAGTTTGTAAGTTAGAAAAATAGATATCTTTCTTTCTTACTAATCTATTTTTCTAACTTACAAACTTATCTATCTTTCTAACTAATCTATCTTTCTTTCTAACTAACTTATCTATCTTTCTTTATTTCTTACTAATCTATCTTTCTAACTAACTTATCTTTCTTTCTTTCTTACTAATCTATCTATTTATCTTTCTTACTAATCTATCTATCTTTCTTTCTAACTAATCTATCTATCTTTCTAACTAACTTATCTTTCTTTCTTTCTTTCTTTCTTTCTTTCTAACTACTTATCCATCTTTCTTTCTTTCTAACTTATCTTTCTAACTAACTTATCTTTCTTTCTTAGATTAATAAGATAGATGAGTTAGAAAGAAAGATAGATAAGTTAGAAAGAAAGAAAGATGGATAAGTTAGAAAGAAAGAAAGAAAGATGGATAAGTTAGAAAGAAAGAAAGAAAGATGGATAAGTTAGAAAGAAAGAAGGAAAGATAGAGAAGTTAGTTAGAAAGATATATAGATTAGTTAGAAAGATAAGTTTGTAAGTTAGAAAAATAGATATCTTTCTTTCTTACTAATCTATTTTTCTAACTTACAAACTTATCTATCTTTCTAACTAATCTATCTTTCTTTCTAACTAACTTATCTATCTTTCTTTATTTCTTACTAATCTATCTATCTTTCTAACTAACTTATCTTTCTTTCTTTCTTACTAATCTATCTATCTATCTTTCTTACTAATCTATCTATCTTTCTTTCTAACTAATCTATCTATCTTTCTAACTAACTTATCTTTCTTTCTTTCTTTCTTTCTTTCTTTTTTTCTAACTAACTTATCCATCTTTCTTTCTTTCTAACTTATCTCTTTCTAACTAACTTATCTTTCTTTCTTAGATTAATAAGATAGATAGATAAGTTAGAAAGAAAGAAAGATAGATAAGTTAGAAAGAAAGAAAGAAAGATGGATAAGTTAGAAAGAAAGAAAGAAAGAAAGAAGGATAAGTTAGAAAGAAAGAAAGATGGATAAGTTAGAAAGAAAGAAAGAAAGATGGATAAGTTAGAAAGAAAGATGGATAAGTTAGAAAGAAGGATAAGTTAGAAAGAAAGAAGGATAAGTTAGAAAGAAAGAAAGATGGATAAGAAAGAAAGAAAGATGGATAAGTTAGAAAGAAAGAAAGAAAGAAAGAAGGATCAGTTAGAAAGAAAGAAAGAAAGATCAGTTAGAAAGAAAGAAAGAAAGATGGATCAGTTAGAAAGAAAGAAAGAAAGAAAGAAAGAAAGAAGGATAAGTTAGAAAGAAAGAAAGATGGATAAGTTAGAAAGAAAGAAAGATGGATAAGTTAGAAAGAAGCCTATCATGATACCATTCTTCTTGGTATTTTGTTATAATTTATTTATATCGGTTTTCATTAATCTTTTAACTATTCAGCCCGTACTGATTTGGAGGCTTCACTTAAGCAACGAGTCAAAAAGGTTTTAAAATGTGATGTCCGGTTGGAGAATCCGTTCTATCCACACACATTGGAACCAGCAGACTGCATCATTACATCTCTGTGCCTGGAAGCAGCGTGTAAAGACATTCAGACATACCGTCGCGCTTTACATGGGCTGACCAAGCTCCTGCGTCCTGGTGGACTTCTGGTCATGGTAGGTGTTCTGGGTGAGACCTTCTACAAGGTGGATGAACAGTCCTTTTCTTGTCTTAGACTGAGTCAGTATGATATTGAGGAAACGCTCAGATGTTTAGGCCTCTCTATCCACGAGTTTAATATACTGCCCGTAGAAGACCAGAAGAGCAACTCAGTGTCTGACTTTGAGGCTGTTTTTCATCTTGTGGCGAGAAAACCTTCCGACTGAATTGAGGAATTTATATAATAAAGCAAAATCGGTTGTATTTAAAACTTGAGCATGCAATCAATCCTGTTTTATAGCCTATGATTTTTCTTGTTTATTAATAAACAGCACAAGATGAATATGAAATGCATAACTCTTAAAACTATACACACATATATGTTTGATCAACTAACGTTTTTTTTTTTCCACTTTATTATGGCTTTTATTTACTAATGAAATAAACATTGGCATACTGTGAAATCAATTTCATGACTTGCGTTCTTTACATAAACTTTAAAAGAGAGCTTTGCCTTGATGAACCATTTTAAAAACAGAAAGCCACAACATATGGGAAATAACCAACACACTTAAGCCTTGTATTATTTGAGTCTTTTGGTGACAGACAGTGGGGAAGACAGTTGGTTACCTGGGTTGGTTGAAAATATGACCTACATAAAGCTTGGCCTTGGTGTATTCAGTCATCACTTAATTATTAACAAATATATTGCCATTTAATATTAATCATGTCTGCAAAGTTAATGTGTTACATTTTTACAAGGTGTAGTTGTACACATGTGGCATGCTTCATATTAGAGTAGGCATGGAAGACTCTGAATAAAAGAAAATCTTAATGGAAACAAAACAAAGAAAGCAATAATCTTTCTTTAGCAATAATCTTTGACTCTCAGAGACTTTTTAAAATATATTTTGTAGCTTGTTTGTCACCAAGATGCTTTGGGGGTAAGATGTCCCATGCATATATTTTTAAATGACTGCGGTGACTCATACCAACTTACTAACTACAGTTTTTTTACGATAGCTATGACAATTTTTTCAATATTTTAACAATTTTCCTAAACTCTTAACACAGTCAGCATAACATCCGTCTGTGTAGGTTATACAATTAACACATTTATTGTTGCTTTGACACACAATGGTTAATACAAATTTAAAATGTATTAACACACAAGTACTTTTACACAAGCTCAACCAAGACCAAAACAAAGGATTTTTACTGCCAAATTTACAAATGCTTTCACACAATGTCAGAACAGATAACATCATGTTATAAACCTAACTTATAGGCTAAAGTAAAACTGAACAGCTGTTCATATTTTGAACTGAAACAAATATATCCCCTGTATTTTATTCCTTTGCAACTGAAAAACAGCTGATTGAAGTTATGCAAATATATATATTGAACACTCAGGTGTTGAAGTTCTTTCAATCACATGACCATATGTTATACAATAAAATAGGACCTCTTTGGGCTGATTTTGTGTGGAAAAGGAACAATATAAAGGAACAATATAAAGGAACAATATAAAGCAACAAAGAAAGTAAGACAAGGGCAGGGGCAAGAGCAAGGGGGAGCAAGGGGGGAGGGCCGAGGGTCAAGGGCAAGGTAGGGGCAGGGGCAGGGGCAAGGGCAAGGGAGGGGCAAGGGCAAGGGAGGGGCAAGGGCAAGGGAGGGGCAAGGGAGTGGAGAGGAATGCCTGGACGAGGACAAGGTAGAGGGAGAGGAGTTAGAATGCGTGGTGGCGCTCAAAGAAGGGTCAGAGCTAGGGTAACTGATGAAATAAGAGCTACTCTCATAGACCATGTCATAAACCAAGGGCTACAGTATCATACAGAATGGCTGGTGAACAAGTACAGCCAAATCTCAGCCGGGACACAGTGGCATCCGTTGTCATCCAACAGGTAAGATATTGTATAAGGGCATCTCCTACTGCAAAGTGTAAATCATTTTACCATGTATTACAGAGACAGTATGCCTCCGGTCTCTAATATGTAACTGTATTTAGTCTCTCTAAGGATTCAACGTCTACCTCCCTCAGGGGGCAGAGGAAAGCTCCTAAATGAAGAACAGGAACTTGCTATTGTCAACATGGTGATTTCTGACAATGAAATCAAACTGAAGGACATTCAGTCCAGAGTTGTAGAGGACAACCTTGTCTTTGGGAACATTGCAGCAATCAGCATAGTATCCATTTCTCGGACTCTAGCTAAACACAGACTCCGAATTAAACAACTATATAAAAGTTCCTTTTGATAGGAATGGTGAGCACATCAAATAACTCCATCACAAATACGTCCAGGTAAGGTTATGTAATACAGTCATTATTGTACTATACATTAGTGTGTTTAAAGCAAACTACTATAAACCTGGAGTACAGTAGGACATACAGTAGGTATACAGCAAAGAATTTACACATGCATCTGATTACTTGCAGAGAGTCATGGAGTTAGATTATTAGATTACCTTTATTGTCATTATAAACATGTATAACGAAATTAGTAAATTGGAGGCCAATCAAGTCCCATATGAAATGATCTACATTAACAAGGCTGGCTTAAACTTGGCGAAAAGGCTTTGGCAAAAGGGCCAGTTACCATGCCTGGCCAGAGAGGAGCCAACATCTCCATGTGTGCCATCTCCAACAACGGTGCACTCAAGCATAAATGTGAGATTGGCCCCTTCAACACCGACCGGCTTCTCCTGGTTTTAGAAGACCTGCAAGAAAGACTGGTACCAGAGGTAGAAAGGGGACAGGTGGGAGACCACTTACCACTTATGGGACAATGTGGCATTCCACCATTCCCGTGCAGTCACAGCCTGGTTTGACGCCCATCAGAGGATGATACCCCTTTACTCCCCTTTCCTCAACCCCATTGAGGAGTTTTTCTCACCCTGGAGATGGAAGGTGTTTGACCATCGTCCACAGGACCAAATGTCCCTCCTGTATGCAATGGATGCTGCATGCCAAGAAATCACAGCTGAACACTGCCACGTGTGGATAAGGAATGCCAAAAATTCTTCCCAAGATGCCTTGCCAAAGGAGATATCAGGTGTGATGTGGATGAGAACATGTGGCCAAATGCAGAAGACTGGGCAGATTAGAAGATGGCTTTTTCTGTTTGTATATTTTGTATTTTCACATAATAAATGGTTATATTGCATTATTTTTGTTATCTTGTAGAAATGTCCTGTTGCAAATAAAGCCTTTACTGCAGCAATTCTATCTTCTTTTTTCATAAACCGTACATTCTATAAAGCTACATTAATTTTTTTAAATTAAATTTCTGCAGCAAAATAAACAAAATGCACGCATTTACCAAACCCAACAAAACAAAAATGTAGAGAGGCTTCAAAATTAACTGCAGACAAAAATAATGCAGTGTCTGTAATTCCATCTGATGTTAATGTTTTTTTTATGACATTGTGCCATGATTGACTACATTTCCTGTTGGAAGAGAACATGTGTTAGTGTTTTGGAATAATTTTTTTGATTTTGAGACATGTTTGCAGTGTTTTGGTAGACAGTGTATTTTGTTAGTTTATAAATGTATTTTGAAAATTAATGTTGGAGTTTAGTTTACGTGTGATTTTGAGCATGAAATTAACTGTTTTGCCAATTATGTGTTGTTGCGTTAAGAGTTTAGGAAAATTGTTAAAAGTATTGAAAAAAATTGTCATAGCGATCGTTTTTATGTTTCGTTTTTTTACTGTAACAAAAACTAGTTTGGGACTGCTATTTAGCCTTGCCCTAAACTGTTTATTCATCGATATTAGTCATTCTTACAGTTTAAGTACAGTCCTAATTTACTTGACATAGATATAATTTGAATGTATGTGTATGTTAAGCAGGACTGTACCTGTGTCTCACCCATTTTTATGAAATAATTTTGTTTTAAACATAACTAGGCTTTATATTTTGTTTTAGGAATTAGGTCATGGCTTAATGGCCATGGGAAAAATGTGGGTCCCATGGCCAAACCAGTTGAGAAACATAGGCTTTATATTTTGTTTCAGGAATTAGGTCATGGCTTAATGGCCATGGGAAAAATGTGGGTCCCATGGCCAAACCAGTTGAGAAACACTGGTTTATACAATTCTATGCCAAATATGCAATTCTATGAAAATATAATGGACAGCCTGCCACAAAGCCTGGCATTAGAACAGCAGAAAAAAAGAAAGAAATGAGACAAATAATTACAGGTATCCTTTGGGAGATGCCATGCTCAATGACAAAGCATTATTAGTCCATGTAGATAAGCTAAGTCTATTATTTTTATAAAATAAAATCCATTAGCTCACAAGTTCTTAAGCAGATCAATGTTGTTAAAGCGGGGCTCAGTAGTTTCGGGATTTCTTCGCTGTATTCTCGCTTTTTGCTCGCAGGTTTCTCTCTAGAGCTCCCCCCACAGCTTCGGAATAGATATTTGACAACACTGTTGTAAAAACTCGTAGGCGATTCTCGGACACCAGAGGCTATAGATCAAGACATCAAAGCAGATGGGACATTCTTTAAAACGTCTTCTTCATTCGGGTTCGAACAGCGTGAGGGAGCGCAATAATGACAGCATTTTAGCAGATTTCTTTTGGCCGTAAAGCAATTGTTTACATCGCGAGACCTGATATCACGTGAGACTTCCTGATGCGGCGGCCGGCGGCCCGCCGGCTCAAAGTTGCAAGTGCGTATTTTCCGCTCACGGGCACCAGGGGGGTGCGAAACGACCACCATTCAACCCGAAATAAGTAATATAACCATTCCAATGACTCCGAAGCTGTTCAGTTAAGGTAAAAAAGTTACTTTGTTCAGAGTTTCACTTTAAAGGTGAACTCTTTCTATATTTAAATCATTTTATTTTTTACACAATAAAACAAAACATCTTTCAGGATACAATAATAATAATAATAATAATAATAATAATAAAATAAAAAAAAGTTATCAACAGGTTTATCAATAGTTGAGCACGTTCATTTTATATATAAAAATCTAAAATGCATCATGTCCGTTCTAGCAGGTTTGTAGGTACAGAATGCCTGTTTACATTGACATAATAAACAGACCAGCACAAATAAAAAAACAGAACACATCTCCTCCTGTTCCTTGTCCTAGCCCTGACCTGCTTTCCATTTATTTGGGTGATGTGCTGGCTCTAATGTTTCATTTGAAAAGTTCATATGCATTTCAGTTTTCCACCATTATAGGCTCATTCATCATATTCTCCTCACCATCTGCAGAGTCCATTGTCTCTGATGACGACTCTTCTTCATCACTGAGGGACTCTGTTGCTGTTCTTTTCACCCCTCTCTGTTTGGACAGAGCAGCGGCATAGCGAATGTTGTAAATGTTCCAGTCACAACTGGAAAGAAAACGAAAATGTTTAATCCTGATGAATAACTGGTGTGTGTTTTAAATATACACTGAACAAAATTATAAACGCAACACTTTTGTTTTTGCCCCCTTTTCATACCTGCCAACCTTGCAAAACTTTTTTGCAAACCGATGGGAACCTAAATACCACAGGGAAAGGGTCTTCTATTTGTGACGTGCTGTCTTTGCATTTGAACATTGCACATTTTAAACATGCATTAGCTGAATAAATGTTAGCCAATACAAACATATTTATAGAAAACAGTTGACAATGAATAGACAGGAGTCCAATAATAGCATAACGAATCACTAATTCTAAAAATAATATAAAGTATAAGTTCCGAATCCGACATATAATGAGGGCTGTGTTAAAAGTAAAACGTCCGTCATTTAACAAATTTTAAATGCTGGGATGGATAATACAAAATGCTTTTTGACAGAAAAAAAACAAGCAAGAACAAAATTTAAACTTAGCCCGTCAATTTTCATTTTACAATAATCTTCTCTGTGTGCGTGCGACGGTGTTTGTGAGAGAGCTCGTGCAGCACTGATACAACGGTACTTTTTAATCCATAAATAACTAACGCGCTAGTTTTCATACAAAATAAATAATATGTAACATAATTAGGTAACGTTACTTTAGTTATAATTAACACAATAACGTAACACATACGTTTCTCAACGCTGAGAATGAATGAATAAATAAACGCCTGTTTCTCCAGACTCGCGCTTATCAGTAGGCTCATCCACAAATCACAGCACTTTCATAATCACTAAGCCATAGCGATTTCAAGATTTTTGGTTCAGCATTACTTGAGCATTTTATTATTTGCATGACTGAATGTCTTCCTCTTTTCTGAGTGACCAACCATGAATAACTTAACGGAGTATTTTAAGATAACGTAATCCATGTGATATGTGTGATCATCGAATCCATAAGATTAAGTTAACCCAACAATCAACTTTCCACATTCTCCCCAGGCCGTTTACCTTCAGGAGTCAGAAGTACCGTACTGTACTGTCCTCGCTTATGAAATCAGTCAGACGGCAGGAGTGGAAGGGGGATCGAGCGGGAATCTTTATTGGTGTCGATTTTCAGTCTCTTTTTAATGATAGGACTTACGCATCTGTCAATCATCCCGCTTGCTATTTGTGGAATGAACCCAGCGCTATGATTGGTCGAACTCTTCTTCTTTTGCTGTAGCTTGATTTGAGGACAGCGCGTGCACAGAGGCGTCACCAGGTTTTTGCGTAGTTTAGAGTGACAAATCGTACCAGCGTACTTTGAAGTCAAAATGCGTATCCACTACGCAAAATGCATACAGGTTGGCAGGTCTGCATTTTTCATGAGCTGAGCTCAAAGATCTAAGACTTTTTCTATGTACATAAAAGGCCTATTTCTCTCAAATATTGTTCACAAATCTGTCTAAATCTGTGTTAGTGAGCACTTCTCCTTTGCCGAGATAATCCATCCACCTCACAGGTGTGGCATTTCAAGATGCTGATTAGACAGCATGATTATTGCACAGGTGTGCCTTAGGCTGGCCACAATAAAAGGCCACTCTAAAATGTGCAGTTTTATCACACAGTACAATGCCACAGATGTCGCAATTGGCATGCTGACTGCAGGAATGAATTGAAAGTTCATTTCTCTACCATAAGCCATCTCCAAAAGGCGTTTCAGAGAATTTGGCAGTACATCCAACCGGCCTCACAACTGCAGACCACGTGTAACCACACCAGCCCAGGACCTCCACATCCAGCATCTTCACCTTCAAGATCGTCTTGAGACCAGTCACCCGGACCGCTGCTGCAACAATCGGTTTGCATAACCAAAGACAGGGCTCGAAATTAACTTTTTTACTTGGTAGCACTGGTGCTCCCAACTTCAAAAAGTTAGGAGCACCAGCAAAAATTTAGGAGCACCCACCAAAAATTAAGGAGCACCCACCAAAAATTAAGGAGCACCACAACTACAAATTATATATTAACAGATTTTATTTCATCCTGTGGCCAAGATTTGAAATTTGGTCTTCTGGCTCTATATCATCTCACCCCGATGATATTGGCACATGATTTGTCATTTGACATAAATTTAGTGAAGGCAAGCTCTTCTTTGGCGATGGTGTATGCGGTGTTATATTCATAGACAGTATGGTTATATTTGACGTATCCTGCCGATTAAAAGCCTTAATAATTGAACCTGATTGTTTGCCACACACCTGTCCCTGCATTTTTTGCTTGGCACTTGGCACTCTATTGCTATTAATATGCTGTATTAATCTTTGTTAATCTTAGTTAATAAAAATACAGCTGTTCATTGTTCATTAATGTTACTTCACAGTGCATTAACTATGTTAACAAATAAAAAAAAATATTTCAATAATGTAGGCTATTAGTAGCCCAAATGTTGAAATTAACATTAACAATGGTTAACAAATTAAAGTGCAGTTTATTAATAGTACATGTTAACTGTGTTAACTACAATTTAATAAGTGGAACATTATTGTAAAGTGTTACCGATCAGTTGTTTTAACCATTCATTAAAGTGAATCGGTTCAAATGAGTCATTAGTTCGCGAATCGGACGTGTCATTAGTGGACGTGTAGCATACGGCAAGCGTTGTGTGATTATCCTGGTAGTTTATTTTTTAGCACAATTCACACTCCACGGTAATTTAGGAGAAAAAAAATCTCCGAATGCTCCACGTGAAACTTCGGTCTTCCGCCCTTTTTCTATCGTGTCAAATAATTTTGATTAATATGCGCGAGGGAGAGCGAGCAAGACAGCGCTCGTGTTGTTTGAAGACGTGAGAGTGCGCGCGCGCGGCCGGGGCTTTCTCTCGTCAAGCGCAGCAGTCACTCACGCACCGATCAAATAAGGCTTTGGCGGCCGCCAAAAAAAAAATCAATGCAGGAAAAACCCCGGGATTGGTTATATAACGTTGGATAGAATGACGGTCCGGCCATCGCGTATCAGCGCACATAAGGTACACACTGTGAAGTAATTTGCAAACGTTTTTTAGAGAAATGAAAACGGGTCGCACCACAACCATTATTTGCACTCGCACAAATGCTCCCAAATATATTTTTAGGTCGCACAGATTAAATTTCAGGAGCATATGC
The DNA here is from genome assembly GCF_949319135.1 of Squalius cephalus. Classification (NCBI taxonomy): domain Eukaryota; kingdom Metazoa; phylum Chordata; class Actinopteri; order Cypriniformes; family Leuciscidae; genus Squalius; species Squalius cephalus. The sequence continues at coordinate 55,505,154 of NC_137122.1, read as the reverse complement.
GACCAAAATGGTCGCAATTTCGAGCCTTGAAAGAATTTCTGCACAAACTGTCAGAAACCGTCTCAGGGAAGCTCATCTGCATGCTCGTCGTCCTCATCGGGGTCTCGACCTGACTGCAGTTCGTCGGCGTAACCAACTTGAGTGGGCAAATGCTCACATTCAATGCCGTTTGGCACTTTGGAGAGGTGTTCTCATCACGGATGAATCCCGGTTTTCACTGTAAGGGGCAGATGGCAGACAGCATGTATGGCGTTGTGTGGGTGAGCAGTTTGCTGATGTCAACGTTGTGGATCGAGTGGCCCATGGTGGTGGTGAGGTTATGGTATGGGCAGGCGTATGTTATGGACAAAGAACACAGGTGCATTTTATTGGCATTTTGAATGCACAGAGATACCGTGACGAGATCCTGACCCGACCCCCCCCCCCCAAACCCCTGCAAAGGAGAAGTGCTCACTAACACAGATTTAGAGAGATTTCTGAACAATATTTGAGAGAAATAGGCCTTTTGTGTACATAGAAAAAGTCTTAGATCTTTGAGTTCAGCTCATGAAAAATGGGGGCAAAAACAAAAGTGTTGCGTTTATAATTTTGTTCAGACTACATAGAGAATTGAACTATATTTAAACTTTATCCACAAAATTACTAAGAAAGGAAAACTAATAAATAGATACATTTCTATTTTAGAATTTTTTAATGGGTAAATATTTGTGAAAAAAAGCTTACAGTTTGGACAGATCATCACTATGTCTTTGGATGCTCTTCAGCAGCTGCTGTACAGTAGGCAGTATGGCTCCAGATCTGAAAATGACACACGACAGTCTTACGGTGGTCACCAACAACAGAACAATATTGATACTCTGAATACAGCACTGCAAAATGGGACTAATCTATATATATATTATCTAAAAAGATAATATATGTATATATATATATATATATATATATATATATATGTATATATATATATATATATATATATATGTATATATATATATATATATATATATATGTATATATATGTATATGTATATGTCAGTGATGCGCGGGTTGATCCGAAATGAGCGGGTGCCTGCGGTCACCCGCGGTTACCCGCGGTTACGAGTCATCCAAAAATATTTTTAATGATATTCGGGTCGCGGTCGGTCGGGTCGTTTGAAATAAAGATGCCAATTAAACCTTTGTAATTTATATAGTTCTAGACACAATTTTCTATGATTACGTTTTAAATTTTAAATTTAATTTACACTTTATTGGCTGAATAACTGGCACGAAGATGACGCACGAGCAAAGAGAAAAGGTGAAGACTGGGGAGTGGAAGCTCCGCAAATACACAAATAGAAAGAGCAAAGTGTGGGAGACATTTGACGAAATAATGAAAGATGATGACCAAAGTGCTGGCTTTGTCATGTGTAGGCTACTTCTTGCGATGATATTTACACATTTGATAACCACACAACTGGCACGACCAACCAGGCACGGCACCAGGATTCCAGTTTTGGATAAGCCAGACCAATTGTGGGTGGGCCTTAAATTAAAAACGTTAAATAAAAAACAAAATAAAAAAACGTTATCAAATCACTGCTTAACCTAATAAAAAAAATATTGACTAATATAGCCTACTGTTATATAGCCTAATATAATATAGCCTATATTATCTGTGCGTATACATAATAGGCTATAGATTTTAATAGCTTGATGCTCTTTAAATATTGTGTTGCATTGTAAAAGTAAATCCGCGATCGCTCTCCATGGTTCTGACCAAAGAAGAGAGCTTTGGAATCTCCATTATGCATATACCTGGGCTGCATTTTCCGATAACATTGTCTCTTAGCGCGCTGCGATAACTTAACTAAAGGTATACTACCACTAAAGGTATATCATTGCTAGGCGTCTTCAGGGCTATTATCCACTAGTCGCGAGGCAGAGAGGCAGAGGCGCTGGCGCCCTCCTTGCAACGGCGCTGTGTTTGGTAAAACATGATTTTGACGACTTCATTAAGTTTTGTTTTATAGAAAACTCTTTTTAAAAGATTTTCGTTTTGTATAAATTGTATCTTAATTTTGATCAATGTTTTATCAATTAATTGCCCGTATGTATTAAATAAGAAGGAAATAGGCCTATATAGCAGACAAATTAAGGCGCCGGTACGATCACTGCATGTGAACTGGAGGGCGCCGAAACTCAGCTTGTGCCTCACAGATTTGATAAATATAGGCTATATATTACAGAAAGCTTGAAATGTCTACTTTAAACGAAAATATTCAAACCAAAATAAATAGGTGATACTCTCTGATTATGTAGGCTAATCCATATGCAATGTGCATTTCTCATGGCGTTCATGGCGAGTCCGCAATCTCCGCATTGTCAACTTCATCTTTGCAGCGACGCAGAAAACACCAGTTTATTACTAAACAATTAAATGTCTCTTTGCTAATTTAGACACATTCATAATCATTACTTTAACCGGTTCTTTGTAGCAAGCTTTATGCATGCGGTCATTACGCTTATTCCTGTAGGCTAGCCTATTTAAGTAATTCAAAAAGCTCTGATCGGAACAAACCCGAACCTGTCTGCTGAACTTGCGCAGAAACATCAAAATAGACATAGCCAGCTTTTTAAAATTGTTTTTAAAACTAAACATTTAGACTATTTTAGTAGCCTACAAATTATGAGCTTATATTGACGATTTTTTATAATTCTTGACAAAATTAGAATATTAAGTTATATTAAGACGCTACGATGAGCATTATAGCTACTTTAAAAAAAAAAAATGCGGGTCAGGAAGCGGGTCGGGTACAATATTTTCTTTTTCGTTTTTTGCGGTCCGAGTTGCGGGCGGGTTAGTAAAAATGTCGGTCGGGTTCAGTTTGTTTATACATTGACCCGCGCATCACTGGTATATGTATATGTATATATATATATATATACATATACATATATATATATATATATATATATATATATGTATGTATATATATGTATGTATATATATATATATATATATATATATATATATATATATATATGTATATGTATATGTATATGTATTTTTAACTCTTTCCCCACCAGCATTTTTTTAAAATAAATTTGCCAGCCAAAACGTTCAACATTTAGAACATGCAGTATATAAAAATAAAGAACAGAGCATCTGTATACACACATTTACATGTTTTCAATTACTTGGGTAACAGCTGAATAGTTGAGATTGACAATTGTTCCCCCCCCCCCCGGCACAAATAGTATAAGAATTCAATAGCCATTGTGAGCTTATTCTGAAAAGAGTTATGTTGCTGACCGATTCTTGAGCTTCTGTCCATGTAGGGTGAGCAGACACTGAGCCCAGCTGAGGTAGAACTGCAGGTGGTTGGACTTCTCTAATGTTGAGGCCACAAAGTTTAGAAGCTTATCCACATACACATCTGGAAGTGAGCTACATACCACTGTAACTAAAGCATCAAACAATAACATGTAAAGAATGACAAGAAAATTAAGCATTTTGAATATTACAAGAAATCACAACAGATGTAAGCGTTTTAAAAGGGAACGCACTTTGGTCATAAGGGACTGCCTCCAGAACTTCTCTTATGAGTGGAATTTCATTCAGACGAAAAGACAGCAAAATTGCAGATGCCCACTCTTTTTTCGTCACCTGTCGCCGTATGCTTTTTGGTGTGACATCCATGTCCAGATCATATGGGTCAAACACCAGTGAAGCGTCAAGAGAGTGAATCAGCAAACCTTCAGTGGAGGCTGCTGCCCAACTGCGTCCTGAACGGAGAAGAATGCCAAAACTTCATTCCGTTATGAATTTCATTTAATGAAAATGTTGGGAAGTCTTGGAATGTTGGTAATGTTTAGAAATATACTGAAAGGATTACTGATGTGCAATTTGTTATATTGCTCTTAATGTGTTGTACTGTATAGACAAAAACTATACCAGTAGGTGAGAAGCGGAGAGAGCTAACACGGATCTCTGGTTTAAAGCGTCTGGAGCTCATATCACCTGAGAGATATGGAGAGAAAGCCATTAGAGCAACATTATATTCAATTATACTTTCAATGCTCCTAAAAGCATAACCCTTAGTTAAAATTGATTGGCAGGTTTATTGATAAATGAGGAGTGGACTCACCTCTCTTGACTCCGGGAAGACTGAGCTCTATTCCGTCTCCATCCCCTGTACCTTCATCCACTAAAGACAGATTACCAAACTCTGTCATCTTACGCCTGTCGAGGAACTCCTGAAAACACAAGAACATGACAGAATTGCTATATAAGCTAGTGTAAAATAATTCTGTAATGCTAATCTAATGATTATTGCATGAATACAATTGATTTAGAGGCATGTTAATAAAAAAAGGAAACTACTTTTTAAAGTGGTCATGAACTGCATTTTTTTATTTCTGATTCCTGAGGTGCACTTATAAATGTTAGTAGGGTTTTTGCCCTTTGATTTAAACAATGTTTAAATAGGTGGGTCTCTTTTAAAGGGGACATTGGATGCAACATTAAATTTTACATGGTGTTTGCATATGAATGTGTCCTAGCAGTGTGTGGACACAACCACCCTACAATAACTCCAAAAATCTCCAAAAAACCTTAACCGTCTCAATTATCAAGCAGTTTTGATTTTCTGAGCAGTATGACCCCGCTGATGGACTGTCAGCGTATAGGCATTGTTTCCGCCCTCAGCCAGTTGTACACTGTCCACCATTTTCTCCGTTCTCGAGCAGCAACAATGTCTTGTTAGCAAAGTTGTTGGATGTAACAGTGAACATAACAGTCTTCATTTACTTCCGACATCAGAGACGCTGAAGACGCAGTGGATTACTTTAAGTTTATGGGGGCACATTCCCTTCAAAAATAAAATGTGTTTATGTCTGAGTGAATCATTTTACACCAAACTGCTTTGTGAACAAGGGTCAATACAAAGGGACAAAACACAGGTTTTGCTAAAAAGTTGTTACTCAATGATGGATCAGTACCAACTGTTCATGATCCAGCTTATAGTCCCAGGAGCGATACTAGTTACGGCAGTAATGAAAGGGAGAGTGTGCACTTTATTACAGTTCATAGGAGTTGTATTACGGATATAAATTTAAAAAGAAATAATAAACAGAATGTTTTACTAGTTTATTAAGCACCCCCCGAAAATACACAAGCTCTGTATATATTTTTTTACTGTTAGTTGTAAGTGTTTTTGTGTAATTTGATGTGTATGTTGATGATAATGCAAGGGAGAGAGTTAGTTTATGGATAAGACTTTAATGCACACTTCTTATACCGTTTTATTCAGCTCTTACAGTGATTTTCTGGAGTGAAAACAGATGCTTCATGTTTTGTGTGATGTACAATGAACTTCATAAAACTCATCAGTAAAGTTTTGGCCATCATTCGGAAGGGGTCTGCTACAGCAGGCTTGTATTAATAGTGGATAAAAGTAAGATGACAACATAAGTTAGAACAGGCATAGTTTAGTTTAATTACAGTTACATCTCAATGCAGCATATATTCTCTGGCTCTGTAGGCATCATTGTCCGACTGACAGTTTCTAATATTTTCAGTGCGTGAGACTGTCCCATTTTGTTGCTGGTATGAGCTATTAAAGCTCTGCCCCCTCTTCTTGAAAAGGTGCCTGGATCACCAGCTCATTTGCATTTAAAGGGAGACACACTAAAATGACACGTTTTTGCTCACCCCCCCCCCCAAAAGTGGAAATTTTAACATGCTACAAAAAAATTATCTTGCAAAAAGGGCATCCAATGACCCCTTTTAAGACTTCTATGTAAATGCCCACTGCTATTATTGGCAACATCTTTGAACCACACAGTATTGTTATTTCTGGTTACAAATATCCAAATTATCACAGAAGTGGAGATAAAAGTTTATAGTTTGGATATAAACACGGAAATCTACCTTAGCAGTCAAAAGAGCAAAATCACCTTTTAAAACTAACATGGCGTTTCAAATAACAGTTGTATCGATTACATCGTTACACCACTAGGTGACGTCAAGTGACTATTGAAGTATTTGACATTGAATGATTCATTCAAAAGATTTGTTCAAAAACACTGATTCATCCAGTAATGAAACAAGTGAAGTAGTTATGAGTGAGTCAATGAATCATACATTCAAAACCTTTTTTTTTTTTTTAAATCATTCAATTAAATTTAATATTTTTAAATAGACTTCAGCAATATTTTTTTGTCCTCTAGTAAATTGTTATTCCTAGGTAGTTTAGCTAAAGCTAGTTTAAACTTGTAAAGATTGCTCCATTTAGGAATAACTGGACCACACAATTTGCGCAGAGATGTGGAATAAAACATCATTCACTTATCTTGATTCCAGATGCGTTCTTTCTGACTGCTAACAGCAACACTACCGGTATTTGTTTGAATGTTGAGCCGCAGCTCATAATGATGTGATCGCTTCAAAATTATTTAAAGCAGGGTTTCTCAACCTTTTGCCTACGGCGACCCACTTTTTTTTGTATGCCTTTCATACGACCCAAGGCGGAAAATAAATCAATAACTGAGATGCCTTTTTAGACCTAGGCTACACTGTATGCTTATAATTAATTTCATGAAAACACAAACATTTTCAATAATTAGGCAGACTATGAGGCAAACTGATTTTTACTTGCGTCAATGTGACACTTGAGACTGCTGCTCTGAAATGATGATATCCAGACGCGGTGGAATTTAGGAAAGGGTGACTCGTAGTGTCGCACACAAACTAGCTAGCTGCTGTCAGCCTTTTCCTAATTTTGTTTTTATTGACATGCGCACACTGCACACATATACAGAGTTTCCCACTGTTTGCTCATATTAACTATTCTCTTACATTGGTTCTTTATTTGTTTTAGCCAGCAGACTTAATATTTATCCATTTCTGGTCATAATTTGGAGCCAATGAGCATATGAACCGTTGTGGCATGCTGCTTATTTTGATCACGCAGTAAAAATTAGAATCCAAAACAAGGACTGCTGGGACGTTGTCCTGCTCCACTTCAGACGCTGAGTGAAAGGAGAATTTTATAATGACGGGACACTCATTTATATGACACTTTATTTAACAGGAAGAACAGCTCGATCAGCGCGTCATACGTCATTACACTATTTCAACGCCATTGCACATGCGCAGTCTGATCAATTGTTTACATGTTCTCTCGATCGGATTAGAAAATCCACCCCTTTCAATCCGATCTAAATTTCATTTGAATCGAGCTATGCTGTTCGCAACGTTAACAGTTCGCAATTTAGCGACCCCTAGAGGTAATGTGCCCTATTTAAGTAGAGCATGTGCTGTTCAGCCATTTTGTTGTCAGGTATTTGAGAGAGCACACAGATGATTTCCATCTCCATTCATACTTCACTCTTGAAAAGGCATTTAAGTGTTTTCTAAAATCAATTTTATGTAAGTTATTTGGTGTTTGTCATATTGTGATGTTGTATTTGAAGATGTTAGATGCGTGTACAATTTGAACTATTGGAATGTTGTCTATGCTATTATGTATGCTATGCTATCTATATTTGAAAATGGATGTATCAGATGAGGATAAACGTCTTCTAAGTCTCTTGTAAGTTAACGTATTTCTATTGTTGTTCTTTGCAGTTTTACACCGCTTCCATTAAATGCACTTGAAGTCAGCTCTGTCTTGGGTACTTTTTGGAGGAGTGTTAAGCTTGCTGCATAGCTATGTATAAGTACACATGGTGAGGGCAGTAAAACAGACTCAATCGGATCGACCGGTGTAACACCGAGAACACAGAGAAAGTCTCGCGACCCCCTATAGAATGATCCGGGTCGCAACCCACTGGTTGCGAAACACTGAGTTAAAGTGCTATCAGCCTGTGCCATCAAGTTTCATGCCAGAACTAGGTAATAATGCGAGGCAAGCACGTCACATGTATCTGACCTATTTTTAGCGGCATTCAGTATGGGATTTGACTGTTCATAGATTAAGTAATCTATTTCAAATGGATCATATCGACTGTATCCAGGGGTGGGGTTAGACTAGCCGCAAAATTTTCATTTAAACGTAATTAAATTAGTTGTTGCACACATCCCTAATAGCGTACCGCACGATATACGTCACCTTTTCTCATTAATATTCATTAAGCTAGCGACGGTTGCTAGGGGGGTCAAACTCGCGCGTGTCACTCATGCTAGACGCATGTAAACAGTTTACGGACGAGATGTCTACTGAGCTAAACCTGCTAACTCTGTCCGAGAATGATGTCCCCGGTGCTAAATTCACTGGTATAGAAGTAGAAGAACATACAAATATTCAATTGAAGAGATGGCTTGAGTGTAGAGGGCTGAAAAAGACGGGAAAAAGAGCCGACCTGATCCAGAGGTAGATTGTTATCGACAGAATTTCTCCCCCAAAAAACATCGCCTTACGCCACTGACAGTGACATTTTGCAGTTTCAACAAGCTATCTTTTACCACCCTATGTCCTGTCTGTCATATATACTATGTCCTCTGGTTGTCTTACGTCTGACAGTTGGGGGTAATTTATATTATTATTATTATTAATGTATTTGTTTTTTGTTTAGCGATCGCTAATGCTACTTGGTCACAACCAACAACACTTAATTTTTAATTAATATCAAATCTAAATTCTCTCAATTATTTTACCCTCCCCCCTAAGGCTGTTTCCTTACTACAGAAAAAGTAAATCTGTCAGATCTAGGGCCTACCTGTAGCATGACCAGGCTTGCTAGAAAAAGGCAGAGGCTGAACATGTCTTACATATTTAAATAAGAGTATTTTAAGAAAGTAGGCCTACATATGTTCATTCATTCATTCATGAGTTATTCATTCATTCAAAATAATGTCTAGGGCGTAGACCCATCGTTCACATTTATCCCTCTGGGTTTTTGGCTTCGGGAAACGAATAAAGAATACATCCTTCATATGTGGACGGTCATAGTGTCTGGAGTCGTTTCTGCAAGTTCCATAGCAGCAGTGTTTACTCGGCATGTTCTTATTTGAGGGATAACCGGCAGAAAACAAGCAGTACTAGCATGAATCATAAGCGAGCGCGCTTCTATGTTGACCCCCTTCCGGTTTACGTTGCTGACGTCACGCGGCCTTGCGGTCTAAAAATAGCACTCGTGCGGCACGCTATTAGGAATCCTTTGAATGCATCCATTGTATTCATCTATTATGTAATAAAAACTAGAAGTGGAAAACAATCATTTTCAGAGCTTGGTTTCAATAAATGCCGTTTTTGGACTAACAAGGACCTAACCTTCCGAGTTCCAAAACTTACAGTATGTTTTTAATCACACAATGACCTATTATGTCAAAAGATGACTTTATGACCACTTTAATAAGTTAATTATTAGACTATACTGAGCTCATGTCATGTACCCATAAAAATTCTCCGGTACCAACAGCCGATACTACGCAGCGTTTGTACACTTGTGTCCAGAAAAGGAAACAGTATAAAGGGGATAAAAAAAAAAGAAGGCTGTCTATGAAGGAAGTTATTAGTGGAATATTACACAAAATATAGTAACACATAGCTGTGGTGCGCGAGCTAATAAAGAGAAAAACGCGCAGTGGATTGAGCAGGCAGCGGCACAGACGCGCGAGCTGGTCGGGTGCATCCTTTTTTCACTGACGTCAGTGGAAAGTTTGTAGTTCAGTCGGATGTCAATGGCAAAGAAAGTAAAACGAAGCTTGTAGCTTATTATTAACGTTAACTGACACTGACTGTTACCTGATTTAATTTATGTATAACGAGCGATTCCCTACATTATTAATTTACAGGACCTGTGCAAGTCAAGAAGTTCGATTAACGCAAACATTCAAAGCGCGCCCCCCCGAAAACCAGCGTCTCAGCGCAAATACTGAATTGAATTGTCTTTCACGTCTCTTGCTTGTACTGGCGAATTCAAGTGAACATAGACAGTATATTCAAATAGGGTTCGTACGTTCGGTCTTAAAGGGGCAGCAGTCTTATAAACCTGATGCTGTAACAAATAAATTACTCACTGCTCTTGACTAAATAGGCTACCTTTTGAAACTTCACAAAAAGTTTAAGGTTTACAAAAATTAAAAAATTGAAAATTACATTTATTCAGTAATGAATAGGCTATGCAGGCTTTTTTTTTCACATTTGATTGATTACTGTAGTTTTTGTTGTAGTATCAAAATTGGAATCACTGGTGTCTAAACATGTATACCACTGACCCAATCCTCAGCACTGAGCCCTTCTGGAGCTGCTCTAAATATGTGCTGTACTGTTAAATGAAAGATAAAATATGATAGAGCAATAAAATGAAGAAGCAGCTCATACAATACATTTTAGCAGGCTTAATTAAGCATGAAAATAACTGAAGGAAAAGGAAATATTTATTTGAACAAATTAAGCCAATATATTTTATTTGAATACTAATATGATTTATATTCTTTTGGTTTCTCTACCAATATTTAACAATTACAAATGCAGTGAAAATACAGGTATTGGTTATATGGTATCAGTATCGGCGAGTACCAAAAATGAAAGTACTGGTATTGGACTCGTTCTGGAAAAAGTAGTATTGGTGCATCCCTAATTAATAAACTAATTTACTCAAGAAATCCTCTTAATATGATCCAAATAGCAGTTTTGTTATGTCTAGATCTGAGTACAAACAAGCAAGTACCTCCATAGCGTCCAGAGAGAGATTACAGGAGATCTCAAACTTCTTCTTCAGGATTTGTTCCTTGATGTTATAAATGCACACAAACTTTGACTGTCCACCTGCAAGGATCGATTCACCATCCGCAGAGTAGCACAAGGAGGTGAAGGACCTACAAATCAGTTAGAGGAAATATGTGATTAATTTTTACATACACATAGGTTCAGAAGGGTAAAAAGTTTATTTGGGGTGGAAATATTTAGGCACCTCAGAATTCATGCTGTTGTTAATTCAGGGAGTCACAAAGCAATACGATCGACAAACTTTAAAGGGATGGTTCGGAGTAAAATCACCCTAGGGTCCTTTGCACCATGACCTCGAGCCAAACAGTGGCAACTGAATATAGCGCAGCATTCTTTGAAATCAAGGGTTTAAAGTTTGTTGCTCAAGTGAAGCTGAACTCCCCTGTACACATTCAATTCACACAGACAGACTGTCACATGCAAAGTAACACGTTCATGCAGGCAACAAATGTGCACTTCAGAAGATCTGACAGCTGGATTTGAGCAAGTCTGCAAGATTTGTGAAATTAATTAAATGTTCAGTAGATATTTAAAGATTTGTTTAAAAGACATGTATGTATGTGTTAAAGTGCCCCTATTATGCTATTTCAAAGTTCCCTAATGTTGTTTTGGAGACTCCTATGAAAGGTTTACATGCATCAAAGGTCAAAAAACGGTTTAATTTTCTCATAATATACATTTGCACATCACCACATTTTCAATGATTCTCAAACGACTCGTCAGATGAATCAGTCTCTCTAAATCCCTCCTTTCTGCGAGCTACTCTGCTCTGATTGGCCAGACAGCGCAGTCTGTTGTGATTGGTTTACCTGCCATAACGTCAGCTCTGCGTGTCCTGAGGCTTCCTACACCGTAAACTAAACACAGTAGCGAACAATGACGTTGATTTTACCATATCAATGCGAGCGCGAGTCCAATGATGAAACATTGGAAGAATTCATTCAACCAGAACCTCCATCATAAGGACGACTCGAGCAGGACTCAGTGTTTCTCAGTGATACACTACTCAGTTTGAGGTACATTGAATGAGATGTTGCAACTGTAATTCCTCACCATCAGCATTAACAAGTGCATGTCCATCAACAAACCGATTATTATACTTATAGGCCTACTTATTTATTTACAGAGTATTTTTCTAATTTATTGTGGTGAACATGTGGAAATTATCAATAACAATGCATACATTAGCCGAGCTCTAGCGTGAATGACTGATGTAACAAACGTGGGTAAAACAAATCTTGCTCCATGTTTAATCTTTCCTCAAAGTAGTGAGAACAACAGACGACCTGCATTAATATACAGTTTTAGGTAATAGTGGTCCACAACTGATCAGCAGAAGTATTTCAGTAAGACCGTAATAATGTGAGTTAGCAAGAAGCAGGAGACATACACAATATAAAACTCAAAACTAAGTATTTTGAACATCATCTTTCAAGAGCAAGCGGTTTGCAAATCCTGGATTGAACTCCCGAGATTTGAGAAGCAGTCGTCTGTCAGTAAAATAAAGGGAACACAGCAAAAGTTTAGGATTATACTGCTGTAGTATCGTGGTAAAGATGAGTTTTAACCACTGATTCTTCACATGTTCGTCCTTGGGCAGTGAAAAAATCTGGCTTTACCTTCACATTGTAGAGCACAGCTTCTCCTCAACATGATGCTATCCAGTATTCACAGGAATCAGCTGACGGTTTGAGGGCGTCCAAGTTTTCCCTGCTGTTTGCAGGATGTTTTCATTCACTTAGAGCTATGTTACACTAGCCTGGATGCCAGCCGAACTTAGTACCGCCCACAACATTTGAGGTCAGGAAGTTCAGTCTGGACTTGATCCGTTGTGGAGTAATTATGCTCGAACCAGAGCTGTTCGGACCAATCAAATTATCAGGGCGGGCTTTATACGATGATGGACAGATGATCAACAGTAGGGTGGTCCTTATTTTTAAAGAATCCAATTGTCATGCTCTTAACCCTTCAAATTGTTCCTTTATATAAGGAAATACAGCATGCCAATTTTTATGGCAGTAACAATTACTGGTAGCTCAATAGCTTTAAACTTTCTGAGATTTTGATGATTTTCATAAAAACAGATCATTTGATTTGGTATTGTACCTGGCTAGTAAAATTCCAAAAAAATCTCCATAAAAGCATCTAATGCACCATATATTCCTAAATATGTATTTTAGATACATATCTCAGTTTACTTATTGTAGAAACTAAATCCAAATTAATCCATCCATGACCCGGTTTAGCAGATTTACCTTTCCTGGTGGAATCAATACATATTTCTATTGATGATCACCTTGGTTATTGTTTGGGTTTAGAGCACATTTTTTGGTTTAAAAAATTACATTACGTTCCTTGAAATTGACCCGGAACTTTGGCCGAATCAAGCATATTATCAGGAGGCACAGGCAACCATGCAATGAAAGTAGTCAATGATCACGCCGAGAGAGGAGTGGCTTTGATTCAAGAATACAGTGGCTATCTCACACACTCTGAAGAACAACCTGCAGTTTCTCCCTCATGTGGTGGAAGATCACCGACGGATCTATCCAGACTGCAAAAAGTCAACACTGGCTGCTGAGCATCAGAAATGAGGGATTGTTGAAAACTTTGTGCTTTTTTGAGATTGTTGTCATTGTTGTCATGTCAGTGTTGCTCTGATTTCAATAAAATGTACAGTAGTTCATTTGCAGCAACTTTTAATATTACTTGCATATCACAATAACACCGCACAGCTTAACCCTCTGAGGTCGACAAACGCGCCGGCGCGTTTTGTTGGATTTTCTTCACATAGTAGTACAATAAACTTAAATTTCTCCGTCATTTATGGTCATACAGAAAAAAGAATCTGTGATATTTCTACTTTTGTATGTGTCCACTTACAATCGAATCAAAACATTGTGCTTTTGTAAAATAAAGAAAATAAACAGGGTGTGATTTCTGCCTCTCCGTCGCGGTGAACTTTTTTTTCTTGAGCACGTCTATAAACTGAAACAAAACTCAGCGAATACTTGTCACACATTTATGAGCCATATACCTTTATACACATTTAAGTGTGTACTTTTAAATGATCGGATTCAAACTGAAAACAAATATTCTCTGTTTAAGTAATTTGTATAAAACCAACAAGATGTCCAGCTTCTCACGCGCTTGCTAATTATTTTTAATTTGACCACGCCCACGCGCGCAAAAGAGATTCACATGCAAATCTCCACATGGAACGCGAACACGCTCGTAACCTCAAAAACAAAGCACCAAAAAAACTTCACAAGTCTCTGCTTTTCGTCGAGTTTGAAAGACGTGCCGTGAGCTTACATTGGATTTACCTCAGAAGAACAACAACACGATTTGAAGACAAGAAAGATTTAAGGTAAGAAATTCTTACTTATTAGTTTATGTTATTGTTGCATAAACTTCACATTGCAGATGAACTGTTGCTAGATATATGGTGAATATTATAATATTTAGACCCGTGTTTACTGTTACTGTGTTTGTGGATATCTGCTCAAACGTAGATATGTATAATATGGTAACCATAATGTTTCATATTTTGTGAGCTCTGGTTTTGAATGCATCATATTTGGAGCGCGATCGCGTTTGAAAAGCAAAACGCACCAAACAAAGGCTTCATGTTTTTACTATTATCTCATTTCATATCATCATAACGAATGGACACATTTGAAGTAACATGATAATCAATATATTTTTCTCTAGTGTAGTTGTTACTGAAATCTTTTGGAAGATGTATATGCTGCTATAGGTTATTGTTATTATTATTTTATGCAGCACTGTGCATAGCCTACTATGCTTACCAGGCACAACAAACCTGGTGTTCATTATATTATATATTGTTGGAAACATTTGTGTGTGTGTGTATTCTGTGAATTTTAAAAAGCAATTTTAACCAGAAAAATCTCAAATTTATTCCCAATAAATTTTAGAACTATATTCCCTATAGTTTCTCTTGATATCAGTATGTTCACTTTTTATTTTCTTTCAGGGACCAGATGCCACTTAGTCCTGCTGACTTCAACATTCACATGAGTCTCTGTATATGAACATGGTAAAGTGAAAATCAAACACCTTGGAAATGAAAGGTATGTACAATGTTTTTAGGAATGGCACAAAGGTCTCTGTCTTTGGATCATTGTTTTTCAATAGTGTGATTTTTTGTCGTTTGTTGTGTATATTTGGATTATGTTGTGTTGTAAATAAATCCAAACAATCAAAAAGCCATTATTTTTTTAAATCTCCTCATTCTTTGTGCAAGGTTGCTCAGAATGACAGGGCCTGTTAGCTCCTAATAGGGCCATTAGGGAGTGTCTTTGTCTTTCTCAGGTGTGAAAAGCCTACATATTAATGAGGTGATCACGCCCCTTCGCATAAAGTTTTATCACACAAAACACGTCTTAGAAATTTTAAATCAATATATTGTCTTCTCTGAATGAGCAGTCAGGATGATTTTCACAGTTTTGGAGCAAATATTCTAGGCTACGTGATACAATTTTCAAAAGTCTTGTGAAGAAATAATCAGTAGGGGTTTCATGACCTTATTTCAGTGACAATTTTTTTGGGTATTTTCACAAACCACGCATAAATGTCATTATCTCAAAACTACAAACTTTTACATACATGCTGCTGATATATTATTGTAGCAGAGTTTGTGCTGAATACAGTGTAATCAGACTTTAGCCATGAAAATGTCACAAGTAACAGAAATAAGCACAAATGTCAGAGCATGTCAGAACATCTCCAGGGCCCAGAAAACAGCTCAGACCCCAGAGGGTTAACATAGGCAATCTTTCACATGATTGAGCTACCTCTAAATATCATTTTTTTTGTCAACATTTTTGCATATTTCTAATTTTGAAGTTAAAAGGAACAGTTTAAAAGGTTAAGACACTAACATTTTGCAAAAAAAGAAAAATTGGACTTGATAAGGACCACCCTAATCAACAGTAACGTAATCATCCACGTCACCAAAGAGTGTTTGGGATGAATTCTATACAACAAAGATGACTGCCGCTGGAGAATTGAGATTTCACGAGTTCACGCTTACAAAGAAGTCAGATAGAATAAATGCATATTTGGCGTGTTGTCCAAAGTACTCCCCCCCGCATTCTTGGCTGTGGAAGAACAAGCCAAGAGTGAGGAGTCGGGGTGGTGGAGGGATGCTGAAAACTGTCAAGGAATGTTAGGTGAGTGGACAGAGAATATATATATGCTTCCTCTCATGCTGATAGGGTAGACATGATAATTGTTTGATGACAAGTTGATTGGATTGATTATTTGAATGTGCTCCCCCCGAACTTTGTTTATGAAACATGTGTAGACTCCGCCATCGCGTCTGTTATAGAAGATATCGACAGCGCATTCATTTTAAAAGAGGAACAGAGAACCGCGATCAAGGCACTTGTCGATCGGAAAGATGATTGAAGAACATACGTCATTTACTCCGTTGCTCTGATTGGTTGTAGGTCTATCCAATTGAGTGCAGAGGCATTTTCTTTCCTAGTTCGGTTGAAACACGCCCCTTAATCACAGCCCAATGGAGCAGTATCAGATTCATATTCGGACTAGAATCGGAGTATGACGACATCAGGCTAATGTTACACACTACATGAAAGGTAATTTAAAAAAAATCCATAATAGGGGCCCTTTATATATGCTAGGGCTGTCACTTTACGTTCAAAAATCGATTGCACAATCGATCGGACCAACCAACACAAGTTTCGAAAACGAAAATAGGGAATCGATTTTAAAGGTCTTTTCTCGGAGCAAGTCCAGCTCGTCACGATACGCCCGCAGCGAACGCGCGTCACACAGCAACTCTGACAAACACACATAACAGCAAATTATACTTCTGCATAATGTTTCTCTTTTTACTACAAAAATGTGAATTCTGCCGGTATTCAGACAGTCTCGTCATGCATACAGATACAGATTCGGGCTACGGTCAACAATCGCCTACGTAGGCAGAATTTGTTTGACATTTCTAACTGTAAACACAGCCATATTGAAGCCTGCAGTAATGTTTTTCATTGATGTTATGGCAGTCCACTCTGCTTATTGTTTTTCAAGAATGTTGCACTCCTGTTTGTCATTGTGCACGAAACTTCACGCCAGTAAAGCAACAGGAATATTGCTGACTTGTGCGCGTCTCAAGCGCCCTCTTTACGTTCGTCCTAATGCCTGTTCGTGGATTTGCCCATATTTAACAATCGATTCAATAAACACTTATGTCTCAAAAATCGAACAGGATTTTTTCACAAAAGTGACAGCCCTAATATATGCTTGTATTTTTTTAATTCAGTATCATTAAAATGATTGAATTTCATTATAGACTTCAATTCAATATTAATACAATTATTAAAAAAATAAGCTAATTTAAAATAAGATTTTTTTTTTTTAAAGCATTTTGCTTTTTGGCCAAGAGCATTCAGAATTCAGGTTTCAGCCCATAATTTTCATTTCGGTGCATCCCTACTCTCTATGCGTGTAGTATGGCTTTTATGCACAATTTTTATACAGAATTTGGGGGTGGCAAAAGTCGTGGTCACACTAGACTTTGAGCACGCAAAATTTCTATGGACACTGCAGCGGGCGTAATATGATGTCACACTCTGCTGCGTCTTTATAAAAAAAAACAGTTCAGAATATAATACATCCAAAATACCTCCACTTTGCGGTAATCCTGCAGATTTATAATTTGCGTTTTTAAGCAAAGAGGCCGAGCTGTGACATATCAACCTTCTATTGGTCACACGTCTTAACATGATAGAGATTTGCAGGTGAGAGTTCACCAAGCTTGAATTTTGGAATGCTGCGGAATTTTCGGTCTCCTGCATTCACATACGTATAAATGGAAGTTAATGGACCGAAAAGTGTAATATGACCGTCCCTTTAGATCACCAAAGATTTAAACCCCTAGAGTACTGAATAAAAGAATAGCAATTTGGAGATCATTTCCAAGCTCATCTGCTACTGTCTGACTTACTTTCCCTTGGCAGACTGTTTAGCAGTGATCTTGTCTGTCTCTTTACGTCCCATCTGCAGGTCATGGCGGCCAACAACACAGCCAGTCTGTCCTCCAGTCTGAGGGTTCCAGAATGTGATCTCACCATCCAGACAGGCCACTGCCAACTCTTGACCATCAGGACGATACGTTACAGCCAGTCCTGAATGAGCACAGGTGCAAGACATCTTAAAATAACTTTTCTTTCCAATCCATCTGCTTTATTTCTTTCTGAATAGTTTCACATCAACTGTCACTTTGTGAACTTGCCATCAGAGTTGAGCCGCAGGGTCTCTTTGGTCTGCCAGCTGTCTAGCATGTCCCACAGCCGGACAGTTTTGTCCCATGACACACTGGCAAGCACAGACTGGACTGGGCTGAAGCACAAGTTGCTGACCGGACCCTCATGACCACTGAGCACCTGCACCAACAATAAAGAGTTACAAAGGACTGAATTCTTGGCCTAGACGGAAAATTATGGACCCACTGGGCCAAAAAACGTAAGGCTTCAAGTGAGTACTTCAAGTAAAATCGAACAACAAATTTCAGTAAAGTCATTTCCAACAAAACCAGTCCAAACCGAACTTTGTATGGACTATGGAGTTTGTTTTGGGAGTTCAAAACAGCTTGCCGTAAAAGTTCGCTATGACTGGTAAACACCTTTGTACTACCATTGGTCCGTGGCGATTACATAATAGGTAATAATTCATTCATTCAATAATTAATTTCTCCTGTTCAATCCTTGAATGATTGAAAACATGAACACACTGGAGAGCTGCTTTATAGAAGAAACTGAAGTTGTACTTCTGATGAAATGAGACACTGACACTGTTTTTCATGTTTAATATGGTAAAGATGCTTGATTTTAAAGGCACACTATGCAGTTTCCGTTTTTCTCAAACAGCGATCCCTAGAGTCGCAGTGGGAGTACTTGCATGTAACGTTACTGTCGTAAATACCACTCACGCAAAGCCGTCGTTTTCTTTTCTTTGACTCTTCCGACCGCGCTTTCTTCGTCGACTCTGCCGAAGCTGTTAAATTAAGGTACAAATCTTGCATAGTGTGCCTTCTATTGTAAGCAATCTTTAGTATACAGCGATACAGAAATAAACGTCATGTGAATTTGCAGAGCTTTCCATGTTGTTATAATCTGATGCTATTCTTATGCTTTTTTTAAAATGCTTGCTGTTTTCTCAAATTTGTTGTGTTTATTTTGTTAAGAGAAGAAAGCGTGCAGCACATATTTACATATTCATCTATACACTGCTCTCACCAGTGTGGGAGGCGCCGGATGTTCGCTAACAGAATATCGCTGTTCACATATTTCAAACTTCTTTTTACCCTAGCGAAGAACGAAAAAGAACTTTGAAGCGAGTATATCAGGGCCTTATTTCAAACCTAATGTTTAGCTAACCAATAACTACAGTATCATTTCTATTTTTACACCATGTAAAGACAAAAAAGCTGTTTATTGATATAATCTGACAACTGTATGGAGAAAAAAAAAAGATATTACACCTCTAGCAGTCGTCCAGTCTGCATGGACCAAAGGAAGATCTCAAAGGAGTCCTGAGAACCTGCACACACCAACTCCCCACTACTGTCCACTGCCAGAGAGGAGAACTGGGCTGGTCGTGGTGATGTCATGGTACGGAAGTTCCGGTATCTGAGAGAACAGAGTTTAGCACACAGAGTTTTTTTTTAATCTGTACCCAGAAATATAGATCTATCCACAGATGAAACCCAAAAAATTTGAATATTGTGCAAAAGTTCGTGTATTTCAGTAATTCAAATTAAAAGGTGAAACTAATATATTTAGTATATATAACTATATACATATGCATGATTATACTTTTCAGAGGGCTGACATTTCTGTATTTAAAATCTTTTTTTTTTTTTATTGATTTCATGTAATATTCTACATTTCTGAGATTTTGAATTTGGGGTTTTCATAAGCTGTAAGCCATAATCATCAAAATTATAACTTTTGCATGATATTCAGATTTTTTTGAGTTTCACCTGCATCTATCTGCAAGTTATTTTTGTTTTCACAAAGTCTGAGAGTATCTCAGACGCTTAAAGATTGGTCTACTTTTGACTCACAATGGATTCAACTCAATTTCGAACATGGGACTAATAACAAAGATGGACTTGTTTATCAGTGATGCACCATAATGATTTCTTTACAGAAAATTTTTCTTTAGCCAAAACCCAAAAATAAAGTTTGTTTAATAATCAATTAATTTTTTACAGAAGACCATTTATATATAAACTTTTCTACTCCAATTCACATGGACATCTTGGATGACATGGGGGTGAGTAAATTATCAGCAAAAGTTTTTTTAAAAGTGAACTAATCCTTTAAATGTTTAACCAGCAAGGCTTTAAAGCACATGCTAATATACTACGATATTTCTTCAAAAGCAGATCGGAGACATTTTAATCGTCCACGTTCAAAAATCGTGATATCACACACCCCTATGAGCTATGGTCATTTAATGGCTTTCCTGAGGTAAATGTAACGTTATGTGACATCGTTTATAAGCTGTTTATTGACTTCTTTCTGCAGTTGAAACACTGAGTGATTACAAGAGACATGATTCATTTCACAAAATGAACAACATGATACCTGTGCAGGTCAAATGCTCTGACAGTGCCATCTAGTGAGGCGCTGACCACCACAAAGCCACTGGAAGTGAAGGCAACATTGGTGACACTGCTGGAGTGTTCAGTGAACGTCACAAAACAGAGGCTACTGTTGGTGTTCCACACTTTTACCTGGAAAGTAGCAGTTTAACTTAATCTCACACTTATTTATTCTCTCAATAAAAACCTATCGTTAGAAGACTCACCTTCCCATCATCCCCTCCAGTAACAAGATACTGACCATCAGGTGAATAAGCCAAAGAGTTCATGTTGTTGAAGTGTCCTTGCTGTTTGAAAACATAGGACTCACTCTGCCATTCCCAAACCAGCAGCTGGCCCAGACCTTTAACATAGAACAGACGCAAGAAATTATAGCAAAGGATAGCACACTGTTGTGCTCTTAAGAAAAAGACCTGGTTGTAAGAATAATACCTGAACAACCAAAGCCAATCCAGTCACCAGTGGGGTTCATAGCAATGGTAGAAATCCTCTGATCTGAAATACTAGATGTGAATTCAATAAACAATTCAATAAACAGCATGGAATAAATTCACAGCAATGCAGTCACAAACAATAGTGGTTGATACTGAAGATAGATGAAAATCGAAATTTCAAGACACACTGGAGGTTGAAGCTGGGTAAAAATGCAGAGACCTTCATTTAGGCAATTTTTATATAAAGATTCTTAAAACCTCAAGATATTTTACTTTAAACGAAATGCAGCTTTCTATTAAGATGTCCTTGTAAGGCTCCACACAATAACATTGTGTGGTTTTAAAGAACCACACACAAAAAAAAAACCCTCAGACTTTCTTAACTCTTCAAAAAAAGCTGCGACACATAATATGTAAGATTTACTTCAATCGTAATTCACACAGAAGTTTTTTTGTTTGTGCTGATTATTTTGTTGTTAAATAAACAGCAAATTAACTGCACAGTTTGGGCTCTGTTGTTCATTTTTAAAATGTATATTCTTGTAACATACCAAGTTAGAAGGTTCCCTGAATAATTTACAACATTAGCTGAAATATCATTGTTTTTCTAAATACAAGTAAAAAGGGCATCATAACTGAAATATGCCCAAAATACAATTCAAATCGAGAGCTCAACCGCAATTGCATCATCCCAACTGGAAATATAATTTGACAAATATTCACTTGAAATATGGCAAACCTGAGTGAGTGAATGAGGTCAAATTCTGGCATCTCATGCAGGTGGAAAGCTCCAGATGCAAAGCCGGTCACAAGAATGTGTGTTTTCTTGTGGAAGGCAGCCGCTGTCAAATTGTTGAAATCCCCTTCCTTGTTAAAATAGTGTCTGTTTAAATGCAATATTAGAAACGCATCTTTGCATGTTATTATACACACGAGAGCTTTTTCCATGCTCTACAATCAGTTTAAAGGCCTGTTCAGACCAACACAAATGTTCAACATGAAAATTCAGCCCAGTTTTTGCATGTAATTTGTCTGTTCAGAATAAACACTCTTTGACAGTAGTGGTGCTTACAGAAGCACAGAAACAGTGGTACACAAGGAAAGCGGTTTGTTATGCTCATCAAGATGCTAAAATACATCAGTTAAAGGAGTCATAACCTGCAATTTTCACTTTTCCACGAGAATCAATGTATGTTATGATTGCCTAACGATTATACACTGGCCGGGAAGCCAATATTTAAAAGTGAAGCCTTTGTTTACCTCAGGGTAAATAAACCAGCGCACGTGCACGCGCACTCAAATACGAGATTTTGATTTCAGCCCCGTCTTGACGTCATGACGGGGCAGGATATACCATATATGGACACCGCAAACCTATGCCGCGGGAAGCCCGCCCCTCTCCCCCTCATATTCAGTTCAGTCGAGAAAGATGGAGAAACGAGTACACACCTGAGTTGCTCTGTGGTTGACTGCCACAAACAACATGTAAATGTGTTTTCTCTACCAAAAACGGACCAAACTATCGGGGACCAGTGGATGAAATTCATTTTTAATGACGCTGTCCCAACAACCCTTTCAACTGGCTTATCGTTAGGAGTCTGCGCTAAACAGTTCACACAGGAATCATACACAAATTTGGGGCAATATCAGGCGAAGTTGGCCTCGAAGCTCTGTTTGGAAAAAGGTGCAATTCCAACCATCAGAGACTTGCCTGAAACTGAAACGGTAAGACTGAGTTTTTATTGCTCTACTGTGTGTAACAAACAGCAGCTAACTGCTAATGCGGCTATTGTATGCTAGCGGGAGTATTAGCTTTGAGGTAAACATGGGGAATGGCTGCTAACGTTACTTTGCAAACAACAAATGACTGAGATCATCATGAATTCGGCTATTGTATATTGATTGCCTAACGCTTATACACTGGCCGGGAAGCCGATCGCGGCCAGGTCGGGTTCATTCATAACTTGCGCCATGATGTCATTTTGGAATGATATGCTAAAGCGTTACCTGCGGTGTCAACCCCCCTCCTTCCTGCCACCAATCAACGCGCCCCTCATTTGCATTATTAAAATGACCGTCCACGACAGCCAAAATATCGCATCAGATCTCGCGAGACAATAATGCCTTCAGAAATAAGGGTCTGAGGAGCTCTGTGTTTATTTTTTTTTCCACTTTTCTTTTTTAGAAGGGCCTGAAAGACTATAATACAGCAGTAGGTATCCAAGGTAATACTAGGTTATGACTCCTTTAATTTTCCC
Source organism: Squalius cephalus (assembly GCF_949319135.1). Lineage (NCBI taxonomy): Eukaryota > Metazoa > Chordata > Actinopteri > Cypriniformes > Leuciscidae > Squalius > Squalius cephalus. The sequence goes on along the minus strand of NC_137122.1, from coordinate 55,482,083 downwards.
CCCCTTTTTATAAATTTTCTTATGTTTGGTCATAATTGCCTTTATGTGTTCATTGTTCAAAATATTGCAGAATACAAATACGAATCACATATACTAATTAACATATAACGTCATCTAGCAACATTAAGCAACTTTTTGAGCAGGCTTATTGCAAGTAGTTGGCAATTGAGATTAAAACACCTCTTTGTAAAAAATTCCATCATGCAAATCGTTTGTTTTAGTATTAAAAGGTGCATTAACTGCCGTTCATTCAAATTAAAATGATTTTCGCACCTTATTTTTGCATAACATTCGTCTTGGTATGAACAGGCCTTAAGAATTGACCAAAAGATTGAAGAGATAAGGATAGTTTGGGAGAGATAAACTGACAAACTCACTTGCTCCTCAGTGAATAGTGAACATTTTTGATGCCTTCCACCTCTTTGGGTGTTTCTGCGCTTCCTTTAATCACATCATCCTCGCCTACAATTTCCACAATATCATCATCATCATCTTTTTCCTCCCCAACCTCATCTCTGCTTTTTTTCTCCTCCTGCATCTTCTTTTTCTCAGAGTATTTTGGTCCCTTCCGTAAGCCCTCGAGCTCAGTGTCACTTTCCCATACGCACAAAGTGCCCTCCTGGCTCACTGTGTACATCTGTAAAAACAAGTGAAAAGCAGCTTAAAGGTGCCACATTTAAGCACAGGTATGTCATTAGAGCACAGCTAAAACAAAGTAATTTCAGTGTTCCTTTCAAACTCAGTCCCTCATAACACTACACGAAAGCTTTCAAAGACTAGGTTTGTTATAAACTAAAGTTTTGAATATTATAGATAATGAAAGAGAAATCCTCCCACATGCAATTCTCCATATTGAGAATGATCAAGTCCTATTAAAAGAGCTAGCAAATGAGCGGATTAACTGAACAAGATATACTACACTGAAAAATGTGGTGCAGAAAATATTTTCACTTAATTGTTAGTTAAATTTCACAAATAATTACAAAGAAACACCAAGTAACATCTAATTAAATGTGAATCTTTGTATTATATAGTAATAGTATTTTCTTGTAAAACACGCTCCAATAATCTGTTTTATTTACAACTTTCCAAAAAAATATTTTTTTACAGTGTACACCAGGGTTTCTTGTGTGGGTCAGGTCAATTGAGGATGGTTATGATGTGTAGCTTATAAAATTAAAAAGTATTACTTTGAAAGACACTGACATTACATGACATTTTCTGAAAAGAGAAATGTTTAAAACAAAAATTTGGTTAAAATGGAACCACTTCCCAAACCAACTGGTAGGTTCTGTTTGGGAAGAGTCTTGTAGAGTCGAGTTTTGTAGTATTGCAATGTTGCAGAACTGCAAGAAAAAATGCAATGAATTAACAATCTATTACGACTTCTTCATGTTTAATATACAACAATACGTTGCAAAATACTCTTGTCTTGACCCGATTAAATAGTAAAGAAAGGGCTGCTAGTTGATTTACCCATGTGCTACACAAATGCAGCAGATACTTTTTACAAACTTACATCCAAGCTGTCCTTCTCAAAGAAACAGCCCACTATGATGTCCTTATGACCCCCAAGCGAGTAGTAGATGAGATTCGCCCATCTTTCTGCTCCAAAGATCCAAGTGGTCATGTCCTTGCTACCAACAGCAAAGCACCTAGTTATCAGAGAAGGAGAGTAGAGTGTAACTGGTTACATAGTGGTAAAATACAGTCCAAGAATTGTTTGCAGTGTGTTATATATCAAACACATTACTAAATACCGTGGGAAACCAGTATGTGAAAATGGACAAACACAAAACATGTGATTTATATTTGTTATCGCACTGAAATAAAAGAAAGAAAGTATAAATCGCACTGTAACAAAATGACTGCTGTGAGGCGGCATTCATACATCAAAGGAAAGAATATAGAAAAAAATATTTCACGCACTTGGAATCATCCGTCCAGTCGATACAAGTCGTCTCATCAAATGGTCCATAATAACTCTTTTCTAATGCAAATGCATTAAACTCTCTGTTTTTTCCAGGCGCATCATACATTAGAGCCACATTTTTCTTTGTTATTACAAATTTCCTATAAAAAATTAAAGGAACATGAAATAAGAGCTACTCATGCATAAAGTCATATTGTGTAGATAAAAAGCGGTGTGCAGGTGTGTAATAGCTGACCTTCCATCAGGGGAGAAGGACACACTGTGAACAGGATTATGGAAGTGATGATGGTAAAGTACTGCCCGAGTGACCAAGCTGACCAGTATGGCTGCTCCATCTGAAACACATTCATCAAACGGTGTTAAACTCAAAACTTTCTTGGCATAACAAATAACCAACAAGCTGTAATGCCACATTTTTCCAACTTGGACATTGGAGTCCAAAATTACGCTTGTTCTATGGTTCCATTTTCTCATTCATTACATTGTTTTTCCCTTACAAATGATATTATTAGCATCATAATTTGAATGAAAAGCTAAATATTAGAAATCATTTCATTATTTCTTAGTATTTGGTACACCTCCCTTTTTCTTGAAAGGGTTAGTTCAGCCTAAAATGAAAATTATGTCAGTAATTACTCACCCTCATGACGTTTCAAACCCGTAAGACCTTGGTTCGTCTCCGGAAAAAAATAATGAAGATTAGATGAAATCTGAGAGCTTTCTGTCCCTCCATTGACAGCAACGTCATTGCAACTTTCAAGGTCCAGAAAGATGGTAAAGATATAGTTAAAATAGTCCATGTGACTACAGTAGATCAACTTTTTGTGCGCAAAAAAAAAAAAAAAAAAAAACTTAAATAACGACTTTATTCAACAATTTCTTCTCTTCCATGTCATTCTCCTACATGGTTGACGTAGTGTAAACAGTGCAGCGTTTCTGGGTTCTATGTCAGAACGTCGGCTCATTACTAGCCAGCTCCTCCGTCAGCATCACACGCATCACACACATGACCAGCGTCGGCCAATAGTGAGCTGACGTTCTAACGTAGAACCCAGAAGCGCTGCACTGTTTACACTACGTCAACAATGTAGGAGAATGATGTGGAAGAGAAGAGATTGCTTCATAATATTAAGGTTGAACCACTGTAGTTACGTGGACTATTTTAACGATGTTTTAACTACCTTTCTGGGCCTTGAATAGCTGCTCTGTCAAGTCTTCGTCGTTGGTTAGGAACCTGGGTGTGCTCTCTGATACCAATCTTTCATTTGAAAACCACGTTTCTAGCATCTGTAAAATCGCATTCTTCCATCTTAAAAATATATCTAAATGACGACATATGCTTTCAATGAAAAATGCGGAACAGTTCATGGCCTCATGGCTAGATTATTGTAATGCTCTACTGGGTGGTTGCCCTGCATGCATAATAAACAAAGTCAAGTTGGTCCAAAATGCAGCAGCTAGAGTCCTCACTAGAACCAGAAAGTATAACCGTATCAGCCCCGTTCTGTCAACACTGCATTGGCTGCCTATTAAACATCGTATAAATTTTAAAATATTGCTGATTACTTACAAAGCACTAAATGGTTTAGCACCCCAGTACTTGAGCGAGCTCTTAATGCATTATAGTCCTACACGTCTACTGCGATCTCAAAATTCCGGCCAGTTGATAATACCTAGAATATCGAAATCAGCTGCAGGCGGCAGATCCTTCTCCTATTTAGCACCTAAACTTTGGAACAGGCTTCCTAACATTGTCCAGGAGGCAGACACACTCTGTCAGTTTAAATCTAGACTAAAAACACATCTCTTTTACCTGGCATTCATATAGAACATTATACATTTCTATTATGCAAATCAGTTAAATGATTATTAGGCTGCATAGATTAGGTCAGCCAGAACCAGGGACACTTCCTGTACTCGTTACATCATAAGAAGAATGGCATCTATGCTAATGTTCGTCTTTCTGTTTATTCCGAGGTTTACTTAAACCTATGCGCGTGAACTCGGCAATTGACTACTTTGGACTTCAACCGAAAAACAGGATGTAAACAGGTATTTGCGCTGGCTTAAATAACATAATTTTTATACTTATCTTTCACATCTACCGCAGTCAGACTCACTCGTGTTCACTCAGAAGGAATCACTCACATTTTCTGTGCACTTGTAATGACACATCAAGGATGTTAAGAGCCTAAAAGCAGGTTTAGTACTTGCCCCATTGAAGTCAACAGGGTGCAAATTTTAAAAATAGAATAACTCGGTGTAGGCAACACTGATTTTTGTCGTTGTTCTCTGTATTGACAGCACTCCAAATGTACAAAAAAATGAGCTCAATGTTAAAATTGACCGGAGTTCTCCTTTAAGTCAGCCAGATCCGGGCCGTATCCAGATCAGAAGGTGGACCTGCGCCTGGGCCCATCCACAACGCATCCCTGATGTACCAGCCTCATCAGCCCTGTGAAGGCCTCATCGACACGACAGCCATCTGCACTGATCCTCAACAAACTCGTCTCCACACCGGCGTGATGACTCCGATCTTCAACCAGATGGAACTGGATAATATTCTAAATGTTCCGATCCAAACTGACTTCTGACCTGTAATGCTGCCTGGATCATAATCATACACTGTTCGCTCGTTGGCCAGAGGAGAACTGGCCCCCTGACAGAGCCTGGGTTCTCCCAAGGTTTTTTCTCCATTCTGTCACCTTGATGGAGTTTTGGTTCCTTGCAACTGTTGCCTTGGCTTTTGGCTTGCTTAGTTGGGGACATTTAATATTCAACAATATTATTGATCTACCTTACTTAAGGTGGACGATGACGCAATTTTCTTCTAACATCAAAGACACAACTTTCTTCTAAAAAACAAACTTTGATACAATCAGTATTCTAAAAAGCGCTATATAAATAAAGATGACTTGACTTGAAAGTTGCAATGACGTTGCTGTCAAAGCTCTCAAATTATATCAAAAATATCTTCATTTGTGTTCCGAAGATGAACGAAGATTTTACGGGTTTGGAACGACATGAGGGTGAGTAATTAATGACAGAATTTTCATTTTTGGATGAACTAACCCTTTAAGTAGCATATTGAGCCGGCAAGAACGCCACAAGTTTGTGTTAAAACCTGATGATCCATGTTATTCAGCATGATCTGAAAATGTTACGAAAACCTTGTAATTCTTTGGAAGCAAGGAAATCTGGGAGATAACATGGTCGATGTCAAAATTTTGCTAACTTGATTACTGACACAGAAAAGGTGCAGAATCATCAAGATTACATTTTATTAGCATTTTATGTTAAACAATTTCTTTGTTTCATAACCTTTACTCTTATTTCTCAGGATCAAATATGATTTTGGGTTATTTTCAAAAAGGACTTTTTTGAACAAGTTTTGAACACAGTCATGTTCATGACAGAAAAAAATTAGCATGGAGAATGGTGGACTTTCCAATACCTTCATCTATAAGTATGGCAAGATTCCCATCTGGAGAAACTCCAAAACAGGTGATGTTCTTTGTGGTGGACACTGGTAAGGTTTCTGATCGGTTACTGAAGAAATACGAAAAATAACATTCCTCAGCTGAAATCAGCATAACTTTCGCTTGTAAATGAGAGTGTTTTCAACTCACTTAGACTGGGCTATGAAATCAGTTTGTTTCAACGTTATGAAATAGAAATACTCACTTTTTCATATCAAAGACGGAGATGCGGTTCCCGACAGGACTGATGACAGAATTCCCATCTTTAGAGAAAGACAGGTTCCCGTGGCGATAAAATGCCCCTAATAAGTTGGAAAACTAGAAGGAAATGCAAACAAGTTCAGTCCAAACGTTCTCTTTCAGGCATGCACATAATAAAAACAATTAATTGTCGCTTTTATTTATTTAGTATATATTATGAAATATTTATCAACAATCGTAAACCGGCAGGCAAGATCTCACTAAAAAATATATAAGGAACAGCAATACAATTATTCACAGGAAGAACATCACGAATAAAATAGCGTCTGTCATACCTTGTATGCAAACTTCATGTTTTTTGAGATATTACGTTATGGATGAACCATTAAGCATCAAAAACCCATCATTCTACTGTGAGAACCTCTAAATACATGAACGCACATGTGTTCAAGATCACTTCTTCTTCTTCTTCTTGCTATTTTACGGCGGTTGGCATCCAGCTTATTGGTGCATTTCCGCCACCTTCTGCTCCGGAGTGTGAATCAGAAAATAGGTTTACAGACTAAATCCCCCTCCCCCACTCACACACACACACCTCATCCCAGTCATTCTGCACAATAATAATAATAATTAAAGCTGCAAGCAGCATTTATCGGGGTTCAAGCAGTTAAGGCCTTTAAGCACAAAAGCATCAAAAGACATCAAGTTTTATTTAGCAAGCATGTAACCACTGACATCATAGATGGAAAAGACCATGTTCTAGTTCTAGCATGATTTACCATGATATAACACATTCTAGCATGATTAACCATAGTTTGTCATGATTTATCATGGTTTACCATGATTTACCCTGTTCTAGCATAGTTTACCATGATTTACTATGTTCTAGCATGATTTACCATGATTCTAGCATGATTAACCTTGATACACCACACTCTAGTATTATTTATATGATTTATCAGGTTTCTAGCGTGATTTACCATGATTTACCACATTACTAGCAATTATGTGAAGTGTCAGTGCAAATGAACACTGGAAAAAAGGCCACTCCAATAAGCAAAAAAATCTGCCAATGGAACAAGTGAAAATTCTCTTGGTAAGATTTCTTGAAATAAGACATTATATTTAAGCCTTAAAAGATATGAGTGATATTGAAATTAGCTGGGAAAACTCATTTTTAGCTATATTTTACTAGTATTGTGATGTTTTGTGTCTCATAATAAGCTTGTCATGCTCAAAAATAGTATTTTCCCCTCAAAAGTAGCATTTTTTTATAGTCATCCTGTTTGTTTCAAGTGTATTTAACTATTTTTTAGTTCTATAATTGTTACACTGTTCTAGATTTAAGTCACCACCAACTTGAAATAAGATTGGAAACTGGCATTTTGAGACAAAATGTCTTGAAGTTAGCATTCCTGACTCGTATTAGGCAGTGCTCTTTTGCCATAATAAGCCATAATTTACCATCCTGTCATCATCTCAAGTGTATTTACCTTATTGTAAGCTCAACAAAAGTAATACTGTTCTAGATTCAAGACATTTTACCTACTAGATTCAAGACATTAACTACTGTTTACTAGACAGAAAAAGTGAAAAATAGACTTGCATTTAACCATTTTTTAAAATTATTTAAACAGCAAAAAGTCCCAGAGTACTGCATAAAAGGGAAACAGCTTCATTTTTCTCAACATTTTGGCTCACAGTATTTATGGAACTGCAATATGAAAACATAGTAGAACATTTTATAGATTATAAATGTAAGATCCCTTAACCCTACTCCCACACCTAAACATACCCATTTTATAGACAATATTAAAAGGATAAAAAGTAATGGACATGTGTGTAGGGAAATGGCAGTTTTATTAACAATATAACGTTAGCATTAAAAGATAGTTTGAGCCACTAATCCTACCCCTAAACCTAACCATTTCTTAAAACTAACGTTACGTAACTACAATTATAAAGAAAAACAACAGACATACACGTTTAATCACAATAATTTATTTAGTGAGAAAATGTCAAAACCGGTACCAAAAGTCGTTCACATGACGATGTGTCGCAGTCCCCTCTGGCAGTATATAATAGTTGTGTATGAGGTAACGTTACAGAGCAGAATTTAAGTTATTAATCCATGAAAATGTTAATCCGGTTTCGGTTCGCTGTTCGCTCTGTGAAGGCGCGCGCGCTTCTCCATTTCAAATGTAGCACACCCAGACAGGGCACACCAACTTAAACACGGCATGTCGCAATCTGTGACGAAGCATGCGAGAGCCAATGGCCCTGTCCCAAATGGCACACTCCGGACTTGTGGACTTCCTCAGAGTCCACACTTTGGTGACGTCATGTAGTGCAGACCTATAGGGCCCTTGGCGCGAGTCCACGAGGGTGCATTGAGAGATATTTTTGGGACAGACTCGATCGGCACGCCGGAAATAACGGCCTGGTTTTTGTTGGACAGGAGAAATCACATATTTGCGCTCCGACGTCTTATCTGCATGTGTTACCAAGGGGTACCGTTCCTTTAAGACAGCCCCCCCCAGAACAAAAATAATAACTACAATGTACTCACAAAAATAAGCAGATTTATTGACAAATACACCAATAGGACAATACATATGTCAAATCAAAGAAAAGAAAATACATTGTAGAACAAAAAAACTCATTCCCCCTCGAAGGATATTAATGACCAGCCAACCTCCTATGAACCCCAATACAGTCCCAATTTTGTCACACAAAACAACTCAAAATAAACAAAGTAAATGACACAAACAGAAATCATATTAAATGAAAGGAAACCATACTCAAACCAACACAAAGAAAGAAATTCCACTACAAACTTAAATCTCATGCAAATAAATAGTTAATGTGTTTTAAAGCATCAGTATAGTACAGAGAGTACAAGAGTTGGCTGGCAACACGAGGCTGGGAAGTGACATACAAACAAGGAAAAAAATAAAAAGGAAAACACCCCACTAGCCAGTACGAGTCACAACATCCATACACATTGCGCTGGAGGCATACAGCGCGCACATATCGGTACTGGCTAGATGGGGAAATCAAAAACCAAAACAAACTCAAGAGGAACAGCGATCAACTAAACCTGCAACACAGCCACTAATCCTGGACTAACTTCCAAGATAGAACCGGGCGTGACCAACGGCCTACAAATCCACACTGTTTGGCGTCTGCTCACCAAACCGTTCATGCACAAACCAACATGGACCTGTCACCGGACCGCACAATGTTTGTGTCTTCTCAACCAGACCACGTCTGTGCACCAACAAAAAAGGAAAGGCTACCAAACAGCACAATTCCACACAACAGATTGGACTTCCTCTCTAGGCCTCCCTAGAGGTGCCTGCTTAAATACCCTCTAATTGGCCACGCCCTCCACTAATTGCCACCTCACCGGCTACACATGTCAACTACACATCCTAATTTTACAGTTCTATATTTTTATATTATGCATATCACCTGGGCATTAAACAATATATATATCATGCTTATTTAAATGATGTATACAGCTGTACATAATAATAGGCTACATAATGTTCCATTTGAACTAAGATTACAATTTTTTGAATTCACCACGAGCGCGGGATGCCGGGATATGACGTTTACGGTCTCTGCTGAGAAATGGAGATGAAGATCACTGGATAAAGGGCTGAATTTGGATCTGTTTCTTGCAAACAACACATGGATTCTAAAGATTTTGATTACACCAAGCTAATAAAATTGATGTCTTTTGTGAATTTATGTTGTGTTTTAGTGTATTATGGGTCTGTAGGAGAAAACGCCTTTTGTGTCTCACGGTAAATAAACCATTACAAAATGGTTAAAGCCCATGTTGCAGGTTATTTTTTATTTTTTTTATTAATATAACCTTGTATGAAAATACCATATGAAAAGTAAATGCAGGATTAAAAATTGTTTTGCAAGACATAAGGGCACAAATTTAATAGAAAACGTGACCGTTTCCTTTTCCTTGAGGCTTAAAGCGCTTTTTTTCACCATCGCGTCATATGACGTCACATGAGGTAGTCGTCGTTTGGCTCTGCGTTCGCGCTCAGTGCAGAGATAGGTTGGTATTCAGTTGGAGCGGTCATGATTCAGTGTGTTTTCTGTGCTTATTGTATTTCAATTAATCATCGTCGTGGTAAATGATTGTGAATTATGGCCTGTCAGGACATCGAGTCCACAGGTTTCCGAATAAGGAAAAGGACGGTGCGATCTTCCGTGCCTGTGTGCGTTTTGTGCAGGGTAAGAGACGGGACTTCACTTCTGCTTCTGCTTTGAAAAACGCGGTAGTGTGTAGCGTTCACTATAGACCGAATGATTATAATCCCGGCGATATGAGCACACTGTCCCGCGGTCCACCGTCAGCATGTGGTTCGGCCGCCAGCGGGAAACATGACGCTCACGGATCCGTCAGAGATCACTTATTGTACATCTGTTTTACAAAATGTGCCTTGTCTTAATTTAATTCATTAACATATCCTACATAAACTTGTAATGTAATGCATTTATGTGTTTGTTATTAGTCTGCAGCCGACACTATTATTATTATTATTATTATAAATATAATATATTATGTTCTATAATTCATTTTCAATCTGTACAAACCGACTTTAATGTTTGTGTTGGCTGTTTCTATATATAAAGTTTTTGTACAGTAAGACAGTTGTGATTGTGATCATTTTTTTTATTCATCGTCACCAAATGGGTCAATTCAAAGCCTTTATAAAGTCCCTCTTCCTCTGGAAACTGTCTCCTAATGGCTGACACACACAACACATGCAGGTATGGGTCTAAGTACTAGCTTTGCTATTGCCTGATACATGATGATAATAATCTGTACAGTATTGTGATCTGAGCATAGTGTTGTACATATCGTCGGCTAACGTGAATATATCTATAAGCTAACTGTTCTCTCGCCTTCTGTCTAACCCTGGCCTGTCCTGCTCACTTGGCTTCATATCAGGCTCATAATTATATGATATCATCATATATATCAATTATATATGAATTATATATATATCATACGAGTAAACATTTAGGCTACAATTCCCCCAGCTTTCCGAGCTGTCATTGCGATCCATTGCTTTCCTTTGTTTACTTTGACCGCTCTACCTCATGTTACGTCACCTCAGGTTCGGCGGTTAAGCGATTTTCAAATGCGGAAGTAAAAATTTCTCACAAAAACGACTCCAGGAGCCGGTTGCACCAACAGGGCTTACGTCTGGTCTTAAGGTAAGTAGGTCTTAACTCAGCATTCTAAGTCCGACCTAAAAGTTACGACAGTTGCACCATCCAGGCTTAAATCCTCTTCTCGCTAAGACCAGACGTAAATCTTACGCCTAGTCAGTAGCAGGCTTAAATTCAAAATCTAGGCATATAATAGCGTTAATAGCCGTTATCCGACAGATAGTGTTTCTATAGTAACCACTTGATAACTCAGCAGTAAAGACATAGCGCGCCTAGACTTTACAATGAGTGGGCTTTTAGATGGGAGAGAGTTATTAGGGACAGAAGCAATCCATTGGACATTTACATTGTTACAATGAGGTTTCGATTCTGTCAGAGAGATAAACAGTTACAGTTTGTGTCGAACCACAACGCAGCATTGACACCAGCAGTACAGCTGTTAATAGCGCTATGTTTTTATGCAAATGGTGCGTTTCAAAACACTGTTGGAGACATGATTAATGTCCACAAATCCACCGCGTGTCGATTGATACGGCTACAAGTTAACAAAACAGCGGAAGATAGTTTACAGCGTAACCTAGCAACAGGTCAACTGCTATAGTTCCGTGGTCATTCACATGAACGCGCAGAGCTAAGACCAGGCGTAGTTAAGCCTAGGCTTAAGTTTGGTTGGTGCAACTGACGTAAAGTCAACTCTAAAGACTGGTCTTAACTAAGACCTACTTAGCAGTTAGGACCAGGCTTAGTAAAGCCCTGTTGGTGCATCTGGCTCCAGAAGCCTAAATAGCGTTTTATAAGTATATGTTTATATTTAAATCTAGTTCCTACATTATTTTTTCTATACATTGGCTTACTGGGTACTCTAAACTGCAACATGGGCTTTAAACGATTAAAGAAGGTATTTTTAAGGTTTTAAAGTGTATTCTTGTTTAACACCATATAGGCTAATCCTCCAAAACGTGTTTGCAGCAGACGGCACGAACAGAGCGGAATGTTATTATTTATGAGTAACATTTTAATAAATGTGACTGAAAATTTAATTGATAAGACAATTGAATGCAATAGAGTCAAAACATTAATGCCACAATATTAATATGCATAAGTTAAATAGGAATACGTACAAATGTGTACGTTGGTAAAGTTGTTCATACGTAAATAAATAAAGTTTTTTTGCTGTCAATAGCCTACTTAAATATTATACATACTCACTGTACTCTGCATTGTGAGTTGGGCATGTTGACCTGCAGTTTTCAATAAAGCAGATTTGTTGTCTCAATTCAAGTAAAGTCTGTTTCTTGAAACAAGACGATTCGTCTTTTAAAAATAACACAGCAGCTTAAAAACCTTATGACATGTCAAAAAAGCTTGTTTCATCTGAGATATGACTCAAAACAAGATACTACTACTCAACTACTGCTTTCGTGTTTGTTTGTTTTTGGGAGAATGGGCATGAGCATAAAAATGTACAGAGCCTTTGGGATGTTGCGCGCATGCTCTGTCAACACAAAATTAACGAATCACTCTCTGAGACAACGGTAGTCCCGAGTCATATTAAAGATTCGTTCAAAATTAACGAATCGTTCATGAACGACACATCAATGACATGCTATAGCCAGATATGACGCGCTTCTGCAACACGCATCAGCTGAGAATCTCTTCACCAAGCCAACGCGCAAACTACCGCAAATAAAACCGAAAGTAAAGCCCAACACGGACGGAATTGCCCGGAGTCATAAAGACTGAATTTACTGTATAACGCGGAATTTAACGGATTGAATGGTTCATGAGCTCTGAACTCGTAATTACGATGTTTTTGACTCCACTAGAACACATAAACACAGCAGTAGCCTAAAGTGACTCTCCTTCACCAGGAATGAGGAAGCTGCTTTACAGACACTCCTGTTTTACACACGTCACTCAAACACAGAAGCAGGAACTATTTCAACTCCTCAGTTCAGAGAAACAGAAACTGAAACTAGTAGAAGTTTTGAATACTACTAGAAACTAGAAGTATTGTTGAGCTGTTGTGTGTTTGTGTCTCTCTGTATTCATGCAGTAAAATGGCAGAAGCCAGAATTTCAGTGGATCAGGATGAGTTCACGTGTCCAGTGTGTCTGGATCTCCTGAAGGATCCAGTGACTATCCACTGTGGACATAGTTACTGTAAGATCTGTATTACAGACTGCTGGGATCAGGAGGATGAGAAGAGAGTCTACAGCTGCCCTCAGTGCAGACAGACCTTCAGTCCAAGACCTGCTTTAGCTAAAAACACCATTCTGGCTGAACTGGTGGAGAAACTGAAGAAGACTAAACTTCCTGCTGACTGTTACGCTGGAGCTGGAGACGTGCAGTGTGACGTCTGTACTGGAAGAAAATACAAAGCCGTCAAGTCCTGTCTGGTGTGTCAGGAATCTTACTGTCAAACTCATTTTGACCGTCATGAGGAATTTCACTCTCGTAAGCCACACAAAGTGATTGATGCCACTGGACGACTGCAGGACATGATCTGCCGTAAACATGATAAAGAGCTAGAAATGTTCTGTATCACTGATCAACAGTGCATCTGTGTGTGGTGTAAGGAGAGTGAACATAAAAACCACAACACTGTATCAACTGCAGCACAGAGGACAGAGAAACAGGTATGAACTGAGAGGGATTGATCACACAGAAATGAAAGTGTCTTTATTTACTCACTCATTTACTCATGTTGTCCCAAACCAGTTTGACTGAGTTTCTTCTGTGGAATATAAAAGATTTTTGAAGATTGAAGAATTTCTCGTCTATTTTAGTTTATACATTGTAAGTCAATGGAGTAAAAAGTTTCAAGCTCCAAAAAGGAGAAAAAGCATAAAAGTAATCTAAACAACTAGTGGTTAAAGAAAGGAGTACGCTTAAGTGTATTTACATGCACTTGTAGTGTACTTCAAATTAAAAGTATATTTAAAAAAAAAAAAAAAACTATACTTGCAGATAATATAATATTAATGAAATTAAAGGCCACTTAAATGCACTTAAAGAGAGTCAACTTTCATGACTGTACACTTTATAAAGTACACTTTTTTATCATGTAAAATTAAAAGTTTTACTTTAAAGTACATTTTAATAATATTTAATATTTCAATTTAACTCAGTAGAATTATGAAATTACATTATATACTTAAATCTTACTTAAGTGGGTCAAAAAGTCACTCTTAAGTTCAGCTAATTGCTTTATATTTACATTTAAACTATAATACATTTTCATTTAATAGCAATTAACATGCAATTACGTGTCTGAAAACATTATGTTCAGTTCACACTTATTTCACAATTATATTGTTTTAAAGTATATCATTTCCAAAATAAGTGAAGTCTTTAAAATATTCTACTTTTAAAAGAGCCACATTTTTATTCACAAATCAAATCATTGATAAACTCATGTATGTGGAGGCCAAATCAAATATGATGACATCAAAAACATCAAACTTCACTGGTGTTTGTGTCATGACATCATGGTGTTTAGTCATGTGACTGTGACATGAAAGAACCAATGAGGTTTGATGTTATTGACGTGTCACCATATTTTATTTGGCCTCTGTAAACCGCTGAGACATTCTTCTAAATATCTTCTGTTGTGTCTCACAATAGACAGAAAGTCATACAGGTTTGGAGCGACATGAGGGAGAGTAAATGATGATACTAATGATATAAAACTAGGCACTGATGAAATACTGCTGACATTCATTTCAGGAAACCATGAATCTGTGGTTTGAACCAGACAGTAAAAACTTACCATGCAAGATCTTTAACCACTTCACCAACTCTGGATTCATGTAACTTTAATGTTTGTTTGACAGTAGTTTTATGTGTCATTCCCTGTCATTGGTTTGTCCTCCAGAAACAGCTGAAGGAGACGCAGATGAAGATCTGTCAGAGAATCCAGCAGAGACAGAAAGATCTTCAGCATCTGAGAGAGGCTGTGGAGTCTCATAAGGTGAGTCTGGAGAAGAAGAGAAGTTTGAGACGTCTCAGTTTGGACTCTGTCAGTCGTGCTGAAGCCACTGTGTGATTGTGATGTGTGTGTAACAGCGCTCTGCACAGACAGCAGTGAAGGACAGTGAGAGGATCTTCACTGAGATCATCCGCTCCATTGAGAGAAGCCGCTCTGAGGTCACACAGCGGATCAGATATCAGGAAAAGACTGCAGTGAGTCGAGCTGAAGGACGACTGGAGCGACTGGAGCAGGAGATCAATGATCTGAGGAGGAGAGACGCTGAGCTGGAGCAGCTTTCACATACACAAGATCACATCCAGTTCCTGCAGGTAACAGAGATCTAGAAGAACAGGGTCATAGTGGACTTGAGCAAGATCCTGCTATGACAGAGAAACATTTCATGAGAGCAGAATGAGCCGTTGACTGAGATGTTGTCAGGAATTCAGTCAGATTCAGTCAAGTGTTGTGTTGTCATATAATCATCAGTCAGACTCTCATCTGATCATCTTCTGTTTAAAGAGACACACTTACAAAGCCCTGGGAAATTTACCATTAAATATGAACTCATTTTTCCTTCTGGTTTCTTCTGTCTTCACTGTAAACCCAAATAAGTTAGCAGAACTCAAAACATTTTAGACAGGGGTGTCAAACTCAGTTCCTGGAGGGCCACAGCCCTGCAGAGTTTAGCTTCAACCCTAATTAAACACACCTGATCAGCTAATCAAGTCCTTCAGGCTTATTTGAAAACTGCAGGTGTGTGTGTGTGTTGAAGCAGGGTTGGAACAAAACTGTGTAGGGCTGTGGCCCTCCAGGAACTGAGTTTGACACCTATGATTTAAGGCAATTGATTGCCTCAATTTTTTTAAATTTTGAAATTTAAAGTTTAAGCAAGCAGAACTGGCAGATTTTAAGTTTTGTACTTAAATATTTCAAGTTAAGAACAATTAAAATCAGAGTACACTATTTCATACATTTAACTTAAAACATTCATGTAATCTCAAAGTGAACACTTTCATTAGTATTAACTTATAGTTTTAACAAGCTAGTTTGCTAACATACTATGTTATCATGCTAACAATAGTATGTTATACAGCACTTGCTGTTGTCAGGATTACACCCTCAATCAGTCCTCAATCACCGTCATCATTCACTCCGCCCACTCGTTCACAATCACCAGAGTTCTAATCACCACCACCTGGATCCCATCACCAGCTCACCCTTCATAAACTGCACTCACCCCTTCAGTCCTCGTCTGGTCTCGTCTCTAAATGGACACACAGACTCACCTCTCTCATCCCGTTACTTACCTGTATACCCGACCTTCTTCAGCCTGCTGTATTCCGTTCCAGATCCAAGTCATCGTCACCTGCAAGAGAGACATTGTTACTTTACAGCTAAGTCTTCCTAAACTGTCTATAATCTGCTTACTCACCGTTATCTCTGGAACCGATCCATTCTGCTGAATAAATCACATTATATACTTACCATCCTGTTTGCGTCTTGTCTGAAACCTGACAGAAGACCAGACCCAAGATGCAGAATCCTTCGGATTCCGGAGAGGATCATCCACCGGCGAGTCCACCTTTCGCCCCCACAACCAGCCCACAAACAGCATCACTATCTGCACTTCCGCGTTCATCGGCTACTTCGTTCACTGTCTCTGCCAGTCCCATGGCCCGACCAGCGACATTCACCGGTGAGGCGGAGGACTGCAGTGGGTTCCTGCTACAGGTATCGCTCTATTTCACTATGCAACAACATCATTTTACCAACGACTCAGCCCGTGTTGCATTCATATCTCCCTCTTGTTCGGACGAGCACTCCAGTGGGCGCAATCGCTATGGAATTCCAATTCCGATGCAGTTAAGTCAACGGATCAATTCATTCAACATTTTAAAGACGTTTTTGGCCAAGCAGCAGCCGATCTCTCCGTTCATGACCAGCTCTTCAATCTTCGACAAGGAAACTTCCGTGAGTGATTATGCTCTTCAGTTCCGGATTCTGGCGGCATCTAGTGGTTGGAACGAAGCAGCGTTGATTACAGCTTTCCGTCATGGTCTTAATCCCAATATTCGACAACTACTTGTGGTCTACGATGACAACATGGGAATTGAGAATCTTATCCAAAAGACCATCCGCGTTTCTCAACGCTTATCTGCCTGCGATCAATCTGAACCCAATGTAAGTCTTCCGCCCTCGGTTCCATCAAGCACTCCTCCAGCACCCGAGCCCATGGAGATTTGCTCCTCACATCTGCCTACTTCTGAACGCCAAAGACGCATACTTCATCATCTATGCCTATATTGTGCTTCAGATAAACATCTCCTCAGCACTTGTCCAGTTCGACCTCCTCGCCCAGCGGTAAGCTCCATTCAAGTTCATCCTAAAATTGAAATGTTGAATCGTACTACTGTGCATCTCCTGACCTCCTGTGCTTCTGTCTCAGCACAAGCCCTCATCGACTCTGGCTCTGCGGGGAACTTCATTTCCACAATGCTTCTCCAAAAGTTGAATCTCCATAAACGCCGTAGTCAGCAAGATCTTCAAATCCATACCATCCTGGGTAAACCGCTGGGCAGAGGTCACATTCGGTATCATACACCTACGTTAACTCTTCGTATTGAATGTCTGCATTCTGAGGAAATCTCTTTTATGGTGCTGGAGGAGTCCACCGCTGAGCTCATCCTGGGACGCCCGTGGCTGGTACAACATCAACCGACCCTCCACTGGAAATCCGGTGAGATCCTTCGCTGGGGAGATAACTGTCATTCATCTTGTCTATCTTCAATCAAGAAAAGTTCTTCTTCGTCTTCATCATCGCCCTCTCAGTCAAGATTCAAGGTTCCTGTCTATTCCACCTCCGTCAAGAGTCCCGAGGCTCTACAAGAAGTAGAGATTCCAGTGGAGTACCGGGCGTTCCAGGACGTGTTCAGCAAGAAGCTGGCGCCCAAACTACCACCTCATCGGCCATGGGACTGTACTATCGACTTGCTACCTGGAGCTACTCTACCTAAAGGACGTGTTTATCCCCTGTCTATCCCGGAGCCGAAGGCCATGGAGGAGTATGTGGAGGAAGCTTTACAACAAGAGTTCATTCATCCATCTACCTCCCCTGCCGCTTCGAGTTTCTTCTTTGTGGGTAAAAAGGACGGAGGCTTGAGGCCGTGCATCGACTACAGGAACCTCAACTCTCAGACTGTCAAATTCAGCTATCCCCTTCCTCTGGTCCCAGCAGCTCTGGAACAGCTGTGCGGAGCCCGTATCTTCTCTAAACTTGATCTCAGGAGTGCCTATAACCTCATTCGTATTCGTTATGGAGATGAATGGAAGACGGCGTTTGTGACCGCTTCAGGCCACTACGAATATCAGGTTATGCCCTTCGGGCTTTCCAATGCTCCCGCTGTCTTCCAGGGGTATATGAATGAGATCTTTCGTGAATACCTCAATCGCTTTGTCATAGTGTACATCAAAGACATTCTCATCTACTTATCTACCCTCTCTGAACATAGTCAACATGTCATCAAGGTACTGGAAACATTGAGGAAACATCAACTGTACTTGAAACTGGAGAAATGTGAGTTCCACACCACCACTGTTCAATTCCTGGGCTACATCATCGACCAACATGACATCCAGATGGACCAGAGGAAGGTGGAAACCATTCAGAACTGGACAATACCATCATCCGTAAAAGAACTTCAAAGATTCCTTGGTTTCGCTAATTTCTATCGAAGATTCATCAATAACTACAGCTCCATCAGTGCACCTCTCACTTCAGCTCTGAAAGGCTGGCCCAAGTCTCTGTCCTTGTCACCCGATGCCATTCAGGCTTTCCAGCGCCTCAAAGAAGCCTTCACGACCGCTCCAATCCTCGCTCATCCCAATCCAGATATTCCATTTGTCGTCGAGGTTGATGCATCTTCCACAGGGGTTGGAGCGATCCTATCTCATAGGCAGGGTGAGCCTCCCAAACTCCTTCCATGTGCCTTCTTCTCAAAAAAGCTGTCCCCGGCGGAGTGTAATTATGACATCGGCAATCGGGAACTGCTCGCTTTCAAACTAGCCCTTGAGGAATGGAGGCATTGGCTGGAGGGAGCCAACCATCAGTTCGAGGTCATCACCGATCACCGCAACTTGGAATACCTCAGAGAAGCTAAGAGATTGAATCCTCGTCAAGCCCGTTGGGCCCTCTTCTTCACTCGATTTGACTTTATAGTCACCTACCGACCTGGGAGTAGAAACTGCAGAGCAGATGCTCTCTCCCGTCTCTATCATCCTTCCACCGACGATCAGACTCCGGAACCCATCAGCTCAGTCTGCGCCATCACCAACACTTCCCGTAAACTACCTGAAGGAAAACTGGTACCACTACCCATTCCCAGACGTCCATGGTCGCATATCGGTGTGGATTTCATGACCGATCTTCCTCCCTCTGAAGGAAACACTTGTGTACTTGTCGTAGTTGACAGATTTTCCAAGGGTTGTAAACTCATACCCCTACCTGGTCTTCCCACAGCTCTTGGTACTGCTGAAGCTCTATTCCACCATGTCTTTCGTAATTTCGTAATTCCTGAAGATATAGTTTCTGATCGAGGACCTCAATTCATCTCACGTGTCTGGCATGCCTTTTTCAAACTCCTAGGAGTGACCGTCAGTTTATCATCCGGATATCACCCACAGACCAACGGCCAGACTGAGCGGAAGATCCAAGAGATCTTCCAGTACCAAGACAGCTGGAACCGATACCTCCCCTGGGCGGAATACGCCCAGAACTCCCTCAGACAGAACACCACCGGGCTCACCCCCTTCCAGTGTATCCTCGGATATCAACCTCCTCTCTTCCCTTGGTCGGGTGAGCCCTCGGAGGTTCCAGCTGTCGATTTCTGGTTCCATCAGAGCGAGGGGGTATGGGACTCAGCTCATGTGCACCTCCAACAGGCAGTGCGGAGGCATAAGGATCAAGCGGACCGTCGGCGAAGTGATACCCCTCAGTACCAGCCAGGACAAAAGGTGTGGCTTTCGACACGGGACATACGCCTCCGCCTGCCTTGCCGTAAGCTGAGTCCTCGATACATCGGACCTTTCACCATTCAGAGACAGTTGAACGAAGTCACCTACAGACTCAACCTTCCACCTCACTATCGGATTGCACCTTCTTTTCATGTCTCTCTCCTTAAACCTCTCCTTAAACACTCCTCTCCCTACAGATGTGCCCACAGCAGATGTACCTCCTCCTCCCGTTCCTGTGGAAGAAGAGCCCATCTACCGAGTTCACTCCATCATGGACTCCCGGCGGTGAGGTCCCCGTTTGGAGTACTTGGTTGACTGGGAGGACTATGGACCCGAAGAACGTTCTTGGGTACTCCGTGACGACATCTTAGACCCTGCTCTACTCACTCAATTCCACATCGACCATCCTGACCATCCAGCTCCCAGGGGTCATGGTAGACCTCGCCGCCGGCAAAGTCCCTCTTCTTCCCAACCGTCAAGAGCCGCCTCGGGAGGGGAGGGAGGGTACTGTCAGGATTACACCCTCAATCAGTCCTCAATCACCGTCATCATTCACTCCGCCCACTCGTTCACAATCACCAGAGTTCTAATCACCACCACCTGGATCCCATCACCAGCTTCACCCTTCATAAACTGCACTCACCCCTTCAGTCCTCGTCTGGTCTCGTCTCTAAATGGACACACAGACTCACCTCTCTCATCCCGTTACTTACCTGTATACCCGACCTTCTTCAGCCTGCTGTATTCCGCTCCAGATCCAAGTCATCGTCACCTGCAAGAGAGACATTGTTACTTTACAGCTAAGTCTTCCTAAACTGTCTATAATCTGCTTACTCACCGTTATCTCTGGAACCGATCCATTCTGCTGAATAAATCACATCATATACTTACCATACTGTTTGCGTCTTGTCTGAAACCTGACATACAGATACTTAAAGGGATACTTCAGGATTTAGCATTAAGCTTTGTATTAGTAGAAAACCTGTAGTATTTTCGAATTACCATGCTTTCCACCCTCATATCCCCCTGAGACAAGAGATTTATATATTTTTTGTCTGGAAAAAATCCTCCGATGACGCAAAAAATCGTCATTTTGCGTCATCGGAGGATTTTCTGTCCAGAGGCTAAAGACTACAGCCAGTAGATGGTGTTGTTCCGCATGTTTTCATCCCGCCCATAGAGGGTGGGATCTCACTCACAGAATGTACACAGTGTCAGCTTTGGAAGCTAAGCTAGCAGGCTCTTGTTCTGTGGAGAAAACTGAGTAGTAGGAGAAAGCTGAATAGTAGGGGTTACCATCCTCCTTTTCCCGGACTTGTCCGGTGGGCGAGATCATTCAAAATGTCCGGGATTCAGCTTTTGCGTTCTGCGGTCGCCATTCATTGTTTACATGCAGCTCACCTTTTGTTTCAATCTAGCTCAATTTATTCCGATTGGTGAGTCTGTATGTAGTGTTTACATGAACACTAAACAAGTGATCGGTTGATGTGCGTTTTACCATTGCTAAGAAAATTCCCGCTCCTCCATGAGAGATGCGAGACCGGCGCGTCTCAGTAATGACGCCACCGGCCTCGCGCCGTTACCCCACGGCCGTCAGCCTCGTCCTGCTCGCCACAGTTAACATGATGAATAGTGACTGTAGAACGCAAAAGCCGAATCCCGGACATTTTGGGCTATCTCGAAATCACGGGCAAACTCCTCACGGAGACTCACTAAGTTAGTAGCCTAACCTTCTTGTTGTTTTCCACTGCGCTCTCTAACCGGTAGGCGTGGCCTCCTAGGACAGCGAAGCAAGTGGTGAAGTATCCCTTTAAATCCTACTCAAGTTGGTCAAAAAGCTCTCTAAATATTAGCTAATTGCATTTAATATAAATTTAGACTATAAGACATTCATTTAAGTAAAATAACTGAAAAATAATGAAGTGTCTGAAAGCATTACATTCAATCTGCTCTTAAGTATATATATATATATATACACTCACCTAAAGGATTATTAGGAACACCATACTAATACTGTGTTTGACCCCCTTTCGCCTTCAGAACTGCCTTAATTCTACGTGGCATTGATTCAACAAGGTGCTGAAAGCATTCTTTAGAAATGTTGGCCCATATTGATAGGATAGCATCTTGCAGTTGATGGAGATTTGTGGGATGCACATCCAGGGCACGAAGCTCCCGTTCCACCACATCCCAAAGATGCTCTATCGGGTTGAGATCTGGTGACTGTGGGGGCCATTTTAGTACAGTGAACTCATTGTCATGTTCAAGAAACCAATTTGAAATGATTCGAGCTTTGTGACATGGTGCATTATCCTGCTGGAAGTAGCCATCAGAGGATGGGTACATGGTGGTCATAAAGGGATGGACATGGTCAGAAACAATGCTCAGGTAGGCCGTGGTATTTAAACGATGCCCAATTGGCACTAAGGGGCCTAAAATGTGCCAAGAAAACATCCCCCACACCATTACACCACCACCACCAGCCTGCACAGTGGTAACAAGGCATGATGGATCCATGTTCTCATTCTGTTTACGCCAAATTCTGACTCTACCATCTGAATGTCTCAACAGAAATCGAGACTCATCATACCAGGCAACATTTTTCCAGTCTTCAACTGTCCAATTTTGGTGAGCTTGTGCAAATTGTAGCCTCTTTTTCCTATTTGTAGTGGAGATGAGTGGTACCCGGTGGGGTCTTCTGCTGTTGTAGCCCATCCGCCTGAAGGTTGTGCCTGTTGTGGCTTCACAAATGCTTTGCTGCATACCTCGGTTGTAACGAGTGGTTATTTCAGTCAAAGTTGCTCTTCTATCAGCTTGAATCAGTCGGCCCATTCTCCTCTGACCTCGAGCATCAACAATGCATTTTTGCCCACAGGACTGCCGCATACTGGATGTTTTTCCCTTTTCACACCATTCTTTGTAAACCCTAGAAATGGTTGTGCATGAAAATCCCAGTAACTGAGCAGATTGTGAAATACTCAGACCGGCCCGTCTGGCACCAACAACCATGCCACACTCAAAATTGCTTAAATCACCTTTCTTTCCCATTCTGACATTCAGTTTGGAGTTCAGGAGATTGTCTTGACCAGGACCACACCCCTAAATGCATTGAAGCAACTGCCATGTGATTGGTTGATTAGATAATTTCATTAATGAGAAATTGAACAGGTGTTCCTAATAATGTGAGTGTATATATATATATATATATATATATATATATATATTCAAATTATATTATTATTATTATTAAGTGTCAAATACTAGAGTTTGTAGCATTAAATGATGAATATGAGGAGAATGTGCTGATTGTGTGAAAGTGCTGGATTGAAGCGAGTCACTGAAGAGAAGTCAGGTCAACAAGAGCCGCTCAGATCTGATATAGTGCAGGTTATTGGCTGAAGTGTGGAGATGATGAGTTTTGATTTCTGTTTTCTGTAGAGTTTCCAGTCTCTCTCAGCACCTCCTGAATCTACAGATGAACCCGACGTTTCCTTCAGTTCTCTCTCCTCTTTTGATGGCGTGAGAGAATCTGTCCGTCAGCTGAGAGACAAACTGGAGGATTTCTGCAAAGAGGAGATCAAGAAGATCTCAGATGGAGGTAAAGTCCTGCGCCTCGTTTATACAGACGTGTGAGAAAATTCCCAAATCTGAACGTACAACCGTTTCCGAAATGTTCCTACGATTTATAAAACGTCCATTTTCACAAAATTGTCCTTAAATGCATCTCAGTTTATAAATCCCAGTTCATCTTAAATTCAAGTCCATCAAATCCTCCTACAGAACGGCCACAAATATCTCTTGATGGTTCAGAAATACGGACTCATCATCGTGGACAAGCATCTATATACACATGACGGAGGATGAAATCCATGCAATTTAGGATCAATCCGATGTGTGTGTTTTATAAATGAAGCCTCTGGAGATTATTAATCTGCTCCCAGAAATGAGTTCATCATCTAATATTATAGAGCATCATATTAGAAATGTCTTAGAAATTAATGTATTTTATCTTGTCATTTCTCTTCACACTGTTCATGTCTGTTTATTTCCAGTCACTTTCACCAACATGAATCCCAAGACCAGGAACGACTTCCTACAATGTGAGTCACTAGAAAACAAGCAGAAAAACTCACTGAATGTGTTCATGTTCTTCCTATAGAAGGAGAAATAAATCATGATAGAAGAGTTTTATAATTGATCATGTAAATGATGATTTGCACAGGATATTTGGTCAGCTGTACTGAGACACTGATGATACACTGAACATTGATTCATGAAGAGTTCAGATACATTAAAAGATCAGACAGATTCATAATTCCTGTTTCTGATGTGTTTTCTCTCCATCAGATTCCCATCAGCTCACTCTGGATCTGAACACAGTGAATACACACCTCAGTCTGTCTGAGAGGAACAGAGTGATTACTGGCACTGGCACTGACACAGAGCAGCCGTATCCTGATCATCCAGACAGATTTGATCGTCATTATCAGGTGTTGTGTAGAGAGAATGTGTGTGGACGCTGTTACTGGGAGATTGAGTGGATTGGGAATAGTGGTGTGTTTATATCAGTGTCATATAAGAGCATCAGCAGGAAGGGATCGGTTAATGAGTGTGCGTTTGGATATAATGATCAGTCCTGGAGTTTGGACTGCTTTTCCTCCAGATTCACATTCATACACAATAACATACACACTTCTCTCCCTGTAAAGTCCATCAGCAGAAGAATAGGAGTGTATGTGGATCACAGTGCAGGAACTCTGTCCTTCTACAGCGTCTCTGACACAATGAGCCTCATTCACACAGTCCAGACCACATTCACTCAGCCGTTATGTCCTGGGTTTTGGGTTAGTTCTGGATCATCAGTGAAACTGTGTTGATGTTTCAGAACAGATTGTAGAGAGATTTTACCCATAATACTTTGAGCTGCACGATAAATCAGTAACAGTGAGATACAGAGACTCTTATTTTAATTTTCTTTAATATCTTAACTTCTGCAACAGAAATAACAGAATAAATGTGTGTATTAAAATCTTTATAGAGACAATAAGAATGGTGTGTGAGTGTGTTTATCAAGCTATAATTGTATTGATGGAAATCATATTCATTTAGTTTTTATTGTAGTGACACAATCATTTTAATATTACTATTAAAAGTAACTTTCATTTGAAATTATTAAACAAATAAAATGAAAAGATTAAGGAATAATGAATGAATGACTTTCACAACGTTTGATGTTGATGGAAAATAGTTCAGATATGGAGACATATATCAGTGTTGTTGCAAAAAGCAGTGAGCTCTAGTTAAAAAGAAAAGATTGCAGCTGAAAAAGATGAAATTAAGGAAAATAAAAGTGCAGCTTCACAAAACATTTACTCTGTGCTTTTTTCTTTTCCATCTGTCTTCTTGCTTCTCTATATGGATGTGTGGAGTTGAGCCATTTCACTTCAGATCAACCAATAGACACTACATCCACACAAATGGAGAACGCAGCATCCAAAGCATGCAGCTACAGGAAAAAAATAATCTATATATTGTAACATGTTAAAAGTAGTGATGTTACATATGACACTGAAGCTTCCATGCGCGTATCACTCAAGCGACACAATTTGTCATGAAGCCCCGTATCGAGGCGTGTATTGGTTTACTAGAGTCACGTGATCGATAACAAACGAAGCCTCACTTTCTGTCCAATCACGTGCACGTTTCGCTTTGGGTGTCAGAAGGCTCGAACTTCAGATCGTATTTTAACGAGTCATTTGTTGCCTCAGTCTGGTTGATATTTACAATTATTAATATTGACATTTAATAACAGATGATCCTATAAGACAGGGGTTGGCAAATAACTTTGGCCGCGGGCCAATATTTTTTTTAGCCAGTAGATGGCGGGCCAGCTACACAGAGTAGGCCTATGGATACAAATTAAATACTCTTAAATAGGCCTATAATCGCGGAATATGATGGGTCCGTCACCGTACGTGGATCATTACGGTGATGGAGCATACCCTGGTCTCGGCCTCAAGGAAACCTTGACCAAGCCAGGAGCAAAGTCCAAGCAAGACTCGCTAACAGAAAGAGCTTGTAAGTCTCCTACCCGCTTTAATGAGGACAAAGCCAACAAAAGAGAAACCTTGAGAGTCAGAATCCGCTCTGGAGCTGACTCCAAGGGCTCAAAGGGGGCCTTCGTCAAACCCTCTAGGACAGGGTTCACCAATCTCGGTCCTGGAGGGCTGCTGTCCCTGCAGAGTTTAGCTCCAACCAGCTCCAACACACCTGTTTGAAAGTTTCTAGTATGCCTAGTGAGACCTTGATTAGCTGGTTCAGGTGTGTTTAATTGGGGTTGGAGCTAAACTCTGCAGGACAGCGGCCCTCCAGGACCGAGATTGGTGAACCCTGCTCTAGGACAACAGAAAGGTCCCATGAGGGAACTCTAGGGGAGCGAGCCGGTTTCAGGCGCTTAACCCCACGCATAATGGCCGAAACTAACTTTAGTTTCCCCAGGGGAATCTCGTCTGATTCCATATGTGCTGCAATAGCTGCGACATAAACTCTGAGAGTGGTAGCAGCTGCTCCAGAAGCAAACTTCTCCTGCAGGAACTCCAGTACTGAACCCACAGGGCAGTTAACTGGGCTCCTATCATGTGCTAAGCACCATGTCTCAAAAACCTCCCATTTGGAAGAATATAGCCTCCTTGTAGAAGAGGCTCTAGCACTCGCAATGGTCTCCTGAGCGTCAGTTGGGAGATCAGAACTTAATGCTAACGGCCTCTGATCGGCCAAACATACAGCTTCCACATGTCTGGGCGAGGATGCCATATCCTGCCCTGCAGCTGGGACAGCAGGTATTCCCTGACCGGGATCTTCCAGGGGGAAGATTCCAGCAGAGGAATTAGCTCCAAAAACCATGGCTGAGACGGCCAGAACGGAGCTACCAGGAGGAGGCGGACTCCGCTCTCTCTCACTCTGGCCAAGACCGCCTGGATCAGTTTGATGGGCGGGAAGGCATAGAGTTTCTGCGTTGGCCAAGGGTGAGCGAACGCATCTATCCCAAATGGAGCCGGGGGACTCAGGGAGAACCAAAGCGGGCATTGGGACGACTCTTGAGATGCAAAGAGGTCCACTTCCGCTTCTCCGAAAACCTCCCAGATCAGAGCCACCGTCTGGCGGTTCAACATCCATTCTCCCGATCTGAGTTTCTGCCTCGACAGAAAATCTGCTGCGAGGTTCAGAACCCCTGGGACATGAACTGCTTTTAGAGATAGGAATCTGCTCTGAGACCACAGGAGAAGGTAACGCGCATGCCTGTCTAGGGTGCGCGACCGAGAACCCCCCTGCCGGTTCACATGAGACACCACTGCCATGTTGTCTGTTCTGACAATTACATGGTGTCCCTCCAGAAGAGGGAGAAAATGATGCAGAGCCAGAAAAACGGCTCTTAACTCCAGGCAGTTTATGTGCCAAGAGAGAGTCTCGCCAGTCCAGACCCCACACGCTGGTCTGCCCTCGAAAACTGCTCCCCAGCCGGTGAGAGAGGCATCCGTCGTAATCATCTGGCGACGAAATACCGCACCCATGCTGACCCCTTTCCGAAGAAAAAGAGGGTCCCGCCAAACTGACAGGGCTTGAAAGCAACTGCGCGATACCTTCAGTAGGCGAAGGGTTGGCCCGGAGGGCCGAACCCCTGAGAGCTTCATCCACCACATGAAGGGTCTCATGTGGAGCAGGCCCAGCGGTAGCTCGGAGGAGACCACGGCCATTAGGCCCAGCATCCTGCGGCAAGTGCCCACAGACACATGATGGCCTAGCGAAAAACGGGCCAAGCATGTCGTCAGACTGGAAATCCGTGCAGGAGCCAAGCGGGCCTGCATGAGAACGGAATCCATGTTCACCCCCAAGAAAACGGTATTTTGAGCCGGAGCAAGAACACTCTTCTCAGAGTTCAACCTCAAACCGAGAGACTGCATATGACTCAGGACGATGTCCCTGTGGTGGGTAACTAGCTCCCTGGACTGGGCTAAAATGAGCCAATCGTCCAGGTAATTTAGAATACGGATGCCCTGGAGCCGCAATGGGGCCAGAGCTGCATCCATACACTTCGTGAATGTCCTCGGGGCCAGAGCGAGGCCGAAGGGAAGGACCCTGTACTGGAACGCTCTTTCTCCAAAGGCGAACCTGAGGAACTGCCTGTGTTGCCGTACAACCTGGATGTGAAAGTAAGAATCCTTTAGGTCTACTGTCACGAACCAATCCTCTGGCCGAATCTGAGATATGATAGCTTTCAGCGTCAACATCTTGAATTTCCCTTTGTAAAGGGTGAAGTTCAGTCGGCGGAGGTCCAGTATGGGACGCAAACCGCCGCCCTTCTTCGGGACCAGGAAATAACTGCTGTAAAAGCCCCGCTCGGTTTCCCCTGAAGGAACCTCCTCTATTGCTCCTTTGAGAAGGAGGGATGAAATTTCCTGCTGAAGTACAGAAGCCTGAATGACGCTGTCTACTACAGTAGGAAAAACCCCGTTGAAACAGGGGGGATTGCGGCAAAACTGAAGAGTGTAGCCGAACCGAACTGTGCGAAGAACCCAAGACGATACCCCTGGCAAGCGCTCCCATTCCTGAAAGAAATGTGAAAGAGGAAGAGGGATGTTCTAATGCAGACGACATACCTGAGTGAGGGTGTCGTGTTGACGTTCGTGGGGTAGAGAAGTTGACTGTGCAGGAGAGCCCTTGGTGTTCTGGCACGTGATGGGAGGCATCGATGCTGGGGTCATGGTGACCAGGTCCGCCTGCTCCGGAGGAAAACGGAAAGTGCCTCAGAGGATGCGACTGGCAGTTATAGAGAGTGTCGGGGGTGAGGGGAGAAAGCAAAAAGCGTCTCCTTCCTCCCGCGCCGTTTGGCTGAGTAGAGATGGTGAAAACTGGCCTGCACTTCGAGACACTCTGAGTGGCGAAGGTGACAGGGCAAGGAAAGGAGAGCTGGGAGGTGGGCAGAAACGCTTGCGCGGTCTGTCCCAACCTTGAGGAATCAGAGGAGCTCTCCTTTCTCTGACCGGAGGGTCAGGAACGGCCGGTTTGACGGACCGCTTCATCTGGAGGCGCTTGTGAGGCCGTTGACGTGGAAACGGACGACCGCGGGATCCCCAAACCGTGGTAGGTAGGGGATGCACCGGTTCGCTCCTCCTGGAAGAGAAGAGAGGTCTATGAGAGGGACGTTCTCTGGGTCGAACAGGGGAGGGAGCAGAAGGTTCCCTAGCCCTCCTGGGCATGAACTGTCTGAACGCGGCCGATTGGGATTTGGAGGAGCGGAATTTCTCAACCACCGTGTTGGCCGCCTCACCAAACAACCCTGTTTGAGAAATGGGGGCGTCCAAGAGGAAAACCTTCTCCTTGTCACGGTTCTCCGTGAGATTAAGCCACAAGTGGCGCACCACTGCAACGGAGCCAGCCATAGAGCGACCTATAGCGCGTGCGGTATGTTTGGTGGCTCTTAAGGCTAAATCCGTAGCCTTACGAAGCTCCTTGACCGCTTCAGGGGTCACGCCGTCGCCCTCGTCCATTTCCTTCAGGACGTCCGCTTGGTAAGCCTGAAGAATGGCCATAGTGTGCAGGGTCATGCCTGCCTGCCCAGCCGCCATGTAGGATTTCCCAATGAGAGAGGAAGTAGTCCTACATGCTTTAGAGGGGAGGAGGGGGCGCGACTTCCAGGACGGCACAGACGACGGAGCAAGATGGTCGGCTAAAGTCTCCTCAATCGCCGGAATGGCGGAATAGCCCTGTTCCACAGAACCTACTAGGTATGTTTATTCTCAACAAGAACTTTTGTACATGAATGAAAGAAATAATGTTAAACTGGTTTGTAAACTGGTTTCACACTCAGTGTGACTGGAAGTCAGTTGTAGTTCTTGTGTTTCTCTTTTTACTGTTCTTGTTTCTCTGTTCTTCAGTGATTATCGGGTGTTTATCGGTGTCTCAATTCACTCTCTTCTTTTCATTCACTCTGTCAACTGGACTATATTAGTGATCTAATGCAGGGAATAGTGAATGAGGGTATAGGGTGTGATTTTGAACACAGCCTCTGAGTGTCGACTTTGAGCGCTGTTAATTCACAGTATATTCCTGTAGGCTACTGTCTTGAAAAGAGTAGGGGGAGGCTGCAGACCTGGAGCTGGTAGATATACGCCCCAGGCAGTTTTACGGCCCTGTTGTTCCTGATGCGTTCAGTAGAGGGAGGCTGCACAGTGACACAAATTGATGTTAAATAATCTGCTAAAGTTATTGTTGTTTAGCAATTATGCAACATTTATTATTTACAAACGATTAGGTCTATAATTTATTTCGAGAGACAAAAAGTTCTTGACGGTCAGGTTGATGTTTTGTCTGGCTCAAACTTAGCTAACCACGTGTAGGTTTAGCTGCCCCTAGTCTTTTCTACTCACTTTCAAAATTAATTTTCTTTTTCATTTTCTTTTGTTGCCTGTCTTTATCTTGCGTGAGATGCCTCTTCTGGTAAGACCCTGTTTACTCCTTGCATTAAAACACACTCCACATGGTTTCTGGGGCAACATTACAGTAGATATTGGAAATATGTGAACATACAAAAGACATATTTATAATAGGCATATATGTACAGTATATATGTATGTAAATCTCTCTCTAAGTAAAGAGTTGAACTGCACACTCACTCAAATATTTTGATTATTATTTCCAACGTCATACATAATAAAACCCACATTAGAAACTTTTCCCATATGGTTTGAATGTAGATTCTGGTTTGAGTTGTTTCTTATAAATGAGATGATCTAATTATCTAATTTATATCTTAATATAATTTTTTCTTAAAATAGCTTACTGATCTGGACTAAAATGTAGGGTATGTGCACTTAATGTAGGTTTCATCATGCTCTGTCTTTACCAAGTTCTCTTTAACATGTATCTCATAAAGGTGTGTTTTTGCTTTAGCTTAAGGAAATGAAAATCCCTCTCTCTCTAATATGCTTTCAATGCTTGCGTTTAATATTGCAAACTCTTGTTTTTACTCCTCTCTGTTTAATTTAAAATGAGAAAAAACTATAAGTCTAGAATAATAAGTAGAGTGTCCCTCTCTAGAACTGTCTAAATATACTCATTACTGATCTGTCTATAAAGTTTTATTTCAGGATAAAGAAGTAACCCATAATTAAATAAATGAAGAGATTGACTTACATGTTACCTGTGAGAAATGGACAAGCACTGCCTGGCACTGAACCGTGAGTGTATGTGTGTGTAGACGCATGTAAAAATTCACTGTTTGGGCAATAATGTGTCATGCTGAACATTATTATTACCCTTCAGGTCCTCTTAGTTCAGTTTAACACATATTAACATATAAAGCCATTCTTCAGTTTGTCTTAAATAAATAAGCAAAAAGGTCCATAGATTATGTATGGGCCTGCTTATGATTAAATGTCTCAGCATTTGCAGAAAATAAATGTTGATGATTCAGGGAAAGTTATTGGTAATTTGCAGTTTCGTGAAAGATAAGGTATCATTAATAATACTGTGCGAAACTTCATCCCGGTTCTGGAGAGGAAGCGCTGCAGAAACAGTTTCCTGTAGGGGAGACCAGGGATGGTTGTAACATTTTTGACCTTTCTGTCTATATATTGAAGTACTTTTAAGTCAGTGTGCTCAAAATATGATTCAAACGCGTTACAAGTGTCTGCTATCAAATGACATGCTATTATATTTGCACCAGAAACAGGAAATGCATGGTTTAGTTTCAAACACGAGGAGTGAAATGTTAAATTCACCCCATAATCTGGGTTAGTTGTACATACCCTGGGGTGAGATGTAACATTATGATATCCACCAGGGTGATATGTAACATAATGAAATAAGGATTATGAAAGCTTTTTATTCAACACTGACTTTTTAATATAACTGATGTGTGTTTCTGTGTGTGTCAATCTCAGTCTCAGTGTGTTTGTCACTCACAGTCATAGTAATTGACCATTATATTGTGTGTGTGTGTGTGTGTGTGTGTGTGTGTGTGTGTGTGTGTGTGTGTGTGTAAGGTGTTAGGTTGTAACGTTTTGTTGTTACAACTAACCTCGAGTCTTGTTGTTAACTAACCCAGAGTCATGTAGCCATGAACTAGCTCCCCTTACATCTCATGTAACAGGCAAAACATTAGCACTAACAACTTGCATGAAAAGACAAAGGCACACAATAAACATTTAAATTTGATGAGTTTTATGAACTACAAAGGAGAAATTCCCATAACAAAAATAAACAAAATAAGTAAAAAAAAGTTACTTTCTTACCTCAAAATAGTTTTTTCCACTCTAACATCAGCTATGTTTGCCCCGGGGCTCTTCTTTATCACAAGTGGAATAAG
This sequence comes from Squalius cephalus, assembly GCF_949319135.1. Lineage (NCBI taxonomy): Eukaryota > Metazoa > Chordata > Actinopteri > Cypriniformes > Leuciscidae > Squalius > Squalius cephalus. The sequence continues at coordinate 55,449,915 of NC_137122.1, read as the reverse complement.
GACTAAACTGAGCATGTGCGAAATGAATCAGGTGATTTGTAACTAATTCCTGATTGGACAGATTGGAATTGTTACAACTGACCCGTGTTACAACCATCCCCGCTCTCCCTGTCGAAACTCGGAAGATGCTGTCGAGGTGACTCAGGTCATTTATATCCAGTCCAGATTGTATCGCTTTGTTTGTTAAATGGACCATATTTCTGTTTTATTTCATAACAGAGGTTCTATTTTATATCAGAGGTATATTAAAGCCAGTCTGATTAAAGAACACTAACAAACTTACAAACTGTTTTCCTATAATAAAGAATGGTGATGCAATAGTGACTATAATAGTGATTGATTGGGTGGGAGGGGGGATGTGATCGGCTCTGAATGCATTTTCAATTTGCACATTGAATTTTGCTACATTCATTGCGGGACATTTAATGAAAATGCAATCGTAAGTGTCTTAACTGTGAGTGTAAATGCAACTAGATTAAAAAGTTCATCGAGACAAACTTTAAGTTGGCTTGAGAAAGCCGGACCAGAAAGTTTGAAGAAGTTTAAAATAGTTTGGAGTTTAAATTAGTTTAAAGTTTAAAGTAGTTTAAAGTTTAAATTAGTTTGAAGTTTAAATTAGTTTAAAGTTTAAATTAGCTTAAAGTTTAAATTAGCTTAAAGTTTAAATTAGTTTAAAGTTTAAAGTAGTTTAAAGTTAAAAATTTGTTGGGGGTTTTCTAGTGAGTTGCTAAGGTGTTCTGGGTGGTTGCTAGGCGGTTGCTAGGGTGTTCTGGGTGGTTGCTATTGTGTTGCTAGGCGGTTGCTAAGGTATTTTGGGTGGTTGCTAGGCGGTTGCTAGGGTGTTTTGGGTGGTTGTTATGCGGTTGCTAGGGTGTTCTGGGTGGTTGCTAGGGTGTTGCTAAGCGGTTGCTAGGGTATTTTGGGTGGTTGCTAGGTGGTTGCTAAGGTATTTTGGGTGGTTGCTATGGTGTTGCTAGGCGGTTGCTAGGGTGTTCTGGGTGGTTGCTATGGTGTTGCTAGGTGGTTGCTAGGGTATTCTGGTTGGTTGCTATGGTGTTCTGGGTGGTTGCTAGGCGGTTGCTAGAGTGTTTTGGGTAGTTGCTATGGTGTTGCTAGGCGGTTGCTAAGGTATTCTGGGTGGTTGCTAGGTGGTTGCTAGGCTAGTTCACACACACACACACACACACACACACACACACACACACACTCAGAGTTTATGAGTTTAGAGTTTATAAGTGTATAAATGGATGAGTTTATAAGTGTACAAGTTTTGAGTTTAGTTTATAAGTTTAAATGAGTTTTGAGTTTATAAGTTTAAATGAGTTTAGAGTTTATAAGTTTAAATGAGTTTTGAGTTTATAAGTTTAAATGAGTTTAGAGTTTATAAGTTTAAATGAGTTTAAGAGTTCAGAGTTTATTAAGTCTGTTAATTCATGAGTTTATAAGTTAATTAGTTTATAAGTGTATGAGTTTAGTGTTTATTAGTTTAAATCAGTCTCATTGGCTAATATAGTATATAGAACGGCAGTTTGGTTTATTCTTCAAGGTGTTTAGATTTGAATTTTCGTCGGTTGGTGAGTTTGAATCTGGATTTGAATTTTTTAGAACTCCCCAATGTAATGCTGCGTTCTATTATTTATCCGTGTCGGAGTTCCGACTAGAAAGACAGGCGTTGCCTAGCAACACGCACCAACACGCCCCCTTTCCTCGGATTTTGCCGCTCGGAAGTTTGGACAACCGTGAGGACACCGAGCAAGAATTCCGATACGGAATCCAAGATGGCTGCGCCCCGTGTGACTTGTTTTCATTGTTTGTGTACCGCTTTGGTTGTTTAAATTACGTTGTTTAAATTTTAATCACTCGTCGTATTACTGCAATACCTTACTGCGTCCGTATCACTGCCTGTGGGTATGGGAATCGGTCTTGTTGTGAGTGCAATATTAAATGAAGCCTTGTTTCAAACAGGTGTTACTAACGTGGCTAGCGTTGCTAACAGAAGGTAAACTAGTTACTAGGTGAAGCACATAGTGCTACTTATTTTGGAGCGTCTGGTACTCGGCCAGTGCTAGCAACAGCTTTCCGGGTGGCGTCCATGTTTTTCTCCGACTCGGACGCGCAAAACATACCAGAACGCTTGAAGTGTGGAAGTGACGTCATATCCGAGGTCCGAGTCGGTTCGTTGACAATAATAGAACGCACCATAAGTCAATGGGAGTTTTTCCGAGTTTTGATCGTCATTTTTAGGAAAACCGTAAGTCCGATCAGTCTGAAAAGATATAGCAACTAACTTCAGATCAGTTTGAGTGTCTGAGCCGAGTTTGGAGTATGTAGAGTTAAAGCTCTAGGACGAGTTTGAGTCAACAGTTTTTCACAGAAGAATAATAATAATATTAAGTTTAAATAGGATTTCAGTAAGTTGGCTCTCTCAAGCCAACTTAATTAAGAAAAATAACATTTAAATGATCATTTTGCTACATTTTTTGCTTGAACATGTTAAACATATCTAATAATTTCTGCAATACGTTTTAATTTTAATTTTGCAACTTATAAACCGTTAACATATTCAATTTTCATATTAAAACTAGTGTATGAAATGGAAAATGTAAATTATATAATTCAATTTTCATTTTCATTTTGCACCAAACGTTGCACAAATGTAATGGAAAATGTAAATTGAAATACAGAAATGTATTCCCATTTTACATATTGCGTTGTCATTTAGCATATTACATTTCAAATTGAATATTGCTACCCAAATGCTTCCATACATTTTAGGCACAAATACAACAAATTTGTGAATTAACCCAATTTCCAATACAAAATCTAAAAGACCACACATATTTTTGGAAATTCAAGAGTCAGATCAACACAACTCAATATTTGTGTGCCTAATATTTGAACATAATACCATATAATAATGGGGGATGCCATCTTCTTGACCCACACTCCTAACTGGCAGATGGCGGTAAAGCAGCTAAAAGTTTAACGCCAACCGCCATAAACAAGCAAGAAGAAGAACAAGCGCTGCAGAGACTCTGGTCAGAGCCCGTCTACGGAGAGCCTGCCCACTCCCTATTAAGCTCTATAGTACCGAATTTTGGTTGTAGTTCCACCAGAGTTCCACTGGGGGCGATCGCCATGAGTGCAAAATGAATGGGAGTCAATGGGGCTAGACGGCTAAATTTGTCTCTTTCTCCCGATTGCCGTTGAGAAATCTCAGATCTGATTGTAGATTTTGCAAGTTCAACATGGGTTATAGGTCGAAAGTTGAATGAACGAGTACTTATGTCGTTTTGATTTCTTACAGGCTGAGTTGTTGTTGCCCATAACACACTAGCATTCTGCTAATGAACGCTGATTGGTCAGTGAAGGACTGATTACGACCAGAGATACCGCTTGATGGCATCGTGTCATCCGCAGCGGGACCAGAAACAAACAAAACAAAAACTCTTCTAGCACGTGTGTTTACCTGTGTCAGCTGTGTTGTCGATGCCTCGGGTGAAAAGAAAGTGCAGAGCGCGAACGCACCAGAGTGAGTGAAGGATTGCCGTGAAGCAGTATCTCTGGTCGTACATGTGTATGACGTCATTGACACTTTAAAATACTTTTTAAAGCAAATAAGTGACTCTAAAAAATCTAACACCCAGCAATTTGTAATTTATTTGCATCTCCTTTCGAATACAACATCCAAATTACTAGACAAAAAATTATATCCTGAGAAAGGTGGATTTTTATTGGTATAGCGCCATAGACCTCCATTCATTCTGCACTCGTCCTGTGAGCGCCCTCATATGGAATCAGAGAGGAACTGCAACTAGTTCAGAAGCCGGAAGTGTACTGAGAGTGAAACTTCTCGCCATATACACGGGTTTCTTGTATACAAACAATGCCGGATGCGCGCGCATCCAGGAGGCAGAAAACCGCTATCTGTTATGCCGAGTTCAGTAAAAGAACATTGTAATTAACGTAGATTTCGCATTGTTTGTAATTTCTTGTTGACTCAATAATAAATTGCAATTTCAGAGTTGGATCTGTTTGTTTGTGTTTCATATTAATATAACATTATGTAAAACGTCCAACTGTTTACGAATCAAAATCCGGACATACTGTGATGCATACATGAATTATCATGTTATACTAAGTTAGTAATGTAAGTCTCTGTAGAGCCCGAATTTGCTTTTATATAAGTTAACCTTGTTTACGTTACTTTACGACCTGCAACATATCATGACTGCACACATAACGTTACTTTACTGTAATCAAAGATTTGACAATGGATTACGTGGGAAGCCTTAGTAACTCCGACCGTAGCGATTATATTAAGAAACTTACTCTCAGCAATGGTGAGATCTTGCCGGATCCCTACGCAATACCTGACGATCTTTGGATTGTGGATGACAAGAAGTGGCCAGCAATTGTATGGCCTGATATATATAATTATCTAATCCAGACACCAAGTGTGTATACAAGAGAAATGATTAGAGCGTACAAATCCCTTGATGCATACAACTACGTGCTATGTGGTCATGTGCAGCTCGTCAAATACTTTGATGCTGCACCGGATTTTTGCGTGTTGAGGTCAGATGTGCTCCCTAGTCAAAGGCAAGGCATTAAAGCCAAGCCTTATGATGCCTGGGTGTATGTCCATAAGGGCCTTGGTTACATCCTTACGGCTAACTGCAAATGCATGGCAGGGTACGTCTATCAAAATGTATCTGCCATCACACAAAAATAATGTATGCTAATTCTGCTTTTACTCACATTACTCTGTCCATCACTCCAGCCTAGCATCTTGTTGTAGTCATGCTGCTGCCATCATGTGTCAAGTTGAACTGTCGGGACGGAAATATGCTACTGAGGAGGAGGTTGCCTGCACCTCCAAACCCAATCAGTGGAAGGATATGTCCCGGTCAAAAGTTGAGCCGCAGAAACTAAAAATGATTAACTTCAGCCGTCCAAAAAGGCATCTAACCGAGTTACCCCAATCTCGTTGTGTACCAACACTCCAAAACGTTCCAGGTAGTTTACACCCTGAGTCATCTGCATCATAGAGGCGCAACCATTATGAATAGAAAGAATATAACATACAACTTCATCCTTCTGTCCCACTCTTCCATTTGCCTAGATTTGGAATTACTTGCAACATGTATAATTTAAATGAGCAGATAAAACACAACAGATAGGCCAAATTATGAATACAATGATGGTGTTGCATTTTCATAATAAAAAACAAACAAACATACAAACTGTAGTAAAATGTTCTTTGAAAAAGTTGCATTAAATATACTGCCTTTCTATTGAAAATAAACAAATCTGTTCCTACACTCAGCAATTACATCCGATGATCTTCAGGCTCTGAAAACAATATGCCCAGATGCTGCTTTGTTTACAGCTATCAACACAGACATGAACTCTGACACAGATACAGCCTCTGAAACTGAAACTGAATACGAACTCCCTGAACCTCTGACAGCCATGTATGATCCATCTGCAAGGGACCTGTCACCAGCTGACCTAAAAGTTAAGTGTGAAGTTAGCTTTGACAAAATGAGAATAAGATGCACAATCTCTAAACTGGAACATCTACAGGATGTGACTAAAGAGCAGGCAAAGTGCACAACATGGAACATACACAGAGTAGGACGTATAACTGGAAGTACTTTTAACAGGGTTGTTAGATGCAAGCAGTCTTCAGTTGAAAGTGTGGTCAAACATGTAATGCAGTATGACACCAAAGAGCTCACTGTACCAGCTGTCATGTGGGGCAGGAAAATGGAAGATACTGCACGTCAGTGTTACGAAACAGAAATGAGGAAGACGCATACAAATTTCAACCTAAAAGCAGTGGGGCTAACCGTAAAAGCAGACAAGCCATATCTGGCTGCTTCTCCTGATGGGATATTCTCCTGTGACTGCTGTGGAACTGGTTTACTAGAGATCAAATGTCCATACAAATACAGAGAGGGACTACAGGGGTCTGAAGCTGATGCTACCTTCTGCCTAGATGAATATTATGAGCTGCGCCAAAACCACTCATACTACTCACAGGTTCAACTGCAAATGTATGTTTGCCAATTGAACATGTGTGATTTCATGGTGTGGACAAAGAACAATAGCATCACCCGCCGGATATGGAGAGATGACCGCTTCCTTGAAGAAACCCTTTCAAAGGGTGAAGTGTTCTTCATGGACCACCTCCTTCCAGAGCTGGTCTGCCGCCGCCAAGACCCCCAGTTGGCTGAAGAGGTCAACTGTCCTCGTTGCAAAAGACCCAGCTTTGACAAAATGATCACATGCATAGACTGTTGCAAGCAATTCCATTATAAATGTGTGAACATTGTCAGACAGACCAAAAGATGGAAATGTGGATGTGAAGACATAGCCTAGGTGGATACTGTACTGCACATGATGCCCCCCCAAAAAAGTCACCTCAAGTCATACATTCTTGTTAAGTATATATTCATTAATTTCATTTAGTTTGTTACATTACATCATATTACAAATATCATTAATTATTCTTACATCACACATTGTTATATATTTCTAACACTTGTTTTTACAATCATTATATTGTAAGTTATATTCAAATTGTTGGTCCGTTTGATCACAACATAAAGCAGTGGTTCTTAAAATAGGAGTCGGGACAATTATTATATATTTTTTTTACATATATACATACACATGCTGCTGTCTATTTCCGGGGGACCACAGACCTCTTCAGATTTGTGAGACCTGCACAAATGGTGACAATGTGATCTAGCATGTCAACCTGGCTTATTGGTATGACGCTGTTCAATATTTGGAAATTCTTCAGCTGACCAATTACACGTTCTACATGTATACGAACCCTCGATAACTGTCGGGACGTGTCAACGCACCAACCAGACAACTGTGACTTACCCTTAGTGAAACTAGGGATTTTTAAAGTTGCTCCCACACTCGCCAACTCTTCTCTTACTAGGAACCCTCTGTCTGCAAGTATGACATCACCATGGTCAAGTTTGTTTAAAAAGTTTGAATCTAATGTAATTAGTTTGTCTGAGGCCCGACCACCCCACCCATCGGACAGAAAGGAAATGGAGCCTGCAGGTGTTATGCCAATTAAATATTTGATTGTGTTCTGGTGTTTGTAATTGGACCAAGTTTCAGCTCTGGCTTTCAAATTGTATGTCCTTTGTATAAAAATTTCAGTACAGTCAATTATGCATCTACAGTTTTTGAATTTGGGTTTAAATGATTTAGGCAAGTTTGCTCTCACTGCTTCCTTACTGGGCCAAATTACTAGTGGTTTTAGGACGGAGGACAGCAGGGGTACCCACTCCCTTAAAATTTTGGAAACAGTGGAGAAGGGAAGGTCGAATCGATATGCTATGTCCTTGTTGGAGAGGGCAAGCCTTAATTTCATGAGCACTAACAGGAGGTGGTTCTCCCATGTTAGTCCACCCTTCAGTGTGATCGCTGAGCTTCTTTTGAGAATGCTCAAAAGCCATAAAAAAACCTGTACATTTTGGAGACCGGTGAAGAAGCAAAGCGCAGAGTCTGAAATAGAATTGAACCCGAATTTGGATTTCTTCAGTTTCTCTTTCAGCTGCTGGTTTTCTTCTTGTACAGCCTCCAGCTCCCTTTTCAGTGAAGAGTAGTCCTCACTCAGCTCTCTATATTTAGTTTCGAGTGCACTCTCAGGGGAAAGCTCATCTACGAGAGAGAGAGAGAGAGAGAGAGAGAGAGAGAGAGAGAGAGAGAGAGAGAGAGAGAGAGAGAGAGAGAGAGAGAGAGAGAGAGACATACACACACAAATTTTACTAGGGCAAACACATTGTGTAACAAACTAAAAGTGTCAGTTTATTAATTAATCAAAATTAGGAGTTTGGCATACCTGCAGCTGATTCCAGATCAGGCATGACACCAGGTGTCTCATCAGGAGCCCTTGACTCCCGTCTTCTCTTTCGTTCATACCTACGACAACAGCAGAGGAAGGCATATCAACATAAAAATATCAGCAAACAATCTAGGCTGTTTTCGAGAGCAAACAAAACAATATATGAATAGTTCAGATGCAAAAGCCTCTAAGTGCCATCTGCAATTTTCTTCTAGAATGATCATTTTTATCAAGCTTGTTTATTTAAGTTCAATAATTTCACTTAAATGACAATTAATAGGTAATTTTCATTGCCATTTAAGAGAAATTACTGAACTTTAATATACGAGCTTGATAAAAATGATCATTCTAGAAGAAAATTTCAGATGGCACTTAGAGGCTTTTGCATCTGAACTTTTCATATACAGACAGGACACAGAAACTGTTAGAAAAACTGTCAAATAAATGAGGTCAAAATATTTTAAATGACTCAAAAGGTAACAAAATACGGACAGACCTTGCCACTTTTCCACTACTGTCTATGGTGATGCTGCTATGAGGGAATATGGAGGGAACAAAGTCTGGACTATCACAGTCAAAGGATGGCTCCCCTGGTAGAAAAAACAAAACAAAAACATGACAGATTAGCATTAATTACTTTCTTAATGTTTTATATTAACATTTACTCAATGACAGAGACAGATCAATCTATCGCGCTGCTAGCTAGCTAGCTGCTACTACCAGATTCACTGAACCAAAGCAACGTCTTTGTTTAATGATAACGTTAGCTGCTAATTGATTTATGAACGTGAACATGGACGAGTATGCAGTGCTAACTCAAACTCATAGATATAGAATTAAGATAACTATAAAACAAAAAACTTACCAGTTATGAAGTGTGCGCTGCAGACACTCTCACCTCCTTTCGGACCATCCGGACCCCAATCTGCCCTTCTTATGGCTTGAAGCCATAACCTCCGCCGGTTTTTGGCAAAACCATGCTTCCCCCTAGGCACGTTGAACATATGACACCCAGCACTGGCTCGGTTAGTACAATTGACCACGCAACAACTCCTTGGCATTTTGACTAGCGACAACACCACCACTATGCTACTAGCCTAAACCCTTTACTCCGGTACGAAGAGCGCGGGTCTTTTGCCTCTTGGTTGCGTGCGCAAGCAGTGATGACGTCGCCGAGAAATCCATGTATTAGACATTCTCTGCTCTGGTGGAGTTTCCTGGACAGTTCTAGAACTCGGAATTTGTTGTTGGTGAATGGCAGGTAATTTATATCCAGTCCAAATTGTTAACATTGCTTCGTTTGATATTTTAAATGGACCATGTGTCGCTGGAATCTAATTTAATCAGTTCTATTTCATAACTGTTTCATAACTCGATGTCATAATAGTCTGATCAAAAAACACTTTCAAACTCTTCCAAGTGTATCAATCCGCACATCTTCAGTTTTATTCATGAAAGTTCGTTTAATTTATTTCTACGTATGCTTTCATGGCATTTCCAAATTGTAGCCTTTGTCTTTGAAGGCATATGTTTAACTATAATCGCGTCGCATGAATGGCCAAACGGTATTATTGTCTTCGTCTGTTCACCCATCAGAGCCTTTTGAGAATATACTGTGAAACTAATAAATTACGCGAATTAATTTACGCGGTTTCGTTTTTACTCTTGTTTGTGAATCGGAGACTGATCTCGAGGCTATCTTTGTGTATTTGAGGGTCATGGAACTTACTGTAGAAGTATGACTTTTTTATATGACAACGTTGAGTTAAAGATTCAATTTACAACAGTTACATAATCATTTAATAATTAAATATAATTCCATAATAAATGCCACTGTAATGTATTGATGACAGGAGATCGCAAATGGTTGAACTGAAGTGGCTGTTGTCCTGGTTGTTACCATAGACTGTAAAAAAATTGTTGTCAAGGTTGTTACTCGTGTTTGCCTATAATGAAGATGATGATGCAATAGCGCCTCACAGCGTTCACTACATTATATTACAACGTGGAGAGGCTACACATCATACACGTGAAGACATCTCCTTTTTAAAAAAAACGTTAACAAAAGTTGTATATAACAATAAACTTATGTTACTCTTAGGACTTCCCTATGACAAAAATATATATTCCCCTTTTCAATAGTACATTGCAAATATTTTACTATCTTTAAATATATTAAAAGTATATTAGCATCATGCTTTTACCGATTTTCACAACTTTTGACACACTTTAAAATAATTGTACTTTAATATATTGTCTAAAAATACATTTTAGAAAAATATACTTGAAGTGAAAATTCTGTTTATTTTTTAAAAGTGTATTTATTTGCACTTTATTACAAATATATTTTAGGTATATTTTAACTATGTGCTGGAAATGATCATTGTAACAATGCATTGAAAGTATATTTTCAAAATATATTATAGTATACAATAGTATTTTGTACAAAGTATAGCTTAGTAGCCTATTATTTGTCTATTAATGTGCATTTGTTATTGAAGACAAAGTGTGCACTTTGGTATACACTTATGGTTGGCACCGATAGCCTCGTGGGCAAGTGCCTATGGATCCCGAATTTTTCCCGGCTCGTGGACCTTTCCCGATCCCATCCCCCCTCTCTCTCTCTCTTCCACCTCACTTCCTGTCTAGCTACTGTCCTATCCCAGGCAAAAAAAAAAAAAAAAAAAAAAAAAAAACTTATATATATATATTATTTTTTAGTTATGATTTTGTATTGTACTTGTAACACAAAGAGAGTATACTTTAATATTTACATTTTTAACATTACATAACATTTTTACATTTACGCACTAAGTATACTTGAAGTTGTTCCAGTTTAGGACACAAAAGTACACTAAATACACATGCTTTACTACAATTTAATTACAACTAAAATATACTTAGTACAAAATTTGTTTGTTTCAAAATAGCACACTTCTAGTTAACTAATCATTAACACACTTGAAGTATACTGAATTAGTCTGGCTGCAAGTATACTTAGCACATTAGAACTAATGTGAACTATACAGTAGGGATGGGAACGACACGGGATTTGGGAAATCGACTGTCGAGGCCCATGTGTCGACTTTTTGTCGGATTGTCGGCCTTTTTTTTTTTTCTTTTTTTTTTTTTTAAAGAGCAGCAGCAATGCGGAGGGTGGAAAATATTCTACATCAGGGTCCGAAATTGAGGCCAAATGCGGGTAGATTTTCTGTTTGGCGAGTAAATCTCAAAAGGCTATCCGCCACACTGGCGGGTGAATGTTCATAACAAAATATGAAATTTTAAGCGCGCACGCACGAGCAGAGAGAGAGAGCGAGTCCCGGCCAGGCGTCCTTTCGACAAGCGTCCTTAACAGGGCGGCCAGAGCTTCTTTGCAGCTCAAGTCGGCGGCGGTGTGTACGTACCTACAGTTAACGCTCTTTCTGTTGACGCGCTGAGGAAAAAGCTCCCGCCACTGTAAGAAGCTGTCGCCGCCCATTTGTGTCCTCCTGCGCACCCATCAAAGCCGTGCAGAACGTCTTCAGCACTCACGGATCGTGCATATTTCCGCTGCTGCTTCTGTTTACACACCATGGTCGTTCTTTTCTCGAGAAAAGGAGTTTTCTCATAGCGTTTGCAACGCAATACTCGTTCCCTTATCTCTCAGGGAACCGAGGTTAAAGTAAAGTTATAATAACTTAAGTAAAGTAAATAAAAATAAAGTTTATTAAATGTAATAAATTAAAAGCAAAAAAAAAAAAATGCAATTTGGAAATCCCACAAGCCCCGCCCCCTCGACATGTCGACACTCTATTTTTTTTGTCGAGTGGAGCATGTGTCGAATGTCGGTCGTTTTGTCGACAAAAAGTCCCATCCCTACTAGGCCTATACAGTCACTGTATTTCACCCGGTACCTACTAGGCACTCTCGTAGGTCTACCAAATATTGGCAGTCTCTCATTATTCATTGAATGAAATTGACTATTTCTCACTGGTGAATTCGTAGCATTCACAGAAGATTAACAACTTGCACTGGCATTATTGTCCACGTTGTGTTCCTGCTCTGAATTCAGCTCTAAATCTGGTGAAACAACAGGTAAGTCTTCCACAGCTTAAGTTTGAGGTGAAGGACACACTGTTTCCTTTGCTTTCAGCAAGTCTCTTCTATTCCTTCTGAAGATGCGACTGTCTGGTGTTTGAACAGTGTAAGACCCTGGTCGTTCATGTTAGTCAAGAACCACTGCAGGTGCTATCCTGTCTAATACTCACTCTTTCTCCTTTCTTCATTTCAGGTAGCTTTCTTGTCTCACAATCAAAGTACTGCTTTTGTCTGACTTGCCTGTTTCTCAGTCGATTACACACATGCCTGAAAACCTTGGGAATCCGCAGTTTCTTTGACACTAGAATCTTTGATTTCAGACTTCTTCCTGCTTCCAGGCTTTCTTCATAACTGCGCAGGGAAAAGGCCTATCCCATCCAATGACGTGTTTCTATACTCCAGGAGAGCAACTTCTCTCTGCCTGACCGTTTGACTGTAGAAATACAGGACTTGAGGTAGTATGAATGAACTCCCAGCTGGCTGCGAACACACGCATTTCAGCACTCACAATCTCTCTACCATTATCTGAAAGAGCGCATCTGGAACTTCATGTCTGGCGAACGTTGATTTGAGAACTGCAATGATTTGCTTACTTGTCATATAATTTAACTTAGCAGTTTCAGGCTACTTGGAAAAGTAGACCACACAGAGGAGATAATCAGCATCTCTGAAGTGAAGTATCCATTCAGACCTTCGACCGAGCTCTTTCTGGGATAGGATGTGACAAGCGGCTCTCGGGAATTGCTGTTTCTGTGCTTTTTGTAGATGTCACATTTACTGGCAACATCTTCAATTTGCTTTGCCATCCCTGGCCAGAACAAGATGTCTCTGGCTCTTTCCCTGTGCTTTACAATACCAATGTGTGCATCATGAGTTGATTTCTTGACGGGTCATTTCACCCATCAAGAAATCACTGGAAACTAGCGAGATCGCAAAACGAACATGATAAAGCGGCTGTTTGTTGGGATTTTTGTTGTTTACTTAAAGATTTAAAATGTTGATGTTTTACCTTGGGCTGGACAATAATTCAATATTAATATATATCGCGATCTAATTTTTTTCAATAACGGTGATATGATTTTTAAACATATTTCCGATATTTCAATATACATTACAGGCATGGGCTACGTTTACATTTTCACTGCTTGATAAATATAAGCAGCACGGCACACATATTTATTGTATTGTATTTATTGTTTCATATGCCATTGTAATGATAATACGGCAGGTGTATTAGTACTGCAACAGTATAGGCTATGACCCGGGGCCCGTTCTTCGTACGTTGCTTATTACATCCGAGATCAAATGACACATCCAAGATGATATCATCGTGCGAATCATGATCTGGCTAACTCGGTTCTTCGAACACACCTGCCGGATATGATTAGTATAGCTGGATTGAGTTATCTGAGATAATTGCGCGTTCATGCGCTGGTTAAAAGGGGATATGTATCGATAGTAGAAACATTGATCAGCAACGCTGCTATTGGCTGTTCAGCGTGGCCAAAGAGCGCGCTCAGTTTTTCTCCTCAGCAGAGCGAGATAGTCGAAGTTTATTCGGAGTTTTAATGTTTAATCAAAACGCCAGGGAACACCTCAAAGTCTGCAAAAGCCAGGAGAGAGGGCTGGCAAAAAGTAGCAGACAATTTAAATCCGTTAGAAGTGGCCATGTTAGATGTTTTTATCACTTAATAGCCTATATTTTTGTATTTTAATAATTGCATAATTACTTTGTGCATTGTAATGTATGTAATGCATTGTCACCACACTAGAACATGGGAACAAATAAAAGTGAAGTACAAAAATATTCTACATAATGGTAATTTTTAGTTATATTATAGTCTCTTTTATAAAAGGCACTGTTAAATAAATGGTTGTCTGTTTATAAAAGCAACCAAGAAAAAGGCTGAGAAAAAAAATAGAAAAGATCTTAGTAGCCTACACTGTAAAATAATTTTTGCTGCATTAAATTAAGGCCGTATAGTCATTTCAACAGTTAAATCTTGAGAAATGATGAATTGCTTTGACTTGTGAAAGTGAAAACTGATAAACTGATGTTAATGTAAAAATATTTTGCTATGAGTTATTGATCACATTTTTCCCCAGTGTAGTTCATTGTAATGACATTGTGTTTTCCTCTTTTGTGCACTTTTACATGATACACCAACACTTGTATCTGTTCCCAAGAAAGTGGTGGCTGAAATATGTGCAGTAAGTGGACATTTTCTAACTTTCCTAAGGAAAGAAAGTATAAGACTTTGTAATGTCCATTTGTTTCCATTGCACTGGACAGAGAATAAACCCTCTCAGATAACTGTCATATGGAGGAACTAGCCTGCAAGTGCATAAATAACTTTACTTAATTTATACTTGTATGCTTTATGGCTGCAATATAAGTTGCAGGATTCCACATCTACAGAAAGGCCTACAGAAGAGTCTGCACAGACAGAGGAGACATAGGCCTACAGGTGGGCAGTGTATAGCCAACTTTTCCTTTTTATTTGTTGCATGAGGCATGTGTCTAATATCTCTTGTTGCAGGCACTTGACCACTGGCTTTTCTTTACAAAGAACAATTGAAATAAAACTCAAGGAACTAAGCATATTTGTCTTTTATTAAACATTTAATGAAAAGTGTTTTTTTTTTTTTTTGGCAATGTTGTGTAATATGGCACATGCAACAATGTCACAGGCCCTGTCAGGTGTGCAACCCTCAGACTTTTCAGACACTGAAATCTTCCCTTTTAGCCAAAGTTCATTTCATTGTGCCCTTGTCCTGGCTAGAGCTGCATTGTAACTGGTTTGGGTCAGGGAATGGGGTCATAAAACACCTGTCTGCAGGCAGGAACATGTCATTATCACCTATGAACAAATGCAGTTCTGTTAGGATCAGCATAAGTGTATGTAATACAGTGAGCTTGATATTTAATTGTGGAACTTTTCTTACCACTTTCAAATAATGTGCATAAATGTGAATCTCTGAAAATTCTTAAGTCATGCACAGATCCTGGCCATTTAGCTTTCACATTTGTGATATGGAAGATTTTAGTCAACTGCCTTTTTTTTATTTGATATAATATTACTAATCTGGAATATTAAGAATCACAATAGTAACTGGGCTGCACATTTAAATTGTGAATCCCCTTTCTGTTCACATAATCCCCTTCATTGAGGCCTTGATGGCAGTCTATGGTAGCCTATATGGTACCAATCACGTTAGTGAAGCCTGAGTGACATATCTGTAATCGGCATGGTCATGATTGTATGATCGTCATAAAAAATTATGATAGCCTAAAAAAAAAACAAAAAAAAACCCTGCTTTACAACATTGGGTCTTAAGTGGCTTGGAAATGCCACAAAAACCCCCCCCCAAAAAAACAACTTTTTTTTAAACATAAAAGCAACAAAAAACGTCAATCTCACGAATCACGAGAAAAAATATATATCTCAGAAAGAAAGTGCACTATCGCGCTGAGCTGGACTTCCCGTATCAGCTCTGCTTATGAAGCCGGGATCTAATCCTGTCAATATGAAATAAGCCTGCTCCCGAGCAGGTTTAAGTTTGCGCACATGTTGCTATGACAGCAAGTCCAGGATGAGCGTTGAAGAACCAAACAATCCAAGATCATGCCAAATCGCCAACAATCAAATCCAGCTAAGTGAGTTAGCGACGTACGAAGAACGGACCCCTGGTTTAAATGACAGGAGGCGCGGTCGGGACGGTTGAAACAAGTGTTTCCTTGCGACCGCGCCTCCTTTAAACCTGGTCATAGCCTATACTGTTCATAGATTCATATACTGTTCCTAGACTGTTTCTTTTAATGCAACTTCATTTTCATTTACGCAACACATGTTATCTCTTTAATAATCATCAATTGTCCAATCTTCAATCTTCAATAAATTTCATTTATCGTCTTCTGGTTGACCTCGTTTTTTTCATAATAGCAGGCTATTCAACTAGCAAACACTCAATATGACTCAAGGAAGAAATGTAAGAAAATGATTGATGAGAAAGGATTTGTCTGTCTTCGTCAAAATAGCCTATTAAATATGTCATAAATATGATTAAGACATGTAATACTGTTCCATGAAAATGCTTAAACTTCTGTCTTGTACCTCAGGTTTGAAAGGCCTGCAGCATGGCGTGTGCACGGCAATCTGCTATTGAGTTCCTCAAAAACGCCAGGAGAAACCTGGTGACCCATATGAAGAACCTTCCTCTGATCATTGAGAATCTTTATCAGCAGAGGGTTTTCAATGACGATGAGGTCGATGATCTCAAAGCCCAGATGACAGAGTTTGATAAAGCCAGATGTATATTGGATTGGGTCATTAAGAAAGGGCAAATGGCATGCTATGAATTACTCAGGATTTTGGATGTCACTAAGAAGAGGACATTACATCCTGATTTACACTCCTGGATCAGCTGTTTTCCCTTCAGATGGGAAGATACAGAGGTCAGCTATTCATTTGGTGAGTAGATAAATGAAAAACATTTCAATAAAAAGACAGTAAATTAACACATTTCAATACAAATCTTGGTTTTTGTTGCTGTCTCAGGTACAAAGCCCTGTCAAAACTACCAAACAGCGCTCAAAAAGAAAGCAAAAAGGATTCTCAAGAACCAAAGAGAATGTTGGGATGACAAGGCACAAGTACATTTCCATTTTATACCTGTTGTTTTAGAGACAGACTCTGTGGTGAAAACTTCTCAATGCAAAATAAAATGGAAAAACAAAAAATGCAAAAAGCCACGGCCCAAAAAGCTGATCTCTTACATTCCTACTGTGCAACAAGCACTTTCACCTGTGGATCTGCTGAGATGCCAAGATAAGAACATCCTCCTCATAGGCAAACCTGGAATAGGAAAGACTACAGTTGTCCAGGAAATGTTGCGTCTGTGGGCAGAGAAAGATGACCGAGAGCTGGACTACATGTTTTACATTGATGAAAGTACTTTGGCTCACAGTTCTAGCATTGCCAATTTGGAGTCTTTTTTCTTTGACGTATATTTAAAACCAATGGAAAAAGACAGAAAAGACGTGTTTCAAGATATTGAGGAAAACTCTGAGAATGTTGTCATTGTATTTGATGGCGTAGTCGATTTAAAAGAAAATTCCACCTTATGGAAGATCATGAACCACGAGCTCCTGCCTGATGCCAAGATTATAATAACATGCAGATCAGAGGTGGAATATGATCCACTTTTCTGTGACTGGCCGACACGGAAAGTGTATGTCCAAGGATTCAGTGAAGAGTCTATCAAAGCTTACCATCAGAAGATGTTGGGTCACAATCCTGTTCTTCTAGATGTTGTTTTGAAGAATCAAGAGCTGTTCAGTCTCAGCCATGTGCCAATGTATGCATTCATGATCGTAGACTTGATTAAATTTAAAAACGACAACGTTTTCAACCATCCAAACACAGTCACGGAAATGTACATCCACATTTTCCGTGTTGCTGGCAAGAACCAAATTGAGCAAATAGATAAATACTTGAAAGACAACAAAGATCAGGTTTATTTTTGGATGGAAAAGGCATTCAATGCAACAATGCAGAAAACCATAAACCTTATTAGCTGTGATAAGACAGATATTTCTCGTGCGTTTCTGAAGATGATCACAACAAAAGACTCGCCAACATCTGTGACAACGTACTGTGCTTTTCTCCACAACACAATGCAGGAATTCTTCTCAGCTTTGTGGCTTCTTCTACATCCAGGTGAAATTGAGAAAGTCCTACAACTCTGTCAAACTGAGGAGAATAAACACATGAAACATGTTCTTTGTTTCTTATGTGGACTTCTGGGAGAACACAACATTAAACTCATCAAATGTCTCTTCCCAGAGGATCAGATAAAGAAAACATCTGACTGGTTCATTGAGAAGTTTTTGGAAACTTTCCTCCAACCTCAGAGTGAAAGTGAAGAGTTTGATCTTCTCTATGTGTGTCAGTGCTTGTATGAGCTCCAGTCTCCTAAAGCGTGTTTAATGTTCCTGGAGAAGATGGACTATCAGCTTGAGCCTGAAGAGGATCTTGACCCTCATCAGTGTTGTGCTTTGGCTTACGTGATCCCTCAGTCCAGAGATAAAGAGGTTTATCTGAATCTGGAGGACTGTAACATGACTGACGCAGGAATGAACATGATGCTCAGTTGCTTACCCAAGATCAGGTACTAGGGAATAGGGGTGAAACGATAAATAGCAATATAAAAAAAAAAAATTTGACAACGTATCATGGATGTAAAAAAATAATTCGCAATATGTTTTTTTCACTCCAAGACTCATTTACTGTATTTATAAGGTAATATAAATACCTTAAAGGCACACCGCGGTCTTTGTGACCTAAAGAGTTGACGCATATGAGTTATTTTAAATGATTCCTCAGGCCAATATACAGCACTTGACACTATCAATGCTCCGAGCGGGGCTGCCCTCTTGAAATACCGCCTATGTAAGTTTGGAGAAGGTGCACCATCGTTGGCCAGGTCACGTGACCTGGAAGAACGTATCGCTTTACGGCCACAGGCTCTTATATACTCAGGGAGCTAAGGCTTTTGCTACTATTTTTCCGCCTGCTCGACTCCTGGTCACGGCAGAGGCAAGGAATAAGTTTAAAACTGCTTCTGAGGAGGCTAAAAAGAGAAAACGCAAAAGGGATCGTGCTCGAGGAAAAACAAGAGTCGACTAACTAACTAACACTTGACTAAGAGTCTAACACTTGAGTCGACTAAGTCTAACTCTTGACATAAACTTATTATTATCCTATTACCATCATCAGTAGTTCAGTAGACTATGCAGTATGCAGATGCCTAATATTTGTATGAAATCGTGAAACATTACCTGGTCAATATCTTCGGAGTCTATCTGCCTGTTCCATGCCCGACGCTTTTATCCTACCGAACAGGTACCGGTGTACAGGGTGGGGGTGGGTATTTACGACAGTGCAAGTATTCCACAGCGACTCTAGGGGTCGCTGTTTGACAAAAACACAATTTCTACATAGTGTGCCTTTAAGAATAAGTATTTATTCTTTCATTATGCACTCGCCCCCATGTCGTTTTAAACCCATAAGATTTCCATTCATCAAATTTTTTATGAAACCTGAGAGATTTCTGTCCCTCTATTTAAAGTCCATTTCCCTAAAACTTAAAAGATCCAACAAGGTCATAAAAACATTGTAAAAAGCATTTTTAAAAAAGAAAAATCAATCGATCAGTTTAATCCTAGTCTTCTGAAGAGACATGATCGCTTTATATGATGAACATAATTACTGATCAACACACATACTGTAGTAAACACAGACGTTCAAATTATATGTATGTGTGTGTGATGTGTGAGAATGACATGAGGGTGAGTAAATTAAGACAGAATTTAACTGTTTGTATTAACTAACCTCTTAACTTTTGGGAATATTTATTTTGACACGTTTAAAACTGTGATGATTGATTGCATTGTTCATCTGAAGCACACACTCATCACACTGAAAGCACAAACATCATTTAAATTAGTTATCGTTTATAGTTTACTGTGTGCTCGTTGAGAAGTATATAGTTTAAAAGGCTAAAGCACCTTTTTCACATGATGTGCCATAGTTTTTATTGTTAATAACTGTGCTAAATGTAAGGCAGATCTGGCCCGGCAACTTGTTTTGCCTGTTGCCCGTTTGTATTTATTTACTTATTGCTTTATTATATTGTTGAATGCCTGAGGCACCCAAATTATTTTGGAATTCGCCATTTGATAATAAACCTATCAGAAAGATAAAACCTCAACTCATCCCGGGCGAACAGCTTCTATTGTAGTGAACTGAGTTAATGACTGTGCTGAATTTAAGGGAACGAGAAGCACAGAGGTTCAATGTTGCCGTGGAAACGAACAATGATGCCCACTAGCGAGTGAAAATATCTGTATCTGGTGAGTTTACTATGTAGGCCTGAATATTTTGCATAGGGGAGACCGGGGATAAAGTAACACTTTATGTTTGAGCATCTGTAACTCAGCCGCTGTTTGTGCTAGATCTCTCAAAATGTGATACATGACAGCCACATTTGTCTGCTACAAATATAACTCACATAGACATATACAAAACAATCACAGATCATGTGAGTTAAAGGGATAATTCACCTCTGGAAAGATGAATGTGTATTTAAAATAGGTCATTTATGTAGAAGAAATGTGAAGAAATGTTTGAATTTGGAGCTTTCTAGACTGAGAAAAGCCAGAAAATGTATTTTTGGCTTATGTGGATGAAAGACAACAACTCCCAGAATGCACTTGCTTCGCTGCCCTAGGAGGCCACTCCCAAGCCACGCCTACCGATTAGAGAGCGCAGTTGAAAACAACAAGGTTAGGCTACTAGTGAGTCTCCGTGACGAGTTTGCCCGGGATTTTCGAGATCGGCCAAAATGTCCGGGATTTGGCTTTTGCGTTCTACAGTCGCCATTCATTATGTTTACTGTGGCGAGCAGGACGAGGCTGAGGGGCGCGGGAGAACGGCGCGAGGCCGGTGGCGTGATTACTGAGACGCAGCGGTCTCATATCTCTCACGGAGGAGCGGGAATTTTCTTAGCAATGTTAAAACGCACATCAACCGATCACTTGTTTAGCGTTCATGTAAACACTACATTCAGATTCACCAATCGGAATGAATTCAGTTAGACTGAAACAAAAGGTGTGCATGTAAACAATGAATGGCGACCGCAGAAAGCAAAAGCCGAATTTTTTTGAACATTTTGCACGATCTCGACGGCCGGACATGTCTGGGAAAAAGAGGATAGTAACCCCTACTACTCAGCTTTCTCCACAGAACAAGAGCCTGCTAGCTTAGCTTCCAAAGAAAGACGGCTGAAACTATTGCCCCGTTCCAGGCAACCTGTAACCCGTGTTTTTCCAACCTTATACCCGTGAAAGTGCACTGGAACGGCAGTCAAACCCGTGACTTCCCACCCGTGAACTCGTACTAGATCGATGTACTCCCAGTTACGAGTTAGAAAAACACGGGTTACAGGTTGCCTGGAACGCGGCATATGTGTACATTCTGTGAGTGAGATCCCACCCTCTATGGGCGGGTTGAAAACATGCGGGACAGCCCCTACTACTGGCTGTAGTCTTTAGCCTCTGGCCAGAAAATCCTCCGATGACGCAAAATGACGATTTTTGCGTCATCGGAGGATTTTTTCCTGACAAAAAAAAACAAATCTCTCAACTCAGGGGGATATGAGGGTGGAAAGCACGGTAATTTGAAAATACTACAGGTTTTCTACTAATACAAAGCTTAACGCTAAATCCTGAAGTATCCCTTTAATGTCAAATACAAAGAGTTCAGTAGTTAAAATCTACCCCACAACTGGCTGGGGATAGATACAACGAGAGGTCATTTGCTGAGGTAAGATTCACACTATTGCATTTTTAAGGATTTTAAATTTAGCACAAAAGCAATTGCGAATAAAGGTAATTCTCTGTGTTTGCCTTTTAAACTATATTCTTTTCGACGTCCACGCAGGAGACTATAAACGATGTAAAACAGTCTGCGGCCACCCCATGTGCTATGGTACAACCCACAGCGCAAAATGCAAGAAAAACGTCAGGACTGCACAAGCTAGCGGACGGTGCCATCAGCGATTGAGTGCAGAACACGCTTAGCATCTCAGCCAGGGTTAGTTAGTTAAAGTTAAAGTCACCATGAAATCAAAATGGAATATTGCAGTGTTTATTATGAAATATTTATTTGTGCACATCACTTTTTTTTAAATCATGTGCCCTCGTAATCTATATTCAGAATACCTTCCCCTCCTCCACGCACTGACATCTCATCTCTTCTCTGATGACGTGTTTACTGGCGTGAGGACGGGAAAATAAACTCCAGCAACCTCCTGTCACTCACATGAGATCAAAGCAGTAGCAAACCGCAATCCAACAAGCAATTCCCGTTTACTTGGATATATGTCACAATATGGGGGAAAAAAGAATGGTCACAACTTCCATTTCATGCCGACTTTTAACACGTCTATTGTCAGTAAAAATTGGCTCACACTAACTCTTCTCTGCTAGTGCTGTAAGTTTGGGTCGCTTGTAACATGCGTTTAAAAAGGCAATATGTTGCAACTTTCTGCAATGATATTTGTTATGAACTAAAGAGAAGCTCTAAGGTCTCCCCCAAAATAACATTTGAAACCAAAGAAATTAAGTCATAAATATTAGTATTATAATGTTACTGATGTTCTGTACATTTAAATTGTATTATTATTATTAAATGCCTTTATATTACAGTTCAATATAATTATTGCCATATAGTTAGGGAAAGTTAGGATTTTTTTTTGCCAATCTGCAAAAAAAATTTCTTACCAATACCTTTTTTTACCATGTGTTCCTATAGGTGTCTAGTAACACCTCCCAATTTATCCACGGCCAAATCCTCGGGGAAACGCCTGGAGAGGCAATCAAAGTTGGGGTGCCCAGATGTCCTGGGTAAAAATAATGAATTTTTAAAAAAAAAAAATTTCAATATTACCTTTTGAGATGTCTAACTAGGGGTTTTTAGGGGTGCCGAATCTATCCCAGCCATTAGTTTTGGCTAAAAATTAAGTCCATACAAAAACCACATAAAAATGGTTTTATTGAACAATTACAAAACAAAACTTACTAAATCGGTTTAAGGCCAGACACTACAGGTGAATAGAGTCAAATTTTTAACTAGCAGATATCACCATGAAATTTTCCCAATTGATTACCTATATTAAGATGAGAAAAAAATGTATTACAAGTTTTCTGTAATTTAATGTTTAAATATGCAAATTGGGCAATATCTAATTAAATATGCGCTAATTTGCATATCTTTTAAAAAATCTGAGTATTGGATAAAGCCAGGTTAAAAATTATTTTTTCATTGTGTTCACATATTAGATGGGAAAAAAATTACTGAGGGATTTATGGATATCTACTTTTGTTATCCTGTAAATCCGAAAATACTGTCAATAGCCTTAAAAAATGATTTTCGCCATGTTTTTTTGGAATAAAATGTAATATAAATCAGGCTAGGAATAATATATTTACAAATCCCTCTGTATATGTCTTCATAATATAACTAGGTACAAGACTGGAGAGTTTGGTGTATATAGGTGCTACTGAAGTGGAGATTTCAGACTTGGAGTATGAGAGAAAAGTCATTTTGAGAAAATGGCCTTTAAAGATTTATCATCAGCCAATGAGATTGCGCATTCAGCCCTTTTACTTTCACAATTGGTTGCTGATAAAAAGGAAATGACCATATTTGGATCTGACAGTTGGAAATAATTTTTAACCTGGCTTTATCCAATACTCAGATTTCGTTTTTTAAAAGATATGCAAATTAGCGCATATTTAATTAGATATTGCCTAATTTGCATATTTAAAAATTAAATTACAGAAAACTTGTAATACATTTTTTTCTCATCTTAATATAGGTAATCAACTGGGAAAGTTTCATGGTGATATCTGCTAGTTAAAAATTTGACTCTATTCACCTGTAGTGTCTGACCTTAAACCGATTTAGTAAGTTTTGTTTTGTAATTGTTCAATAAAACCATTTTTATGTGGTTTTTGTATGGACTTGGAGTCATTTTTACTCAAAACTAATGGCTGGGATAGATTCGGCACCCCTAAAAACCCCTAGTTAGACATCTCAAAAGGTAATATTGAAATTATTTTTTTTTTTTAAATCATTATTTTTACCCAGGACGTCTGGGCACCCCAACTTTGATTGCCTCTCCAGGCGTTTCCCCGAGGATTTGGCCGTGGATAAATTGGGAGGTGTTACTAGACACCTATAGGAACACATGGTAAAAAAAGCTATTGGTAAGAAATTTTTTTGCAGATTGGCAAAAAAATTCCTAACTTTCCCTAACTAATAGTAATGTATTTCTTTATTAATTTGCTTAATTGTTATCATTTAAAATTATTATTATTATTATTATTAGTGTTGTTGTTATTGATATATGATTTCTGTGTTGCAGATTAAAGATTTGGAAAGAACCACTGAAGCAAATCGCATTCTTTCAAGAATTCTTCCATAAAGCATCTCAGTGCAATTGCTCCTCTTTTGACGTGAGACACAATAACAACCCAGAACTGTGTGATTTCCTGCTGGATCTTTACTCACATGTGAAGAACTATGAGACTCGAACAGGCAGGAGTTTCCTTCCAGCATTACAGTCAGTTTTCCAGTTACCTGATGTCTGGATCATAGATCTCTCACAGAGAAAGACCTCCGTCCTCCTGGAAGTGCTGAAACTCCAGACAGAGAAGAAACCAGTAAAGCTGAGAAGATGTTCAGAGGAAGAGAGTGAAATGAAGAGTTTCCTTCAGTGTCTGTCCTACATCTCACAGCTGAGGTACCTGATACTGTACAGCCTTTTGCTCAACATGTTTAAAAAAGCTGGAGTAGGTCTTTGTGTACTATTATGAATCATTAAAAAAAATATTGTTTTGTATTTACCTTTAGATGTAGAAATGTGTAAAATTGATTGGAAAAACAACAAAAACCTTATTCTTGGGGTCACAGAGAAGCTGGAAAATAGTCAGGAAAAATAAACTGACAGTTTCTAGAAACCTCAACTAACATTCGTAGCAAATTAGCTCAAAAAGATAAACGGTACGATCTTCTTATCAACTCTTGAGAAAGATTATTCTTCTGGTCATGAAGAATAACTTTTCTGTTCTATTAGATTACTAGCTAAAGTAGCCTACTCAACAGTGTAAAAGCTTATGGCTAAAGATCAAACATTTCAGTGACTATGATCTGTGAGCAGCAACAGAGACAATCAAGCGTATAATAGTTTTTAATAAATGAAACCGTAAATACATACAACTACACGTAAAAGAGAATACATATATACAGAATAACAAAAAGTAAAGAAAGAAAGAGAGAGGAGATCACAGAATGGCAAATATCACAAACAGTTAATCTGTGAGAGCCAGCAAAGAATCAAATCACCTTAAGGCAGGGTCAGACAATCTTAAACGCATCTAAATATCAATAGAAATAATACTTGCACTTATTCTTTGGTGCATAGTGTGTGTGTGTGTGTGTGTGTGTGTGTGTGTGTGTGTGTGTGTGTGTGTGTATGTGTGCCCTTGTTTATATTACATTGTGGGGACCAAATGTCCCCATAAGAATAGTAAACCTGAGATCACCTACATTGTGGGGACCAGCCAGCGGTCCCCACTTTTCAAAAGGCTTATAAATCACACAGGATGAGTTGTTTTGAGAAAGTAAAAATGCAGAATGTCTCCTGTGATGGGTAGGTTTAGGGGCAGGGGCAGTGTAAGGGGATAGAATGTACAGTTTGTACGGTATAAAAACCATTACGTCTATGGAGAGTCCCCACAAAGATAGTGAACCAGACGTGTGTGTGTGTGTGTGTGTGTGTGTGTGTGTGTGTGTGTGTGTGTGTGAATGCTTTGAAACATTACACTAACTGCTAAAATTAGATTATTATAATGTTTATCCTTTTTCCATGTCTTCCAAACTTTAAGTTGTTTTCCTTCTTTTATAGTGAATCAAACTCTTCAGGAATTCAAGACCTCTATTGTGGATTGTGAAAACTTACAACAACAAAGAAACAGTATTTGCACAAGTTCTTTGAACTTACAGCAGGCAAGTTAATTCTGTTTAAAACAGGAAGGAAATATAATATATTTACAGTTTACAATAAGGTTTAGTTTATTATTATTTAATGCATTAGGTAACTTGAACTAAAATATGTTTAGATCAAGTTAGATTCATATTAAATTCTATATTAATACATTTCAAGTTGTATTAACTACTTAATGAATTATGAACAAAAAATAATTAACAATGAACATTGTATATTCTAAATTAACATTAAACAAAAAACATAAAACATAAAATTAACAAAAATTGTTGTTCATTGTTAGTTCATGATGCCTTTTTCATTAACTTATTTCCATAAAACTAACCAGGGCTGCATTTATTTAATATAAAATAAAGTATAACAGTTACATGAATTATTATGATAAAATAGTAATGGGAAATTATCCCAATTTAAAAAAAGCTGTTTTCTATTTAAATATATTTGTGACAAGTGTGATAAGTGATAAATATATGTTTTTGTAAATTTTGTAACATTCAGTAAATATTTCCCTCTCTCTCACACACACACACACAGGGTGATCAAGGGGGTCCGCTGATGTGTAAGCAGGGTCTGTCGTGGATCCATGCTGCTGTTTTGACAAGTTACAGATCCCGCTCTGCTCTCCGTCAAGATATCCAGGTCTTAACTAAAACCTCCAGCTTTGAATCATTCCTGAGAACTGTGGTGGGCCCTATCCCTCCAAAAGCCACCAGCTCCACAAGCTCCACAAGCGCAACTACAACCAGCACCAACTCAACCCAAGCTGCCACTAATGGGTCACATGTATCTTCTTCCGTCTCTTTTACGCTTTCTGTCCTGTTCCTCTCACTTGCAGCTTTCCAAATCTTTCTTCAAGGCATCAATTGAGGCTTCTGAGTAGAAAAGGCCACTTTTCATTAACTATAATAATAATAATAATAATTAATTCTTTACATTTATATAGGGCTTTTCTCTGCACTCAAAGCACTTTACATAGAAGGGGGAAATTCCTCAACCTCCACCAATGTGCAGCATCTCCTGGATGATGCGCCGGCAGCCATATTGTGCCAGAACGCCCACCACACACCAGCTTACTGGTGGAGAGGAGACAGTGATGAAGCCAATCAGTATATATGGGGATGATTAGGAGGCCATGATGGACAGAGGCCAAGGGGCAAATTTGGCCAGGATGCCGGGGTTACACCCCTACTCTTTCGAAAGACATCATGGTATTTTTTGTGACCACAGAGAGTCAGGACCTCGGTTTAACGTCTCATCCGAAGGACATCAACAGCTTTTGTGGAGCACATAATTCATTTTTACTTCTGACAAATGTGAACTCTTAAGATCTCTATTATCTCACACCATCAAGCTGTTGCCTGTTGTTCTAACTACTATTACATTGCATGGTTTTCTCTGGCAGTACTGTACCTTAAAACAAGTGCATAGATAATAATTTGTGTAAGCAGGCATATAGTTTACATATAGTTACATTGTAGCAGATACAACATGTAGTTGTTATTCAGCATGGCACTTTATGAAAATGTCCCAATTTGAGTGGTTCAGTTATAATACTCACTATAGCGTAGCTTAACCAACAAGTACCTCAAGCTGTACCACACTTGGGACATTACTGTAAGTTAAATAAATTAAAAAGTACTTTGGAAAATTCATCTATTTTATTAAAATGTGAATGTGTATTTTTTAGGTGGTAAAAAATTATTAAATTAAAATAACAAATTAAGCTGGAAAAAAAAACCTGTTTTGTGCATTTCTTTGAAGCATCCTGGGCAAGAAGCAGAGGCATGTGGTAAGAATGTGGCTTATATTCTGCAGAGTCATTGCTGCTAAATGTGAGCTTGTGCAGTTTAACAGATACTGACAAAAGATCAACAGAAGAATATACTTCCTGAAGCATCTCACACAACCTGTATTTTCAGCTTCCTGGACAAACATTAAAGGTAATTTTATTCCTGTTTTTAAGTGTCACAGTGTTATATATGCCAGCAACAGGAAGCTCAATAGCACAATGACCTAAGTGTGCCATAACTCGCATGGTAAGTGAGAGGAGATATGAAAACACTGATTAATGGTGGCGCTGCTCTGCTGGCGACATGGACTCGTGTGTATTGGCCATAATGAGGACGATTCTGGCACAGTTTTTATTGCTGGTATTGATCGGAGCGGAGATTTTCGTTTTGAATCGAGTGATTCATTAATTATGATAGTGTTAAGTCGGCTATTCTGAGAAAGTACAACATTAATTCAGACACTTGTCAACAAAGATTTCGTTTCCTGGAAGTTGAATCATCTGAGAGTCCCAAAGAGCTGTATGCCAGGCTGAAGGAGTTGTATGGGAAGTGGATTCGACCAAAAGGTAAAAGAGAAATTGGAGAATTAACTATTCTTGAGCAGTATCTCCGAATGCTCTCTCCTGAGCTCCAGGTATGGATCCGTGAGCGAGGCCCTGAAACTGCTGCCGAAGCTGCATCATTAACGGATGTGTTCCAGTCATGGAGTTGGCGGGGTGGCAGAGACTCTCGAAAACCCCATGTCTATCATCTGTTGTCTACGTGTTATTAGTGCTGTCTTAAGTTACAGTTGTCAAGTTAAGTTAATTAATGAATCATAATGAGGACGATTCTGGCACAGTTTTTGTTGCTGGTATTGATCGGAGCGGAGATTTTCGCTTTGAATCGAGTGACACCTGCACGCTCTGTTGGCGTGCTATCGTTGTGCTACACTAGAGCGGAGCTGCTTTCACTGAGGCCTGCAAGGACGACGCTATCCACAGACATACCTGAGGATGTCAGAAGGAAAAGTGTTCATCCGACGCGACCCCGAAGAAGACGAAAGAGAGGAGGAAACCGTCTCCGTCTCCGAAACGTCTGCTGTCCATGATTTTGAGCAACGTGCGGTCTTTAAGGAACAAAATAGAGGAGCTGCGCATAAACTTGCGCTTGAGTATCGCGACTAGTGCTTGATGGTGTTTACAGAGACCTGGCTCCACCGTCATGTCCCATGGCACTGGCCCCTCCTGAAAACTGATTGCCCCCCTCCCCCACAATGTGCCCCCACCCTTCTACTTGTCTGTCACTCAAAATGTAAAATTATATATTTTGGCTTGCTTTTGAATAATTAAAGGTTCGCCCATGCTTCTCAACAACCGGACTAAGAAGAGTGAGCTTCTGTTTTCCAACTAAAAATAAGCATATGGTAAGTTGAGCTAATTTATATTCCTTTTTTTCTTTAATTAGCGAGTTGTTGCAGCGCTAGATTTTGGTACCGTCTTCCAGTGTTAGGACAGACCAGGTTCGATGTCATTACAATGCTCTGCGGCTGAATGAATGTAATGCATAACACAATCAGGGTTTTCCTGTGTTGTGATTTTTTTTTTCGGCCGATATGTGACTTTGAATTGAGAAAGAATACTCTAAATTAAATCAGCGTCGTACCGCATGACTCAATAATGACTTTATAAGAATTGTAATTAAACTTTAAAAATTTAATTAAAAAGGATTGCGACATTAGCTAATATAGCCTACAAACTGCGTGCCATGGAACCAGCGGCGCCGGCACCTCTGATCAGAGTCTACGTGCTGCATGACGCTGTGCAAGCACAAAACAATACAGGAGAAGAGGAGAATCTACGAATATTGTTTGTTTGGATTTAAACACTTCGAAATGGACCATATTCATAAAAAGAATTTTGGTGTATGCACAATTTGCAACCCGGACATGGTATGTATCGGTCTCTTATGGATAATTTCTCATAATATCTAGAGATTATGAAGATATTTGATGTTGAGTTTTCTTGCAGTCTGAAACATAAAATAGATGGTGTTTTCCTTCAAATATCTTGTAGGTTTGCAATGCTGTGTTTCACAATCTGGTTAATTTCTTGAATTTTGTGTCAAGCAAAGTGAACAAATTAAGTGTGTAATGTATATGTTTTCTATGAAGACAGAATTCACAGAAGTTAGTGACAAAACGTCATGACATCCAGAAACATTCTGAAATAAAAAACATAAATACAAATAGCAATGCAAATAAAATATTACTAAAATGTATAATAGCCTATAAATAAATAATAATAAAATAACACTGGACTAATTAAGCCCACCGGCAACTATAGTTGCCGCAGTGTATATGTGGCGAGGGGGGCGTGGTTCTGCGGAGTCTGTAGCGGGAGAGAGAGGAAGGAAGCGAGCGGTGAGTAAGTAGGTCAAGTGCAGATGATGAACACCTGTGTCTGATTTCAGTAATTGCCGTGGAGAGACCGGATATAAGCACGACCGGGAGAGAGTGAGAGGGAGAGAGAGGGACTGGGACCTCGTGTGCTGCTGCCGACTGAGAGAGAAGCTGACGATTTATATTCTGAATTATTGACTGAGTTTATGCTGTGTTGTTGCACGGTGAACGCGCTACGTGCGCACCTTTTTGTTTATGTTTTCAACTTGAGTGAATAAAACGAGAGTCCCAGTCATCGCCGACCCCTTGTCTTCTTCCTTCCCTCACAACAAAGTACTGAACCTCATCACACTGGTGCCGAAACCCAGGAAGGGAGAAGAACGCCGCCGCCATGCAGACCCCGCCAGCAACGCCATTTGCGGATATCATCCAGTCGCTCGCCGGTCTTCACCAGGAACAACATCAACACCTGCTGGCGATCAAGGAGGAGCAAGACAAGCGGTTCGAGGCACTCCTCCGATCCCAGCATGAAGACCGCGAGCTGTTCCGGAGCTGGGTAGACCGGGAGGTTCGGGCCATCCCCCCAGCAAGAGACACATCATCACAGCTGCCTCTCAACAAAATGGGTCCACAAGATGATCCAGAGGAGTTTCTGGACCTGTCTGAGAGGTCAGCGGAGGATCGGGGATGGCCCAAAGCGGACTGGCCAATGTGGCTGATCCCTTTGCTGTCCGGAGAGGCGCAGCTAGCCGCACACCAACTGCCAGTCCAGAATCTCCTGGTCTACCAAGACCTCAAGCGTGCCATCCTCCAGCGGGTCGGTCGGACTCCGGAACAACATCGACAGAGGTTCAGGTCGCTGACCCTGGAAGAGTCCGGCCGGCCCTTCGTCATGGCACAACAGCTCCGGGACTCCTGTCGCAAATGGCTGATGGCCGACCAAAGCGACGTCGAGGGAATCATCGATTGTGTGGTACTGGAGCAGTTTGTAGCTAGACTACCGAGGAGGACTGCTCAGTGGGTCCAGTGCCACCGCCCGACGTCGCTGAACCAGGCCATCCAGCTGGCGGAGGACCAGATGGTGGCGTGCCCAGGGGTCGGCGAACCCCTTCCATCTGCTTCTCTCTCTCTCTCTCCCCCCTCTCCCTCTCTCTCTCCTAGGCCTGTGCCACTTCCCCGGACGCGTGGAGGGTTCCAGCCGAAGTCAGCACCAAGGTGGAGGACGGGCTTTTCGACGGAACCAACGGTGACGCCCAGGGCACCTCCCAGGGGAGGGAGCTCGACCCCTGGGCTGTTCGCAACCCAAAGTGCCCCGCCGCTCTCTCCACGCCAATCACTTGACCCACTTCCTGCCGCCAGGGTGGCGGTAAAGTCTGGGCCGGCCTGTTGGCGTTGCGGGGATCCGGGTCATTTCATCGACCGGTGTCCAGTGATGGAGGTGGGGGCACTGATCCGGGTCCCCGACGCGCCACAGGCTGCCCTTGATCAAGCTGGCCTGTACCAAATACCAGTGAGTATCAAGGGGGGTACCTATCAGGCTTTGGTGGATTCAGGATGTAACCAATCCTCCATACATCAAAGCCTGATTCAACCTAGGGCATTGGATAATAGCCGCATGGTTAAGGTGCGGTGTGTGCACGGGGAAGTGGTGAATTATCCTATTTTGCCTGTGGAAATTCAATTTAGGGGAGAAAAGCATAGTGTAGAGGTGGCAGTTAACCCGCACCTCCGGCATCCGATAATTTTGGGGACCAATTGGCCCGCGTTTAATCAATTATTGGGGTATTTACGTGCGGATGCCTCTTGGGGGAAAAGAGATGAGAGTAGAATAGCGGTTGCCCAGTTGGGAGAGGCTGATCCGGAACCTCTGGGGTCTGTTTCAGGGGAACAGAATGCTCCAGAGCAAACAATCCTCACAGAGCATGATGATTTTCCCCTGGAACAGTCCCAGGATGAAACGCTGAAAAATGCATTTGATCAGGCTCTATCGACGGTCAGCTTCTTCACCCTGAACAACCGCTCTCCTATCCATATTTTGCAATTTTGAAAGATAAGTTGTATCGGGTGACCCAAGACGCCCAGACAAAACAAGATACAACTCAGTTATTGACTCCTAAAAGCCGTCGGGAAATGCTTTTCCAGGCGGCTCATTGTAATCCAATGGCCGGGCATTTAGGACAAACGGCTACACTTAACCGTCTCATGGCCCGATTTTTCTGGCCGGGCATTCACATGCGTGTCTTGTCGTGAATGTCAGTTGGTGAATCCACCGGCCAACCCAAAAGCACCATTGTGCCCCCTACCATTAATGCAGGTCCCCTTCGAACGAATTGGTATGGACCTCATTGGGCCATTAGAACGGTCAGCGTGGGGACACCGCTTTGCTTTAGTCCTGGTGGATTATGCAACACGGTATCCTGAAGCAGTGCCGCTCCGCAGTATTTCCGCGAATAGCGTGGCGAGCGCACTGTTTCAACTAATCTCCCGGGTGGGAATTCTGAAAGAAATTCTCACCGATCAAGGCACGGCGTTTATGTCACGTACTATTCGCGAACATTACGAATTATTGGGCATTAAATCGATCCGAACCAGTGTCTATCACCCGCAAACGGACGGGCTGGTGGAACGGTTTAACCGCACGTTAAAGACCATGATTCGAAAGTTCGTACACGAAGACGCCAAAAATTGGGATAAGTGGCTAGAACCCCTCTTGTTCGCTGTACGGGAAGTCCCGCAAGCCTCCACGGGGTTTTCCCCCTTCGAGCTTCTCTATGGACGTCAGCCCCGTGGGGTGTTGGATGTCCTTAGAGAGACTTGGGAGGACGGACCTTCTAATAGTAAAAACGAAATTCAGTATGTCCTGGATCTGAGAACAAAACTCTACACGTTGGGGCGGCTATCTATGGAGAATTTGTTACAGGCACAGGACAAACAGAGTCGGCTGTACAACAGGGGGGCTAGACTGCGTCAATTTGCACCGGGAGATAAAGTGCTTGTATTACTCCCTACTTCAAGTTCAAAATTACTCGCGAAGTGGCAAGGACCCTTTGAGGTCACACGGCGAGTTGGGGATCTCAACTATGAGGTAGCTCGAACGGATAGGGGCGGAGCACATCAAATATATCACCTCAACCTACTAAAAAAATTATCAGTGATGCTGGCGATGGTAGTGAGCGGAGAGGAGGATCTCGGTCCAGAAGTGAGTTCAAAGTCCCAATCTCTACTGCTCGTTTTTATTCGACACTGGACTTAACTAAGGGTTATTGGCAGATCCCCTTGTCTCCCATGACCAAAGAAAAAACAGCTTTCACAACGCCGTTCGGATTACACCAATTTGTTACTCTTCCGTTCGGGTTGTTCGGGGCTCCAGCGACTTTTCAGCGTCTGATGGACAGAATTCTCCGGCCGCATGCTGCATATGCCGCTGCTTATCTGGATGATATCATCATCTATAGTGGTGATTGGCAGCGACATATGCAGCATTTGCGCGCTGTACTGAAGACGCTGAGAAGGGCTGGGCTCACGGCCAATCCAAAGAAGTGTGCAATTGGGCGTGTGGAAGTCAGATATCTGGGTTTCCACTTGGGTCATGGACAGGTGCGTCCCCAAATTGATAAGACTGCAGCGGTTGCGACTTGTCCAAGACCCAAGACCAAAAAGGAGGTTAGGCAGTTCCTGGGGCTGGCGGGATATTATAGAACGTTTGTTTCTAATTATTCGGACCTCGCCAGCCCGCTGACTGATCTAACTAAAAAGGAAGCACCAGATATGGTTCGGTGGACGGAGCAGTGTCAGCAGGCTTTTACCCAGATAAAGGCTGCTCTGTGTGGCGGACCGCTCTTACATGCTCCTAACTTTTCTCTCCCTTTTATGTTACAGACAGATGCGTCGGACAGGGGGTTGGGCGCCGTCCTGTCCCAGGAGGTGGAGGGTGAAGAGCGGCCGGTGCTGTACATCAGTCGGAAGCTCTCGAAGAGAGAGACGATGTACAGCACCATAGAAAAGGAGTGTTTGGCCATCAGGTGGGCTGTTCTCACCCTCCGGTATTATCTCCTGGGGCGGGAGTTCACCCTCTGTTCGGACCACGCTCCCCTGCAATGGCTCCACCGCATGAAAGATACCAACGCGCGGATCACCCGTTGATCCACAGGCCGGGTGCACAGATGGCTGTGGCCGACTTCCTCTCCAGGAGGAGGGGGGGGGGGGGGGAGGCTGCAGGCCGGATGGCTCCCCGGCCTGAGTCGGGCGGTGGGGGTATGTGGCGAGGGGGGCGTGGTTCTGCGGAGTCTGTAGCGGGAGAGAGAGGAAGGAAGCGAGCGGTGAGTAAGTAGGTCAAGTGCAGATGATGAACACCTGTGCCTGATTTTAGTAATTGGCTTGGAGAGACCGGATATGAACACGACCGGGAGAGAGTGAGAGGGAGAGAGAGGGACTGGGACCTCGTGTGCTGCTGCCGACTGAGAGAGAAGCTGACGATTTATATTCTGAATTATTGACTGAGTTTATGCTGTGTTGTTGCACGGTGAACGCGCTACGTGCGCACCTTTTTGTTTATGTTTTCAACTTGAGTGAATAAAACGAGAGTCCCAGTCATCGCCGACCCCTTGTCTTCTTCCTTCCCTCACTACAAAGTACTGAACCTCATCACAGTATAGTTGTCATTTTCCTTTTGTAAGTATTTTTCTAGATGTTATCCATGTTTAATGTCTCAATGACATGCAAGCAAACAACCAAATAAAGGATTTCAAGAAAAGAAAAAAAAGGTATTCACATCCTTCCTGTCACATGAGGCTGTCAAATTCCTACCCCTACTTCCAGGAAGCATGGCGAAGGCAAACCCTCCCAAAGAAAGGTCATTTTCATGTTACTAATAAGTATTTATTTTGTTGATATATATATATATATATCTACTAGGGGTGGCACGGTACATGAAAAAACATCTGAACCGTTCGGTTCGCTTGTCTTGGTTCGAAGCGTGTGTGCGTCACACGGTTCGACGCATGCGCAATGTAGCCTCGTGCCCGTGCTAATACAATGCAAAATCATAAATCAGATGTATGTAGAATAACATTACGATGTCCAGCAATCGATTTAAATAGTACACTGGGTTTACTTAGACATTAAATGAGATCTACTCCACTATATGTTGTTTTTTTCACGTGAATACATAGATCGACTGTTTTATGTATGTACTTTAATGGTCCAGTGGCAGAACTTTTGCCAAGCGTGTCATAGGTTCTGAGTTCTAATCCGCACTCGTATATATTTTTTCTTTTTCATCAAAACCGATTATGTTTATCAGTGGTTGTATTAATCAAGCAGGGACAGATTTGTGTGAATTTTGTTTTGTGATTTCACCGGAACGAATAGAGAGTCTCCACAACGGATTGAAGCGCGCGTCCGAGTGAAGACTGTGCGGTGTGTGCGTGAGGCACAAGAGAACACTGTATCAGCGCCACTGATCGCAGCGGCAACGAGCACTGTGATCACTTGATTAAAAAAAACACATTTCAGCGCTAGATTGCTTCTTGAATGAATGAAGGAATGAATGGGCGTATGAATAGGCTATATTTGGGTCTTTTTTCAAAACTTTCCCCTAATGGGATTCTTCTGGCCTTTTTTTCCTTACTCAGGACATATTGAGGATACAAAATCAGTTGAGTTTGCTTCTGTTGCAATTTGTTCAAGGTTGACCCCCATTTTGGCCTAAAATGACTGGACTAATCTGACATTAAGCGTTTCTGCTTCACATTTTCAGCAGGGCAGCGGAGCAGCTGTGGGTTGACTCCCCATGGCTCTCATGGGCTTCATATATAAGTCCTAACGTGAAAAAGCTTTATGTGGTTTAATGTACCTAAACAACGATCACCAAATTTCTCTCTCATATTGCTTCTCATAACCACTGAAAACTGTCAAAAAATCGAACCCAAAGTCCAATTATTATGGACGTTATCTGAAATTAAGAGTTTCTGCTTCATTGAGGCTATTGTAGGAAAAAGGCTTAATGGATTAATGTACCTAAACAACGGTCAGTGATCACCAAATTTCTGGTTAGATTTTTTGACAGTTTTAAGTGGTTATGATGAGCAATATATGAGAGAGAAATTTGGTGATCATTGATCATTGTTTAGGTAAACCATGTTAAGCTTTTTCACGTTACGCGTTTTGGAATGTCCCAAGGAAAGTAGGCCTGGCCAACCATAGGCTATGTGTTGGAGTTCAGTGGGAAAATGTGTGGCTATGCCTTTTTGCTAATATTTTGATTTAATTCCCAGTACAATTGACCATATCTACACACTAGGGGTGGCACGGTTCACAAAACCCACGGTTCGGTTCGTATCACCGTTTTAGGGTCACGGTTTTCGCGGCCCGTACCAATATAAATAAATAAAACATCTCCAGTTAACTAGCAAAGTATTCGTTTTGTTCTAACAAGACATTTTCACCTGGCTATACCCAATGTTTAGATCTGTTGTGGTATTTATGCAAATTAGTACATACATAAATAGATTATGCACTGTTTGTCCATGTTAACAAACAATTTAAAAAAACTTGTAATACATTTTTTGTTTGCCTTGATGTAAGTAATCAACACAGTAATTTTCATGGTGATATCTAAAGGTTAAAATTTTTACCCAATTCACATAAGAAAAAAAAAAGGAATAGGGTATATTTGGGTCTTTTTCGAAACTTTCCCCTAATGGGATTCTTCGGGACTTTTTTTCCCTTACTCAGGACATATTGAGGATACAAAATCAGTTGAGTTTGCTTCTGTTACAATTTGTTCAACCTTTTTTCATAAAATGACTGGACTAGATAACGTCCAAAATAATTAGACTTTGGGTTAGATTTTTTAGCGCAATTTTCCACCGGACAAATTGCGATTGTTAACTTATGATTTCTGTTCTGTGCATCTGTGTGCACCAATCTTGCACTTCTATCTACTCCTCAACCAGACCACCTAGAGACTTCGGGTTTTCGGCATTATGTTAAGGAAGGTCTAATCTCGGGAACGCACAAAAAAAATCCAGGAAAAGATTTACTATCTCTTAGTGTTGTGATCCCATGAGGTGAGAAAATTGCGCTAAAACACTCACCGAGTTTTTATTACTTGTTTTTACTGGTTTCAGTGGTTATGAGGAGCAACATGAGAGAGAAATTTGGTAATCATTGTTTAGGTACATTAAACCACGTCATGTCCATGTCATATTGTTAACATGGTACTTATGAAGCAGAATAGTGGGTCATATCATATGTCTTGTGCTTTTTGAAAACTTACGGCTTTCTTCTTCATAAAAGGAGTCGGACATCATCACATTTTTGTATACATTTTAGTTCAATACTAGTACTAGCACAATATTTACTGCTGGTGATTTGTAAATGCAAGTCTGCATACAGTCTGCAGTTCACTATTTGATGCAAGATTAAAAGCCACCATAAGAATGTCCTTAAGGCAATCCTTTACAGTCTCAAAGCATTTTTATTGTAAAATTAAAAAAGAAAAAACCTAAATATATATTAACTTTGTAATTAAAATAAATTTTTAATTAAAATAAAATAAAACGTTTTAATTAAAATAAATAAGTTTTGAGGTTTGGAATGATGGGAATAATAAAGTCTGTATCTATAGATGTCATTTACCGGCCAAAATTCAGTCTAAATGAACGCATCAAACTGGATTATTTTAATATTGTCTGTAACTTACATGCAGGTTGAGGTAAGCTACTCTAACTGTTTCTAACTGCATCCAGTACAGACAGGAGGTTGTTTTTTTATGTCATAATGGTCATTATGTGAGAAAATAATTTGTGTTTGATTTCTGTCATTAATAAATATTTCATTTTCTTTTTTGTTATGGTAAAGAGCAAGAGAGACAGTCAGAGAACCCCACACAGACTCCATAGACAGTATATACAGACTCCCTGGAATGATGCTAAGTCGTTAACACAATGTTGCTCACCGTCTTCACTGGGACAGGGAGGGGTGCAGTTATGGGGAGACTGGGGTGCTGCTGACTCATGTTTTTAAGTCTGCTAAAAGGGGCTAAATGATTTAAGATGAATATCTTGCTAAACGTTTCCCTGCACTGATTAAATGTTGATGAAATGTAGGCTAACACTAGCCTGCAGCTAGCTAGCTTATTTCACTATGGACAACAGGTTAATACCACTCACAGACTAAACCTTTCTTGGGGAAAAACTGGGTTACAGATTGACACCCTTTCTTTTGTCTTCCCTCTCTCTCTTTTCTCTCTTTCCTTTTTTGAAAACCAGATTTTCTTTTACTATGCAACATTGTGGTCTCTGTGTTTCTGGCGCATCGACTGACTGTCTGCAACTAAACACTGTGCATGCTAAGGCAGGACATAACCATTTCATGCAGATACAGGGGGGTGGTGGGTCAATATGAATATTTACTTTTTGGTCAATGGGGATATTTAACTTTTATTGCCAAAATAAGTAAAATCAAAGACAACATTCATTTTATTATTATACTCAATGATGATGGTTTATATAGTGTATAATATAATACAATTTTTAAATTAGTTTGTACTTACATGTTGGGGCCCCTGTCAGTCAGAGGCCCTTGGAATTGTCCTAACTTTCTAACTATAGACGCCCATGTGCACATGTCACTCAAACACAGAAGCAGGAACTATTTCAACCCCTCAGTTCAGAGAAACAGAAACTGAAGTATTGTTGAGCTGTTGTGTGTTTGTGTCTCTCTGTATTCATGCAGTAAAATGGCAGAAGCCAGATTTTCAGTGGATCAGAATGAGTTCACGTGTCCAGTGTGTCTGGATCTCCTGAAGGATCCAGTGACTATCCACTGTGGACACAGTTACTGTAAGATCTGTATTACAGACTGCTGGGATCAGGAGGATGAGAAGAGAGTCTACAGCTGCCCTCAGTGCAGACAGACCTTCAGTCCAAGACCTGCTTTAGCTAAAAACACCATTCTGGCTGAACTGGTGGAGAAACTGAAGAAGACTAAACTTCCTGCTGACTGTTACGCTGGAGCTGGAGACGTGCAGTGTGACGTCTGTACTGGACGAAAATACAAAGCCGTCAAGTCCTGTCTGGTGTGTCAGGAATCTTACTGTCAAACTCATTTTGACCGTCATGAGGAATTTCACTCTCGTAAGCCACACAAAGTGATTGATGCCACTGGACGACTGCAGGACATGATCTGCCGTAAACATGATAAAGAGCTAGACATGTTCTGTATCACTGATCAACAGTGCATCTGTGTGTGGTGTAAGGAGAGTGAACATAAAAACCACAACACTGTATCAACTGCAGCACAGAGGACAGAGAAACAGGTATGAACTGAGAGGGATTGATCACACAGAAATGAAAGTGTCTTCATTTACTCACTCATTTACTCATGTTGATCCAAACCGGTTTGAGTGAGTTTCTTCTGTGGAATATAAAAGATGATATTTTGAACAATGTCTCGTCTATTTTAGTTTATACATTGTAAGTCAATGGAGTAAAAAAGTTTCAAGCTCCAAAAAGGAGAAAAAGCATAAAAGTAATCTAAACAACTAGTGGTTAAAGAAAGAAGTTCGCTTAAGTGTATTGACATGCACTTGTAGTGTACTTCAAATTAAAAGTGCATTTAAAAAAAAAAAAACTGTACTTGCAGATAATATAATATAATGAAATGAAAGGCCACTTAAGTGCGCTTAAAGAGCGTCAACTTTCATGACTGTTTCATAAGTACACTTTATCAAGTACACTTTTTTATAATGTAAAATGAAAAGTTTTACTTTAAAGTACATTTTAATAATATTTAATATTTCAATTTAACTCAATAGAATTATGAAATTACATTATATACTTAAATCTTACTTAAGTGGGTCAAAAAGTCACTCTTAAGTTCAGCTAATTGCTTTATATGTACATTTAAACTATAATACATTTTCATTTAATAGCAATTAACATGCAATTACGTGTCTGAAAACATTATGTTCAGTTCACACTTATTTCACAATTATATTCTTTTAAAGTGTATAATTTCCAAAATAAGTGAAGTTAAACTTTTTAAAATGTTACTATCAAAAGAGCCAAATTTTTATTCACAGATCAAATCATTGATAAACTCATGTATGTGGAGCCCAAATCAAATATGATGACATCAAAAACATCAAACTTCACTGGTGTTTGTGTCATGACATCATGGTGTTTAGTCATGTGACATGAAAGAACCAATGAGGTTTGATGTTATTGATGTGTCACCATGTTTTATGTGGCCTCTGTAAACCGCTGAGACATTCTTCTAAATATCTTCTGTTGTGTCTCACAATAGACAGAAAGTCATACAGGTTTGGAGCGACATGAGGGAGAGTAAATGATGATACTAATGATATAAAACTAGGCACTGATGAAATACTGCTGACATTCATTTCAGGAAACCATGAAATGATGTTTTATTAACAAGGTTCGGGAGGAGCACGTTCAGATAATTAACACAGGTGGAGAGCACTCAGCAATCAATGGTAAGAGGTATATATACTCAGCAGTCTCACCTCATTCCATTGACAGTTTTTGCAGCATGTAGCCCGACAGTATCGTCCTAACAGGTCCGAATCGAGCAATTCCCGTCCGATAAGTAATCTCTCGTCTTTGAGGAACTTCTGCCGCAATCGTCTGACCAATATCGCGGGCGTCAGGCTTAAGAAACGGGATCATAACCGCGGGCGAAACATCCGCGATCTCCTTCCGCGTTTTTTCTACACCGGTCCATACAATAATTCCCGCCATAGAGAAATGGTTAGTAAGGCAATGCCGCCCTCTTCACGCGAGGGAAAGGGTCTTCCTCCTTCTTCAGGCCACCACAGCAGGCCCTAAAGTAAGCCGCGCCGCGCCGCAGATTCAGTCCCGGCCAGTCCA
Source organism: Squalius cephalus (assembly GCF_949319135.1). Lineage (NCBI taxonomy): Eukaryota > Metazoa > Chordata > Actinopteri > Cypriniformes > Leuciscidae > Squalius > Squalius cephalus. The sequence continues at coordinate 55,409,259 of NC_137122.1, read as the reverse complement.
AACTCAACGTTTGCCGGGTCAACTCAGTGAGTGCTCAGCTCGGCCCTTCTCGTGTCTGTCTTGGTTGAGCTTGGCATTGCTTCAGTTGTTTGAGTCACGAGCCAGTCATGCCATCTGTATACAAATTTGATCGGGGGAATGCACGTTTTAAATTGTTTCTGTACAAATGATTTACTGTCATACAGTAGGTCGCACGTTACGTGCAGATTGATCACAGAATCATTAAGAACCTATCGTTAACACTGTCCTGCAATTTATCTGCAAAATCTCGTAAATGTGTAAAAAAAAAAAAAAAAAAAAAAAAAAAAAGTGTAGGCTATACAAGCAATGTGTTTCATGCCAAGAGATTAGTAATCCTTAATTGAAACACAGTTAAATAAATACAAGATGCCTACATTTATGCAAGCTTCGTCTTTTACCATAAACCGTCTCTTTTGTACTTAACTAAATAAACTTCAGACTATCAAAATTGTTCTAAACGCAAACTGTTATCTTTGCTCGGTCACTTAAACTTCAATGTGCATAATCCTGCAAGGATTTCATCTCGCCTCCTTTTTCTCGCGTCTTTGATCTAAAGCACAAGAAGACGAGCGTCGGCCCGCTAAGCCCCTCTCTCCTCCTCCCTTTGTTCAGCCACACACCGCAGGAGCTCAGTTTCTCCAGGTAAGTTTATCCACTGCTGCAGCAGTGATGTCTCCTCTGGCCCTGGAGGAGCTCAATTTCTCTGGTAAAGTTTTCTCTAATATTGCAGCAGTGATGTCTCATCCGCTCTCACTAGAGCTCTGTTTCTCTGGCTAAACTTCTCCACTGCCGCAGCAGTGATGTCTTCTCTGCTCCCACTGGAGCTCTTTTACTCTGGCTAAATTCTCCACTGTCACAGCAGTGTTTTAAAAAAAAAAAAAAAAAAAAAAAAAAACCTCAGACTTATCAGTAGGCTACTAGATGGCGAAACCATTTCATATTTGATTAAACAGAGTAAAACTGACCAAACCAAAAAAGGTCATTTCATCTACATTTTTAACCTCGCTTCGCAAATCCAACCATACCAGTCAATTCTGGCTTATCTGCAATGGAGAAGTTCCCAGGCTAAATCTCCTCTGGAACCCCTGTTTTTAGACGAGTCCAAAAAACCTGACACGTTTTTGGTTCCAGAAACACCTCAAATCCGTTCTCCAACAGTCAGGCGTTCCAGCAAGGAATTTTTCAAGTCACTCATTCCGTATCAGGGCAGCAACTTCAGCAGCCCAAAAAGGCCTCTCCCAACAGCAGATTCAAGCCCTTGGGAGATGGTCCTCCGATGCTTTCCAAAGCTACATCAGGACCAACCGGTTCCATATTAAAAAAGCTCACCAAACCCTCATCGAGTAGAGAAGGGAAAAAAAAAAAAAAAAAAACCCTCTTTTTTACTGTCTCTTCTTTACTGTCTCCTCTTTCCGTCCAGCGAGCATTGGTCTCACAGCGGATGGAGTGAGAACTTTCCCAGTAGAGCACTTACATTTTCTCTTTCATCCAGCGATGCAGTGTAAGAAAATCTCCTGGGCAAGCACTCATTTTCCTGTTTCCTTTCCGTCCAGCGAGCATTGGTCTCACAGCGGACGGAGTAAGAACTTTCCCAGTAGAGCACTTACGTTTTCTCTTTCATCCAATGATGCAGTGTAAGAAAATCTCCCAGGCAAGCACTCATTTTCCTGTTTCCTTTCCGTCCAGCGAGCACTGGTCTCACAGCGGACGGAGTGAGAACTTTCCCAGTGGAGCACTTACGTTTTCTCTTTTCTTCCAGCGATGCAGTGTGAGAAAATCTCCGAGGCAAGCACTCACTTTCCTGTTTTCTGTAAACTACAACCGCTCCTCGTTTGCAGACCAACAGGGGCTGTCAGCCCAGGCAGTGAACCACCATTACGGGCCTTCCCAGTCAAGCATCCAGGCCCTCCTTGAGATACCAGCCCGCCAACTCTGCACTCATTTGGGGGATCTTTAGTCCGGCGGCTGTCCTCTGCTTTAGCCTTTGGGGGGAGTACTCTGGGTTCGGGCTGAACTCCGAGCTCGGAGCCCTCCCTCCGGACAGCACGCCATATACGCATTAAACTTACCCATTCAAATTATATGTAAGTGTGAACTCGTGAAATGATGTTTTATTAACAAGGTTCGGGAGGAGCACGTTCAGATAATTAACACGTGGAGAGCACTCAGCAATCAATGGTGAGAGGTATATATACTCAGCACTCTCACCTCATTCCATTGACAGTTTTTGCAGCATCCCTCCACCACCCCTTCTCCACGCTTCTAGTACTAAACACTTACATACGGGGGGAGTACTCTGGGTTCGGGCTGAGCTCGGAGCCCTCCCTCCGGACAGCACGCCATATACGCATTAAACTTACCCATTCAAATTATATGTAAGTGTGAACTCGTGAATCTGTGGTTTGAACCAGACAGTAAAAACTTACCATGCAAGATCTTTAACCACTTCACCAACTCTGGATTCATGTAACTTTAATGTTTGTTTGACAGTAGTTTTATGTGTCATTCCCTGTCATTGGTTTGTCCTCCAGAAACAGCTGAAGGAGACGCAGATGAAGATCTGTCAGAGAATCCAGCAGAGACAGAAAGATCTTCAGCATCTGAGAGAGGCTGTGAAGTCTCATAAGGTGAGTCTGGAGAAGAAGAGAAGTTTGAGACGTCTCACTTTGGACTCTGTCAGTCGTGCTTAAGCCACTGTGTGATTGTGATGTGTGTGTAACAGCGCTCTGCACAGACAGCAGTGAAGGACAGTGAGAGGATCTTCACTGAGATCATCCGCTCCATTGAGAGAAGCCGCTCTGAGGTCACACAGCGGATCAGAGATCAGGAAAAGACTGCAGTGAGTCGAGCTGAAGGACGACTGGAGCGACTGGAGCAGGAGATCAATGATCTGAGGAGGAGAGACGCTGAGCTGGAGCAGCTTTCACACACACAAGATCACATCCAGTTCCTGCAGGTAACAGAGATCTAGAAGAACAGGGTCATAGTGGACTTGAGCAAGATCCTGCTATGACAGAGAAACATTTCATGAGAGCAGAATGAGCCGTTGACTGAGATGTTGTCAGGAATTCAGTCAGATTCAGTCAAGTGTTGTGTTATCATATAATCATCAGTCAGACTCTCATCTGATCATCTTCTGTTTAAAGAGACACACTTACAAAGCCCGGAGAAATTTACCATTAAATATTAACTCATTTTTCCTTCTGGTTTCTTCTGTCTTGATGAAATCAGTGAACTTGATGGTATTAGTATCCACCCAACTAGATTTTTCAACGCTATCTCACAACCAATTGATAAAAAGAGTGATAAAAAGGTGGCTAATGATTTGTCTAAACACACTTGATGGGTAGGTTTAGGGGCGGGGTCAGGGGAATGAATTCATACGAATTGGCCAATTTGTAAAATATGTACGATTTAGCAAAAAACGTACTAATTCGTACGAGTGAGGTCGTACAAATTCGTACGAATTAGCCACCTCGTAGTAACAGTTTACCTGTAATACATTGAATTGTATCTACAAAGACTCCAGACAGGAAGTGAGGCTGTATATTAACAATGTTTATAAAATCCAAACAAAACCTGACCTTGGGATCCTTAAAGGGTCCTTGTGAAGTTTCAGTGTCACTAACCAATCAAAAGTTGCATAATGATAGTCAATCTACTCTGCTGCTTTTCCTCAAATCTTCTCAACATGCAGATGTTTTATCATCCAAACACCTAGAAAGTTCACACATAGTCCCTTGTGGAAAAGAAGTGTGCTTAACTGAATGTGCAATTGTAGTTAAATACTTCAAATCTTACAGATATATATATATATATATATATATATATATATCTTCTTTTTTTTTTAACCCAACTTGCAGATCATATAATATTATTGAAATAAAAGTCAACTTAAAAAGAGACACTGTCATGATTATTGGCACGGTTTAGCAGAGGTCGACGACAAGATGAAAAAGATATGTGCAAAAGATTTTATTAAAGGATTAACCATAACCAAGCACAAAACGTTAACGAGAACCGTCAAATGAGAATTGAAACACAGGCTTATAAATACTAGGAGCAAACAAAGATAATTGGATAAACACAGGTGAAGCAAAGAGGGAACTAATGAGTAACTATAGTAACAAACAAGAGGGAAATGAGTAACCTAGGAGACAAATGAGAACAAAACTAGTGAAAACAAACAAGTAATAAAAACTCGGTGAGTGTTTTAGCGCAATTTTCTGACGTCATGGGATCACAACACTAAGAGATAGTAAATCTTTTTTTTTTTTTTTTTTTTTTTTGCGTTCCCGAGATTAGACCTTCCTTAACATAATGCCGAAAACCCGAAGTCTCTATGTGGTCTGGTTGAGGAGGAGATAGAAGTGCAAGATTGGTGCGCACAGACAGAACAGAAATCATGAGTTAACAATCGCAATTTTGTCCGTAGGAAAATTGCGCTAAAAATATCTAAACAGTGTCCATGTGACAACTATGTTTCTTAACACACTTTAAATAGACTTTTTAAAAATTGCACTTTGTAACAATCAAATTAAAAGTTTTAATTTGTATATTAGAAATCATTGTTTTAATAATATTTTGTCATGCTTTAAAGTGCAGTTATCTTGATGTCGATCAACATACTAAAGCACATGTAAAGTACTTGATTATAATTAAAACTCTAGTGTGTTATTAAAAATTCTATTAACAATTAAACAATCAATTCTCAATAAAAACTGCATTGAGTATATTTAAGTGTATCATAAATGTGTCAGTTCATTCAGCAGTAACTTTAACAAAAAGCTCTCTAAATATTAGCTAATTGCATTTAATATAATTTTAGACTATAAGACATTCATTTAATGAAAATAATTAATTTAATTATAATTATGAAAAATAAGTGAAAAATATATAAATATAGCTGCGAGCAGCGGTGATTGCGGGCCCAAGCTGGTGACACCGCCACCCGCTTTAGTGTAACTAAAGCCACCGGCTTGGGCCCGCAACCGCTGCTCGCAGCTATATTTATATATATATATATATATAATATGTATATGTGTGTATATATGTGTATATAATATATATTATATGGTTGAGGGTAGGGTTAGCTGCCTCTAAGGAGCCACTGGGGGCTTAAAACACCATCGAGCTTGTGTGAAAGTGCTGGATTGAAGCGAGTCACTTGTCAAGTCAACAAGAGCCGCTCAGGGGTGCGTTTCCCAAAAGCATCGTTAGCCAACTATGGTCGCAAGTTCCGTCGTTATCAGCATAGTTCAACGATTTGGTGTTTCCCGAAACCATCGTTCCAACAAACGTTCGCAAACAGCATCGCAGTTGTGTGGTTGGAGCGACAGCTCTCGAGCTGTGGTTAGAAGCATAGTTTCTAGTTTACATGACATGTGGACTCAATAAATCCTTATCTTGAGCAAAATAAGCAAGCTGACTTTCATTACAACCCGTGTTATTTATTTAGAATACATACAAATGTAATTTACGTCTTTTAGTTTGTCAAGAGACTTAAAGCACCGTTTTTGAAGACTGCGCATGTGCGAACGTGCTCTACTATGTAAGAACGAGCCAAATATTGAGTCTGGTAATAAAGCAAAATAACTGAGAAAAATTAGAAATGGTCTTCAGATGCCATGTCTGTAACTTATATGACAAAATCTAGCGTTAATTCGATCTCAAGCAGATTAATTAAAATAAGTTATTAGTCCACCACGTGCGAGACATCATAAACCAACGTGGTTAAACGATACTTTGTGACATGCGGTTTCAAGGAAAGAGTCGTGATTAGCTAGTTGATTTCTCCAACGATGCATCGTACTATGGTAGTTAAGCAGCGAGCTATATAGTTGTACGGGAAACGCACCTCAGATCTGATATAGTGCAGGTTATTGGCTGAAGTGTGGAGATGATGAGTTTTGATTTCTGTTTTCTGTAGAGTTTCCAGTCTCTCTCAGCACCTCCTGAATCTACAGACGAACCCGACGTTTCCTTCAGTTCTCTCTCCTCTTTTGATTGTGTGAGAGAATCTGTCCGTCAGCTGAGAGACAAACTGGAGGATTTCTGCAAAGAGGAGATCAAGAAGATCTCAGACGGAGGTAAAGTCCTGCCCCTCGTTTATACAGACGTGTGGAGAAAGATCCAAAATATGAACGTACAACCGTTTCCTATGAATGTTCCTACGATTTCTAAAACATCAATTTTGTAGAAAAAAATTATTAAATGCATCCCAGTTTATAAATCACAATTATTAATAAATTCAATTCAAGTCCATCAAATCCTCCTACAAAATCGGCCACAAATATCTCTTGATGATTCAGATATATATTTTTTTTCATTACTGTTATTATTACTGCTGTTTTATTGTTGTTTTTGTGTTTTGTTGTTGTGTTCTGTGTTCTATGTTGTAAATTTTGCACTCCTAAAAAAAAAAAAGAAAAAAAAAAAAGGAAATACGGACTCATCATCGTGGACAAGCGTTTATATACACATGACAGAGGATGAAATCCCTGGAATTTAGGATCAATCCGATGTGTGTGTTTTATAAATGAAGCCCCTGGAGATTATTAATCTGCTCTCAGAAATGAGTCCATCATCTAATATTATAGAGCATCATATTATAAATGTCTCAGAAATGGATGTATTTTATCTTGTCATTTCTCTTCACACTGTTCATGTCTGTTTATTTCCACAGTCACTTTCACCAACATGAATCCCAAGACCAGGAACGACTTCCTACAATGTGAGTCACTAGACTGTAAAAAATATAGACAAAGCGTCTGTGACGTCACCCATAGACTTTCTGAAGAACGGGTTTGAAGCAGAGCCATAGAGAGAAAGAGTTGCGACACTCTTTGATGTCGCCGCTATGGCTGTCACGTGGTTCATGTAAGCCCCAATAGTTCCAAAACATACGCTGGCTCATGTTCTTCTATGGGACAGACAGCAGCGATTGCATATTGAACGGAAAATATAAAATAAAACACACACCCAAGTACTTTTTCAGCTGTTATTGCATTTTGTTAATGTCAGTTTTGCATTTGGATAGGCAGGGTGACAACGAATTACTGTATATTACTTATAATACTATATTTTTGGAGGGAAAAGCTTAGTATTCATGTTCGCATGGGTAGTAGCACTGGCTTTAGCGGCTCTAACTTAACTTTTCCATATCATTCATCTGATGATGGACGTCTCATGATATTTATTTTAGCACAACTGGGCTGGATTAGGCTATTGATTCCCGTGATTTTGCAAATTTTGATTCAGCCATTAGCCTACCTTCGTGATCACGCAAAGAGGTCTGCCGTGGCGGTCAGTTCAGTATTCGCCTAGAAGCTAGCTCACTTCTTCTGATAGGACCACAACGTGAAACATGATCATGTTAAGACTAAGAATATAATTTTAAGATTAAGCCCCATACACATATTATCAAAACTATTACAGAATAAAAATGAATTTACGATTTTATGTTTGGGTCTATAGATAAGTGCAGAGCGAAGATTTTTCTCTATGGCTCTGGGTTAGTGTACAGAGTAGGCTAAGAGTAAGTATACATATATATATATATATATATACATGCATACTCTACCAGTCAAAAGTTTTGGATCAGTAAGATTTTTAATGTTTTTAAAATAAGTCTCTTCTGCTCACGAAGGCTGCATTTATTTGACTGGTAGTGTATATACACGCACACATTGTTCTTGAAACATTTATGTCAATAAAGCCCTTTGAATTGAATACATTTTTTTGTGTTTAATTTTGGAGGGAAGGGGGACTGCTCCCATAAGGTATAATACATTTACAGTATTTACTGTAGGCCTATATATTTTTCTCGTGCTTCTATGGTCATAATTACTAACATCTAATGTTATGTTAAAATACATTCACATAAACCTGCACAACAAGTGAATATCAATTAAAGCTGCTCAGTTTAAGTAAAGAAAGAAGTTTGTTCAACAGTAAAAAAAATATACAAGGCAACCAATTGCATTCAACAAAACATTTAATTGAATGAATGAATGACAGAAATACACTTCATTGCCCCCAATTATTTATTATATCTAGGGAGAGGGTAGGTAAGTTTTTCTTGAATGTTCTGTCTTCAAAGAAACTCGTTCGACTTCCTACAGGGAGAGAAAGATGGCAGAAAGCAGGCCAGAAAAGGAATACAAGTGTTTACAATAGCCATTACATTCTGCCACCGAAGCTGTAGGATGATCTGGAGACCTGGTGGTGAATCAAGAATCAGTCAAATGCTTAGCCATATATTGATAACAAAAGCATTCAAACTCCATACTATAAGTAATGCTATAGTTTGGATTTTTGGGTGAGAGCGTTCCCCTGCCAGAAGCAGAGCGTGTCATAGGCCCCAGAGGAGACCGGGTCCTGAAACAAGCCTTTTGCTTTTGGAGAGGACTGGTAGTGGTAAAGAAAGAGGAAACAGTGTTAAAGTTAATACACTTAAGGACAGATTAAATACACATTGAAAGCCTATGTTTCCTAAACATTTTCATGAGGTTGAAATTACAGAAGTGAGTTAGGTCTATATATATATATATATATATATAGACCTATCTGGACATTTGTCATGATTTCTGTTATTTTGACTCCTGTAACGTTACATAATTTGAAATTAAATGAGAACAAATATATATATATATATATATATATATATATATATATATATATATATATATATATATATATATATACAATATACATACAGGTGCTGGTCATAAAATTAGAATATCGTCAAAAAGTTGATTTATTTCAAGAATTCAACTTAACAGGTGAAACTAATATTATATAGACTCATTACATGCAAACTGAGATATTTCAAGCCTTTATTTGTTATCATTATGGCTTACAGCTTATGAAACCACGAAATCAAAATCCCAGAAAATTAGAATATTACTTAAGACCAATACAAAAAAAATATTTTTAGAAATGCTGGCCAACTGAAAAGTATGAACATGAAAAGTATGAGCATGTACAACACTCAATACTTAGTTGGGGCTCCTTTTGCCTGAATTACTGCCGAAATGCAGCGTGGCATGGAGTCGATCAGTCTGTGGCACTGCTCAGGTGTTATGAGAACCCAGGTTGCTCTGATAGTGTCCTTCAGCTCTTCTGCATTGTTGGGTCTGGCGTATCGCATCTTCCTCTTCACAATACCCCATAGATTTTCTATAGGGTTAAGGTCAGGCGAGTTTGCTGGCCAATTAAGAACAGGGATACCATGGTCCTTAAACCAGGTACTGATAGCTTTGGCACTGTGTGCAGGTGCCAAGTCCTGTTGGAAAATGAAATCTGCATCTCCATAAAGTTGGTCAGCAGCAGGAAGCATGAAGTGCTCTAAAACTTCCTGGTAGACGGCTGTGTTGACCTTGGACCTCAGAAAACACAGTGGACCAACACCAGCCGATGACATGGCACCCCAAACCATCACTGACTGTGGAAACTTCACACTGGACTTCGAGCATCTTGGATTGTGTGCCTCTCCATTCTTCCTCCAGACTCTGGGACCTTGGTTTCCAAATGAGATGCAAAATTTGCTCTCATCAGAAAAGAGGACTTTGGTCCACTGTGCTTTATTAAATCCAGAGTCAACGCAGCCGTCTACCAGGACATTTCCAGAGCACTTCATGCTTCCTTCATTTTCCAGCAGGATTTGCACCTGCCCACACTGCCAAAAGAACCAAAACCTGGTTCAATGACCATGGTATTACTGTGTAATTACTGTGTGATTTCATGTAATATTCAAATTTTCTGGGATTTTGATTTTGTGGTTTTCATAAGCTGTAAGCCATAATCATCAAAATTATAACAAATAAAGGCTTGAAATATCTCAGTTTGCATGTAATGAGTCTATATAATATATTAATTTCACCTGTTAAGTTGAATTCTTGAAATAAATCAACTTTTTGATGATATTCTAATTTTATGACCAGCACCTGTATATATATATATATATATATATATATATACAAACCACTATTGTTATCCAAATTGTTATTCTTACACATTAACATTATGGAAGATTATTTTGCTCATCCAACAAATTATGCAAATTAGGGAAAATATAATTGTGTATATAATTGTATATTTTTATTGCATTATGATACCGTATATACAAAGCTCAGCCATAAATTCTGCTTTTCTATAATGTTCAGAATTTTTTATACTGTCATAGAGGTGTACATTCATTTACACGTTTTAGCAATGAGGTCATATCTGTGGGGGTGCAGCTGCTGTACTTATTTGCTTTATATCCAGATGTATTTCTAATATTCTGACCATAATATGTAAATAGGGTTGACAAAAAAAAACTCTGAATACAATATAGTGCAACATCACATTTAACTCTGACCTCAGTATTGAATTTACACATTTCTGACTGGTGGCTAACGTTAATGAAGTGTTGGTCATGTAAGCTATCTGCAATTAACTATTATCTTCCAATAAACTAACTAAAGTTGGCTACATAAATTGCAACTAAATTCATGAGAGGATGGCTAATGCGTTCAAATGTCAGAAATACAGTAATTTCTTCAACTTACCAGCGAGCGTACTTCGGAAACACTGAAAATGAATGGGGTTCAGTGCTGGAACTATCAGTGTTTGGAACTATCGGCTGCTCCACGACACTCGTTACTTCCGCATTCCAACGTTCCTATGGCAGCCTATGGGAGTGTCGCAACTCTTTCTCTCTATAGAGCTGGTAAGTCCCGCCCATCCGTAAAACCCCAAGTGGACCTCTAGGTTGAAAAATCGTCAATGCAAGTGAATGGGAGAAAATAATTATTTTCTGGTCCCGTTTGAATTGTGCCATGAATGTGAACATATGTTATCTGTGAATTTTTTATATAACTTTTCATGTTACGAGTTTGACAGTATATGGTATGATTCTTCGGCTAGCAGTTGTGGAAGAGACATAACGAGAAAGACTACATGTCACCTATGTGACGTCACCCCATAATGTTGACTTACCCGTGGTTTTCACCAACCTCAACGATTTTGTCCTCTCCCTGAAAGAAGGCGGTGAAGTGCACCAAAGACACAGCCATGTTTAGCGGGATCCGTGAGCTAGTGTCCGTGTGCGAGTGGTGTTGACGTTTCAAACACGTCGAAAGCAGCGAAGAGTTGTAGTCCACAAAGTGCTCTCACACAAAGTCTAACCGTATCAAACTTCTACCCGCTAAATTGTAGCATTCTTTACACGAAAAGTTATATAAAAAAATTCACAGACAACATATGTTCACATTCATGGCACAATTCAAACGGGACCAGAAAATAATTTTTTTCTCCCATTCACTTGCATTGACGATTTTTCAACCTAGAGGTCCAGGGGGATTAGCGGAAGGGGCGGGACTTACCAGCTCTATAGGTGTGTTCGACATCGGCTGCGGCTGTATGTAACCGATCGGCGAGAGTAGCCGCTTGCAGGCGGGGAGGAGCTGCAGAGACATTTTCATTAAATACTTTATGAACTGCTTCACACAGCGTCTGTTTGAACAAGAATAAAGTTCAACATAAGCTACTATCAATAAAGTGGAGTCTACATTTTTTAATCAGTTTTAATTTGATAAACATGACACAATATAACATCGCAACTACATGAAAAGAGTGTTTACTGTTATAAAAAACTGATTTGTGAGCTTTAGAGGAACTAAAGGTGTTCGAATAAACACGAAACACACGTGATCGTTGTCATGCGGTGAATCCGGCCAATCATGGAACAGCTGTGTCGTCATCAGCCCTCGTGCAGCCGCTCTTGAGAAGCTGCGCTGGCTGAGTTCTCCGGCTACTCTCAAATCGCTCTCGCGGTACTTTGATGGCACACGTCACAGTCACGTGGCGTCGGGGCTGCATCAAGTCGGACAAAATTTCTAACCGGCATGCACTGCTTCAAGTCAGCCGCCGATCGGTCTGCGCAGAGCTGCATGAAGTCGAACAAGCCTTATGGCTTGGTTTGAAGCCGTTTATGGGGGGTATGGGCGGCGCCATCTTGGAAAATCTTGGGAAATCCTAACCCCCCCCACCTTCTGACGCAGCGCGCGTCACTCAGCTCGCTCTGCTACTTCGGTTATCTCTGTGTATATTTTAGGCAACGAAATATGTGATAAAACACCATACTAACTCTTTTCGTTTTCATTTAAAGAAATCTTAAACATTATAGCCACACAAATGTAGTTCAGGGAACGCGTATTGATTATATTCACTGCACATAACGTTTGCCTATTTATAAAAAAATATATATATATATAAAACACAAACCTGCCTCTTTTCGTTTTAAATATAATATAAAAATATTAAACATTTTAATATGGTCCGAATGTAGCAGTAGGGGATTTCCCCTTTCCTTTTCTTTGCGTCATTACCTTTATATGGTAATGGGTGGATGAGGTAATTAGGGCCGGAGTATTTAAGTGTGTAAACAGGAAGCCCTAGCACGTAGGCTTTGTCATACCCGCCCCTCTTCTTGTTACTGGTGTCACGTTAGTTGAGTGATGGCTGTTGCCGTCTCGGCGGCGTTCCCTGGGAGTTGCGTCAAGCGCTCATTGAGGGCTTTAAGCTGAACATTCGCGAGTGCATCCTGACATCGTGATATGGTGGTTCGTGATGTGTGTGTGTGATTCTCGTGTGTCTCCCGCATACCACGTGATTAACTCGGGTCGTGCTGCTGTTTTTCATGATTAGGTTATTTCCTTTGTTTTTCGTGACTAGATATCATTTTCTGTGTTTTGTTTTGCTTTCATTTTTATGGTTTGAGTTATTTGGTTATTTCTTTAATGATGTTGGTTTGACCAGTGTGATTTGGGCCATAGTGGCCGTGTGATGTAATTGTATATCAGTGCGTAGTGTCTATCTATTCTAACACCTGTGAGTATTTCGGGGTCCTCGACGAGGTAGGATGGATTATTATCCGTGCACCAACTGATCTGGTCTATTATATTTGTGTCTGATGTGATTGATGTGATTTTTGTATTTGTATCGCACCCACTAATTTCTGTTTTCTTTTGGTTTGAGTCAAGGCTGAGTGTACCGAGGGGGAGGCTAGTCACCTGGGTGAACACATTTGTTGTGAGGTTGGAGTACCAGGGTTTGAGCACCTCTTCCTATTTGGTTTGCCGTGCACACATAAATGGTTGAGAGCACAATCGTTTACAGCTAGCTTGCCACCCCTAAAGTAAACTTTAGCCTTGTCGTTTATATTCTTTTTGTATTAATTATTTTTTTGTTTTATTTTGTGGGGAATTTCTTTTGTGATGTTTCACGAGTTCACACTTACATATAATTTGAATGGGTAAGTTTAATGCGTATATGGCGTGCTGTCCGGAGGGAGGGCTCCGAGCTCGGAGTTCAGCCCGAACCCAGAGTACTCCCCCCGTATGTAAGTGTTTAGTACTAGAAGTGTGGAGAAGGGGTGGTGGAGGGATGCTGCAAAAACTGTCAATGGAATGAGGTGAGACTGCTGAGTATATATACCTCTCACCATTGATTGCTGAGTGCTCTCCACCTGTGTTAATTATCTGAACGTGCTCCTCCCGAACCTTGTTAATAAAACATCATTTCACGAGTTCACACTTACATATAATTTGAATGGGTAAGTTTAATGCGTATATGGCGTGCTGTCCGGAGGGAGGGCTCCGAGCTCGGAGTTCAGCCCGAACCCAGAGTACTCCCCCCAAAGCTAAAGCAGAGGACAGCCGCCGGACTAAAGATCCCCCAAATGAGTGCCGAGTTGGCGGGCTGGTATCTCAAGAAGGCCTGGATGCTTGACCGGGAAGGCCCGTAATGGTCTGTAAACGGGAGCGGTTGTAGTTTACAGAAACAGGAAGGTGGGTGCTTGCCTCTGAGATTTCCTCGCACTGCGTTGCTGGAAGAAAAGAGAAAACATTAGTACTCTACTGGGGAAGTTCTCACTCCGTCCACTGTGAGACCAATGCTCGCTGGACGGAAAGGAAACAGGAAAGTGAGTGCTTGCCTGGGAGATTTTCTCACATTGCATCATTGGATGAAAAGAGAAAACGTAAGTGCTCCGCTGGGAAAGTTCTCACTCCATCCACTGTGAGACCAATGCTCGCTGGACGGAAAGGAAACAGGAAAGTGAGTGCTTGCCCAGGAGATTTTCTCACACTGCATCATTGGATGAAAGAGAAAACGTAAGTCCTCCCAGGGCTCCAGACTAACTTTTTTTATTAGGAGCGCTGTAGCCCCTGACTTAAAATTTTAGGAGCACAAGCAGAAAATTTAGGGGCACAAGCAGAAAATTTAGGGGCACACCTTCACATTTTCCCCCTAAATAACTATTACAGACAAATGCTTTGATAATAAATAGACTTAGCGTACAGAAATTATGGTGCAGTTTTATTTTAAGATCACAGGGCTCCAGACTAACATCTGAGGGCAGCGACACTAAATTCTACAGAAAGTGTTTGGTAGCACTGTGGGATGACAAAGCACTGAGCTAAATTTGAGGTGTATAGATAAAGTTAAATTTAATTATTATCCTTCATAATCTTAATATTAATTCAAAAGCAAAATGAGTGACAAAATAGATATTAGTGAAAATAGCCAATAAGCACCCTCGGCAGCTGTTTACAATGGTAATTTAGTCTTCTTTTTTTAAAAATAAGTGTGAGTTTTCCTACTTCTTGAAACTTTCAATTGTATAAATAGAGACAATCTTTAAAGGATGAACAAAAATGTTTTGGTCAACACATAAAAAAAAAAACATTTTAATAGGATATAGTTTTGAAGTGCTGTAAAAAGATGTTTAGGCTACTTTCATATATACCATAGTTATAGTTATGCCTGGTTCAGAATACACTATTTTTGTACGTTACGATAGTCACTGTGTCAGATTACACGATTTTGACTCCTAAAAATCTTGTCATGTCCTGGACAAGAAACATTGTCAGACTACACGTTGCTTTACGACCAGTCATCTCGAGCCGTCTCACACACATATTCACTCACACGTACACACGCACTCACTCACATACACGCACATTGACTAACGCATGCACGCACTCACGCACTCACTCACACACCACGCTCTCACTCACTCTCGCGCACGCACGCACGCACTCACACTCACTCACGCACACAATCTCACTCGCGCACACACTCTCTCTCACTCTCTCTCGCTCGCTCGCTCACTCACTCACTCACTCGCGCGCGCGGGCACACACACACTCATTCACTCGGAACCCTTCATGGAGGACCGTTAAAAAATTAAACATGCTAGTCTTCTTGTCGTGATGTCGTAAACAAAGCATCGCAGACGCGACGACGGTTGTCGCCCACTATGAACGAGATGAAATTTACTGGTCGCACATGTGCGACTGGATGTAAAATTTAGTCGCACACTCTCAAATTTTGGTCGCAAAATGCGACCATTTGGTCGCAGTCTGGACTGGGAAAGTTCTCACTCCGTCCGCTGTGAGACCAATGCTCGCTGGACGGAAAGGAAACAGGAAAATGAGTGCTTGCCCAGGAGATTTTCTCACACTGCATCATTGGATGAAAAGAGAAAACGTAAGTGCTCCACTGGGAAAGTTCTCACTCCGTCCGCTGTGAGACCAATGCTCGCTGGACGGAAAGGAAACAGGAAAATGAGTGCTTGCCCAGGAGATTTTCTCACACTGCATCATTGGATGAAAAGAGAAAACGTAAGTGCTCCACTGGGAAAGTTCTCACTCCGTCCGCTGTGAGACCAATGCTCGCTGGACGGAAAGGAAACAGGAAAATGAGTGCTTGCCCAGGAGATTCTCATACTGCATCATTGGATGAAAGAGAAAACGTAAGTGCTCCACTGGGAAAGTTCTCACTCCGTCCATTGTGAGACCAATGCTCGCTGGACGGAAAGGAAACAGGAAAGTGAGTGCTTGCCCAGGAGATTTTCTCACACAGCATCATTGGATGAAAAGAGAAAACGTAAGTGCTCCACTGGGAAAGTTCTCACTCCGTCCGCTGTGAGACCAGTGCTCGCTGGACGGAAAGGAAACAGGAAAGTGAGTGCTTGCCCAGGAGATTTTCTCACACAGCATCATTGGATGAAAGAGAAAACGCAAGTGCTCCATTGGGAAAGTTCTTACTCCGTCCGCTGTGAGACCAATGCTCGCTGGACGGAAAGGAAACAGGAAGGTGAGTGCTTGCCCAGGAGTTTCTCATACTGCATCGCTGGATGAAAGAGAAAATGTAAGTGCTCCACTGGGAAGTTCTCACTCCGTCCGCTGTGAGACCAATGCTCGCTGGACGGAAAGAGGAGACAGTAAAGAAGAGACAGAGGTTTTTTTTTTTTTTTTTTTTTTTTCTTCTTCTTACTCGATGAGGGTTTGGTGAGCTTTTTTAATATGGAACCGGTTGGTCCTGATGTAGCTTTGGAAAGCATCGGAGGACCATCTCCCAAGGGCTTGAATCTGCTGTTGGGAGAGGCCTTTTTGGGCTGCTGAAGTTGCTGCCCCGATGCGGAATGAGTGACTTGAAAAATTCTTTGCTGGAACGCCTGACTGTTGGAGAACGGATTTGAGGTGTTTCTGGAACCAAAAACGTGTCACAGGTTTTTTGGATTCATCTAAGAACAGGGGTTCCAGAGGAGATTTAGCCTGAGAACTTCTCCATTGCAGATATGCCAGAATTGACTGGTATGGTTGGATTTGCGAAGCGAGGTTAAAAATGTAGATGAAATGACCTTTTTTGGTTTGGTCAGTTTTACTTTGTTTAATCAAATATGAAATGGTTTCGCCGTCTAGTACTGATAAGTCTGAGGTTTTTTTTTTTTTGTTTGTTTTTTGTTTTTTTTTTAAATCACTGCTGTGACGGTGGAGAATTTAGCCAGAGTAAAAGAGCTCCAGTGGGAGCAGAGTAGACATTACTGCTGTGACAGTGGAGAAGATTAGCCAGAGTAAAAGAGCTCCAGTGGGAGCAGAGTAGACATTACTGCTGTGACAGTGGAGACATTAGCCAGAGTAAAAGAGCTCCAGTGGGAGCAGAGGAGACATCACTGCTGTGGCAGTGGTGAAGATTAGCCAGAGTAAAAGAGCTCCAGTGGGAGCAGAGAAGACATCACTGCTGCGGCAGTGGAGACATTAGCCAGAGTAAAAGAGCTCCAGTGGGAGCAGAGTAGACATTACTGCTGTGACAGTGGAGAAGATTAGCCAGAGTAAAAGAGCTCCGGTGGGAGCAGAGAAGACATCACTGCTGCGGCAGGGGAGACATTAGCCAGAGTAAAAGAGCTCCAGTGGGAGCAGAGGAGACATCACTGCTGTGGCAGTGGTGAAGATTAGCCAGAGTAAAAGAGCTCCAGTGGGAGCAGAGAAGACATCACTGCTGCGGCAGTGGAGACATTAGCCAGAGTAAAAGAGCTCCAGTGGGAGCAGAGAAGACATCACTGCTGTGGCAGTGGTGAAGATTAGCCAGAGTAAAAGAGCTCCAGTGGGAGCAGAGAAGACATCACTGCTGCGGCAGTGGAGACATTAGCCAGAGTAAAAGAGCTCCAGTGGGAGCAGAGAAGACATCACTGCTGCGGCAGTGGAGACATTAGCCAGAGTAAAAGAGCTCCAGTGGGAGCAGAGGAGACATCACTGCTGCGGCAGTGGAGGCATTAGCCAGAGTAAAAGAGCTCCAGTGGGAGCAGAGAAGACATCACTGCTGCGGCAGTGGAGAAGTTTAGCCAGAGAAACAGAGCTCTAGTGAGAGCGGAGGAGACATCACTGCTGCAATATTAGAGAAAACTTTACCAGAGAAATTGAGCTCCTCCAGGACCAGAGGAGACATCACTGCTGCAGCAGTGGATAAACTTACCTGGAGAAACTGAGCTCCTGCGGTGTGTGGCTGAACAAAGGGAGGAGGAGAGAGGGGCTTAGCGGGCCGACGCTCGTCTTCTTGTGCTTTAGATCAAAGACGCGAGAAAAAGGAGGCGAGATGGAATCCTTGCGGGATTATGCACATTGAAGTTTAAGTGACCGAGCAAGATAACAGTTTGGTTTAGAACAAATTTGATTGTCTGAAGTTTATTTAGTTAAGTACAAAAGAGACGGTTTATGGTAAAAGACGAAGCTTGCATAAATGTAGGCATCTTGTATTTTTATTTAACTGTGTTTCAATTAAGGATTACTAATCTCTTGGCATGAAACGCTTGTATAGCCTACCTTTTTTTTTTTTTTTTTTTTTTTTTTTTTTACGAGATTTTGCAGATAAATTGCAGGACAGTGTTAGCGATAGGTTCTTAATGATTCTGTGATCAATCTGCACGTAACGTGCGACCTACTGTATGACAGTAAATCATTTGTACAGAAACAATTTAAAACGTGCATTCCCCCGATCAAATTTGTATACAGATGGCATGACTGGCTCGTGACTCAAACAACTGAAGCAATGCCAAGCTCAACCAAGACAGACACGAGAAGGGCCGAGCTGAGCACTCACTGAGTTGACCCGGCAAACGTTGAGTATGGACTGGCCGGGACTGAATCTGCGGCGCGGCGCGGCTTACTTTAGGGCCTGCTGTGGCGGCCTGACGAAGGAGGAAGACCCTTCCCTCGCGTGAAAAGGGTGACATTGCCTTACTAACCATTCTCTAATGGCGGGAATTATTGTATGGACCGGTGTAGAGAAATACGCGGAAGGAGATTGCGTATGTTTCGCCCGCGGTTATGATCCCGTTTGTTAAGCCTGACGCCCGCGATGTTGGTCAGAGGATTGCGGCAGAGGTTCTTCAAAGACGAGAGATTATTCATCGGACGGGAATTGCTCGATTCGGACCTGTTAGGACGATACTGTCGGGCTACATGCTGCAAAAACTGTCAATGGAATGAGGTGAGACTGCTGAGTATATATACCTCTCACCATTGATTGCTGAGTGCTCTCCACCTGTGTTAATTATTTGAACGTGCTCCTCCCGAACCTTGTTAATAAAACATCATTTGTTTAATGTGACTCCGTGTTTGAATCAGTTATGTGGAGAGGAATGTTCTTCTAACAACTGATATATCCTATTCTTATAATAAACTTGTCAGTGATTTACACTATGAATAAATGATGCCAGTAGAGTATTTTCCTCACAAATAAAATTATTTATTTGTTTGCTGAATTACACGACTCTGACTTTTCTCTGCACCACCGAACCTGGGTTCCTTTTTTTATACTTCCTTGGGTGTAATTCCCAAGGTGGCGTAGTCAGGCTATCTGAATTGAGTTATATTACAAACATACTGCTTCGGTCACAAACTGGCGTAGTCGGCAGGATGGTTGCATTGTAAAAGCAGAGACGTGGATTCTGTAAGCTTATATTGACCCACATTTTGTTTTGAAGTTGGTTTTCTTTGCGTATTTTTTTTTTTTTTGAAAAACAGCAGCCGACTCTGACTCTGAGGTGACGCCCAAGCCCTGGACTAATGGAGGTCCCTTCTGAACGAACATCTTCCCTGAGTTTTCTGTGTAGTTTTGTTTTCTCTCTTTTGTTTTGTCCTGTTTTACAGTCATGGAGGATGAATTGATAACTTAGAGACACTGTGCTACAACTGAAAGCTGAAAATGAACGTTTGCGCCAGGAGCCGGCGGCAACTGTGTCAATGGACTTTATTCCGGCCCTCTGTGACAATACTGCAGCAAGGCCATCTACCAGTGTGGCTGCGGAAGGTGAGGCCAGGGATGAAATTAAATGTTGTTCAGATGCAGAGCAGGGAGACCCGGAAATCTTTTCCAGGAAACAGCAATAGGGGGAGAGTCTTCACGAGTTTTCTTTGGCTCTGATGTGTCTTCTGGACCTGGTGAAACGTGTTGCACCAGCGGGCATGTTGAACTTGAGTACGATGATGCCTATCCATTGTTCTCTATAGATGCTTTGAGTACGATGATGCCTATCCATTGTTCTCCGTAAATGTTTTGAGTACAATGATGCCTATCCATTGTTCTCCGTAAATGTTTCGAGTACGATGATGTCTATCCATTGTTCTCTGTAGATGTTTTGAGTACGATGATGCCTATCCATTGTTCTCTGTAAATGTTTTGAGTACGATGATGCCTATCCATTGTTCTCCGTAAATGTTTCGAGTACGATGATGCCTATCCATTGTTCTCCGTAAATGTTTTGAGTACGATGATGCCTATCCATTGTTCTCCGTAAATGTTTTGAGTACGATGATGCCTATCCATTGTTCTCTGTAAATGTTTTGAGTACGATGATGCCTATCCATTGTTCTCCGTAAATGTTTTGAGTACGATGATGCCTATCCATTGTTCTCCGTAAATGTTTTGAGTACGATGATGCCTATCCATTGTTCTCCGTAAATGTTTTGAGTACGATGATGCCTATCCATTGTTCTCCGTAAATGTTTTGAGTACGATGATGCCTATCCATTGTTCTCCGTAAATGTTTTGAGTACGATGATGCCTATCCATTGTTCTCCGTAAATGTTTTGAGTACGATGATGCCTATCCATTGTTCTCCGTAAATGTTTTGAGTACGATGATGCCTATCCATTGTTCTCCGTAAATGTTTTGAGTACGATGATGCCTATCCATTGTTCTCCGTAAATGTTTTGAGTACGATGATGCCTATCCATTGTTCTCTGTAAATGTTTTGAGTACGATGACGCTTAGCCATTGTTCTCTGTAGTTGTTTTGAGTACGATGACGCCTATCCATTGTTCTCTGTATCCTCTGTAGACGATTTTAAGTACGGTGAAGCATACCCATAGTTCCCTGTAGATAATTTTAGTGCGGTGAAGTATATTCATCGCCCCTGTAAGTGATTTTAAGCGGGGTGTCGCTGGTGGGACTGTTAGCTCCTCCATGATTGCGTCTCAGGCCGTTCCGGCTTTGTTTAGGCCCTGGCACTAGCCTTGTGACATCAATGGGTTGTTAGTTTTGTCTCTGATGTTTACAGTTGAGTTTACTTATCGTCGGGGCGCCGATAAAAGAAGGGGGGGGGGTGGAATGTAGCAGTAGGGGATTTCCCCTTTCGTTTTCTTTGCGTCATTACCTTTATATGGTAATGGGTGGATGAGGTAATTAGGGCCGGTGTATTTAAGTGTGTAAACAGGAAGCCCTAGCACGTAGGCTTTGTCATACCCGCCCCTCTTCTTGTTACTGGTGTCACGTTAGTTGAGTGATGGCTGTTGCCGTCTCGGCGGCGTTCCCTGGGAGTTGCGTCAAGCGCTCATTGAGGGCTTTAAGCTGAACATTCGCGAGTGCATCCTGACATCGTGATATGGTGGTTCGTGATGTGTGTGTGTGATTCTCGTGTGTCTCCCGCATACCACGTGATTAACTCGGGTCGTGCTGCTGTTTTTCATGATTAGGTTATTTCCTTTGTTTTTCGTGACTAGATATCATTTTCTGTGTTTTGTTTTGCTTTCATTTTTATGGTTTGAGTTATTTGGTTATTTCTTTAATGATGTTGGTTTGACCACCGTGTGGTGTAATTGTATATCAGCGCGTAGTGTCTATCTATTCTAACACCTGTGAGTATTTCGGGGTCCTCGACGAGGTAGGATGGATTATTATCCGTGCACCAACTGATCTGGTCTATTATATTTGTGTCTGATGTGATTGATGTGATTTTTGTATTTGTATCGCACCCACTAATTTCTGTTTTCTTTTGGTTTGAGTCAAGGCTGAGTGTACCGAGGGGGAGGCTAGTCACCTGGGTGAACACATTTGTTGTGAGGTTGGAGTACCAGGGTTTGAGCACCTCTTCCTATTCGGTTTGCCGTGCACACATAAATGGTTGAGAGCACAATCGTTTACAGCTAGCTTGCCACCCCTAAAGTAAACTTTAGCCTTGTCGTTTATATTCTTTTTGTATTAATTATTTTTTTGTTTTATTTTGTGGGGAATTTCTTTTGTGATGTTTGTTTAATGTGACTCCGTGTTTGAATCAGTTATGTGGAGAGGAATGTTCTTCTAACAACTGATATATCCTATTCTTATAATAAACTTGTCAGTGATTTACACTATGAATAAATGATGCCAGTAGAGTATTTTCCTCACAAATAAAATTATTTATTTGTTTGCTGAATTACACGACTCTGACTTTTCTCTGCACCACCGAACCTGGGTTCCTTTTTTTATACTTCCTTGGGTGTAATTCCCAAGGTGGCGTAGTCAGGCTATCTGAATTGAGTTATATTACAAACATACTGCTTCGGTCACACAAGCAATATGTGCATTTGTACTAAACAACAGATGTTGCAGTAAACAACATTACAGATCATATTCGTTGTATTAAAATTTAAAATGACAAAACTCAACCCAGTCTCTTTTTGTTAAATTTCAGTTTTATCAATATTAGCTATTATAAAAGTATAAGTAAAAGGTACAAGAAGCTATACAAATAAAGCAAACAATTCAGTCAAACATACAAAGTCAGCGCTCGATCTAGTCTAACCATACAACGGTAAAGGGGGGGTGAAATGCTATTTCATGCATACTGAGTTTTTTACACTGGTAAAGAGTTGGATTCCCATGCTAAACATGGACAAAGTTTCAAAAACTAAGTTGTACGTTTGAAGGAGTATTTTTGTTCCAAAAATACTCCTTCCGGTTTGTCACAAGTTTCGGAAAGTTTTTTTCGAGTATGGCTCTGTCTTACGTAAGATAGGGCGGAATTTCCTTATATGGGTCCTAAGGGCACTTCTCCGGTAAGATCGCGGCCGCGCGCGCACTCGTAGACCAGAGCAAGAGAGTGAAAGCAGTTCGCCATCAAAGCTCCCTGCCCGGCTTTTGGGAAGTCAATGTCACCAAAGAAGTGTGTTTTTGGTTGCCAGGGCAAGACAACCCTGCACAGATTCCCAAAGAACCCAGCGTTAAGGAACCCGTGGCAGTTTGTTTTCCTGAGCATAAACGGAGTTGTGTAAGACTTTTGTTCCCTGCATTTCGACGATGATTGTTTTATAAACAAAGCCCAGATCTACGGATTTGCAGATCGTCTAATGCTTAAGGATCGAGCAGTCACAATGATAAAGGTTCGCGGTCGTGCGTTGGAACCGGACGGTGAGTAAAACTGTTTGTTGAACAAATGTCTCTGTGTGTTGTCACTAGCTTGGCGCGTTAGCACAGCTAAGCTTCGCCCACACGGCCCGCCCCCAGCCGCTCGGTTTTTTCCGGAAAGACTCGGTACAGCCTATCTTTATGTTAAAAATTTAATAAAACAAAATACTTTTTGGAGATATGAAGGATGCAATATTACTCTATAGGTACTCAAGATTAACAGGAGATTGAGTGAAAATGAGCATTTCACCCCCCCTTTAAAGCTTATAAAGTTATGAAACTTCCCCTCAGCCAAAACGATTGGCAGGGAACAAATTATAGATTTACAAGACCAAAAATCGCCCGTTAGATATACACAAGACGAATTATATCTCATGTTTAACCACTACAGAGACGCCAGAGTCCGCGGCAAACCTCAGACCGACTAGCCGAGGAAAGGCTGTTCCAGGCGGGGTACATAAACGCCGAGCGCCCGGTCATCGCTGGATCTCACAACTGGATATAATTTTCATAAATCTTTATAAATAAACCACAGATTTGAGCTTTAAACAACTACATTCTCGCCTGAAAAACTCTTAAAACTACATTTCATGATACAGAAACAGTAGTATTATATGTCAACTGTATTAAAAAATGGCGCTTCTTATGTTGTCATTCTCCGTGGCGCTGCCTTGTCAGCTGTCAATCAAGCTGTCAATCAAAGTTAACCACGCCCTTATTGTCATACATTTTATATCTAAATACGATCTAAACTAACGAGTTAGAAAAAAATTCACAGCCCTCATGGTTGTCAGGCACTCGGAACCTATCGGAAAATACAATAAAAGTCCATGGGACCAACCTGTAAAAACATGAATTTATGCTGTGAAAACGGACATTTTAACATGGGGGCTATGGACATTTGCTCCCTTTTGGGACCTGCCCCTAGCGGATTTTCGATGTATTGCAGTTTTTCGCACTTCCGGGTAGGCTTCATTTTTCAGATCAGAATGTTGCCGCTTGTAGAAAACAAGCGGAAAAACTCACTGAATGTGTTCATGTTCTTCCTGTAGAAGGCGAAATAAATCATGATAGAAGAGTTTTATAATTGATCATGTAAATGATGATTTGCACAGGATATTTGGTCAGCTGTACTGAGACACTGATGATACACTGAACATTGATTCATGAAGAGTTCAGATCAGTAGCGGTTTTTGGCACGGGCGAACCGGGCAATCGCCCGGGGCGGCATTTTTTGGGGGGGCGCCGCCGGCACAAGCAGGAAAAAAATAAAAAAATAAAAATTTGCGCCGCGAAGCGGTTTTCTATTATCTATCATTTCACTGTGTGGGGAATTGGCAAATTTGCGCCCCCTGCAGCTGCAGGCGCCCCTGCTTGCTGAGAAGATGCCGTGCACAGAAGCTGTTTGTTTGAGAAGGGGAAAGGAGGGGGGGCGCGGAGGCGCGGGCGCGGGCGCGGATGAAGCCCCATTCACACCGCCAGCGACACGCAGCGACAAAGCAACATGATCCCATTCATTTCAATGGAGCGCTGGCGACTTCCGGCGACACGAGTGACAGTGACCGTTGGCGACAGAATGTGGGCGTGTCAAGCGACACGAGACGCGCGACAAAAGTTCAGAAATTTCAACTTTATGCAAATGAGAAGCGATTTTCGCGAGCGACAACCAATAGGAAAGAAGACTTTCAGTGGAGCTCAGCTCACGTCACCGTCTCGAGTGCAGGCAAGACAGAAAAGTTCGAGGGCGATTTCACTGTTTTACATGGTTTGGTTGTAACCACATACATGGATATAATAAAATGATGCATGGAAAAGAAACTGTCGACAGTCTCAGTGAGTTTAATACACACATTTAGTACGAGTGTTGTAATTTTATGATGCAAGTTTAGCACTGCTGCAGTTCATTTTACAGTTTCCCCTGCATTATCTTGACTATTAGGGACAAGAAAATTGATTATTTGTCAAATTCGAATGACGTTTTAGTAATTTATGACAGTATGAGTTATTCTGTTGATTGATCGATCGTTAATCCAGTAGGATAAATTATTTAATCCACTGAACAATGCTGTGGTAATATAAAAACACTCTCCCAACAGCATACTGTTTCTTTTGAGCCTAACTCCTAGTCAAATTAAAATGATATAGTTGTATATATCACTTATGATGGTATTTTGTATAGATATGGCCAGACGTGCAGTCTACCAATAACATCAGAGCGACAGCACTACGAACGCCCACAAGCGACTTCACAGTACAGAGACTAGCGACATACAGCGACAAAGTCGCTGGCGGTGTGAACGGGGCTTGACAGTTCACCTCTGGGTCTCTTCCAAATGGAACGGACAAGAAGGGGGAACGGGGGATCCATATAGTTATCTAAGTAAGTGACACCTCGACTTTCTTTCAAATAACGCACATTTCATTCATAATATTATAAATACAGGCCTCTATATTTCCTTCACATTTTTGTTTTTCTGAATTGTCTGAATGGCTAATAAAAATAGGTAATACAAAACGATTACTTGGTCACCACCACCAAGGTGAATTGGTTTAGTCTTGACTTCTGGTCGTGACCATAGACTGGTCGTGACTCGTCGTGAGTGACAGTTGTTATAGGGGGGATCAGGGGAAATCTGTTGATTGTCGATGTCGAGTACCAAATAAGAGATGGACAAGAAAGGTCAAAGCCATCAGGTGCCCAATTTAGAAACGAGCGAAAGGGGGGGGTGCTCGAAGGGGGTCTCGCCCAGGGTGTAATTCAATGTAGAACCGCCACTGGTTCAGATACATTAAATATCAGACAGATTCATAATTCCTGTTTCTGATGTGTTTTCTCTCCATCAGATTCCCATCAGCTCACTCTGGATCTGAACACAGTGAATAAACGCCTCAGTCTGTCTGAGAGGTACAGAGTGATTACTGTCACTGACACAGAGCAGCCGTATCCTGATCATCCAGACAGATTTGATGTGCTTTCTCAGGTGTTGTGTAGAGAGAGTGTGTGTGGATGCTCTTACTGGGAGATTGAGTGGACTGGGAGTCATGTGTGTATATCGGTATCATATAAGAGCATCAGCAGGAAGGAAGGGGGTGTTGAATGTTGGTTTGGATATAACGATCAGTCCTGGAGTTTGGAGTGCTTTTCCTCCAGATACACATTCTGGCACAATAAGATACGCACTCCTCTCCTTGTAAAGCCCATCAGCAGAAGAATAGGAGTGTATGTGGATCACAGTGCAGGAACTCTGTCCTTCTACAGCGTCTCTGACACAATGAGCCTCATCCACACAGTCCAGACCACATTCACTAAGATGCTCTATCCTGGGTTTTGGGTTGATTCTGGATCAGTGAAACTGTGTTGATGTTTCAGAACAGATTGTAGAGAGATTTTACCCATAATACTTTGAGCTGCATGATAAATCAGTAACAGTGAGATACAGAGACTCTTATTTTAATTTTCTTTAATATCTTAACTTCTGTCACAGAAATAACAGAATAAATACGTGTATTAAATCCTTTATAGAGACGATAAGAATTGTGTGTGTGTGTGTGTGTGTGTGTGTGTGTGTTTATCAAGCTATAATTGTATTGATGGAAATCATATTCATTTAGTTGTTTTTATTGTAGTGACACATAATCATTTTAATATTACTATTAAAAGTACCTTTCATTTGAAATTATGAAACACAAACAAAATGAAAAGATTAACGAATAATGAATAATGAAATAACAGAAATGGTTGTGAACAATGTAAGGAGTGAAGATGTGGAAAATGACATTAGTAGTGGAGAAAATAGTGCTGGGAAACAATCACAGTTCAAAATGTGAGGAAAATTGTGATGCAGAAGATAAGGGATGAAGAAGCACTTTCTGAGATTTCAGATATTGGGTCACAAGGGATGGAAATCTATGGAAGTAAAATAATGTCAAATGTTTTTGAAACAAAAAGCCTGTTGAATTGCACTACTTGAAAAAAATAGGCATTGCATTAACTATGCTTGCATTTTAATGCATTGTATTTTTAGGGCTTGCATTTTTATGGCCTGAAATTCAACATGGTTGAATATTTAAGCTGTGAATATTTCAATGAAAAACATTTCAAACACATTTTCATTATTAAAAATTCAATAATCCATATTCAACTTTCATATTTCACTTCCAAAATATTCAAACTGTTTAAAAATACAACCTATAATATTCATTAGGCAATTTTCGGTCCATTTTATTTCGCTTTGCAAATTCGCTTCCACAAATTCAGTGGTTCAAATTCAACAGTAAATTCAACGGAACTGCAGGAAAAGCAGTAGATTACCGAGATACTCTCCATCTGCTGTTAGTCGACCTCACCAGCAGGAGGTGCAAAAGCGCTTGTTGTTGACGAAGACCAGCAACAGTTAGAGCAAGCCATTCATTCATAGAACTCATTTAAAGGTGCCGTAGAATGGATTATTTTATTATTTTATAATGTTTCCTGGGGTGCCCTTATAATGTTAGTATGTTTTTTAGATCAAAATTTGTTATAATTTAGAAATAAAAGGCATATTTCCTAGCCTGATTTCATTCCCTGGTTTGAACACTATGTTTGAGGGGGCGTGTCTGCTGTGAGACTTCAGTGTTGTTGCCCTCTGCTGTGATTGGCTGACATGCTTGCATATGAAATATCTGGCATTACATGTAGAGCTATCTGGAAAACTTTTACTATTACAGCTTTTATACGTTTTTACTATTACAGCTATCGGGATTAACGAATCATGAGAAGTTTTTTAAGTATTTAGATCTATTCCCATCACATAAAAGGTTGCAGTGATGAGCATTGAGCAGATGACAGCCTGTTGATAGCGTGAATGAAGATCTTATCACTGCAACGCGATTTACTGATGCATAAACAGTGTTGAACGACTTTGAGAGAAAGATTATCTGTCTGAACTTGAACAATTACACATCAGAAATTCACATAACCCACTGGTTCTTCAGAGGCTCGGATGAAGGAGCTAAAAAAATATTTTTGTGTTCATTTGTACATCCAAACACTGAGCAACTGCCATGCTTCGTTCGCTCGTTTGCAAGCCACGATGTCTCTCGAGGAAAAAACAATATGCGCTGGATCTAGATAACACAGTGTAAATTATCGTTAATAAAATCACTACTTACCGCTTGCGGGAATATAACGTTAGTTGAAATTGCCCCCTTCGTCCGTTTGAGACGCCGAGAGAAGCCTGGGTGCTTGATATTGTTCCAGGTTAGAAAAACAGTCCGTGGTGAAATGGACAGAGCAACTAACAACTTCGAATTAAACTGTAGCGGTATCCGATTATAGATAGATCTGCCATTTTCCCTATGATCCTCCTCCTGCTTGTTTCTTCACCTGCAGAACTTCTGATGATTCGGCTGTGCAGTTCCGCCTGGCACTGAGCATGGGCTGGCATATGCAAATTTTTGGAGGCGTACATATTAATGATCCCAACTGTTGCGTCACAGTCGGTGTTATGTGGAGATTCGCCTGTTTTTCAGGGGTGTTTTTCAAAAACGAGATTCAAATAAGAAAGAGAAAACTATGGTGTTTGAGACTCACTGTATGTCATGTCCATGTACTGAACTCTTGTTATTTAACTATGCCAAGATAAATTCAATTTCACATTCTAGGGCACCTTTAACAGCAATGTAAGTGTATTTGTGATTATTATGACGGCGGTTTTATGTTAAATACAGTGTCTTCACGGTTACTTTCCCTGTGTAGCCTACAAGCATCTTTCTCTACCGTGAACAAGATTATAATGTTATTCCCCGATGCGGATATACAGATCCAATATTACATTTTTGAGGTTGACATATATTTCTCTTGGTTGTTTAGTTGCCTTGACTTTATATTGTGGCGATGTGCTGCATGCAAGCTATTAGGGTTTCCCTCAATACTTAAGGATTCCCCAGCTGGACATATAAAACGCTTAACGTATAGCTTAATGGACTAATTACAGTGATATAAAAGACCAAACTCGCAGGCAAGCAGATTGACTCAGAATAACGCGCAAAATTTAATGCTGAGCGTTTCCCAATGATAGACTGGCATAAAGTTGGCTTGACGTTGGACATTCACACATTTAGGGATCTAAAGTGTATACGACATTGGTACACACGTTTCTAACTTCAATAGCATTTGAATAGAACGACTTACAGTCATCAAACCAACTGTAAAGTGTTCATGTAGTGTCAGGCATAATGCGCACCCTTTGGATTTTTGATATTTATTCAAATAAATTAAAGTTTGCTATTGAAGTTAGAAACGTGTATGCCAATGTTTTATGCAACTTTTGAGACGGTCCCTAAATGTGCGAATGTCCAATGTCAAGCCAATTTTACATTTATTAGGCTACATTTAGTCATTTATTTAGCAGACGCTTATCCAAAGCGATTTACAGTTAAACTAACAATAGGAGGACAACAATATGCAAGTGCTATGACTCTTCCCAGTTTAAGCTAATGCAATACACGTAGCAGGGACGGACTGAGGCTAAAAAACAGCCCTGGACTTTCTCCCAAATAGGCCCATCATCCGGCCATTTGCCTAGCCGTGTGCGACAGACACTAGCCAGGATGTCCTGATACTATATGCCACAATACTGTAGCCTATCAGACAAGGTATTTACAGCAAGTAACATCTCAAAAACAATGATGGTTATTGGGGTTGTGTTTATTAATGAAGCCTCAGCCTTCAAATAAAAACACAAAATGTACAATGCCATAAAATACAAATAATGAAATGTCAATGGCTACAGAAACCCCAAATTACACAAACTTGTAATTACAAAACATATAGTTACTTTACAGGGGTCTCCAACCTTTTTGTGTGCGAGGGCTACCTCAGGGGATAAAATAATCTAGAAGGGAATTTTTATTTGGTATAGGCCTACTCCAATATTTATTATACATAACATGGTGAAGCTTTTTTACTTTTCACCATCATATGGGAAATAATAAAATATCTTGATATTCTGGTTCAGACTTACAATCGTAAAAAAAAAAGAAAAAAAAAAAAACAATTCCTGAAAAATTATGAAAATATTTATGGATTTTTTTTGTTGATTTTCTATAAACCTATTGTGTGTGTTATCAGAAACAGTTGCCCAAACATTTAGTATAAATATAAATGAAAATAAAAATAAAAATAAACTGCCATAACTTCTAACAAAACATTAATGCATTAGGCCTACATTTAATACATTTATGACTATATTAATATAACAGCATTTTAAATATGAATACAGGCACATTTCTGCCAAAAAAGTTTGTTTTACTAAAGTTAATTCATAAGTTTTGGTGTGAAATGTCTTCTAGCTGGTTTGTTCTCGTAACAATGTTTCGCCTGTTTTTTTTTTGTTGTTTTTTTGCGTCAATATGTTGAGAATATAAGCGCTGTTTCATCTGGCTTTTTACAAGCTTAAATCACATAGTCATTTGTGGGTTTATAATAGAGATAGAGAATTCTGCGCTGAATTTAAATGCTTCTCAGTGGATCGCGCAGCTCTGTGTAATAGCCTAATGTTCGCGTGATCGAGATCAGCCCGCACAGCTGCTTTGTCCGCGATCGCTGTTTTTTTGGGGCCGAGCTGATAATGCGCTGCTCAGATCAAACAAGTTTTGTTCCGTTTGAGCGTTTGCCATTTGATGTTTCTCATACGCAACGCAAATGACAGCGTAGCCTATAATCAAAGAGAGTTGGGTAATTTTGTAGAGGCAAAAGTTGAAATTGAAATGTTTAGTTGAAAAGGTCGCAAAATTATAGGCTACCATTTGAAGTCTGGAACCCCGACTGCAAGTTGGGGCTATTTATAGAATGTGTTTAGCGGGAAACTCACAGGCACCACGTTGGAGACCACTGCTATTCAAATATAATGTAAGCAAATTTAAAAGTGCAGCCTTATAAAACTAACTTTCTGTCAGTGGCTATTGGCCGACTCTTCTTCCTCAGTTGTTGTTTTTTACACGTAGCATATAAGTGATCATACAGGGCTGCCAACTCTCACGCATTGAGCGTGAGACTCACGCAATTGACACTTTTCACACGCTCTCACGCCACACATCCATTTTCTCACGCACAGAAAAATTGCGGAGCAAAGAGGTACTTTTAATATTAAACTAATTCTCAGCTCTTAGATTCCGTCAATTGTATTACGAAATTCAGACAAAAATACGTTTGGCGCTTGTAAATGTGACGTGACAGATCGCTGAGTGCCTCAGTTCAAGTGCACATGAACTGATCATCTGTTACTTTTTTATTTAAAGATGCAGTACAACTTACCGAAAGTATACATAATATCGACCAATTAGTGTTTTTCAACCACGGAAAGAGGTCAATATAACAGCAGGAGAACAATTATGTCACATAACGTTACATTTACCTCAGGAAAGCCATTTAATGACCATAGCATGTTAACTGAATAGAAAAAATTGCTTGAGAGGAGATTTTGCTGAGCACTATATTACATATTTATTATATTTTTACTTATGTCATTAAATAATTGTTATTATAACAAAAATACATTATATTTAATTTAATTTGTTATTTTGAACCTTTAATAATACCAGCAGATTGGGCCCTCTATGTTTACAGCATTAGGTGAGATTAATTTTTAAATTAATTTTAAAAATTTTTTTAAAATAAACATGTATCCAAATTAGTCAATATTGAATCAAAATCGGAATCAAATCACAAGAATGGAATTAAAATCTTGAAATTTTTGTCAAGCAATAATAAAAACTATCCTACCAGTCATTGTACAATGTAAACATTGTAACATGTTGTCACTAAACTTCATAAAATTCTATTTAGTTACCAAATGTTTTGACAATCACAATTACACTTATTGTGATGCAATATTTGTTTTGACATACACACCCCCCAACCCCCCCCAATACGTTCATATTCTTAGTCCATCTAGCCTATAGTAGCCTACAGCCTACATCCCCAATAAGGTGCGAGTTTGGTCTTTTATATCTCTGTATTAGTCCATAAACTAAGCGTTTTGTCCCGACGGAAGGGGAATCCTTGAGTATGAGGTATTGAGGGAAACCGATTATAATCCTGTTCATGTAGAGAAAGCTGATGACATGTAGGCTACACAGGGAAAGTAACAATGAAGTTATTGAATGAAACATAAACACAGCTTTTGTGTCTTTATCATCTTTTCCGCATATATACTGACACAGATAATCATTTTCATTTTATGACTGAATGGCTTGCTCTAACTGTTGCTCTGTCTTCGTCAACAACACGAGCTTTTGCACCACCTGCTGGTGGGGTTGACTAACAGCAGATGGAGAGTATCTCGGTAATCTACTGCTTTTCCTGCAGTTACGTTGAATTTACTGTCGAATTTGAACCACTGAATTTGTGGAAGCGAATTTGCAAAGCGAAATAAAATGGACCGAAAATTGCCTGTTGAATATTTGTATTTTTAAACAGTTTGAATATTTTGGAAGTGAAATATGAAAGGTGAATATGGATTATTGAATTTTTAATAATGAAAATGTGTTTGAAATGTTTTTAATTGAAATATTCACAGCTTAAATATTCAACCATGTTGAATTTCAGCCCATAAAAATGCAAGCCCTAAAAATACAATGCATTAAAATGCAAGCATGGTTAATGCAATGCCTATTTTTTTTCAAGTAGTGCAATTCAACAGGCTTTTTGTTTCAAAAACATTTGACATTATTTTACTTCCATAGAAATCATGAACTCTTTACAAGAAATAAATGACTTTCACAACGTTTGATAAAGTTGTTGATGTAAAATAGTTATTTCCAGATATGGAGAAATGTATCAGTGTCGTTGCAAAAAGCAGTGAGCTCTAGTTCTGGATAAAAAGAAAAGATTCCAGCTGAAAAAGATGCTATTGAAATTAAGGAAAATAAAAGTGCAGCTTCACGAAAATATTTCCTCTGTGCTTTTTATTTTCTGTCTTCTTCTTCTTGCTTCTCTATATGGATGTGTGGAGAGTCGAGCTATTTCACTTCAGATCAACCAATAGACACTACATCAACATAAATGGAGAACACAGCATCCAAAGCATGCAGTTACAGAAAAAAAAAAAAAAAAAAAAAAAATATATATATATATATATATATATATATATATATATATATATATATATATATATTGTAACATGTTAAAAGCTCTCCCAGTATAGGGTTGGGAGAGGATAACAGGATTAAATTAAATCAAAACGGAGAAAAGTAAACGTGGAGGATTCCCTTCAGTCATGTGAGCCAACCACTTGATGATGCAAAAATACAATTATTTATTTTTGTTAAACAAAGAAAATGGAAGCATTCAATCTTCAGGAGAAGGTCTAGCCAAAACAACAAACAAAAGGGGAAACTTACTTGTAACGGTCATCAGCTGGAGAGCCCTTGAGAGCCACCAGAGGACACTCCACATCAGACTATCGTGATTACATTTTTGCAATTGCATAAAAACGTATAATAATCACAACTGAGGTGAATATATTGTATACTGTATGTACTGTAAGTATAGTACTGTGTTGAATATAGTATATTAACACAGGCATCTAACTTTAAAATCAGAAATTAGCAGGAATCAGAAACTCAAAGTTAGATGAGTATTTACCATTTAATTTCTCAAAATTAAATGTAGCCAAATGTCAACCAGACAAGAAAACTCTAAATATTCATATTAGAATAGTGTCTAATACAAAAAGAATCAGAAAATCATAACTTGAAAACACACATAATTATTTCACCCATTTGGATATGAATATAAAAGGTTAGATCAGATGTTTTATCAGGCTATTTTTATGTATTTATTTATGTATTTATGTTACATTTAGACACCTATGTTTCTGGCACATGGAAGGCCTTGGGAGTCGGGACTGAGAAAACATTCTGGAAGTGCAGGTTTACCTCTTAAGAAAAGAATGGGCCATTTTTATATTTTACTCAAAGTAATAAACTACTAAAAACAAACAACATACATAATCTAATAAGCAAAACTCTCATCATGAGCACAAAATAAAGTTAACTAATAATTTCAGATTTTTTTGTCTTCACTTCATCTCTAAATAATTTTTCAAATTATAACATTGTTTATTATGAAATGCTCTTAATATGCTGATTAATCATGCTAAATATGGAAGAAGAAGAAAAAAAATAAACGTCTAAAGGTGCCACAGGTTAACTTACAGTTTTTTACGATTGCTTACACACTAAAATTAAACTTTTCCCACAATTAGCAAAACCTTACACTCAAGGAGCAAAACACAAGGCTAGATTTGCACAACTGTAAGCACATTGTCAGCTTCACACTATTTGCAAAACATTACACACAGTGATTTGCAAAACACTAAACACATTTGTATACATCAGACACAGAAGTATATCATGATATCACTTCCTTGCGATTCCAAAGCACTGACTGTCAAATTACCACACCTATGAGCCAATCTGTTAAACACGGCCATCAGGTGCACAAACACATGATTGCTAAATTGTGGACACACCAATCAGGTTTAAGCACTATTAAAATGCAGCCGGTAGGATAGGTGGTGGTAATGCACATTAAAAAGTTGTTTGCCAACCGCCAATAAAAATAATAATAATAATAATAAGAAGAAGAAGGTAGGTTCACCTACCTTCAACCAAAATGGAAGGAGTCAGTGAGGGTGAGAGGAGGAGTACAAATGGAAGAAGTCAGTGAGGGTGAGAGGAGGAGTACAAAAGGAAGGAGTCAGTGAGGGTGAGAGGATGAGTAAACAGAGGAGGCCGAGCCAGAGGTCGAGGAAGACCTGAAGCGGGAGGAGAACGTGCACAAAGAAGAAGAGGACCAAACTTATCAAATGACATTCGTGCAACACTAGTGGACCATGTTGTGAACCACGGATTGACGCTGAGGGAGGCTGGACTGAGAGTTCAGCCAAATCTTAGCAGATATACAGTGTGTGCAGAATTATTAGGCACGTTGATTTTCTGATCATATTTTATTTCCAGGAACATTTTGCCAATTCCAAACCATATTAAACTTAATAACTACTATTAATTTTCTATTTAATCATGTATAAGTGATATATAATTGTTCATGAAGGCTGGAAATGAAAAATGTCTTATTTTCAGGTGTGCAGAATTATTAGGCAAGTTTTCTTTTACAGATAAAATAAGCCAAAAATGAGATTTAACAAAGACTGAAAAGTCAAAAATTATTAAATCCCCATGAGAAGAATGCAAAACTAATGCAATACTAGAGATTACAGTTAAGGCATGACCATTGGACAGTGAAATGCTCATTGGGTCAGCAGGGTCAGACAAAAACAGGTGGAGAAGAAAAAACACATGTTAACTGCAAAAGAATGAAGAATTAAGGTGAAGAATTAAGTGTGAAACCATCGGGAACCCTTTAGTCTCCAGCACCACCATTTTCCAGAACTGCAACCTACCTGGAGTCTCCAGAAGAGCAAGGTGTCAGGGTCTCAGAGACTTGGGTTAGGCAAAGAATCCTAAAAAATGACCCCCTCTTAATAAGAGTCACAAGCTGAAGTGTTGTTAAATACATGAAGACTGTTTTTTAATAGGCTTTATAGACAGACAGATTGAGAGTGACTCTTGAAGGACCAGCACCAATTTTTAATTTTTAGTCCATCTCTGCAAAACGGACTTCAGGGTAGGAGATGGACTAAAAATAAACTCCCAAAACGTATTAAAATGTATTCTGGAAGATGAATTCTTCAAACAGTGGTAGAAGAGGATGTGGTGCTGGTCCTTCAAGAGTCACTCTCAATCTGTCTGTCTATAAAGCCTATAAAAAAACAGTCTTCATGTATTTTACTACTCTTCAGCTTGTGACTCTTATTAAGAGGGGGTCATTTTTTAGGATTCTTTGCCTAACCCAAGTCTCTGAGACCCTGACACCTTGCTCTTCTGGAGACTCCAGGTAGGTTGCAGTTCTGGAAAATGGTGGCGCTGAAGACTAAAGGGTTCCTGATGGTTTCACACTTAATTCTTCACCTTAATTCTTCATTCTTTTGCAGTTAACATGTGTTTTTTCTTCTCCACCTGTTTTTGTCTGACCCTGCTGACCCAATGAGCATTTCACTGTCCAATGGTCATGCCTTAACTGTAATCTCTAGTATTGCATTAGTTTTGCATTCTTCTCATGGGGATTTAATAATTTTTGACTTTTCAGTCTTTGTTAAATCTCATTTTTGGCTTATTTTATCTGTAAAAGAAAACTTGCCTAATAATTCTGCACACCTGAAAATAAGACATTTTTCATTTCCAGCCTTCATGAACAATTATATATCACTTATACATGATTAAATAGAAAATTAATAGTAGTTATTAAGTTTAATATGGTTTGGAATTGGCAAAATGTTCCTGGAAATAAAATATGATCAGAAAATCAACGTGCCTAATAATTCTGCACACACTGTACAGTGGTATCTGTCATAAGGACTTTTCGACAGGAAAACAGGTAAAAGAAGATCTGTCTACAGTTACAGTAATCAGCCGCTTATTGTATGCACCATATCAGCACTTGTGATACCCCTTCCTGTGACATTGTACAATAAGTTACATGTATTATTCTCTACATAGGATTGAGGGTCGGGAACGACAAGGAGGAAGGGGGCCCATATTCACGCAAGAACGAGAGAGAGATAATAAACATGGTTTTGGCCAATAATGCTATCAGGCTCAGAGAACTACATGCAAACATTATCGGTGACCATGCCATTTTCAATAATGTCCATCAGGTTTCTCAGTCAACACTGGCACGCATCCTGAAAAGACATCAGGTTCAAATGAAACAACTTTATCGAGTGCCTTTTGAGCGGAATTCAGAGAGGGTCAAACGGCTGCAGCATGAGTATGTGGAGGTTTGTATTGTTCACTTTAGCACTGTTATGTTGCATACTGCACACATGACTTTTTTACATTGAGTGTATACTAGACCTATCCTGAACTACACAATCTTGTCTTTCATTGTATTTCAGAGAGTTTTGCAGATGGATGCTGAGGAAATCCTGCATGAATTCATATATATTGATGAGGCAGGGTTCAACCTCACAAAAGCAAGAAGGAGAGGCAGAAATATCATTGGCCACAGGGCTATAATCAATGTCCCAGGGCAACGTGGGGGTAACATCACCCTTTGCGCTGCCATTTCACAGCATGGGGTTCTCCTCCGTCATGCCAAAATGGGCCCTTACAACACACCTCACATTCTCACATTTTTGGACCGACTGCACCACATTGTCACAGCAGGTAATGAAATGCACCAGATGCAATACACTGTCATCTGGGACAATGTGTCATTCCACCGCTCTGCTTTGGTCCAGAACTGGTTGCAACACCATCCACAGTTGACAGCACTATACCTTCCACCATACTCTCCATTTCTAAACCCTATTGAAGAGTTTTTCTCTGCATGGCGGTGGAAGGTTTACGATCTCCAGCCCCAGGCTCAGGTACCCCTCATTCAGGCCATGGAGGACACCTGTGACCAAGTCGACGCCGCAGCTGTGCAAGGATGGATTCGACATTCAAGACGGTTCTTCCCGGCTTGTCTTGGTAATGAGGATATTGCTTGTGATGTTGTTGATAATTTTCTGGCCAGATCCAGCTAGGCGAAGAGATTTTGTATAGTATGTTTACTGTAGTATTTTCTGTACAATATTGTCGTTTTTTTTTTTTTAAGATTATTTTTTGTTTGCTGTTGTTATTTACTGTAATTGTAACCTGTACTGGATACAGTATTTTACTTCTGTCTGTTTGCTGAGCTAACAGTGTTATGCACACTACTGTAGTAGCATGAAAACTGGGACATGTTTTGTTGTGATTCTCCATGTTGACATCTTGACTGATTTGGGTATATGGAGAGAAATAAATGATACACAACATACATAACATGCATTTGTGCTTATTTCTGTTACTTGTGACATTTTCATGGCTAAAGTCTGATTACACTGTATTCAGCACAAACTCTGCTACAATAATATATCAGCAGCATGTATGTAAAAGTTTGTAGTTTTGAGATAATGACATTTATGCGTGGCTTGTGAAAATACAAAAAAAAAATCTCACTGAAATAAGGTCATGAAACCCATACTGATTATTTATTCACAAGACTTTTGAAAATTGTATCACATAGCCTAGAATATTTGCTCCAAAACTATGTGAAAATCACCCTGACTGCTCATTCAGATAAGACAATATATTGATTTAAAATTTGTAAGATGTGTTTTGTGTGAGAAAGCTCTATGCGGGAGGTGTGATCACGTCATTAATACACCTTTTACAGCTTTTCACACCTGAGAAAGACAAAGACCCTCCCCTAACGGCCCTATTAGGAGCCATCAGGCCCTATCATTCTGAGCAACCTTGCACAAAGAATGAGGAGATTTAAAAAAGAATGGCTTTTTGATTGTTTGGATTTATTTACAACACAACATAATCCAAAGATACACAACAAATGACAAAAAAGCACTTATTGAAAACAATGATCCAAAGACAGAGACCTTCTGTGACGTGAAGTAACAGCGGAGACAATAGCAAGTAAAACTGGTTCTTTATTGAACAATATGAGCAACCAGACTCAGAAAGTGTATGAAGATGATAGATCCGTCTCAGTCCAAAACAGGCAGGTCTCACGATCTCACTCAGCATCAGCAAACATCCACAAAACAACGATCTGACAAACACAAGACGCACGAGGTGAGTATAAATAGGCACTGGAAATGAGAATCACCTGCCGCTGATTCTCCCGGAGGATAATCAGCGACCACGCCCACACACCACACACACACATAACACACGCAAGGAAGAGTTAATGAATTCATCAACTGTGACAGTACCCCTCCCCCTAAGAACGCCTCTTGGCGTTCCCAGGAGATCCTACCTGTTGATTGTAATCATCAATAAGGGTTTGATCCAGGATGTCCCTAGCAGGAACCCAACTTCTCTCCTCCTGACCGTAACCTTCCCAGTCCACCAGATACTGAAATCCGCGTCCCCTCGGTCTCGAGTCCAGAATACGACTTACCGAATAAGTAGGTTCCCCATCTACGAGTCGCGGCAGTGGGGGAACCGGTGGCCGGCGGATTAATGGGAGAATAAAATACGGGCTTTAATTTGGACACATGAAATACGGGATGAATTCTCCTGTACGCAGGATGAAGTTTGAGTCGGACTGTCACCGGACTAATGATTTTGGTGACAGGAAACGGGCCAATGAATTTAGGTAACTTATTCGAAACGGAGCGGAGAGGAATATTCTTGGTAGAAAGCCACACTTTGGAACCGACGACGTATACGGGAGGTCTTGACCTGTGGCGATCGGCCTTAACCTTGGTACGCGCCCCTACCTGGAGCAGACTCTCACGGGCTCTGGTCCATGTACGGTGACCCCTCTGGACGAAGGCGTGAGCGGAGGGGACCGCGACTTCGGATTCCAGGCTAGAAAAAATTGGTGGCTGGTACCCTAGACTACACTCAAACGGAGACAGGCCCGTAGATGACACTGGTAACGAGTTGTGTGCGTACTCCACCATAGAAAGTTGTTGGCACCAGGAGGAAGGATTCTTAGACACCACACATCGCAACATTTTCTCCAAATCTTGGTTGGCTCTCTCAGTCTGACCATTGCTCTGGGGGTGGTAACCCGAGGACAGACTGACAGTGGCCCCCAGTAATTTACAAAATTCCTGCCAAAATATGGACACAAATTGGGACCCCCTGTCAGAGACCACCTCCATCGGGAGGCCATGTAAACGAAAGGCGTGATCAATGACAGTCACCGCTGTCTCCTTGGCAGAAGGTAATTTAGGCAAGGGAATAAAATGAGCCGCCTTCGAGAACCGGTCCACGACGGTTAAAACAACCGTCTTGCCTTGAGAGGGTGGGAGGGCGGTGATAAACTCTAGCGCAATATGGGACCAGGGTCTCGAAGGGACAGACAGCGGTAAGAGTAACCCATCTGGAGGTTGATTGGAAGTCTTACCAGTGGCGCAAACCGAGCAAGCCAAAACAAAATCTCGAATGTCGCGAGCCATCAAGGGCCACCAGAATCATTGCTTGACCAAAAA
Organism: Squalius cephalus; assembly: GCF_949319135.1. Classification (NCBI taxonomy): domain Eukaryota; kingdom Metazoa; phylum Chordata; class Actinopteri; order Cypriniformes; family Leuciscidae; genus Squalius; species Squalius cephalus. The sequence continues at coordinate 55,369,153 of NC_137122.1, read as the reverse complement.
ACTGGTACGGTTTACTCCTGGGTGGCACGCTACGTTAGAACAATGACCCCACTGAATGACGTTGGACCATAATCCCTCCGGCACAAATAACCGACTCGGTGGGCAACCGGGCGGAGGCGTTACCCCTTCTAAGGCCGTCTTGACCTTCGATTCGACCTCCCATGTGAGTGTGGAGACGAATAGAGTCTCGGGTAAAATGCACTCGGGAGTAGACGGGCGTTCAGATGGATAAAAAATATGAGATAAAGAATCGGGTTTGATGTTCTTGGAACCCGGGCGGTACAAGAGAGAAAAATCAAAACGACCGAAAAAAAGAACCCACCGAGCCTGCCTGGAGTTGAGTCTTTTAGCGGATTGAATGTATTCCAGATTCTTGTGATCAGTCCAGACTATAAAAGGTACCCCCGACCCTTCTAACCAATATCGCCATTCTTCTAACGCTAACTTGACCGCCAACAACTCCCTGTTACCAATGTCATAGTTACATTCGGTAGGCGATAAGCGATGAGAAAAAAACACGCAAGGATGCATCTTGTCGTCTGTGGAAGAGCGTTGGGAGAGTACCGCACCTACCCCCACCTCTGACGCGTCGACCTCCACCACGAACTGACGTGATGGATCAGGGGCTATAAGAATGGGAGCGGAAACAAAGCGGCTCCTCAGGTTAGCGAATACAGCCTCGGCTATATCGGACCACCTGAACGTCATCTTGGGAGAGGTCAAGGCTGTCAGAGGAGCGGCTAGTTGGCTGAAATTACGAATGAAACGTCGGTAAAAATTGGCAAACCCCAGAAACCTCTGTAGGGCCTTACGGGAATCTGGACTTGGCCAATCCACCACAGCCTTAACCTTGTCAGGATCCATACGCACTCCCTCAGACGAGATGATGTAACCTAAGGGACAGACTGTGCATGAAAAGCGCATTTCTCCGCCTTGACAAAAAGCCCATTCTCTAGCAACCTCTGAAGCACTCGTCTGACGTGCTGAATGTGTTCCTGGAGAGACGAAGAAAAAATCAATATGTCATCCAGGTAGATATATATGAACTGGTCTACCATGTCTCTCAGCACGTCATTGACAAGTGCCTGGAAAACCGCTGGGGAGTTGGAAAGCCTGAAGGGCATGACCAAATATTCAAAGTGCCCCCTGGGGGTGTTAAAAGCGGTTTTCCATTCATCTCCCTTCCTGATGCGGACCAATAAGATATAAGCATTACGTAAATCCAATTTTGTGAAGACCGAGGCTCCCTGCAACTGCTCGAAGGCTGAAGACATCAACGGCAAAGGATAAGTATTCTTTACCGTGATGTTGTTCAGCCTTCGGTAATCAATGCACGGTCGCAGGGATCCGTCCTTCTTCCCCACAAAAAAGAACCCCGCCCCCGCTGGAGAAGAGGAAGGTCGAATTAACCCGGATGCCAGAGAATCAGAAATGTATTTCTCCATGGCCTCCCTCTCGGGAGTAGAAAGAGAGTATAACTTGCCCTTAGGCGGAGACGTACCTGGCAGAAGATCTATGGCACAGTCATAGGGACGATGCGGAGGAAGAGAAGCAGCTGTGGACTAACTGAACACTTCCTTCAGGTCGAGGTACTCCACGGGCACGTTTGACAAATTCACCGACTCCTCCTGCAAAACAGAACTGGACAAAGACGAACCAGCAGACATAAGACAAGACGCATAACATTCAGTGCTCCAGGCAGAAATGGAGTTATGTCCCCAGTCAACCCTGGGGTTATGCTGCACGAGCCAGGGATGACCGAGGACAATGGGGCTGTGAGGAGAGTCCAGAAGCAGAAATGACAGTTCTTCGGAGTGGTTGCCAGAAGTGATGAGTGTTAACTGAATGGTGGTGTTAGATATCGTGGGTAACTCCTGACCATTGAGAGCATTGACGGAGATCGGGTTGGTAAGTGGTATGGTGGGTATCTGAAGTCTGTCTGCAAGTGACCAGTCCATAAAATTAGCTTCCGCTCCGGAGTCGATAAGTGCTTGACACTGATGAGTGTGAGTTGCCCACTGCAATCTCACCAGAAGGAGAGTGGAAGAGGGTTTCTGGATGAAGACCCCGCCCGACAGAATCCTCTTCTCTACTGCCGGGCTCTCTCTTTTACGGGACAGTTATTGAGAAAGTGACCCGAGCCTCCACAATATAGACATAACCCTCTGGATCTCCTTCTCTCCCTCTCCTCCCGGGAGAGCCGGGCTCGACCCACCTGCATGGGCTCGTGATCGTCGACGGGGCTGACCGCATCACGACCGCTGGGCTGAGGAACTCCCAAAACTCTGCGAGCCGGATTAGTATGAGTGCGCTGTTCCAGACGATGCAGGCGAGCGTCCACTCGCAGTGCCAAGTCAATCAATCCATTGAGACTCGTGGGTAGCTCCAGGGTGTAGATCTCGCGTTGGATGCGGTCAGCCAGCCCATGCAGGAAGACATCCCACTGCGCCTCCTCGTTCCAGCGGCACTCTGCGGCGAGGGTGCGAAACTCGATGGAATAGTCAGCAACGGGTCTTTCTCCCTGGACGATGTCCGTGAGCTGGCGAGCCGCCTTCTCTCCCTGTGACTGCCCGGTCAAACACCCTCTTCATCTCCTCCGAGAGTGCCGCGAACGAGGAACAGCATGTTCGTTGGTTCTCCCATACCGCCGTCCCCCACAGAGCCGCACGCCCAGACAGCAATGTGAGCACGAAAGCCACCTTCAAATCTTCAGTGCAAAATGTCTGAGGCTGAAGGGCAAAGAACATAGAGCACTTGGTCAAAAAAGCTCTACAATAGTTAGGCTCACCCGAATATCTCTCAGGTGTCGGTAAACGGGGTTCAGTCTGTCGATCGGATGCGGGAGGAATGGGGGGAACCGGCGGTGGGGTTGGGTGCAGCGGGCATCGTCAGTTGTTGTATTTGCTGGGTGAGCCCGGACACCTGCGTTACCCACACCTGAACCGCTCGTCCAGTAGCGGCGAGATGTTCCTCCTGCCGTTCCATACGAGCCGAGCTGTGAGCGAAGTAATCCGCGAGCTCGGGTGTGCTAGCTGCCTCCATAATGGTCAGATCGTTCTGTGACGTGAAGTAACAGCGGAGACAATAGCAAGTAAAACTGGTTCTTTATTGAACAATATGAGCAACCAGACTCAGAAAGTGTATGAAGATGATAGATCCGTCTCAGTCCAAAACAGGCAGGTCTCACGATCTCACTCAGCATCAGCGGGAGAACTCAGGAATGGGTGCGTTGGCAACGCAGGCTTGCATGGGCAACTCGAAGAACACGGTCAGATGAGTGAAGTGAATTCCCAGTGAAGACGAGACGTGAAGACAAACTGCGACGAGGAATCTCCCAGATGAACCACAGGCTGGAGACACGAGGAATCGAGACGGAACAGGAACAGAAAGGGAAACATCCACAAAACAACGATCTGACAAACACAAGACGCACGAGGTGAGTATAAATAGGCACTGGAAATGAGAATCACCTGCCGCTGATTCTCCCGGAGGATAATCAACGACCAAGCCCACACACCACACACACACACACACATAACACACGCAAGGAAGAGTCAATGAATTCATCAACCGTGACACCTTTGTGCCATTCCTAAAAACATTGTACATACCTTTCATTTCCAAGGTGTTTGATTTTCACTTTACCATGTTCATGTACAGAGACTCATGTGAATGTTGAAGTCAGCAGGACTCAGTGGTATCTGGGCCCTGAAAGGAAAAAAAAAAGTGAACATACTGATATCAAGAGAAATACCTGCACAATTTTGGGAATAAATTTTAGATTTTTCTGGTTAAAATTGCTTTTTAAAATTCACAGAATACACACACACACACACAAATGTTTCCAACAATACATAATATAATGAACACCAGGTTTGTAGTGCTGCATAAAATAATAATAACAATAACCTATAGCAGCCTGTAAATCTTCCAAAAGATTTCAGTAACAACTAAGCTAGAGAAAAAAATATTGATTATCATATGTTACTTCAAATGTTTCCATTCGTTATGATGATATGAAATGAGATAATAGTAAAAACATGAAGCCGTTTGGTGCGTTTTGCTTTTCAAACGCGATCGCGTTCCAAAATATGAAACATTACGGTTACCATATACATATCTACGTTTGAGCAGATATCCACAAACACAGTAACAGTAAACACGGGTCTAAATATTATAATATTCACCATATATCTAGCAACAGTTCAACTGCAATGTGAAATTTATGCAACAATAACAAACTAATATGTAAGAATTTCTTACCTTACATCTTTCTTGTCTTCAAATCGCGTTCTTCTTCTTTTGACGTAAATCCAATGTAAGCTCACGGCGCGTCTTTCAAACTCGACGAAAAGCAGAGACTTGTGAAGTTTTTTTTGTGCTTTGTTTTTGTGGTAACGAGCGCGTTCGCGTTCCATGTGGAGATTTGCACGTGAATCTCTTTTGCGCGCGTGGGCGTGGTCAAATTAAAAATAATGAGGAAGCGTTTGAGAAGCTGGACATCTTGTTGGTTTTATACAAATGACTTAAACAGAGAATATTTGTTTTCAGTTTGAATCCGATCATTTAAAAGTACACACTTAAATGTTTATAAAGGTATCTGGCTCATAAATGTGTGACAAGTATTCGCTGAGTTTGGTTTCAGTTTATAGACGTGCTCAAGAAAAAAAAGTTCACCACGACGGGGAGGCAGAAAGCACACTCTGTTTATTTTCTTTATTTGACAAAAGCACAATGTTTTGATTTGATTGTAAGTGGACACATACAAAAGTAGAAATATCACAGATTCTTTTTTTATATTTCTTTTTTCTGTATGACCATAAATGACGGAGTAATTTAAGTTTATTGTGCTACAATGTGACGAAAATCCAGCAAAACGCGCGGGCGCGTTTGTCGACCCCAGAGGGTTAAGCAAGAGAAAGAAAAACGTCCAGGACCAGGAAAAACAACAAACAACCAGGACGTTCCCTTTCAGTCGAGAACGTCTACGACGAGACGTAGTCTACGTCGAATGAATGGGGATCTATTGAAAACGGCACTAGCGCTGCCACCTTCCAGTGCCTAGACAGAAGCCTCCTGATCTCCCCGCGTAAGAGACAGGGCTTTAGGCCAGGGAAGTCACTGCTGTTCCTACAGGACCACTGGGAAAGTGTTCCCTGTACATGGAAGGAAGGGACGCCGCGAAAGCCACATCCTGCTCACAGGGAGGTAACATGTGGAGAATACACATATGGACTGGGCGAATTGACGGCAGTACAACATATGGAATGTCACTGGGGAGGCTCCAGCCTATAACCGGGGGGAGCTACTCACCAGACAGTGACGGCAGAAAGCTCTGCCAAGGGAAGACACGGGCTCGCCGTAGGGAGCCGTATCATGGAAGAATACACATATGGGATCACCGTGGGGATCACAACATATGGACCCAGCCTAGCACAAGTTCCACCACTGCATACGAGTGGTAGGCCTGGCTTCGGACGCTCCGCCGTGTCCGTTGCCGGAGGGTGTGGAGGAACTCAACAGGGTTCGGTTTAAGAGGGAACTCTACACGTATCCAGTCCATAGGAGGGGAATGGCGCAGCAAGCCGTCACTTCGAACCGGGCTCAAGTGAAACTGGCTTCATGAGAAGGGAGACCACGAGAAGCAGTGGTTCGACTATAGGTGTTGCCCAGCCCCCAACTCTAGAATATCTTTCAGCGAAGCACTCTGTGTCAACGCCTAGGCGGGAGCACACACTCACTTCAGAGGAGCTCACCACCTAAGTGGACACGTGCATCTCGGGATTTTCACCAAGATGAAGGCAACCACCATTCAGTGGGCCAACCTCACTTGGAAACAGCCTTCCCTTTCTGCTGATTTCCTTAACAGACAAGAGCTGGTCTGAGGTCCTAAGGCTTGCGTTCTGTGCAAGTATAACCGCAATGAAGCGGACGGACAGAGAAAGCCAGGGCTGGGTCTGCCTCCTCCGGGGCAGCGCTTGTAGGCTCACCACATGGTCCCACCTTTAGGGAGAGGTAGGAACCTTGGGCACATATCCAGCCCGGGGTCACAGGTAGTGATAGTTAGCCGGCCCGAATTCCAGGCACAACTCGTTGACCGAAAGCGAGCAAGTCCCTACCCTCTAGTAGAGACCACGCAAGCAGGAGAACTGTTTCTTTAAAAACAGAATTTTTAACTCACTGCCTGCAGTGGCTCAGGGGCGATCTCTGCAGTGCAGTAGCACTAGAGATAAGGCCCAAGAGGATAAAGAGGGGTGCAAGGCTTTTCTTGCTCCCTCAGGAACCTGACGATCAGGACGTGCTTCCCATGCTACTGCATCATGATGTGCGTCAAAGAAAAAAATCGAGGCGACATCATTTTGAGGGTGGAGGACACAGCCCTCACTCCAACCCATCTTGCAGGAAAGAGAGCACTGAAATGACCGAACACCTTCAGGATCTCCTCACGGAGAGAAGACACTTCTAGGTTCCACTTCTATTTGGCGTAAGCAACACTTCCTCTTAGGGGTGCTCTCGCAGAAGTGATGGTGACTTCTACATAATCCTGCGGTAGCCATCTGAACCTCCGTGTCCATTTTTAGGACCGGCCTGGAATCTCTCCAGGGGTCTGAACATGGGTGCCATCATGCCACGTCCCTGAGAATGTATTCAGAGGAAAGTCAGGAAGGGCTGTTGAGGGGAACTAGGTCTGGTTGGGCCAATAAGGGGCAACTATCAAGACCTGCTCCACTCCTGACCTAGCACAGTACGTGCAAGCAACATGCGCGCAAAAAAAACAGGAGCACTGCTCAACACTACAGTAGGTGTGAAGAAAATTACTGAGCTTCAGGAGCATCTCTGCTCAACACCTGAGTGTAATGAAATTCACTGAGCTTCAGGAGCATCTCTTCTCAACACCTGAGTGTGATGAAAATCACTGAACTTGAGCCAAGCAGCAATGAATCGTATAGCCGCTTTTTTAGAAGGCTCACTGGGGAACGCATTTCTGCGGGGCCCTGGGGCCAGCTGAGAGCCAGTGTCTGTCCAAGGGTTGTCCGCTCAGACAGAAATAACACAACCGTCCACAACCTAGTAAGCTCTCCATGCATTTCTGGAAAGGGCTGAGAACCAGCACGGCCCGCCCCGCCCCGTGAGACCAATCATCCAACCGAGACTGAGTGGGACACGATGGAGGGTTTCACTCGAGCCCAACAGCCTCGGCAGCCCAATTCAGCATAGCTGACAGTTCTGGATCCGACTCGGGCAACGTTACGCAGTTGAGTCATCATCTCCAGAGGCCAGCTCACCCTCTGATGCTGCAATCGGCGTCCTGTCCTCTGGGGGAGCCCCGGGTGAAACGGCCGGTCCACTATTACGATGGACCAGCACGCTCCACGGGGGACTCCACCGGCTGCGGTGGAAGGGAGGAGTGAGGAGCCCACATGGAATCGTTACCGGGCAAGACATCCAAAAGCATCCTCCTATCACCCATCCCACGCGGCACCCGAAGGCGGGGCGTGGTAATGGGGACTCGCGCTTCGCGGACAAAGGCGAGTCTCGACCTCAACACCGCAACAGTCATATTCAATGAATCAGTGAAGCACTCACTTCTCGCCCTCTAACCAACTGTCAAACACACAAACAAATAGAAATTTTATGCTGTTATAACAGCAGTTGAGAGCTTAAGAAGCGTGCAATCACCGTTGCACTCACGCTGTAGAAACACCACCACTGGGAGGTCTTCCCGCAAGAACACAGACACACTCGCTTGTTGTGTAAACAATAGTACTCTTAAGTTCAGAGGCATCCGATCGGCTCCGAAGAGAAAGGCAACTGGTGCGTGCGTCCACTTCCGTGTTTATACCTGCGCTGCGGGGCGGAGAGTGTAATCACGCACTCCAATGTTGAATGTTGAATTGGCTTGATTAAATAGTAGCACGAAGAAGACAGGCTCCCTAAGCGTGATCCCAGTCAGTCGTAACGTACGACCACGTCAAACGTGAGCGACTGAAAGGGAACTTCCCTGCACAGTCAATGACTTAGTATATTGTATTTTATATTAGTTTTGCAAGCAGAAATGTAATAAATATATATATATATATATATATATATATATATATATATATATATATATATATATTGTTTGTACTGTGATGAAGAATACGTGAGATTGTTTTATAGACCAGGGCTTTTGAAACTTTGTAATGCCAATAGCCCCCAAATATTATGATCCCCTTCCAAAGGCAGCCAAACATTTTTATATTTTCATAAAAGACCCAAGTATACTGTGTGAGAAACTGTGTGGTATAAAGGCAATATTTTGGTTGCAAAATTAAATAATTGGTTTTCATACAGCTAGGTGAAATTAACTCATAACTGAAAATTGCAACTGAAAAATGAAGAAGTTTACAGATGAACAGATAAGGACGATCCCCCATTCCTTAAATATAAATACAGCTATATATACAGTATATTCATACAATACTATAATACCACATACTATGTGAGAAAAAGTGTGATTTTGTTGTTGGCAAAAATAAATAATTGGCTTTTATATAGTTAGTTTACTAAAGCTAATGCAACATTTGAAAAATATTATCTGGAAAATATTGTATTAAGTTTTTTTACTTACATTTTGTAAAATCTTTTCCCCCCTCATTTTCCCCTCACTTTCCCCCCTAAAATATTCTTTACTTTTTTGTTTGAAAACCCCTGGTATAGACATACATGTGTGTGTGGTAATGATCATGTTGTAGTTTTCATGTAACAAGTCTTTCAACCATAACAGTATAATTTTCAATGACGAGTGTTGATCGTCCATAAAAAGAGAAGCACTAAAATCTTCAGGACATTTCCTAGACTGACTTGATGCTTTAAACATGCAATAACAAGGATGTCATCTTCCCATTATTCCTTCATATTATATATTACGGCTGTTAACTACAACTGGAATAGATGTGTAGAACAGATTACTTGGCATGTCACTAACCTGTTCTTCATCCTACAGGGGGACTCTGGAGGTCCTATGGTCAGCAAACAGGGTTCGGTCTGGATCCAGTCTAGAGTTGTGAGCTTTGGCATAGGTTGTGCTGAACCCAACTTACCTGGTGTGTATGCGAGAGTTTCTAAGTACCAGAACTGGATCAATGAGCATATCACCACCAACCAGCCAGGCTTCATTACGTTCACCTCCAATGGTACTGACAGTGACCTGAGCACCAGCTGTACTGATGTGCCTGCCATTACGACAACTACTGCCCCTCCAACTACAACTGTCCCAAGTGAGGTTCCTTCAAGTTATAAGATCCTGAAAAAAACATGCATACATTGTTCACTTGGCAACTTGTCCAAGGACTTTTGTGGATTAAAAGTGTACTTGATTTCAAAGTGTTTTTACTTAAAGGGGAACTTGGTAACTCTAGCCATTTCTTCGCTGATTTTCACTTTTGTTGTCGCATGTTTTCTCAGTGAGCTCCCCCTAAAGCTCTGGGGCGTATATTTCACAACACTGTCGTAAAAAAAAACTCACTTTGCGGTGCCCTCCTCCCCCTTTCTACCGCTGCTCATGTGCATTTGTTATTATCGGAGCCGGCCAAATTTATCTTGTGGAGCTATGTCTACCGAGGTGTGTAATACATCATACACAGTATCATAGAACATTGACATGTACATTTTGTATTGTGTTATCAACCATAAGCCGTAACAGGGGGTGGGCGGATGAACCTAGCAAACATTGCTGCTTATTCTTGTCTTCCTCTCCCTCACCTCCTCCGCCGAGAACCGTCTCTTTGGTCTTTTCTCTGGAACATCTGAAGAGTGATCCATCGTCACTTGTTCTTATAGCTAGCCAGCGTGGCTTACCGGTATGGGGGGGGGGGGGGTGTTTATGTCGAATTGCCGTAAAGCAGTTCATGTTTCTCGCTTGTTCCCGCCTCACGAGACTTCCTATTTCCAACTTACCGGGACGTTAGTCCCCATGTTGCAAGGTTGGTTTTCCGCCTGGGAACGCTGGGGGGAGCGGGGAAAGTCACCATTCTCACCAGAACAGGCTATTTAACCATCCAAATGATTTCTAAACGGTTTTATTAAGTTGGAATAGTTGCCAAGTTCCCCTTTAAATTCAGGTAAACACATATTTATATTGCTAGTGAAGGACATTCATGTAGTCATTTTCAAGCAAGGTGAAAGAGGCACAGGGCTTCAGACCCAATGCGACAAATAAAATAGCTACAATAATTTAAAATGCATTCAAAATTAGCAACACTTTCATCAGATATCATCATTTCATTAGAGTTCCTAAATGCAACAATGAACAAACAAATTACTTATGAACCAGTTCATTTTAATAAGCCAGTAAAAAGTATTAATGAAAAAGCATTATGCCTGTGACTTCAGACTTAGTATAATAATAAAGGTAACACTTTACAATAATAGTACATGAATAATCATGTACTAATACCTGAATTAATAATTACTTTACTATGAACTAATGATGAGTTAAGACATGTATTAATGAGGTACTAACCTTAATTACGACATGAGTATCATGAATTCCTACATGAATATACCATCTTAACTACGCGTTAGTACATGCTTGTTAATTAATGTATTAATTAACATTTCGAGGTAAAGTAAATCAAACATGCTCTAGATCAAAAGAAAGATGTACTAAAAGGGCACAATGTTAAACCCTAACCCTAACATGAATTCATGACTTGTTAATGTATCATAATGTCATGACTTTACTTGGAGGGGCACATCATTACTAACTCATCATTAATTACTTGGAAAGTAACATGAATTCATGATTTGTTAATGTATCATGTAATTTCTTGTCTTGGCCCTCCAAGAGTAAATCTTCAAAAATGTATCAATTACACATGTTTTATACATATTCAGCTCTTCTAAATCAGATATCATTTGGTGCTTGTCGGTGGTTTGTAAAGAAGTGGAAGAGCAGAGGTGCTGTGCCTGAATTTAGATGGAGAAGGAACTGAACGGTAGGAAAAAAGTGGACAAATTTTGAAGGGGCAATAGTGGCCCCAAAGAAGAGCCAGCAAACAAGACTAACATCCGACTGCATTATGATATAAAGACAGTAAACAAATCCAGAAAATAACCATCATCTGTGCTATCACTGATTTTAATTTTGAAAATTGCATCTGTTTAATGAATATGCTAGTGTAGTAGGTATTTTACACTTGAAGGCAGCAGTGGAATCACTTAAAACGGAATGAGATAGTTTTAATTAAGAATGCATCATTGTGTGTTCAATGAGTAGGTTTAATTTAAATATTTCAAGACATCTTGTGTCATTCACTGATGTATGTGACAATTGATGGTGTCAAATTTATGAACAATTTAACATTGTGCCCTTTTAGTACATCTTTCTTCTGATCTAGAGCATGTTTGATTTACTTTACCTCGAAATGTTAATTAATACATTAATTAACAAGCATGTACTAACGCGTAGTTAAGATGGTATATTCATGTAGGAATTCATGATACTCATGTTGTAATTAAGGTTAGTACCTCATTAATACATGTCTTAACTCATCATTAGTTCATAGTAAAGTAATTATTAATTCAGGTATTAGTACATGATTATTCATGTACTATTATTGTAAAGTGTTACCATAATGAACACTATATATTATATTGTATAATATACACTTACGGTGTGCTGAAATACTACTGAAAATTCATGATCCTAACCTTCACCTCCTTGCTGAAATATCAGTTGGCCAGACAGCGATTCATCTTTTCTGTATCATTTAAATACTGATGTCTGGGGACTAGAGGTTTGACAGTGGTGAAGTATTTTTTACTTTAGTCAAGTACATTTTTCAAGTGTCTGTACTTTATCAGTGTTTTTCTCTGGAAAACTTTTACTTCACAACATTCCAAATCATAATGTCATACTTTTTACTGCACTACATTTCATAAATAAAAGTCCATGGTCTATTGTTATTTTTTTTATTTTTTTTTACCTTTGATACTTAAGTACATTAGAAGTTTTGTACTTTCTTGCTTGTACTCAAGTAAAACTTTCAATTGCTTTTACTTGAGAAAAAAAAGAAAGAACTAGATTTCCAGTGTAATTAAGTATTAAATGAAATTCAATATGAAACATAGTGCAGTAAAAAGTACGACATTATGCTTTGGAATGTTGTGAAGTAAAAGTTTTCCAAAGAAAAACACTGATAAAGCACAGACACTTTAAAAATTTACTTAAGCAGAGTAAAAATACTTCACTACTGTCTGCCTCTGCTGTGCACAATTTAAGTAGCTAAATTCCATTAAAAATGACCAATTGTTTGTCTAAAATTTGTTTTCTTTATCTTGTCCATTGTCAGTGTGTGGCAAAGCACGTTTCAACACAAGGATAGTGGGGGGACTGAATGCACCTGCTGGGGCTTGGCCATGGCAGGTCAGCCTTCATAGGAGCGGGAGACATTTTTGTGGTGGATCCCTCATCAACAATCAGTGGGTTCTGACAGCAGCTCACTGCTTTAACAGGTAATTATAATAAACCAACCCTTGCAATTATTTAAAAAATAAAATCATTCAATTGATGTGGAGAATGCATAACACTTCCTTTTCTACCATATTCCAGTGTTTCAACATCTGGCCTAATTGTGTATCTGGGCCGACAGACACAGGAAGGAACAAATGCAGATGAGGTGTCCATAGGTGTCTCTAGTATCATAAAACACCCAAACTACATTAGCAGCACTAACGACAACGACATCACTCTTCTGAAACTGGCTTCGCCAGTGAATTTTACTGACTTTATCAGTCCGGTCTGTCTGGCTTCCTCAAACAGTGTGTTCTTCAACCGAACCTCCAGCTGGGTCACAGGATGGGGAGCGATTCATTCAAGCAGTACGTATTTAATTTAACTAACCTCGATCAGAGTCACAGGATACTGTACTATCGCAATAGTTGACGTATATTTTATCATTTTATGTGTTTCTCAGCTCCCCTGCCTTCACCGCAAACTCTACAGGAAGTGGATGTGCCTATTGTTGGAAACAGGCAGTGTAAGTGTCTTTATAGTGTCTCAACAATCACAGACAACATGATATGTGCTGGACTATTGGAAGGGGGCAAAGACTCCTGTCAGGTAACAACTCCCATACTTCTGTTTGTGTTATTTCATATAGTTTTAATGTGCTGCTGATATTGCATTTGCGACAGACCACTGCATTGGAGGTATAGCCTAGCAACCCTTCACCGTTCCTCCGTCAAGGGTAGTGAGGGGGGAAAGCTATTCGGGCAGTTTCTGGCAGAGAAAGGTGCCGTCCACTACCTGGTAAGCTCTCCATGCACTTCGGGAAAGAAAGGCACTGGGGCGGTGAGCTGAGAACCAGTGCCGGAGCACACAGGGGAATGACCGCGGCAACACTGAACAGTGAACTGAAACAGTGAAGCACTCACTTTTTCGCCCTCTAACCAGCCGTCAACAACACAGAAAACTGATGCTGTTAAAACAGCAGTTGAGAGCTCAAAGCTCGCGATCACCGCTGCACTCGCGCTGTAGAACCACCAGCACTGGGAGATTCTTCATAGAAGAACACGACACACTCGCTCGTTGTTAACAACAGCACTCTTCAGAGACATCGAAGTCGATCGGCTCCGAAGCGAAAGACAAGTGGTGCGTGCATCCGCTTCCGTGTTTATACCCGAGCTGCGGGGCGGAGCGCGAGATGCAATTCACGCACTCCAATGTACATTGGCTCATTTTAACAATACTCGAAGATGACAGGCTCCCTAAGCGTGATCCCAGTCAGTCGTAACGTACGACCACGTCGAACGTGAGCGACTGAAAGGGAACTTCCCTGCACAGTCAATGACTTAGTATATTGTATTTTATATTAGTTTTGCAAGCAGAAATGCAATTTATATATATATACATATATATATATATTGTTTGTACTGTGATGAATAAGACGTGAGATTGTTTTATAGACCAGGGCTTTTGAAACTTTTTAATGCCAATGGCCCCCAAATATTATGATCCCCTTCCAAAGGCAGCCAAACATTTTTATATTTTCATAAAAGACCCAAGTATACTGTGTAAGACTGAAAATATTGGTTGCGGCCTGGTCTATGAGACAAAGGGGCCTTGCTGGCTAATTAGCATTCGACCTCCCCCATACAGCCTGACTTCCTCTCAGAAACAACAAAGAACTCACTCAAGAACATGGTTTGATGCGAATGTTGATCAATAACTTATGTTTTTGGTGTCATTTGAAAGGTCTCAAAGTGAGTGGTACAGATATCTCATATCCAGATAGATAAAATAAAAGGTAATAAGGTTTATAGAAGTTTAGAGAAAACTGGTTAAGCCATTTGAGGGTGGTCTTCCCCATCCCCCATGTCACCTGGGCAAACAGTATAAAGGAAGGTGTGCTTGCTCTATCTGGTCTCTTGTACTTGGCTGGTGAGAAATGGAATAGGTGGTAGTTCTCTCTCTCTCTCTCTCTCTCTCTCTCTTTCTTTCTTTCTTTCTCTTTCTCTCTCCCTATCTCAGGTACAAGCTGGGTAAGATTCTTTGGTGTAACCAATGTATAACCATGTTCTAGATATTTGAATTGATTGTGGAATTAATTTCTGATATCTGAAACATTAAAATGTTACATTCGATTATTCTAACTGATCTTGACATTGTTCATTTAATGGCTAAAAGGAATAGTCAAATATTCACTCACCTTTAGTGAGGCACAGATATTATTAAAACCTTTCATTTATGGAGTCAGATGAATTAACGAGAGAATACATAACTAAATGTATTGTAAATTTAACCAACCAATACTTCGCATGAGAAAAGGACAGGAGCACGTGAGACCTTCCCTGTGTTATTGGAAAACCTCCATTGGACCAATTTCACGGGCCTTACAAAACCTTTGAAGATGTTACGTGTCAGAACGTAAATGTCGTTTAATGATTGTTGTACCACATGTGAGTGTATGCATGTTTCTTGTTGTGTTCTTCTCTCTCCCCGCTCATTTGAGTGCAACAGGTGCAGCTGCTAAGTGGGTGCGGCTGAAGCCACTCAGCGTGTCAGCGTGTGTGTAAAAGCAGAGTGAACCATCTCTTCGTCGAGTTCACCCTCCTACTTCCATGGTAGAGCGTGTGTACGACTGCTGCCCAAAACGAGTTGTAAATCTAGAGTGAGATTCGTGCTGTCTGTTCATCAGTGAGAGCTGCGTTGCGCCCCAGCTCATGTGAACTATCCTATAGAGGAGCTTTAACTGTTGTAGCGGTATAGGCCGGTAATTGTATTTAGCTTACTCCTCTTATCTTTGTAAAATAAATTCCTGAGAGAGACAAGAGGCCCTTTTTCTTTAACATTATTTTCTCCTGTTTACTGGTCAGTAAGGGAGGTAAGAACAATGTATTTTACTTATAGTTTTTATTCCAGGTAAGAGGGTTTAAAACTTAGTTAGAGACTCCCTTTTTGTTTGTTTTTTTGGCCGACTGAAAAACCTCTCAGTGACATACTTTTTTTTAAAGAACAGCAAAGACCCTTTTGTAAACAAATAAATCACTTTTCTTGATATCTTGGCTGTGTGCCGTTGTGTTTATGGGAGCAGGAGATTGAACTCCGGGCGTCATCCATTTTAACGGGTGCCGCTCTCGATGTTCGTGCATGTGGCGCGTAACAGAAGACCATCACTAGAATTTTGAGCACTGAAACAACAGCGCCGGTTTCAATGATCCTACCACTCAAAACTATGATAATGAAGTTTCATTTCAGGGAAATGAAGCATGCCATCAGAGAAAACATGTAAATCTGATACATTGACCCAGATCTCCAGGATTTCTTTAATAAATGCACTGCATTGGACCCCAGGTTCAAATCGCTCCCTCACTTGGATTCTGCCTGTCACCAGAACATCTTTGAAGATCTCATCACAGAAGATCTGAGCAGAACAGAGCAGGGATGTATTTAATGCTAAGGTTGTTTTTTATTTGATTGATTTTTCCTCACTTCTGTCATGTCTTAACTGAACATATTGTTGTTACAGTGTTCACTGATAAAACCCAATCATTTACTGTTGTCTTTGTTGTATAATACTGCAGACTGAGACCACAGAGACAACACAGGACAGGCCATCAACTTCACAAGCTACTTCCTTACCAGTGATGCCAGAATCTGAGACATCATCCTCCTCCAAAGAAGTCAGCCATGGCAGAAGTATTTGGCTCCCTCTTTGCAACTGGTCAGAGGAACTATCCTAATTTGAAGCAGAAGGTGAAGGAGGAGGTATATGCCTGGTGGAAGTCCAATGAAACAATATTTCCAAATCTAGCCAAGTTGGCCAAATGCTACCTGGCAGTACCTGCCACCTCCGTCCCAAGTGAGAAGGTTTTTTCAATGGCAGGTGACACAGTCACTGCCACAATATCTACCCTTACTAGTGAAAGTGTGGACAAACTTGTGTTTCTGAAAAAAAAAAAAAACTTAAAGATACAATGAAGCTACCTTTAAGAGGAACATTGTCTTGTGATACACCAGATACACTGCCTATTAAGCACAGATTGTTCTTTTCTTTTATATTTTATAGGAGATGGAGTAATTAACAAGATTAATCCTTGGATCCATTAGCGCCTGCACTAAGCCATAAGGCTGATATCTCTAAATAAGCTCTAACTTTAATAATGTTCAAGGGAAAAAAAGCTTATGGGGGGTGTTTGGCTCGAGGTCATGGTTCAAAGGACCCTAGGTTGATTTTACTCTGAACCATCCCTTTAAAGCTGCAGATTCACCTTATGTAGACCTTCATTAAATATCACAAAATAGCCACATCAGTCAATTTCTTATAAACACAAGGTAGTTTTTTGTGATTATGTTTCAGCGGGATCAGGCTAAACTGAATGGAGATCAGTCACATTCATACTGAGTAATAGTGATTCAAGAATATGAATGATTACCTTGTAAAGCAGTAATAAGAGAGAATGAGATAAGGCACAGGATATCATCAAGTCCCAGGTCAGGTGATGATCCTGTCAACTACAACTATACATAACCAATGTCACCATTATCAGGAGCGTGCTTCTCATTTTTGTCCAATTGTCCATCCTCATCTGCCTTCACTAAAGGAAAGAAGGCAAGGTGCTCTAATAAACATTACTAAAGAATGGTCATTTTTAAAGAATGTAGTAACATGGATGGTTTATTCAAACACTTTAATAACTGTATAAATTAATGTATTTAATTACAGTCCGTAACAATATAAATCAAACGCAAATAACAAGCATGCAGAGCAAAGGAATAGAGAAATAATAAGGTAGATGCAGCAGTGTTTGAAACTGTTCCAGAGAAGTTATGTGAATATGTCAGATGGTTCAAGTTACAAACAAAGACTTCTGTTTAGGATGCACCAGTGTTTTCTCTCTAATGAGGACGCGTCAATTCTGGGCATTTTAAAACTGAGTTTTTCATTGAGAAACAGAGAGCTGTACAAGCATCTGGTGGTTACACCATGGTATTACATATTTTTTCTTTCTTTTCTCACACCTAATCTGCCTTCAAAAAAATGATTTTAAAGGCCTAGTCTCTATTTTAAAACAGAAAAAAAATATTATTGAACAAACGTTACATTGATTTTACTGGGGATATTAGAACACCAGGATGAATAAATTATTTAATTCTCATTTTAGGGTGAACTATCGCTTTAAGTTGAAAGGGCATGTTAACAAATGGCTCTCAACTTCTTGGAAAAAAATATGTTTACCAATTAATGGAAGATGGAGGATTTTGGGAATAGTTTGCCATTCCGTTTGGTGTCGCTTCTGGTTCAGAAATAGCACAATTAACTTAATACATGGTTCTTTATGTGCCTGTTTAGGGAGAATTAGATAAAGCTTATGGCATCTGTTTGAGTCTGGGGTATTTTCTGCTATCTGGAAAGAGAAACTGAGCAGCTCACCATAACAAGAGCTGATTTGTATTTTTCTTCATCTTCTCAGGAATGGCAGCACTGGGCCTCATTTACACTGTTAGACTTTTCTGTAATTTCTACAGTTATTTACTTTAAATCCCCCAGTATTATACTGCTATTTCTCTTTACAGTAAATAACTGTGATTACCATTGCATCATGGGAATTTTCTGTGACGTCTAACACCACATACAGAGACTTACTGTATTTTTAAAATTTGCTTTATACTACTGTATTTGACGTAACTGCCTCTCTGGCTGGCACCATTCCACCGTGCTTTTTATTTCCTAATTTTTGCTTTACACCTCGTGTCTACAACGCTATAATAATAGGCAGAGGCTGTCTATATTGGACACATTGAAGCGACCGGACCTTTAAATGCAAACCTGTTTGTCCCTTGTCAGAAATAGCGCGAGCGCTTGGAATCGTATCGGACTCGTATTAAATATAATGGCCGCGGCGCATCACTACACTGTCTGAGGGATTTGTCGTGTCGTGTCAGAGCATCCAGTGTAGGTAATGGGGTCTGTCTTTTGTTGGTTCGCGACGTTCGTGTCTGGCCCGGGGAAGAGACGGAATTCACTTCACCGAGAGAGAGATCAGCAAGCAAGGTAAAAAAAAAAAAAAAAACCTTCTGTGTGTGTTGACAGGATTGTGCCCAGTTTAATGTTATAACGTTAGCGTTAGCCTAACGTTACTCGTCGTCAACATGGCGGTAACGAACTTTACCATGGTAAACTGAGCTAACGTTTCATTTTACACACTTTGTTAGATTGAATTGTCGAGTTAAAATATGCCAACGAGTACGCGTTTACATAAACAATAAATGTGAATAAACTAATGTGAAATTCTGTTTATAGCCTAATGTTGGCCTACTGATGAGAACCTTTATAGTTTTAGCATTATTTTTCAAACTATACCATATTATAGTTTTTTTTTAATGGAATTTAATATTTACTTCCATTTTTGTGTTTAAAGGCAACTGCAACAAAGCGCCAATTCGCGCCAGTGACTTCTAGCAAGATTCCAGAGGTAGGCAGCCCATTTGTGATATATTTTGAGATAAGTTTGCTGAAATGATTAGCATACGCTATGTGAAAATTGCTTTTGAGCCACTGGTGCAGACTAGGTAGCTTACAATATCTTATAAAATCTCTATAAACTTTATATCAAATAAGTGACCTTTGCATTATGTCTAACTTTATTACACAGCAAATGAACCAATCAGAAGATGGATCATTGTCTTTGTTCAGTCTCACCAGATTAAATGTATCCAGGTAAGCACTGCAGTAAAACTCTCACTAATTCATTCATACCAAATCTAGCATTCTAAACAACTTAAGTTTATATTTTTGCATTATTTTGATATTTTATTAGCCAGAAGACTCTACCATTGCAGTCCCACCTGACTAGGAAGGTCCTAATATCAGCGCACAGGTGGGTTAACTACTGTAGGAAGGAGAAAGATCATCACACAGTGATTTCTTGCATGTATCTTACTGTGTATTTGTCTCAAACAGGTACTCCTTCACTGCAGACAAGCTGAAATGGGCTAAACTCATCGATTTCAGTCGTTCTTTCTATGGATCTCAGCATTTTTGGACAGAATTTAGGATTTGTAAGTATTAAAATTTAATCTGGCATAATTTAATTTAGTTTTTTTGTATGCTATTTATTGACAAAAGCTGTTTACAAATATATATTCTTAAGTTTTTGTGAAAATAAAAATAATGTGACACTAATATTCTCTCTCTCTCTCTCTCTCTCTCTCTCTCTCTCTCTCTCTCTCTCTCATATAGTTTTGGAACCGGGATCTCCTCTGAAGGACTGAGTACATTTGTGTTTGTGGACACGCATGCAGACCAGGGAACATTCTGATGTAGTCAATCAAGTTCTGAACAGGAACCAATCTTTGGAGAAGTTCATTTATTCACAAAGGTGGACAAAAACATTGTGTTGGCTTTTTAAAGATTATTTTGATGATAATTTTTACTCCTATGCTGTAGAAAAGATGGAGTAGACAGTCAGACATTGATAATAATAAGAAATGTTTCTTGAGCATCAAAGAGACTTATTTCAAAAACATTGACACTTAAATACTTCTTTTGGCCACCAGTGTACATGAATCCAACACATTTTTGGAAATAAGTGAAATTATTTTTAAGGTGGGGTTATGTGTCTTGTATTGTGAAAAGAACTGTGTTTTGTCCTGTTTTGGACATTTCCTTTTTGAATGCTTAAAAATGTATTTATATTCTGCAGTTTTATGAATGTAATGGTTGATATTTCATTATAATACTTGTATAAGCTAAACAACCAATGACTCTACATTCATTTAGTCAAATGCTAATGTTTTTTTTATGGTTTTATGTATGTTTTCAAAAATGTTTGCAGTGAAGGACAGCACATAATGTGTTAATTTAACACGTTTACACATCTTTGTGCTAACCTCTCTGACATATTTACTTTGTTAAAATCATTAACACAATGAATGAGTTAAAATTAACACAAAAAATGTTGTCTCTAAACTCACCCATTAATGTGTAAAAATTTCACACATCATTTCCAGCATTGGCATGTTTATTTTGTGATATATACGAAATGTTTTAAATAAAAAAATGGTATTTTGTGATAACTTTGTCTAATTGGTTTGTATGAAAGTAGTACTTATGTAGGATAAAAATAAAATTAATCATATATCAAAATTATCAAATCTAATTTATATTTAGTACAAATAAAAATAATTACAGTAGTGTACTGATTAGCTTCATTTTTACAGTAATGCACTGTACTGATTAGCTTCGTTTTTACAGTAATGCACTGTATTTACACAAAACTGAAATACGGTTTGGTACTGTAACTCTTAATTACAGTAACTTACTGGCAACAGTGTTGCCAGTAAGTTACTGTAAAAAACCCTTGAAAAGTCTAACAGTGTACACTGTCACTAAGACAGTGATAATACACTGATGATACATTGAACATTGATTCATGAAGAGTTCAGATGAGTGTGCGTTTGGATGTAAGTCCTGGAGTTTGCTCTTCCTCCAGATACACATTCATGCACAATAAGAAACACACTTCTCTTCCTGTAAAGCCCATCAGCAGAAGAATAGGAGTGTATGTGGATCACAGTGCAGGAACTCTGTCCTTCTACAGCGTCTCTGACACAATGAGCCTCATCCACACAGTCCAGACCACATTCACTCAGACGCTCTATCCTGGGTTTTGGTTGATTCTGGATCATCAGTGAAACTGTGTTGATGTTTCAGAACAGATTGTAGAGAGATTTTACCCATAATACTTTGAGCTGCATGATAAATCAGTAACAGTGAGATACAGAGACAGTTACTTATTCTTCATTACATTAATTCTGATGAACTTCACTGAAATAACAATAAATGTATAAAATCCTCATTGAGACAGTAAGGACAGAGAGTGTGTGTGTGTCTAGCGTCCCGAGATAACAACAGAAAAGCAGATGGGAAATTAGCATAGCTGCTGTTCATAATATTAATGCATTCGATCGGATTCAACTGTAGTATAAAAGTTAAGTATTATGTGAATGCTTGGCTAAAGAGATGCGTCTTTAATCTAGTTTTAAACTGGGACAGCGAGTCTGAGCCTCGAACAATAGCAGGAAGGCCATTCCAGAGTTTAGGAGCTAAATGTGAAAACACCCTTCCTCCTTTTGTGGACTTAGATATCCTAGGAATGACCAGAAGCCTTGAAGGAAACTCCTGCTGTTATAATCAGCTCTGTGTAAATGACCAGTTTCTGTTCTCTTTATATCTTTATATCATTCAACCACACGAGCATTAACAGCAACTAATCAGGGAATCTTCATTTGTACATGAACAGTAATAAATGAGCAATAAATGAATTAAAAATACTGGCAAGAAGAAAAGTAAAAAACAAAATGAGCTTAAAATACTGTATATACTGTAGTAGTTAGTGACGTAGTTAGTTTGTGACGTGTGTTTTTGCCTCTCACTGTTTCTAACACTGATTTATTACGCGTTTTAAATATTTCAGAACATCGGGGGCTTTTTTTCTGATTACCTGAGTGAGATAAGGAAACAAGCATGTTCTCATGAATGCCATGCTGTCTTGAAATGAAGAAAGTGAAGATTAAGTTATCAAAATGAACCAGACGCTGCTTGTTTATGGTTTGTATAACCGCAGTCCAAGTTCCAGTTGCTTTTGAGTGATGAACACTGCTGGTGTTGATAGTCATTCCTCTCATGCAGGAGCAGATGTGCATGCTTGTTGCTGTAGTCTTGTGGTAAACCTTCATCCGTGCAAGTTGTCATTTAATAATCTTTGCTCAAAATATGAAGATGGCTTCCCAACCGTGTCAGTACGAAACAAGTCCTCATAATCACTCATCTCGGGAGCCTGTTGTTGTACAGTATGTACTTCTGGGCTAAGTTGTATGAGATTTAACCTCATGCTGTCTGGTAAACCTAAAAGGCTCTTAACATTTATATCCACTATGTGGAAATGCAGTTTCCCCCTGAAAGAACTAGGGTGGCAGTGCCCAGTGTCTGAATTGTTTGACCACCATAGGCTATCAGATTTACTCTGACTGATCAGTTTGAGCGTTGGGGTCAACGTGCTGCAATGTGGATACAGACATAACATTGCATTTAGCTCCAGTGTCTATTTTCAGCTTGTCCTGCTTGTTACAGGTTGTTTTGAGAGTGGTGAATATTTCTCCTTTGTTTACAAGCAGGTCCACACTTTCACAATGAAAATAATCTTGGTGGACTTCACTTTCCACTTCATTTACTCTGTGGATAAGGGTTGGTCTACTTCTCTGGACAACAAATTAACCTTGCTCAATATCTCCAATGCTACAAAACTACATAGATCTACAGTAGTGGGGCAGTTTTGAATATGGTAATGCAAAAATGTTTGCCATTTTAAATTTTACTTGTGACTGCATAAAAACACACAGAGTTTTATGATGTGCCCTCCCCCAAACTACCTGTACACGAACACGTTATCAGAAAAATACTAGTAAACTTACCTCTAATATGTCCGTGGCCGGTGAGCCCAATAGCTTTCCTTTTCAGGTGTACTCTAGTCCGTTTTTTTGGTCCTTGACTTTACTAGGAACATAGAAGTCGTCTTCATCGAAATGTCTGCTACAGACACGGTAGCGCTTCTTCTTTAGCGTCTCGACTGGCGTCATGATGTCAATTTTGAGAACGACAAGCCACTGTTGTAGAAGCTCCGGGTCATTGCAGCGAAACGGCAGATCATGGAAGGTTTGAACCTGTTATCTTTTATACTGCAGCCGGGATAGATACATGTGTTTGGCATCTTGCCCTTTCTTTTAAATCACCGTGCAGTAGTCTGAAGTAACTGTGTCTGACTATCTCACAACAATGCTCTGCTCAGTCACAGTTGTTTCCATCAACAAAGTTTCACGCGAGAGTATAAAAATGTTTAGCTGAATTTTGAAAGTTTTATAAATGCTTGTATTTTCAGAACACCACTTAAAAGTATTTAGAATATCATCCAGTTATCAATCAATTTCTATGGAGTGTTAAATTCACTTACAGTTGTGAGGTTTGCACAGGACTTTTACACGCTTTTCCCAAAAAACGGAAGTGAACTCGACGCCCGGGTTAGCAGTAGCATGAGCCATCAGGCAAGTGTTATTTAAATAAACTCCTGATGTACTTACAAACTTTCCAATGCCTTGTTTTATGAGTACAGAACCTATTTTGTCTACTGTAGAAGTTTGGTACCATTCTGGGCATTATTAGTGGGGTAATTTACGAGATATATCCTTGGATCCATTAGCGCCTGCACTTAAGCCATCCGGCTGATATCTCGAAATAAGCTCTAACTTTAAGTGTTAGGCTCGAGGTCATGGTGCAAAGGATCCTAGGTTGATTTTACTCCGAACCATTCCTTTAACATGCTATATAAAAATATCTGTGGGTATTTTGAGCTAAAACTTCACATACACACTCTGGGGACATCAAAGACATATTTTACATCTTCTAAAAAGGGCATTACACCACCCCTTTAATTTTTTCCATGATGCAGCATTCTCCATCTAAAGCTGATCGGGCAGACCGAACCTTAAAGGCGGACAAAATGCATGGACAACATGCAGATTTTGCAGGCGACAATTTTGAGTAATTTTGGATTTTGTGAAAAACATACTTTTGCGCACTAGTCCTCGGCTTTTGGCCCGATCGGAACCAAACCAGTGCAGCAAGATTCTCTGGAGTCTGATTGTCAATTATTATCAAGAAAATTCGAAATTTTGCTGCACGGTCGCTAGGGGGTGCCAAAATGTTCTACTATTTTCTAAAACTCATGAACGGAACTAGACATTTTCACTAAACTCGGAACACATGTGTATGAGCTCAATCTGAGGTTACTTGCAAAAGGGGGCGGAGTTGGATTCTATTGCAGAGATAATCTACAATGCTCCATTGTTCTATCTAGGTCTGCCCCCAAAATGTTTGAAATATTAATTTTAAAAATCCACTTTTCCAAAGATAAGTAGCTGCTTGTTATAGACCTCCTTCAGCTCCCAGTTGTGCTATAGATACATTATGCGAATTGATTGCCCCATATTTATCTTCTGAGTTCTTACTATTAGGAGATTTAAATTTGGACATGTTAAACGTCTCAAAAAATATACAGTCTAAGCTGGATGCACTCAACCTTACACAAATGATCAATGAACCCACTAGATACAATTTAAAATCTGTAAACAAAAGCACTTTAATTGATATAGCTCTGACTATGCCTTCAAAATATACTCCAGCGGTCTTCAGTCAGGATCTAAGTGATTACTGTCTCATCGCATGTGATCGTAATGGGTCTGCAGTTAAAAGACCTCCCCTCATCACCATCAAACGCTCTCTAAAGCACTTCAGCGAACAAGCCTATTTAACAGATCTTGCCCAGGTATCCTGGAAGGACATTGACCTGATATCATATGTGGAAGATGCCTGGTTCTTTTTTAAGGATGCTTTTATTTCTATCCTGAATAAGCATGCTCCTTTTAAAAAGTTCAGAACTAAAAACAGATATAGTCCTTGGTTTACTCCGGAATTGACCGCCCTCAGTAAGCACAAAAACATTCTATGGCGGACTGCACTTGCCTCAATTAATCCTCATGATATGCAGCTTTTTCAGGAAACCAGAAACCGGTACACACAGGTAGTGAGGGAAGGCTAGCTTCTATAAACATAAATTTGCTTCTTGCAGTACCAATTCTAAAAAGTTTTGGGACATAGTCAAATCAATGGAGAACAAGAACACCTCCGCCCAACTGCCCACAGCTTTAAAGCTAGGAGACATCGTCACCACCAACAAGTCCACTATAATAGAGGGATTCAATAAGCACTTCACTATGGCTGGCCATGCATTCCATCTGGCTGCATCCACCCGGCCCAACTACACAGCACCTACGTTAGCACCTGGCTTTAACCACCCACAATTCTCTTTTGCTGAAATTCATACTGAAGACGTCTTGAGAGAGCTACAAAACCTCAACCCATATAAATCAGCTGCACTGAAAAAAATGATTATGGCCCCAATTAAATTAAGCATAATGAAATTTTGCTCATAATCATTTAAATTTAGTTGTTGATTTTAATAAAAAAAAAATCATTGGTTTTATGAGAATGACATGCATTTTGAATCAAGCTATGTGAATTAATTAAAGTCACTTAAAAAAAAATAAGTTGGTTCTTTGCGCATGCGCACATCTTTGGTGCCTTTCCAGTCAGCTTCTTCAAGCAGTGCAAGAGTCGGAGTTGAATTTTTTTGGAGGTGGAGTTTTTTCATTCCATTTGCACAGTAAGTAATAATTCTTATTATATCACTGTTTATTACAATACATAGTTTGTTGGTTGTATAAAGAGTATAAAATGCTCTGGTTCAGATTCAGAACATGTAAAGTTAACGTTATAGCAGCTAGAGAGGGGGCTAATAAAGCTAATATAGACACTTACAGCGTGTGTTGCCTTCATTATAAGGCTTATATAAGGCTTTTAATTTTTTGCAGCTCCAGACAGATTTGTTTTGGGTTTTTTTTGGTCCAATATGGCTCTTTCAACATTTTGGGTTGCCGACCCCTGAGCTAGACAAAAACACACAGCGACCGTCAAAAACTTTGCGCGCGCACACCATAATTGTTCAAATATTACTGATTTTATGTCACGGTATGTACTTTTAAGATATTTTAGGCGAGAATGTAGTTTTATAAACTTCAAATATGGTCTTTGTTTATAAAGATAGCTCCTATTTAAAAATTGTTCAACGTTTTCTGAGCTCCAGACCGTCATCCTCCGAACAGACTGTTTACGTTATACCCGGTTATCTGGTTATACCTAAGTCCTTCAAGAATTTGCTGCGGCTTCTAATGTGTCTTTGGTGGTTACACGTGAGATATAAATCGTTCTGGACGGGTAATATTTGATCTATTATTTCTTTTAGAGCAGCTGGGTGTTTTTAGCCGAGCGCCTGGCGTTTTCAGTGGCTGAAAAAGACTTTGGTGAACTCGCGGCGCAAACGTCAATATAGCGTGTGCTTATAGAAAAACTATGGAGTGGAAAACGACTTCTGTTGGAAAGGCCTCTAAGTTAATCGTTACGGTTTGCATGTTACTGAAAAATTAAAACTTCAGTTAGCGGTTATGGGTTTTTGAAGCAATGAGGGGGAGATTGTGTTTCTGCTTCCTTGTAAGTTACTTTGTCAGTCAACGACTGTGTGTGCTGTAGTATTTTATAATATGTGGATAATTTCATATTGGTAAAGTTCAAAATATAGCATTGGATTTCTGAATCTTTCAGTGACACAAGTTAACAATAGGGATCCTGTAAATATGTACCTGTAATTATGATCCTGTGATTTAAGCAAACATCTTTACTACTGAAACATCTCCTATTTTCGCTAGTTTTATTGTGTGGTTGTGGTATGTTCAGTATATATCTTGAACTAACAATAATAATCATTGTGTGCTTGCTTTCATTTGAGGTGCTGTCTGCGCATGCGTGACACTGAGGTTCCAGTAAGTAATGTTTCATTATGGAGCATCATTCATTACAGTTAACAATCTATTGACTGGTTAAAGAAAATAGTGGTTATGAAGCATAATATAATATGCTCAACGCTAAAGCATTTACATTGGTTACATTATGCTTTTTTTATCTTTACTACTGACTGAGACAATGGTGTGGTATGAAAATGTATCCAGATTCCAGAACAAACAATAATAATCATTTTGTGCTTGCATGCTTTCATTTGAGGTGCTGTCTGCGCATGAGTGACGCAGAGATTCCAGGTTCTCTAAACGTTTTCAGTCCAGTCCCAGAGTTTTTTTTCAAACGATTTGCACAGTAAGTAATGTTTCATTATGAAGCATCATTCATTACAGTAAACAATCTGTTTACTGGTTAAGGATGTGTTTTTTTTTGTACCTTAGGTCGACATTGGATGTGAATTTGCTGGAGTTTTATTATTCCAACACTTTGCACAGTAAGTAATTTTATATTATTATAAATTAAAATTATAATAATTATAATATATAAATTGTATTATTATCATCACTCATAGTAGGGGTCTTAAAGGGGTCATGAACTGCATTATTTTGTTTTATAAATGTTGCAAAGGTCCACTTGCAATGTCAGTATGATTTTTCTTCAAAAATTGCCATAATTTAGAAATAAAATCAGTTTTTCCTTCCCTGATTCTAGCCCTCTGATTTGAACGCTTTGCTGTGAGGATTAAGTGTAAACGGAAGCAAAAAACTAAATGTAATGTCCGCACACTGATATAACGGCTCCTTAGACATCAGACATTACGTTTAGTTTTTTGCTTCAGTTTGCCTCCTTTGTCCTGCACCTGAGCCCAGTTTGGGTTTGAGGAACTTGCACACCTATTTTGTATTATTGACTTAAGTGTAAGCACCCACTGCTATGATTGCCTAACAAGATGAGCATTGCAGCCGATCACAGACATTATGAGAGTGTGTAATAAGGATCCACTGGAGGCAAGTTGAAAGATGAGAACCCAAGTGCAGTTTATTATAACTAAAACAAAACATGAAACAAAAACATGGCGTTGCATGAAAACAGAAACCAAAGCATGAACATGAACTTTGCACAACAGCAGACTACAGGAAACAATACTTGACAAAGACACATGGCAAACATGAGGGCTTAAATACACAGACTAATGACAAAACAAGGGACACCTGTGAACAATGATCAGACAATAAACCAATGACAAGACATGGCAGGATCACATGACAAACAGGGAATCACATGACAGACATGGAAACAAGACATGACACAGAAACATGACAAGAACAAACCCAAAACGTGACAGAGTGTGAATGCTGTGATCTAATCATTGCAACTTGATTTTTGCGCTCACAAAGGATTTCATCATAACTAACAGTGCAAACACAATGTAAATAAAAGGTTAGTTGATTATAATGGGACATTTGGCAAGAGTCCGGATTAAGAACTCACCTAAACTTGCGCTGTTTGATTGACAGCTCCAGCGATTTTAAAGGGAGCGTTCTTTGATCGCTTTCTATATATAATTGAATCAGTTTAAATAACAGATTGTTTTCATGCTACTACCTGGCACTGCACATTATTTTGCACTCTTCAAAGGCATGTTTATTGCTTAGTTGCTCAATCCAGTGTTAGCGTCAAGCATGTTATTTACCTACTACTTTTCATGTGCAAATCAGTTTTAGCAGGGCCACAGTGGTAATGATGTATTAGGCGTTGATCTTCTGCGGTCTTCTGGAGACGGTCCTGCAGCTCTTGCAGATTCTTTGCTTTTCCAGCATATTCTATTCATATTGTAAAAAAATTAAAACATCTTACTGTTTTAATAATTATATATATATATATGTTGTGGTCCTAATTTCCTTTGATTGTATAGACTTTTCAAACAGTTATGAATCAAAAACAATTTCTAATAACAGTTTCTTGTCATTTAAATATAGGACACTCAAAGAAATGAGTTCTTGGAAGACCTGGCAAACATCACCATGGGCATCATCGTGATTAAAAAGGAAAGGGGAGTTCTTGGAGAGTATGATGACATCGGCATTGTTGTTGAAGGAGAAATGATTCTGGAGCAGATTAAATCTTTTGCACAAGCCTGTGCAGTGATGCTGGGTGCAATCTATGCATTTGATTTGGCATACCCAAAAGAACTCAAGTACTATTTTGAATTTGTTCAGAAAGTCATTCTGCAGATGGATTCTGAAAGGCTGTCCTCCAAAATTCAAAGACTGAAAAACAGTGTAATGCTGTAATCATTTTGCAACATGCATGAGTGTTCAGCCTCATGAAATTTGTTGCATGAAATGTGAGAACTTTGTTTTTAGGAGTTGTACAGTTTTATTGATTCACAAACAATGTGCTGTTGCCTGTTTCCACATGTGATGTATTTTTTATGTTTATGAATATGCAATGTTATTTGTTAGCACTTTTTTTCAACATTTGAGCTTTTGGCACTGTTTTAATGATTCAAAAACAAACGTGGCCTATTCCCGCTTATGATTTTTTTTTTTTTTTAAATCACAAAGAAAAGGACTTATTAAACGTTCACTACATTTGATGGCAGTCATTAAAGATAAGTTTAAAATATTAAAGTAATTTCTCTGTGTATTTGAAAGCCATTTAATAACCTCATACTGTCAATTAAATACCTCTAGGGGAGACACTACAGACCCAAACTGTTACCGACCCATCTCCGTCCTGCCCTGCCTTTCAAAAGTCTTTGAAAGTCAAGTCAACAAACAGATAATAGGTCATCTTGAGTCCCATCATTTCCTCTCTGATATGCAATCTGGCTTCAGAGCTGGTCATGGGTGCACCTCAGCAACACTAAAGGTCGTAAACGATGTTAAAAAAACAGCTCTCGACCAAAAACAACATTGTGCTGCTGTTTTTATTGACTTGGCCAAAGCTTTCGATTCTGTTAATCACAGTATTCTTATTGGAAAACTTGGGTCCTGGGTCTCTCAAACATGTGCCTTTCCTGGTTTTCTAATTATTTCACTGACAGATTTCAGTGTGTTAAGTCTGAGGGTCTGCTGTCTGAGCCTCTGGCTGTATCTATGGGGGTGCCCCAAGGCTCGATCCTTTGCCCGATGTTATTTTCTGTTTATATTAATGATGTCGCTCGTGCTGCAGGCAACTCTCATATTCATCTCTACGCAGACGACACTGTTACAATGCTAAAAAATTAAACGTGCGTGTGTGTGTGGCTTTATGACATGCTATAGCCAGATATGACGTGCTGCTGCAACACGCATCCCATGATCATCTGAGAATCTCTTCATCAAGCCGTGGAAGCCTTAAATTTAAGGAATTTAACAGATTGAATTATTCATGTTCTCAGAACTCGTAATTACGATGTTTTCAACTCCACTAGGGCACATAAACACAGCAGTACAGTGACTCTCCTTCACCAGGAATGAAGAAGCTGCTTTACAGACACTCCTGTTTTACACACGTCACTCAAACACAAAAGCAGGAAATTATTTCAACTCCTCAGTTCAGAGAAACAGAAACTGAAGTATTGTTGAGCTGTTGTGTGTTTGTGTCTCTCTGTATTCATGCAGTAAAATGGCAGAAGCCAGATTTTCAGTGGATCAGGATGAGTTCACGTGTCCAGTGTGTGTGGATCTCCTGAAGGATCCAGTGACTATCCACTGTGGACATAGTTACTGTAAGATCTGTATTACAGACTGCTGGGATCAGGAGGATGAGAAGAGAGTCTACAGCTGCCCTCAGTGCAGACAGACCTTCAGTCCAAGACCTGCTTTAGCTAAAAACACCATTCTGGCTGAACTGGTGGAGAAACTGAAGAAGACTAAACTTCCTGCTGACTGTTACGCTGGAGCTGGAGACGTGGAGTGTGACGTCTGTACTGGAAGAAAATACAAAGCCGTCAAGTCCTGTCTGGTGTGTCAGGAATCTTACTGTCAAACTCATCTTGACCGTCATGAGGAATTTCACTCTCGTAAGCCACACAAAGTGATTGATGCCACTGGACGACTGCAGGACATGATCTGCCGTAAACATGATAAAGAGCTAGAAATGTTCTGTATCACTGATCAACAGTGCATCTGTGTGTGGTGTAAGGAGAGTGAACATAAAAACCACAACACTGTATCAACTGCAGCACAGAGGACAGAGACACAGGTATGAACTGAGAGGGATTGATCACACAGAAATGAAAGTGTCTTTATTTACTCACTCATTTACTCATGTTGTCCCAAACCAGTTTGACTGAGTTTCTTCTGTGGAATATAAAAGATGACATTTTGAAGAATTTCTCGTCTATTTTAGTTTATACACTGTAAGTCAATGGAGTAAAAAAGTTCCAAGCTCCAAAAAGGAGAAAAAGCATAAAAGTAATCTAAACAACTAGTGGTTAAAGAAAGGAGTATGCTTAAGTGTATTGACATGCACTTGTAGTGTACTTCAAATTAAAAGTATATTTTAAAAAAAACTACTTGCAGATAATATAATATTAATAAAGTGAAAGGCCACTTAAGTGCACTTAAAGAGAGTCAACTTCCATGACTGTTTCATAAGTACACTTTAAAAAGTACGTTTTTATCATTTAAAATGAAAGTTTTTCTTTAAAGTACTTTCTATTCAATTTAACTCAATAGAATTATGAAATTGCATTATGTAACAACTGAGACAAGTCAGACACGAATATTTGTTGTAGTTTAACAACTGATATTTAGAACTCACTCTGGGAATCTGCGTCCCATCCTCCAAACAGGACAAGACGGTCTCCGTTACCCGGACAACGATCAGATAAGGTTTTATGGGTGTTAAAGAATGTGGTCAAATGCAAGAGAGAGACCATGAAAAGACTTCATACCCTGAAGAAGGCTGTTTGTGCCGCTACGCGTGGGTTGTTTTTTTCCCATGTCTTTTAAAATTTTCTAACATGAAATAGCCAGTCAAATAAAGGCTTTTTATTAATTTCTAAAAGAAGAGTGCTTTGGATTTTCTTCTATTATTATAGACAGAAACAATCTTCCATGCAGACTTCGCTGCATTAGACAGAAACGAACTGATCTAGAAATGAACATGCATTCCAGAAACTGTGTGAATGATTGTGATGTTTTGTGTACTATTATGCATACACCATGGTATGTATTTTATTATACAACCAACGGTCAGTGTAACTTTACCTGTATCATGTCTCCTATCTAATTACTCCTCATTTAATGACTCACACTTTGATGTACATCACCTTCTCTTAGAATGCAGTGTGAATTCGTTATATCTATCTGAGTATTAATGAACAGAAAATAGTACTTGAGACAGCGTCGTAAATCTCCCACAAAAAGGAAACTCCCGCCAGAAATTCCCTTTTTCTGATTGGTTTAAGACCACCTGCAAGGCGTGCCTTTTGTTTAGCTTTAAAAGGCCGTTCCGTTAGCCTTGCCTCTCTCTTAGCTTGTCTCATCCAGCTACAAAACTACTTCTGCTGATACTGGGGAAAACCCCTCCCCCATCCCTGGGGCCCTGGACCCTGGGCCCAGCAGGTCGGAGCACTGCCTGCCTCCCCAAAAGGAGACAGACTGCCTCTTCTTCAATCCAGAAAAACTGCAACTTTACCATCATTGAAATGGCAACGATCAACTCCTGGCCTTCTTGGCACTTCAGGAGGACGCACCATCCAGCGTGCACTCAGCAGGCCAGGACAGCAGGCTTCGACTCACCACAGCCATGTGCTCGAAGCCACCATGCTAGCTCCGACCCACAACAGCTTCGGAACCACACGATGGCAACTTGCACCATGACTTTTGACCCTCACAGACCCACCAATGGACTCATTTTTCAACCACTTCAAGAATTGTCCACGATTGCAACTGACCATGCAAGTATTAAATGAGGTGTTCTGAAAATGATCAGCTGATGGTTCTTTTCATACTAAAATAGATCTTGCTCCATAGATCTATTTCCTGCTTCCGGTTCCATAACACTCACCACTTGACCTATGCATGTATGTATGGATGGATGAATGTATGTATGTTTGTTTGTTTGTTTGTTTGTTTGTTTGTTTGTTTGTTTTGTTTTGTTTAGTTATGTTTGTGATTTAGTTAATAAAACTTGCGCACAATTATGCATTTGGTTTCTGATTCTCTGTTTGCATACAAAGTCCCTTTTACGATCTTGATCTTGTTACATGCTTTAAGCGTACAGGCTAGGGAATAATTATTTTTCAGTGACCATGAAAGATACATTGTTCTTAGAATAATTAATAATCAATCGGTTTGTTGGAACTGATTAATTGATTGTAATATTAATTTGGCTTACCTCAAAGTTAATCTAATTAACCCAAATATTAATAATTAATCATAATTGGTAATTATGGATTATTATTAATATTTCCCCCTTTGAGCTATTATTATTACAATTATATACTTAAATCTTAAGTGGGTCAAAAAGTCACTATTGAGTTCAGCTAATTGCTTTATATTTACATTTAAACTATAATACATATCATTTAATAGCAATTAACATGCAATTACGTCGTGTCTGAAAACATTCCGTTCAGTTCACACTTATTTCACAATTATATTCTTTTAAAGTATATAATTTCCAAAATAAGGGCAGTCTTTAAAATATGATACTTTTAAAAGAGCCAAATTTTTATTCACAAATCAAATCATTGATAAACTCATGTGGAGCCCAAATCAAATATGACATCAAAAACATCAAACTTCACTGGTGTTTGTGTCATGACATCATGGTGTTTAGTCATGTGACTGTGACATGAAAGAACCAATGAGGCAAGGCAAGGCAAGGCAAGTTTATTTATATAGCACATTTCATACACAGTGGCAATTCAAAGTGCTTTACATAGAAGAAATTAAAATAATAAAAAGAAAAAAGAATAATTAAAACAGTTTAGAAAAATAAAAATACAGTACAGTACAAACAGTCGGACGAACATTGGCACAGTGCTCATTCAGTAAATGCACAGCTAAACAGAAGTGTTTTTAGTCTGGATTTGAATGTGACTACTGTAGGAGCACATCTGATCTCCTCTGGAAGCTGGTTCCAGCTGCGGCTGGCATAATAGCTAAAAGCGGACTCGCCATGTTTAGAGTGAACCCTTGGTATTTCTAGCTGATATGATCCTAGTGATCTGAGTGATCTGTTGGGTTTATATTCAGTGAGCATATCTGCAATGTAGTGAGGTCCTAGGCCATTGAATGATTTATATACCAGTAATAATACTTTAAAATCAATCCTAAATTTAACTGGGAGCCAGTGTAAAGACCTGAGGACTGGTGTGATATGTTCATATTTTCTGGTTCTGCTCAGAATCCTGGCGGCAGCGTTCTGTATGAGCTGCAACTGTCTTATGGTCTTTTTGGGAAGGCCAGTGAGGTGTCCATTACAATAATCCACCCTGCTGGTGATGAAAGTGTCACGGTGTGACAAAAGCCAGATAAGGAGAGAGTAAAATCCTCGTGAAGGCAGTATTATTTGGAGACCTCTTGTGGATGGTCGTCTCATCACACCGCGAAATCTGTTGCCATGGCAGCGAGGCCAATTGCCTGATTGACAGCAGGTGAGGAGAATTACAGAGAGTGTTGTGAGAGGAACGCGCATTAAGATGGGGCTTTAAAAAGAGAGAGGAAACAGACGGTCAGTGTGGTTCTCCTCCCGTGAGATACTGTGTCTTGTCGGCGGGTTGTTTATAGTTGAAGCTGGACTGTGCAGCAGGGCGAAGATTGAAGCCGAGGAATGGAAAGGAGAGAGTGAAGTTTTGTCAACGAAAACCCAAGGGAGATCGTCAGCAGTGGGAGAGACGCAAAGTGATGAGTATTTGATCCGTTGTTTGTATGCACTGATACTGAAGTGGTGTGGAGCGTTTGGAAAGCGTGTGGCACGAGTGGATTATTACACCGAGTGAATTAATGATCTGTCTTCAACCTTTGTTCTTCCTTCACTGAATGTGACGATTGCTACATCCGTTCTGGCTGTCTCTGGGAGAAGTTGAGCCGTGTGAGAGACGAGAGTCGATCCGGTGGGAGAAAGACCGGTGGGTGAGTGCTGGCCCGAATGCACGGTGTGCGAGTGGAATGCAGTGCCTGAAGTGACGATTCACACGGGTTGTGTTATGGAGTGAAGTTTATCGTGTGGAGAAATATTAATAGTCTGCTGTGCACTCTCCTCTATAGTCTTTCACCCGCTGTTCCTGAACAGGGTTTGTCACATTAAGCACCCAACTCACCATTCGAGACAGCCCCGCTCTGTTAATGCTGTTGATCCATTGATTCCTGTTACATTGTTGCAGCGGACAGCTGAACTGGAGCGTCTTGCTTGAGCATCCTTCCCGTCTGGTGGTCACCACACGTCCCTATCAACAGCCACTGCCCTGGTTCGAACGAGAGAAGGTATTGCCGTTGAATGTTTCATTTACTGTTGAATGGTCGAATCCTGTTGCATTGTTACAGCGCATAGCTGAATTGGAGCATCTTGCTTAAAGCATCCCTCCTGTCTGGTGGTCTCCACACGTCCTTATCAAAAGCCGCTGTCTGGTTGGAACGAGAGAAGGTATTACAGCTGAATGTTTCATTACTGCTGAATGGTCAAACCCAGTTGCATCGATACAGTGTACAGCTGAAGTGGAGTGTTTTGCTTAGAGCATCCTTCCCGTTTGGTGGTCTCCACATGCTCCATCGAAAGTCGCTGCCCTGTTCGGAAAAGGAAAAGGTATTTGAAATGAACGTTTGATACGCTGTTGAATGGTTAAACCCTGCTACCTGGTTACAGTGCACAGCCGAAGTGGAGTGTCCCGCTCAAGTGTCCTCTCCGCTTGGTGGTCTCCGCATGCCCTAGTGAAGGTTTCCGCCTGTTCAGAAAGAGAGAAGGTATTTTAATTGAACGTTTCATATGCTGTTGAGAAGTTAAACTCTGCTACCTGGTTACAGTGCACAGCCGAAGTGGAGTGCCCCGCTCAAGTGTCCTCTCCGCTTGGTGGTCTCCGCATGCCCTGTTGAAGGTTTCCGCCCTGTTCAGAAAGAGAGAAGGTATTTCGATTGAACGTTCCATATGCTGTGGAGAAGTTAAATCCTGTTACCTGGTTATAGAGTACAGTCAAGTGGAGTGTCTCCCTCAAAGCGTCTTCTCCGCTTGGTGGTCCCCACCTGTCTCCACGGAAAGCCTCCGCCCTGTTCAGAAGAGAGAAGGTATTTCAATTGAACGTTCCATACGTTGTTGAGAAGTTAAATCCTGTTACCTGGTTATAGTGTACAGTCAAGTGGAGTGTCTCCCTCAAAGCGTCTTCTCCGCCTGGTGGTCCCCACCTGTCTCCACGGAAAGCCTCCGCCCTGTTCAGAAGAGAGAAGGTATTTTAATTGAACGTTCCATATGCTGTTGGGAAGTTAAATCCTGTTACCTGGTTACAGTGTGCAGTCAAGTGGAGTGTCTCCCTCAAAGCATCTTCTCCGCCTGGTGGTCCCCACCTGTCCCCACTGAAAGCCTCCGCCCTGTTCAGAAGGAGAGAAGGTATTACTGTTGAACGTTGCATCTTGTTGAACCATTGAACCCTGTCGTATCGTTGCAGGGCACAGCCAAAGTGAAGTGTTCTCTTGCCGGGTGGCCCTCCGTGCCCGTGTTGCAAAGCATTGCTACTGTTCAGAAGGAAGGAGAGTACCTACGGCATGTGTCTCGATTAAAGTGTTGTTCTGCTGTTCATGGTCCCCTCCTGGCCCGGCCCGCTCGCCACCTGTGTCCTTGTGACCCGTCTGAGTCGAGGATTCCCATCCTCTGGATACTTACCTCTGGGCAGCCTCCGGCGTTCGTTCCATCCTCACTGCGAATACCTACCTGGTTCCAGTCCGAATGGGGTTCGTGTAGCCAAGACTTCCTTGAGAGCCTTGTAAAGGGTACTTACCCAGTGGCTTACCTGAGTGGTGTGCGTCCTCCTCTGATTTCCTCTCCGACGAGCCGCAGGGTGTCCACGAACGTCCATCCCGCCCCGGTCCAGGGGGCCCATCGAATTGCTTCTGGCGAAAGAAGAGATTTTAATTAGGACTTTTCAAATTTACCTGCTTTTAACTTAATAAAGAAATTGTTATTCCTTTATCCTCTGTCTTTGTCTGGTCCCTTGACACGCTCCTCGAGGCGGTGCCCGGTCCCCAGGGGTGGGTGCAGTCTGGCTTGGCCCACCCCGACCTGTGACAGAACTTGGCGTAGTCGGCAGGGTTACCGTCTCGAGTGGAGCGATCAAGGTCCTACATGGCAGAGGAAGAAGAGCCAGAGGCCAGACAGCCGGTTATGCCCTTCTTTATGGGGGCCCCGTGGGCCCAGAAGTATGGAGGTCCGGGCTCAGAATTAAGCCTGTCAGCATGGAAGGCCCAGGTGGAATACCTGGCAGGGCTCCAAGGGCTGAACGCCCTGCAGAAGGTACAGTTTGTATTAAATTCACTAGAGGGAGAAGCAAGAAGAGAAGTACAGGCAGCACCGGAAGCAACCCGCACCACAGTCCGAGCCATCTTTGATTTCCTCACGGTACAATACGGAGACACCACCCCGGTAGCTGTCCTGAGAACCAAATTCTTCAATTGTAGGCAAGGGCCTCGACAAACTGTTTGGCCATTCGCGTTGCAACTGAGGGAACAGTTTACCAGGCTAAGGGGAAGACAGGACCATGGACTGGGCGACGAGGAGACCCTACTGCGAGATCAGTTTCTGCTAGGATTACGGGAGGGCCCCGTACGTCAGAGTCTGCGGGTGCAGTTGAGACGGAACCCTGACCTCACGTTTGAAGAATTGCGGCGAGAAGCTCTAGCCCTTGAGCGTGATCACACCGAAGGTGTGGATCCTCCCAGCTGTCTGGTGGCGAATGCTGTTAGTGGGCCTTCGGCCCCTGCCACCTCTGATTGGAAGCATGCCCTCCGGGAAGAATTGAAAAGGGATATTCGTGAACAAATGTCTGATCTGTCCAAATCTGTTGTCGAAGAACTCCGCCGAGAACGCCTCCAGTCACTTCCTTCGCCGCGGGAGCGGGCCTACTCTGACGGGAGTCGCCCTCCAGAGCGTCGTTTCGCCCGATCCATGGGTCCCCGATTCCAGTGGGATGAACAAGGGCATCCTATCTGTAACGGTTGTGGAGAAGCTGGACATTACATCCGCCAGTGCCCTTCCAGACGCGCTTCACAAGGGGGTTTTTAGAGTCTCCGGCCACTGTGGGTCAAGTGGTCGGGACCCCCTTTTCAGACCCTTCTTCTCCTGGACTGTCCAAAGAATGCCTGGTGGGCCGCTGTCCGGTTATTACGATCCGAGTCAACAGCAAGAAGGTGCAGTGTTTGTTGGACACGGGGTCGCAAGTCACTCTGTTTGCGGAGAGCCTAGCTCAGGAACTATTCGGCACCCAGGGTCGGCCAACGACTGAGGCCCCCTGGTTAACTCTGCGAGGGGCCAATGGACTCGATATCCCGTATGTGGGTTATGTAATGACGGACCTGGAGATCCACGGTATGGTTGTACCCCAGAAAGGAGTGGTGGTGGTTCGTGACGTGTGTCTGGGGTCTCATCGCGCCCTACTGGGCATGAATGTTATCTCCGACTGCTGGGAAGAGCTGTTCCAGAGTGGGCCGGCCCGAGCAACTGTGACACCTGAGGGCAGAGAATGGGAGCGTATCCGGGCGGACTGTCGCCGAGTTTGTCTGGCTGAGCAACAGGAGGACCGGGAGAGCACTGGGAGAGTGGCTTGCCGTTACGCTTTGTCTGTCCCGGCTCGAAGCGAGGCGATGGTCTGGGTCAGGGTGCCCCCTAGACTTTACCACCCGGAGGAGTGGGTGCTGGTTGAACCTCACAACGAAGGTCCTAAGGTGGAGGTGGCCAGAGGACTGGCATCCGCCCAAAGAGGTCAATTAGGGTGAGTTCGGAACACGAATCCTTTTCCAATCCAACTGTACCGTCATCAGTGTCTAGCCCGAGTCATCTCGGTGAAGCCGCAGCAAGTGCAAGAGCCAGGAGAAGTCAAGTTTAGCCAAGTAGGCCCAACCATAGTGGAAGTTGCTCTGGCGCAGACGGGAATGCGCAGCAGAGGGGCCGGAGAAGGACTGCCGGCCCACCTTGGAGGTGAGTCCCTACGGGGAGAAGGGCTGGAGGAGGATCAGACAAGACGGCTCAAGGCTTTTCTCTCAAAATGGCCACAGTTGTTCTCCACCCACGACGAAGACTACGGGTGTACTAACATTGTGAAACATCAAATTCCCACTGGAGAAGCCACGCCTAGTAGAGAGCGCTACCGACCGGTGCCTCCAACATTATATTCTGAGGTTCGTGCTCTTCTGCGAGGGATGCTGGATAAAGGGATCATCCGCGAGAGCAGCAGCCCCTGGGCGGCCCCGATCGTACTGGTGAGGAAGAAGACAGGCGCATGGAGATTCTGTGTGGATTATCGGAAGTTGAACCTAGTGACAAAGCGGGATGCTTTCCCATTACCTCGAGTCGAGGATTCCCTTACTAGCCTCACACGGGCGGCCTGGTATTCCACACTGGACTTGGCGAGCGGCTACTGGCAGGTGCAGGTGGACGAGCGGGACCGGGAGAAGACGGCCTTCACGACCCCCTTTGGGTTATACGAGTGGGACCGGATGCCCTTCGGCCTCTGCAACGCCCCTGCCACGTTCCAGCGACTCATGCAGCGCTGTTTGGGGAGCCAGCTGATGGATACCACCCTGGTGTACCTGGATGACGTGATTATCTATTCCCCCGATTTTGAGTCTCATCTTCAGCACCTGGAGCAGGTGTTCCGCTCTCTGGAGAAGTACGGGCTGAAGCTCCAACCGGATAAATGCCAGCTCTTCCGGAAGGAGGTCAAGTTCCTGGGCCATGTTGTGAGTGCGGCAGGAATCGCTGTGGACCCAGAGAAAGTGTCGGCCGTACAGGGGTGGGCAGCCCCAAAGACTGTGCGCCAGGTTCGATCCTTCCTCGGCTTCGTGGGGTACTACCGGAGGTTCATCAAGGATTTCTCCAAGATCGCCAAACCCATGAACCAGTTGCTGGGTGGAACAGGACATGTCCGGGGCCGAGGGTCCCCAGTGGTGGAGTGGGACCAGGCATGCGAGATTGCTTTTCAGAAGCTCAAGCAAGAGTTGTTACAAGCACCCATTCTGGCATATGCCGATTTCACACAGCCCTTCATTCTTTACACGGACGTTAGCCATCTGGGCTTGGGGGCTGTCTTGGCCCAGAAACAACAGGAAGAAGAGAGAGTCATCGCGTATGCTAGTCGGAGTTTACACCCCGCGGAGAGAAACGATGCCAACTATAGTTCCTTCAAGCTCGAGTTACTGGCCATGAAGTGGGCGCTCAGTGAGAAGTTCAAGGACTACCTATGGGGAGCAAAGGTAACCGTGGTGACCGATAACAATCCGCTGGTACACCTGCAAACCGCCAAGCTGGGGGCGGTAGAACAGAGGTGGGTGGCTCAATTGGCCAACTTTGATTATCAGCTTCAGTACCGGCCAGGAAGGGAACATACCAACGCAGACGTGCTGTCTAGGTGGCCTGAAGGAGGGTCGGAAGGTCCGAGACCCATGCTGGAGGCAGACCGTGATGAGGGAATGATGGTGGGCATTGTGGAGGCACCGGGGCAGCCACCGGAGGAGCCGCCTGCAAGTTGGGGATGGGATCCACAGCGTTGGAGGATGTGGCAGGGCGAAGACGAGGACTTGTTGATGGTTCGGGCCTGGTTGGAGCGGGGCAGTTGGCCGGAGGGTGCGGAACGCCGGGCGCAAAATCGAATTGTGAGAAGCTTGTTGGGCCAGAAGGAGAGACTCCATCTGAAAGAGGGGGTGATTTTTCGGTCCATTCAGGACTCACACTCGGGTGACCTGGTCTGTCAGGTAGTGGTTCCCGAGAAGAGGTGTCACGCCCTGCTGGAGGCTTACCACACCAAGTTTGGTCATCAGGGGCAGGAGAGGACAACGGCACTTTTGCGACGCCACTTCTACTGGCCTGGGATGGAGGGAACTACGAGGGCCTACCTGCGGGGCTGTCCGCGCTGCACCCTGTTTAAAGCCAGGAAGGAGCCTCGAGCTCCAATGGTCCCCATTCGAGCCAAAGCACCGATGCATATCATCGCTATGGACTATCTGACGCTAGGTAGGCCGGTCGACCGTATCCAAAACATCTTAGTGATCACAGACCTTTTCACGAAATATGCCTGGGCCATCCCAACTCTGGACCAGACCGCCATCACTACCGCTAATGCCCTGTGGAGGTATGTCATCCAGCCCTTCGGGTGCCCTGAAGTGTTCCATTCGGATCAAGGACCCAATTTCGAATCCAGGGTCGTACATGAGTTGTGTCAATTGTATGGATGTAGGAAGACCCATACGACGCCCTATCATCCTCAAGGGAACGGAGGTTGTGAGAGGTTTAACCAGATGCTGATTGGTCTTTTGGGGACCTTGGAAGGTGACCAACAGGGACATTGGGTGGATAACCTCCCGGCGATGGTACATGCCTATAATAATAGCATTCATAGTACGACTGGCTACGCACCAACTTACCTGATGTTCGGAAGGCATGTGAGGCTACCAGTGGACCTACTGCTGGGGACTGCGGCGGCTGAAGAAGGAGGCAGCGTAACGGGGTGGGTGACCAGACACCATCAACGCCTTCAACTGGCCTATGAACGGGTCTCAGACCGAATTAACCAAGCCGCCGCCAAGAATAAGAGGTTGTATGACCGTACGGCACGAAGTGCACCACTACTGCCTGGCGAGAGAGTTCTAGTTCGAGACAACCGACGACAAGGAAAGGTTAAGCTCAGTGATCGGTGGGAGCCCCAGCCGTATGTGATCCAACGACAGCCGCGCCTCGATCAGCCTGTGTATACCATTCGTCCCGAAGGGAGAACAGGGCCAGAGCGGGTGCTCCACCGCAATCTGATGCGCCCTTGTCCAAACTACCCCAAACCAGCTGTAGAGAGACCGCCTACTGAACCAGTGTGGATGCCTCCCGTGGTGGGATGGGCTGTGGTCCCTCAGAGAGTGGGGATAGGGCCAAGGCCCGAGGAACCAAATTCCCCGCCAAGACGGTCCCAAAGGGAGAACCGGGGACAACCCCCATCCAGGTATGGAGATTGGGTGTCCGGATCCCGTTCTAGGGACTAGAACGGTTTGGCAGGGGGGTATGTCACGGTGTGACAAAAGCCAGATAAGGAGAGAGTAAAATCCTCGTGAAGGCAGTATTATTTGGAGACCTCTTGTGGATGGTCGTCTCATCACACCGCGAAATCTGTTGCCATGGCAGCGAGGCCAATTGCCTGATTGACAGCAGGTGAGGAGAATTACAGAGAGTGTTGTGAGAGGAACGCGCATTAAGATGGGGCTTTAAAAAGAGAGAGGAAACAGACGGTCAGTGTGGTTCTCCTCCCGTGAGATACTGTGTTTTGTCGGTGGGTTGTTTATAGTTGAAGCTGGACTGTGCAGCAGGGCGAAGATTGAAGCCGAGGAATGGAAAGGAGAGAGTGAAGTTTTGTCAACGAAAACCCAAGGGAGATCGTCAGCAGTGGGAGAGACGCAAAGTGATGAGTATTTGATCCGTTGTTTGTATGCACTGATACTGAAGTGGTGTGGAGCGTTTGGAAAGCGTGTGGCACGAGTGGATTATTACACCGAGTGAATTAATGATCTGTCTTCAACCTTTGTTCTTCCTTCACTGAATGTGACGATTGCTACATCCGTTCTGGCTGTCTCTGGGAGAAGTTGAGCCGTGTGAGAGACGAGAGTCGATCCGGTGGGAGAAAGACCGGTGGGTGAGTGCTGGCCCGAATGCACGGTGTGCGAGTGGAATGCAGTGCCTGAAGTGACGATTCACACGGGTTGTGTTATGGAGTGAAGTTTATCGTGTGGAGAAATATTAATAGTCTGCTGTGCACTCTCCTCTATAGTCTTTCACCCGCTGTTCCTGAACAGGGTTTGTCACATTAAGCACCCAACTCACCATTCGAGACAGCCCCGCTCTGTTAATGCTGTTGATCCATTGATTCCTGTTACATTGTTGCAGCGGACAGCTGAACTGGAGCGTCTTGCTTGAGCATCCTTCCCGTCTGGTGGTCACCACACGTCCCTATCAACAGCCACTGCCCTGGTTCGAACGAGAGAAGGTATTGCCGTTGAATGTTTCATTTACTGTTGAATGGTCGAATCCTGTTGCATTGTTACAGCGCATAGCTGAATTGGAGCATCTTGCTTAAAGCATCCCTCCTGTCTGGTGGTCTCCACACGTCCTTATCAAAAGCCGCTGTCTGGTTGGAACGAGAGAAGGTATTACAGCTGAATGCTTCATTACTGCTGAATGGTCAAACCCAGTTGCATCGATACAGTGTACAGCTGAAGTGGAGTGTTTTGCTTAGAGCATCCTTCCCGTTTGGTGGTCTCCACATGCTCCATCGAAAGTCACTGCCCTGTTCGGAAAAGGAAAAGGTATTTGAAATGAACGTTTGATACGCTGTTGAATGGTTAAACCCTGCTACCTGGTTACAGTGCACAGCCGAAGTGGAGTGTCCCGCTCAAGTGTCCTCTCCGCTTGGTGGTCTCCGCATGCCCTAGTGAAGGTTTCCGCCTGTTCAGAAAGAGAGAAGGTATTTTAATTGAACGTTTCATATGCTGTTGAGAAGTTAAACTCTGCTACCTGGTTACAGTGCACAGCCGAAGTGGAGTGCCCCGCTCAAGTGTCCTCTCCGCTTGGTGGTCTCCGCATGCCCTGTTGAAGGTTTCCGCCCTGTTCAGAAAGAGAGAAGGTATTTCGATTGAACGTTCCATATGCTGTGGAGAAGTTAAATCCTGTTACCTGGTTATAGAGTACAGTCAAGTGGAGTGTCTCCCTCAAAGCGTCTTCTCCGCTTGGTGGTCCCCACCTGTCTCCACGGAAAGCCTCCGCCCTGTTCAGAAGAGAGAAGGTATTTCAATTGAACGTTCCATACGTTGTTGAGAAGTTAAATCCTGTTACCTGGTTATAGTGTACAGTCAAGTGGAGTGTCTCCCTCAAAGCGTCTTCTCCGCCTGGTGGTCCCCACCTGTCTCCACGGAAAGCCTCCGCCCTGTTCAGAAGAGAGAAGGTATTTTAATTGAACGTTCCATATGCTGTTGGGAAGTTAAATCCTGTTACCTGGTTAAAGTGTGCAGTCAAGTGGAGTGTCTCCCTCAAAGCATCTTCTCCGCCTGGTGGTCCCCACCTGTCCCCACTGAAAGCCTCCGCCCTGTTCAGAAGGAGAGAAGGTATTACTGTTGAACGTCGCATCTTGTTGAACCATTGAACCCTGTCGTATCGTTGCAGGGCACAGCCAAAGTGAAGTGTTCTCTTGCCAGGTGGCCCTCCGTGCCCGTGTTGCAAAGCATTGCTACTGTTCAGAAGGAAGGAGAGTACCTACGGCATGTGTCTCGATTAAAGTGTTGTTCTGCTGTTCATGGTCCCCTCCTGGCCCGGCCCGCTCGCCACCTGTGTCCTTGTAACCCGTCTGAGTCGAGGATTCCCGTCCTCTGGATACTTACCTCTGGGCAGCCTCCGGCGTTCGTTCCATCCTCACTGCGAATACCTACCTGGTTCCAGTCCGAATGGGGTTCGTGTAGCCAAGACTTCCTTGAGAGCCTTGTAAAGGGTACTTACCCAGTGGCTTACCTGAGTGGTGTGCGTCCTCCTCTGATTTCCTCTCCGACGAGCCGCAGGGTGTCCACGAACGTCCATCCCGCCCCGGTCCAGGGGGCCCATCGAATTGCTTCTGGCGAAAGAAGAGATTTTAATTAGGACTTTTCAAATTTACCTGCTTTTAACTTAATAAAGAAAT
The DNA here is from genome assembly GCF_949319135.1 of Squalius cephalus. Classification (NCBI taxonomy): domain Eukaryota; kingdom Metazoa; phylum Chordata; class Actinopteri; order Cypriniformes; family Leuciscidae; genus Squalius; species Squalius cephalus. The sequence goes on along the minus strand of NC_137122.1, from coordinate 55,324,360 downwards.
TGTTATTCCTTTATTCTCTGTCTTTGTCTGGTCCCTTGACACGCTCCTCGAGGCGGTGCCCGGTCCCCAGGGGTGGGTGCAGTCTGGCTTGGCCCACCCCGACCTGTGACAAAAGCATGCACAAGTTTCTCTAAGTCATGTCTGGAAACAAAGCATCTAATTCTTGCAATATTTTTCAGATGATAGTATGCTGATTTAGTTATTGCTTTGACATGACTACTGAAACTAAGGTCTGACTCTAGGGACACACCGAGATTCCTGACTTGATTTTTAGTTGTTTGACCCCTAGAGTGAAGGTATGCGTTCACCCTGAGAACTTCATCTTTGTTTCCAAATGCAATGACTTCAGTTTTGTCTTTGTTTAACTGAAGAAAGTTTTGACACATCCAACTGTTGACTTCGTCAATGCATTGGCACAGGGAGTCAATGGGGCTGTAATCGTTAGGCGATAGGGATAAGTAGAGCTGTGTGTCGTCTGCATAGCTGTGGTAAGCAATTTGGTTCTTTCTCATTATTTGGCTCATTGGGAGCATATACAGGTTGAACAGGATTGGCGCAAGAATTGAGCCTTGAGGGACTCCGCATGTCATGGATGTCCACTCAGACTTATGGTCTCCTATACTCACATAATAACCTCTCCCATCTAAGTATGACCTGAACCATTTTAGGACTATCCCAGAAAGCCCCACCCAGTTTTCCAGCCTGTCAAGAAGTATGTTATGATCGACAGTGTCAAATGCAGCACTGAGGTCGAGTAGTACCAGCACTGATAATTTGCCTGAATCAGTATTTAAGCGAATATCGTTTATTATCTTTATGAGCGCTGTCTCTGTGCTCTGGTGCGGTCGGAAACCAGATTGAAAATTGTCAAAGTATCCATTCGAGCATAAGAATTTGTTCAGCTGATTGAAGACAACTTTTTCAATGATCTTGCCTATGAAAGGAAGATTTGAGATCGGTCTATATTTGCTTAATATGGTCTTATCCAGATTGTTCTATTTCAGGAGGGACTTGACAACTGCAGTTTTCAGGGAGTTTGGAAAACTCCCAGAGAGAAGTGAGGCATTTACCACTTCTAGAAGATCTGCTTCTAAACTGTTTAACACACTTTTGAAAAATGATGTGGGAAGTGTGTCAAGAGCACAGGTTGATGTTTTAAGGTGCTGTACGGTTTCTTCCAAAATTTTGCCATCAATTTCTTTGAAGTCAGACATAGTAACAGCTTTCTCAGGTGGTCTGATCTGTCTGACCCCAGGGCAACTCAAGGATGTGCTGATCACCTTTCTGATATTATTGATTTTCTCAGAGAAGAAAGAAGCAAACTCACTGCACTTGTTGTCTGAGAGCATTTCACTGGGAATCTGGCTTGGGGGGTTTGTCAGTCTCTCTACAGTAGCAAAAAGAGTGCGTGTGTTGTTTAAATTACTGTTTATAATATTTGAGAAGAAAGTCTGTCTAGCTTTGCCTAGTTCCATATTAAAAGCATGGATGCAGTCTTTGTAGATGTTATAATGGACTACAAGTTTTGTCTTCCGCCACATGCGCTCTGCTTTTCTGCATTGTCTTTTCATATTTTGCACTGCTGTTGAGTTTCTCCAAGGTGCGATGATGTTATTGACGTGTCACCATATTTTATTTGGCCTCTGTAAACCGCTGAGACATTCTTCTAAATATCTTCTGTTGTGTCTCACAATAGACAGAAAGTCATACAGGTTTGGAGCGACATGAGGGAAAGTAAATGATGATACTAATGATATAAAACTAGGCACTGATGAAATACTGCTGACATTCATTTCAGGAAACCATGAATCTGTGGTTTGAACCAGACAGTAAAAACTGACCATGCAAGATCTTTAACCACTTCACCAACTCTGGATTCATGTAACTTTAATGTTTGTTTGACAGTAGTTTTATGTGTCATTCCCTGTCATTGGTTTGTCCTCCAGAAACAGCTGAAGGAGACGCAGATGAAGATCCGTCAGAGAATCCAGCAGAGACAGAAAGATCTTCAGCATCTGAGAGAGGCTGTGAAGTCTCATAAGGTGAGTCTGGAGAAGAAGAGAAGTTTGAGACGTCTCAGTTTGGACTCTGTCAGTCGTGCTGAAGCCACTGTGTGATTGTGATGTGTGTGTAACAGCGCTCTGCACAGACAGCAGTGGAGGACAGTGAGAGGATCTTCACTGAGATCATCCGCTCCATTGAGAGAAGCCGCTCTGAGGTCACACAGCGGATCAGAGATCAGGAAAAGACTGCAGTGAGTCGAGCTGAAGGACGACTGGAGCGACTGGAGCAGGAGATCAATGATCTGAGGAGGAGAGACGCTGAGCTGGAGCAGCTTTCACACACACAAGATCACATCCAGTTCCTGCAGGTAACAGAGATCTAGAAGAACAGGGTCATAGTGGACTTGAGCAAGATCCTGCTATGACAGAGAAACATTTCATGAGAGCAGAATGAGCCGTTGACTGAGATGTTGTCAGGAATTCAGTCAGATTCAGTCAAGTGTCGTGTTATCATATAATCATCAGTCAGACTCTCATCTGATCATCTTCTGTTTAAAGAGACACACTTACAAAGCCCTGGGAAATTTACCATTACATATTAACTCATTTTTCCTTCTGGTTTCTTCTGTCTTGATGAAATCAGTGAACTTGATATTGATAATGTTGATAAAGTTAAACAAACAATTTTCTATAGAAATTACATTGAGTATATTTGAGTTTATCATACATGTGTGTCAGTTCATTATTATTAAGTGTGAAATACTAGAGTTTGTAGCATTAAATGATGAATATGAGGAGAATGTGCTGATTGTGTGAAAGTGCTGGATTGAAGCGAGTCACTGAAGAGAAGTGAAGTCAACAAGAGCCGCTCAGATCTGATATAGTGCAGGTTATTGGCTGAAGTGTGGAGATGATGAGTTTTGATTTCTGTTTTCTGTAGAGTTTCCAGTCTCTCTCAGCACCTCCTGAATCTACAGACGAACCCGACGTTTCCTTCAGTTCTCTCTCCTCTTTTGATGGCGTGAGAGAATCTGTCCGTCAGCTGAGAGACAAACTGGAGGATTTCTGCAAAGAGGAGCTCAAGAAGATCTCAGACGGAGGTAAAGTCCTGCGCCTCGTTTATACAGACGTGTGGAGAAAGATCCCAAATCTGAACGTACAACCGTTTCCGAAATGTTCCTACGATTTATAAAACATCCATTTTAACTAAAATGTAATTAAATGCATCCCAGTTTTAAATCACAGTTATTAATAAATTAAATTCAAGTCCATCAAATCCTCCTACAGAACGGCCACAAATATCTCTTGATGATTCAGAAATACGGACTCATCATCGTGGACAAGCGTTTATACACACATGACAGAGGATGAAATCCATGGAATTTAGGATCAATCCGATGTGTGTTTTTTATAAATGAAGCCCCTGGAGATTATTAATCTGCTCTCAGAAATGAGTCCATCATCTAATATTATAGAGCATTATATTATAAATGTCTCAGAATGAATGTATTGTATCTTGTCATTTCTCTTCACACTGTTCATGTCTGTTTATTTCCACAGTCACTTTCACCAACATGAATCCCAAGACCAGGAACGACTTCCTACAATGTGAGTCACTAGAAAACAAGCAGAAAAACTCACTGAATGTGTTCATGTTCTTCCTGTAGAAGGAGAAATAAATCATGATAGAAGAGTTTTATAATTGATCATGTAAATGATGATTTGCACAGGATATTTGATCAGCTGTACTGAGACACTGATGATACACTGAACATTGATTCATGAAGAGTTCAGATATATTAGAAGATCAGACAGATTCATAATTCCTGTTTCTGATGTGTTTTCTCTCCATCAGATTCCCATCAGCTCACTCTGGATCTGAACACAGTGAATAAACGCCTCAGTCTGTCTGAGAGGAACAGAGTGATTACTAACACTGACACAGAGCAGCCGTATCCTGATCATCCAGACAGATTTGATTATTATCCTCAGGTGTTGTGTAGAGAGAGTGTGTGTGGACGCTGTTACTGGGAGATTGAGTGGACTGGAGATAAAGGTGTGTATATATCAGTGTCATATAAGAGCATCAGCAGGAAGGGACGGGGTCATGAGCGTGCGTTTGGATATAATGATCAGTCCTGGGGTTTGGTCTGCTTTTCCTCCAGTTACAGATTCAGTCACAATAACACACACACTTCTCTCCCTGTGAAGCCCATCAGCAGAAGAATAGGAGTGTATGTGGATCACAGTGCAGGAACTCTGTCCTTCTACAGTGTCTCTGACACAATGAGCCTCATCCACACAGTCCAGACCACATTCACTCAGACACTCTATCCTGGGATTGGTTTTGGTTTTGGTTATGGATCATCAGTGAAACTGTGTTGATGTTTCAGAACAGATTGTAGAGAGATTTTACCCAAAATACTTTGAGCAGCACGATAAATCAGTAACAGTGAGATACAGAGACTCTTATTTTAATTTTCTTTAATATCATAACTTCTGCCACAGAAAAAAATAGAATAAATGTGTGTATTAAATCATTTATAGAGACAATAAGAATGTGTGTGTGTGTGTGTGTGTGTGTGTGTGTGTGTGTGTGTGTGTTTATCAAGCTATAATTGTGTGTATATATACATAAACATATACTAGAGCTGGGCGATTTTTTCCCCTAAAAAAATCTGCGATTTTTTTTATAAAAAACTCGATTTACGATTCGATTCGATTTTTTTTTTTTTCATTTAAAACAAAATAACTGCGAACTGTAGGCTAAATATATTTTAAAATATATATATTTATTGTATTTAATTAAAGTGCATCAACAAACAAAATTTTGTTTGTCTGTTACAATAGTCACTGTCAGATTACACGATTTTGACTCCTAAAAAAATCTTGTCATGTCGTGGACAAGAAACATGTCAGACTACACGTTGTTTTACGACCAGTCATCGCGAGCCGTCTCACACACTCATTCACTCGCACATATTATGGCGAGTGGATAATGCCACGGATAACTTACCTAAGTCTACAGTCGTGTACTTTTACGTGACAGAAGGGGTACGCCGCACCACAGACGGGTGAAACCAACGCGTGACTCCAACGTCTCACCACAGCACGTCGCATCACAGACGCGTGACACCAACGTCTCACCACAGCATGACTCCAACGTCGCATCACAACAAAATAATATCTATTTTCCCCCCTAGCTTTTCTTATCTTTCCTTTGTTATCTTTCTAATCAATCATTCTTTTCTTGTATTCTGATGACATTGAAAATATCATTGATACAAATTTTGTATTGTATACAAAGTTGTGTATGTCATTAATGTCATCTCTGAATGGTTTACGAACATAGTTTTTTTTTTTTTTTTTTTATAATTCACTCACTTTCTACTGGATATGAGGGCTATGCAAATTATACACCATCAAAGTCACAACTTTTTGCACAATTATTAACAACAACTTTAAAGTTGAACAGATAAATTCATTAATTGTAATCTATAAACATAATATTCTGGAATGTGTCAGTCTGAGTTTTTACTTTTGAAGGTGGTAATAATTTTAATTTACACAGTTGACCATAATGGGCGAATACACAAAATTAAACTATTCACGATATTGTTTACAGGAGAAGGTGACAAGAAAGTATTTTAATAGCCTATTATTTTCAAGAAATCAACAATGAAAAAATATAAGACAGGGAAATAGTCGTTTAGTCACAAAATGCAAAACAATGTAGGTTCATGTTCAAATGTTCAAAACTAGGGCTGTCAGTGTCGACTATTTATTTAGGCTATATATTTTTTGGTCATAAAGATAGATCTGAAGTGAACAATAGCCTTTAGTATGACTTAAATACATAATTACAAATGAGGCAATATAATTGGTTCAAATAAAGTAGGGTATTAAAAGTAATAAATTATTTTATTTTATTTAACAACACTATTAAAATACATGAAGAAATATATAAACAATGAACATAATATATTATGTACAAATGCCAACAGAGGGCGCAAGAGGATAACTGACGATAATTGTTACACTTTACATCAAGAGCAGTACTACGGTGACGCATAGCTGCTGCCACATACATATTATTGTTTCCCCTCAATTATGTTGTAGCCTAATAACGAGATCTTATGTCGTTTTAACGTCATCTTTTCTCGTAATAACGTGATCTTATGTCGTTAAAACGACATATTTTTCTCGTAATAACGAGATGTCACGACATCTTTTTTTTGCCTTTATAATCCACATAAAATTGACAGCCTATCCTTTTTCACACTTCTACGTTCAAAAAGCTTATGCAAATAGTAACAGCCCCCAATCAGGCAAAATGAATCAATGAGGCCCTTTTTAAAAATATATTTATAGGCCTATAAGTTTTTTTATATAATATATTAATTATATATAGCCTAAGATTTATTTTTGTTAATAGGCTATATCTTCATTACCTAGAGATTATTAAACAAAAAGTAGTCAAAACACATCTAACAGAACATAGCCTAAGTTGTTTATTTTTTACAACATTGTGTTCTTATTTTGTTTAATTAACGAAATGTCAATCTTCATCTTTATAACAGAAGATACAATACAAAAATCTTCAAGATGCAGCCATATACAATCTTCACATGTATAACGGACAGTCACCTTATAAACAGTCCTTTGTGTGGTGGAATAAGCAATGCTATATAGAAATGTTACCGGTATAATTTAAACTTTATTTTATTATTTTATTTGTTCATGAACTAATTATGCTAACTCAACTAATTTAATGTAAAGAGCTGGATAGAATTACTAATTAAATAATGTCAAATATTAAATGTAGGCTATTGATTAGAGTTGCCATAGACTAAAGGATTTTTCTAGACTAGTAGTAATTTATTTAAGCAATTAGGACTAACGCACGTTTATATTCAATCCTGGGTGTATATGGCTATTCCGCGCTCAAGCGCATAAAACTTGCCGCAAAGCACCGGCAAAAGTAGGCTAATGAATGCGCCTTTCATACGGACAGGATCACATAATCAGATGGTAGCCTACCGTATTTGCTTTCGATTGGATTTTTTTTCGTTGGTGGACATTTTTATTTTATTTATAAACGTTATATAGATAGTGATATTTCTCATGTCTGTGAGGCTAACTGTTTTCGGTTCATTTTTTAGATGCGCTCCAATTCACAGAGATCATGAAAGCGCGTTCGTTTTCTTTTATTTTACAAAAGCACAACGTTTTCTTGTTGTTGAGAGTTTACACAAATAAAGTTGCGACTGATGTATTATTCTTTTCTGTATGACCAGAAATGGAGTATTTAAGTTTTTTCCACTGTTGATAGGAAAATGCGAGTGATGGCACCGGCGCGTCCATGTGTGCCATGCAGTGCGCGCTCCACACTCCGCACAAACACTCGGATATGTGCTTAATAATAGCGAACATTTATCTAGGTTAACGTTAGAGCGAGCGGCCATGCCAGACTGATAAGTCCTTCATGTTTAACAAATCAAATTCTGTTGCATTTTATTGCGCCAGTTTGAAAAGGGCGGCTGAAACACTCTACAGATAAACGCCCAATGCTGTTTTTTTCTTTAAACAAATTCGTTTAGTCTTTAAAATAAATATTGTTTGTGGGCTAATTAATGCCACAATAATTTGTATATTTTATTGGCTACTTTTATTTTTCATTTTTGTTTTGCATTGAATACCATTTAAAGGATTTGCTGTGCACCGCAATGCCATTCTCCCATAGAAAGAAACGTTAAGAGCCACCTTTATTTTCTTTATAATAAAGGGTTTCTATCGGAAAACGCTTAACGTATAATTAAATGCATTGCGTTCATATTCTGGGCTCATCTGCTTTTCTGTAGGATAGTATGGTTTATTAATAAGGTGTGTACAGCATTTGATCTTTATCACTGAAGTAGCCTATTAAGCCACATTAAGCTTTTTCTTTATGCTTAGCCTAATATGCAATTAAACCTATTTTTTACAGTCTGAATTAAACACAATGTTCGCATTCTGGGCTCATCTGCTATTAATAAGGTATGTACAGAATTTGATCTTTTAACATGAATGTCCGTTGGGGGCTGCTATTTCTTCAGCTTTTTGAACGTATGATAAAGACATGATTGGCTATCAATTTTATGTGGATAAAGGCATATTTTGTCCATGACTACACACGTCCTTATAAGGCCCAGAAAATGTGTCGTTTTAATGAAATAAGATCTCGTTATTACGAGAAAAATATGTCGTTAAAACGACATAAGATCTCGTTATTACGACATAATTGAGTGGAAAAAATTATATGTATGTGGCAGTAATGCGTTTTCATAAACTTCGATTTAAGAATTTTCCAAAATGATTAAGTCGACTATATATTGTACAGAGAAATTTGAGTCAGAAAAGTAAAAGAAGATATCAAAATTAGATAAATGTAGGCTATGTTTGAGCCAAGTTGTTGAAACATTGTTGTTGCCATTAATGAAACATTGTAGGCTATATCATTCCACAGAGAAGAGCTATGTGAGCAATTATAGAATAAATGGTCTAACGTTTCCGTTTCCATAAAGCAAAAGCTGCGTTTTTCGTCTACGGTAGGCTATAAATTTAGAGATAATCTTGTTACAGGGGTAATAAATTATATTTCTTTTAATTTGTTTGTAATTAAAAATGTATGTGGGTTACTCCATGCTCTATTCCAATTAATATTTTCATACAAGGGGGACCATTTGTATCTGGAGGCAGGGATAGATTTTGCAAATAAAAGATTTTTATTACTTTGTTGTTAACTTTTCTGTCTAAGATAGACCATTTATTGAAACACTGCTGTAAAGACCAACAAGTTAGAGCCTGTTTATGGAATATTCGCTTCTTTTTTTATTAAATCCAAGCAATTGGGTGATGACAAATTTAAAATTAAGAGGCTTTAATATTAAACAAAAATTCACTTTAAAGAAAAGCTTACAAAACAAAACAAAAATCATGTCTCCCGATATAGCCTATTGCAAATCCAATCTTACTCATGCTATTCACTTTTCGTTATCAACATCGGAAAAATAACATTAGATTGGGACGACGTGTGTATCAGGCGTCTTATTAGGCGACGTACTGAGGGACGACGTGTGTATCAGGCGTCTTATTAGGCGACGTACTGAGGGACGACGTGTGTATCAGGCGTCTTATTAGGCGACGTGCCTGGTTCAGACGTTATGATTTTTTATACATTTCTCACGTACGCCGTCGCCACGTCGCCGTAAGGTATACGTTACAACTGTGACGCCGCCGTGACGTCGCCGCCGGTCTGTCGTCTGACGTCTCTATCAATCCCATTCAAAAATAGACACGGACTGACGGCGACGGAAGGGTAGACTGCTCCTTCGCCTTCTTCAGGGTAGACTTAGAAAAGTCATTATCCGCTCGCCATACACATATAGGCTACACAAGCTCACTCACATAGCCTACACACACACACACACACACACACACACTCACTCACACACACGCACACACACACACACACACACTCTCGCGCGCACACACAGTCACACTCACTCGCTCACTCACTCACTCGTGAACACACACTCTCACTCACTCTCCCTCACTCACTCGCGCGCCGTCGTCGTGGAGGACCGTTAAAAAATTAAACATGCTAGTCTTTTTGTCGTGATGTCATGAAGCATCGAGGGCTGCGCCGCAGGGAGCGTTCTATGGAAACCCTGAAGGAAGATTTGGCGAATGCAAAATGTATGTATTGTACGCTATATAGAAGAGGGGGAGAGAAAAAATCTAAAAAATCGATTTTTTGAAAATATGAATCGATTTGACCTACCAACTCGATTTTTAAATCAAATTGATTTTTTTCCCAGCCCTAACATATACATACACATAAAGGCTATTAATTAAATTACTATAAACAGTTTTAACAGTGTGTGTGTGATAATAATAAAAAAAAAAGAATCATTCACAATTCATATAGACAGAATCAAAACAAATTCTGCTAGTTAAAGGATTAGTTCATCCAAACATATTTTTCTTACACAAACACATTTTTCTTACTTCGCCTCAGAAGGCCTTTGTTAACCGGCGCAGAGCCGTGTGGAGCACTTTTATGATGGATAGATGCAATTTTATGATGGATAGATGCAATTTTATGATGGAGAGATGCACTTTTATGATGGAGAGATGCACTTTTATGATGGATAGATACACTTTTATGATGGAGTGATGCACTTTTATGATGGAGAGATGCACTTTTATGATGGATAGATACACTTTTATTATGGAGTGTTGCACTTTTATGATGGATAGATGCACTTTTATGATGGATAGATGCAATTTTATGATGGAGAGATGCACTTTTATGATGGATAGATACACTTTTATGATGGAGTGATGCACTTTTATGATGGAGAGATGCACTTTTATGATGGAGTGATGGACTTTTATGATGGATAGATGCACTTTTATGATGGAGTGTTGCACTTTTATGATGGAGAGATGCAGTTTTATGATGGAGAGATGCACTTTTATGATGGAGTGATGCAGTTTTATGATGGAGTGATGCACTTTTATGATGGAGAGATGCAGTTTTATGATGAGAGATGCACTTTTGTGATGGAGAGATGCACTTTTATGATGGAGTGATGCACTTTATGATATATAGATGCACTTTTATGATGGAGTGATGCAGTTTCATGATGGAGAGATGCACTTTTATGATGATAGATGCACTTTCATGATGGATAGATGCACTTTTATGATGGATAGATGCAGTTTTATGATGGAGTGATGCAGTTTTATGATGGAGTGATGCACTTTTATGATAGATAGATAGATAGATAGATAGATAGATAGATAGATAGATAGATAGATAGATGCACTTTTATGATGGAGTGATGCAGTTTTATGATGGATAGATGCAGTTTTATGATGGAGTGATGCAGTTTTATGATGGAGTGATGCAGTTTCATGATGGATAGATGCACTTTTATGATGGAGTGTTGCACTTTTATGATGGAGAGATGCAGTTTTATGATGGAGAGATGCACTTTTATGATGGAGTGATGCAGTTTTATGATGCAGTGATGCACTTTTATGATGGAGAGATGCAGTTTTATGATGAGAGATGCACTTTTGTGATGGAGAGATGCACTTTTATGATGGAGTGATGCACTTTATGATATATAGATGCACTTTTATGATGGAGTGATGCAGTTTCATGATGGAGAGATGCACTTTTATGATGATAGATGCACTTTCATGATGGATAGATGCACTTTTATGATGGATAGATGCAGTTTTATGATGGAGTGATGCAGTTTTATGATGGAGTGATGCACTTTTATGATAGATAGATAGATAGATAGATAGATAGATAGATAGATAGATAGATAGATAGATAGATAGATAGATGCACTTTTATGATGGAGTGATGCAGTTTTATGATGGATAGATGCAGTTTTATGATGGAGTGATGCAGTTTTATGATGGAGTGATGCAGTTTCATGATGGATAGATGCACTTTTATGATGGAGAGATGCACTTTTATGATGGAGAGATGCACTTTTATGATGGAGTGATGCACTTTTATGATAGATAGATAGATAGATAGATAGATAGATAGATAGATAGATAGATGCACTTTTATGATGGAGTGATGCAGTTTCATGATGGAGTGATGCACTTTTATGATGGAGAGATGCACTTTTATGATGGAGAGATGCACTTTTATGATGGAGAGATGCACTTTTATGATGGAGAGATGCACTTTTATGATGGAGTGATGCAGTTTTATGATGGAGAGATGCAGTTAGTTTTATGATGGAGAGATGCAGTTTTGTGATGGAGAGATGCACTTTTGTGATGGAGTGATGCACTTTCATGATGGAGAGATGCACTTTCATGATGGAGAGATGCACTTTTATGATGGAGAGATGCACTTTTATGATGGAGAGATGCACTTTTATGATGGAGAGATGCACTTTTATGATGGAGTGATGCAGTTTTATGATGGAGAGATGCAGTTAGTTTTATGATGGAGAGATGCAGTTTTGTGATGGAGAGATGCACTTTTGTGATGGAGTGATGCAGTTTCATGATGGAGAGATGCACTTTTATGATGGATAGATGCACTTTTATGATGGAGAGATGCACTTTTATGATGGAGCGATGCACTTTTATGATGGAGCGACGCACTTTTATGATGGATAGATGCACTTTTATGATGGAGAGATGCAGTTTTATTATGGAGAGATGCACTTTTATGATGGAGAGACACACTTTTATCATGGATAGATGCAGTTTTATCATGGATAGATGCAGTTTTATGATGGAGAGATGCACTTTTATCATGAATAGATGCAATTTTATGATGGAGTGATGCAGTTTTATGATGGATAGATGCAGTTTTATGATGGAGTGATGCAGTTTTATGATGGAGTGATGCAGTTTCATGATGGATAGATGCACTTTTATGATGGAGAGATGCACTTTTATGATGGAGTGATGCACTTTTATGATGGAGAGATGCAGTTTTATGATGGAGAGATGCACTTTTATGATGGAGTGATGCACTTTTATGATGGATAGATGCAGTTTCATGATGGATAGATGCAGTTTTATGATGGAGAGATGCACTTTTATGATGGAGTGATGCACTTTTATGATGGAGTGATGCAGTTTCATGATGGATAGATGCACTTTTATGATGGAGAGACACACTTTTATCATGGATAGACGCAGTTTTATGATGGAGAGATGCAGTTTTATGATGGAGAGATGCACTTTTATCATGAATAGATGCACTTTTATGATGGAGAGATGCACTTTTATGATGGAGAGATGCACTTTTATGGACTTCAAAACAGAAACAGCCATTCACTGCCATTATAAAGCTTGGAAAAGCCAGGACATTTTTTTTTTAATATAACTCCGATTGTATTCATCTGAAAGAAGAATGTCATGTACACCTAGGATTGCTTAAGGGTGAGTAAATCATGACGTAATTTTCATTTTTGGGTGAACTAACCATTTAAATAAAAAATACGTATTTTACCGCTGTTCGCGCATGCGCTTCTCGCTCGGCTTGTTCGGCTGACCCGGAAATAATTGGTTGGCATTAGCAACGTTTCGGCCGAGCCAGGCCTGAATACAGACATAGCAAAAGTAAGAGAAACAAACAGACAGGTTTGAAACTCTCAATTTATGCGTTTTCCATTGTGTGAACATTAGTCTGAATGTTTGGCGATGCATTCGCTGTATATTCGCTTAGATTGCGTGTGAAGTCAGCATCAGTTTAAAGCTATGAAAACAATGCTAACACACACTAGCTGCCAGTGTCTCATAAACCATAACAAACACTGAGCAACTGAATTACCTTCCGATCCTTTCGCTTGTAGGCTACCAGAAATATAGTATCAACACAACTCATTCTTTTATATTGTATATTGTACATCAAGATGTACATGTTACAGATATAAGTAATTTAATGATGGTGCTGCTGCTCTGATCATATCAGTTAATAAACTCTGTGTGTCTTGATTTAGTGGATCTTTAACTCAAATGCAGTTTTGTGAACACTGATGTGTTTCGTCTGAATTACTTTAATCTGACTGAAGTGTCTTTCCCCTTAGAAAACACACTGACGAACAGGCAAACTTCCCTGTTAAGCCTCAAACTGAGATTGTGAGGCAAGAGACTATAACAGAATGACAAGGTAAAATCATTAGTCCTTGCTCTGCTGATGAGACGCTTCACAACAAAGAGGGATGCATTTTAATATTAAGATATAATCACTGTTGACTTGACAGCAAACACAAATTGGTAAACAATGGACTCTTTTCATTGACTGTGATAGTATGTTTCCACAGGCATTTGTATTTTCATTTTTAATAATGTACATTTATAACAAAGTACTTTGTGTTTTATTATCTTGCCATTAAATTACACTACTGGTCCAAAGTTTGGGGTCAGTATGATTTTTTAAATGTTTTTGTGATCCTTGGTGAGCAGAAGAGACTTCTTTCAAAAACATTAAGAAAATCATAATGATTTCAAACTTAAAGGGGTGGTTTACTGCTTTTTTTCTTTGCATGATTGTGTTTATGGGGTGCAATATAACATGTCTTCGTGTTGTTGTTTTTTTTGTAAGCCTTATTTTTCATAAATTTCACCTTTATTGTAAGCCGCTTTCTCCTCTGTCATTTGAACGACCGGTTGACTTCCTGAGTCTATGAAACCACTCCCTCAGAAACAGGCAATGGGCTCAGATTGGTTAGTTGGGCCGGTGTGTTGTAATTGGCTAAACTGCGTAGTGCACGTTGTCCGGAAACTTCACGCCCATTACCTTTACGGGCGAAATGTATATAATGGTGTCAATACTGCCGTATCAGTTTGAGCCAGAATCAGACCCAGAAAGCGGCAATGAAGAGAGTCAAGCAGAACCTCCGCAAACACGGCTCTTACAAAACGTTTCTGAATGGTAAATTTTATTATTATTATTATTATATTCTATTCTACTATTATTATATAAGAATTTCGATACTCTGTTACTTGAAAATGCTACTGCTGCTTGTTAGCTTTTGAGATACGGTTTTCTCCTGATTAAACATTTAATATAACTGAATACATGACTGAGTAATACCGTTTTTTAAAGTTATTGTTTTATCGATTACATATAATTTTTTTAACTTTATACACACAAAATAGCATCAAACTAACTGGCTACTATAAACAAACAGCGTTGGCATTGGTTTACGTTCTTGATCAAATCGAAAAATTACGTCATAAAGTATACATGGAAAATACATTTACAAAATTAGTACATAATTACAAATTCAGGTCCAAAATGTTTGTACGCGTTTGTCATAGACACAAACTAGCATAACTAAGTGGCTACTAAAGCCAGCGCTGGCATTTGTTTACGTCCTTGATAAAACTAAAACATTACATCTGAAATTATACATGCAAATACATTTACAATTATTAAGTCTTACTTACAGGTTGTGGCCCAACAACTGCTGCCTCTGGTTTTAAAGTTGGAACTGCTTCATGTTTTAGTAACAGTTTCTTGTTGAATCCGGCATTGAATTCATGGAGATTCTGGAAGCTGTCTTCCGTAAAATGCGCAGCACAGAGAGCTAAATTACGATTGTAATTTTCAGGAACATAATCAAACATAAATTTTAGCCATTGTTGACGAACTACAGCGTCCGTAGGAAGCCCGAACACAGAAGACCTGACAGCTGGGTGAAAATAACACACTTTCGACGGCATGGCTACAGATCTCCACTATAACGCTTCCTCTTCGACAAAGCCGCAGAAATATGACCATGCCCCCTTTTTTGCATATTCCGGAGGGGGGGTTGATGTGGGTTAGTTATGTATAAAACCCGGGAAGTATCTCGTTGTAGTCCCATTCGAGTCGTTTTTGTAGGCATTAAACTTCCTGATTTTTAAAAGACGATATCTCTGCTTACGTTGAACTTTCAGCGCAGCAACTTTGCAGATACTGTTAATACACCAGCAGCAGCAGTACACACTATTTAAAATAAAAAAAGTGAAATCGCAATCAACCACCCCTTTAAACGTGTAACATACAAAACAAACAAACTAATGAACGCTTCTGCAAGTGTTTCTAATAAACGGCTCTGAGGGAATGATGGTAAATTGGACATTTCTCTTTCTGCTGTAATCAGTCCCTCTGTGTCTCTTTTCCTGTTTTGAAAAGTAGTGGAAACTTTGTCTTTTTTGCTATTGGAGCAAATGGGAACGCATTAATCATGTTATCTGTTGTCTCCCATTCACCTCTATGGATGTTTCTATCATGACTTCTGTGAACCCTGGAAATGTGCAACTTAGGCTTCATATTCAAATGTCAAACTACTGTAAAAGCAGCTTCTGCTGAATTTAACTTTTCACAGTTTCAGGAAACTGTGAAAGTTTAACATCTTGACACGCTCTACATGTCTAAAGCTTGGAAAAAAATGACTTTTTAATATGTAGCAAAATAGCTCAAAAGGGAAATATGAATAATGAATCATAAATCGTTATAGTTAATATAATATATAAATATTTGGATCAGTTAATCGAATTAAATTTGTTATGGAAGCAAAAGGAGAGGAAGATAGAAGGGTAACAATGAGTTTATTGAAAACAGCAGAGGATGATGGATGATACTGTGGGTGACAAGGCAGATAAACACAGGTAGGAATGGAGACACGGTGGAAGGACGAGGCGCTGGAGACAGGGAGATCGCTGGAGACAGAAGGTGAGTAGTCCACTTCGTATAAACGAGATCGGACCAGGAGCTGGGGTGAGGTGTGTGCATTTATAGTGGCAGTGATGAGGGTGATGATGAGGTGCAGGTGTGACAGTACCCCCCCTCCCGGAAGGTGCGTCCTCAAGACGTGTAACTTCCCAGGGGTGGGAGGGTGGGCACCCTGGAGGCTGACGAGGAGGGGGAAGCCCAGGGCGGAGTCAGCGGTCCAGGAGACCAGGGCGGAGCCGGCAGTACGGGCATATGGTGCGCCAGTGGCCATCTTGAACGAGGGCTCAGACACGGCGGTGGCCATCTTGTGACGAGATGGAAGTATTCTTATTATTTTGAAATCGTTGAAGAAAAGGAGAAGGGAATTGTCGTTAAGTGTAGATTATGTATAGGTAAAAAATCACAGCACTACAGACTCATGATGCCAGCAGCCATTTCACTCTGTAGCCCAAGACTGGTTGCACACTGAAGCTAGGCAGGGATGAGCCTGGTCAGTAAATAGATGGGAGACCTCCTGAGAAAAACCAGGTTGCTGCTGAAAGAGGTGTTCGTGAGGCCACCTCCACGTTAAACCGAGGTCCTGACTCTCTCTGATCATTAAAAATCCCAGGATGTCCTTCGAAAAAGAGTAGGGGTGTAACCCCGGCACCAGGTACAACAATTAGTTCGACTGAACTCAACAAATTGGTTGCAGCTTTTATTGTTGAGGAGATGCAGCCACTGTCCAACTGTGGAGGCTCCAACATTTCAAAATATCATCAGCAAAATCTCAGTGACAGGCAAAAGGACGGGTGGGTGCTGTCTGATCGCAAAACCTTTACAAGCTTTTTGGACGATGCATATGTAAATGGAGACAGACCTGAAGAAAACTTTTGCCGACCTGGAATATGTTTCCACCACTGCAGATCTATGGACTACTCAGAACAAAAGTTTTCTGGGAATTACTGTACTCTGGATCGATCCTGCTACTCTGCATCGCCAAAAAGCTGCAATCGCCTGCAGACAATTTAATGAGAGACATTTGCTCTTTGTGGTAAGATAACTGCCACTGTCACGGACAATGGCGCGAACATTTGTAAAAGCATTCAGAATGTTTCAAGCTGATGATGATGAATCAGAGAATAATGAAGACAAGGTCATATTTATGGACTTGCACAAAGTTTTACAGGATGACAGTGAGACCAGCGAAAGATATGTTCTCCCTCCACATCACCGATGTGCATCCCACACCCTTAACCTTATATGCACGAACGATGTAGTTATATTTGTGTTGGTGAAGGTAGATTGCAAAGCAGTGAACAGGAGTGCAACTGGAAAGTGTTCAGCCTTGTTGTCAGAAGTTAGTCGATCAACTGTGGCATCAGAGATCCTGGGGGAATTCAGCAAAAGAAAGTTGCTGGTCCCTGAAACTACAAGGTGGAACTCATTTCATGATGCGCTTAGAGTCACAGACATGTCCTTAGTGGACCTCAATCAACTTTGCACTCGCCTGGACATCAGATGCATTACGGAGAGAGAGTATCAGTTCCTTAATGGTGGCTTGTGAACGGGAACTCTGTTACTACAGACGTCTTCACCGGCTCTGCTGAACAGCAGCCTGATCAGAAACTCAAGATGAGCAGTTATTTAACCATTGAGAGCTCAGAGTGGGACAAAGACCAAGATCTGACATGTGAAGCGTCTGTTGCCTCAAATCACCAGCACAAACATCAAGAAATCAAACGAGTAATAATATCTTCTGACGTAGTGTAATAGAAATCATGAATATAGAAACTATTAAAAATAATTCAAGAATGTAACTAATGCCTGAACTGTGTCATTTTCTGCAGACAATATTCTGGCTTTAATGCGGATGTAAGATGATTATGTTAAACAACAAGTTTTCTTATTGATTTTTATTTTTGTAGAGAAATAAAGCATTTAACCATTCAAAATATATGAACTACTTCCTTACTAAGTCAGTTTTCACTTCTACAATCAATAATAAAAACGAATAATGAAAGTAGTATCATTGTGTAAATACTCACATAAACCATGTCTTCAGTTTTAAAATATATGAAACCTCTGATCTTCAGTGGAAAGAGCAAATTAAACCAGTGTTACTGCTAGTAAATATCATTTGTTAAGAGCACAGCAGAGATGAATGTCTGAATATGGTTGATTATGCAGACTGAGAAGATCACATGACTGATAATGAACTAGAGTGACTCAATGGCAAATGACAAATGACTATTATTTGATACAGTAACGTTACGATCTAAACTACGAGAAATAAAAAGCTCCTGATGGCCTGACATTCATATGATCCGACATCATGTGAATCTGGATTTTAAAGCTCATGCTGAAGTTTGTCTTCTAGCAGATGCAGTGACCGGTGGAGATTTTCTTCAGTCCTGACACACAGGAAACTCCTGCTGTTATAATCAGCTCTGTGTAAATCATCAGTTTCTGTGCTCTTTATATCTTTATATCATTCAACCACACGAGCATTAACAGCAAATGATCAGGGAATCTTCATCTGTACATGAACAGTAATAAATGAGCAATAACTGAATTAAGAATACTGGCAAGAAGAAAAGTAAAAAACAAAATGAGCTTAAAATACTGTATATAGTAGTTAATGAAATTTGTGACGTGTGTTTTTGCCTCTCACTGTTTCTAACACTGATTTATTACGCGTTTTAAATATTTCAGAATATTAGGGCTTTTTTCTGATTACCTGAGTGAGCTAAGGAAACAAGCATGTTCTCATGAATGCCATGTCGTCTTGAAATGAAGAAAGTGAAGATTAAGTTATCAAAATGAATCAGGCGCTGCTTCTTTATGGTTTGTATAACCCATAGACTGTAAAAAAATATGGACGTAGTGTCCGTGACGTCACCCGTAGGTTTCTGAAGAGCATTTTTGAAGCCTAAAGTGGGCGGAGTTGGCCGTCAACCTTCTTGGCCTCTCGTCACCTTGCGTCACTCTCGGATAACAGAAAATGGGCAAAGAGGCGGGGCGTGAGTGGAGCTGAGGAGCCTGGCTATCTGAAACCACGCTCACCGTCACCGCTCGACGTGATTGAGTTAGCTCAGGCTTGGGAGGTAATGCTATATGCTACTGAAAGTACCCTATAAGTACCAAGTCTGCGACTGCACAGGGCCTCGCGCTAAAGTGACAGTTGATGATGTAAAGCTAATTAAAAGTTCCTGTTTTTGCCCTTTGAAATATTATTAAAAGACATGGCTACAAGTGAGACTGTGTATCGTGATTCTGTACTATTCTGCAAGTTGAAAATGTATTATGCAGTAACTATTACTCTGAGAGTGTGTGTGACAGTGATTTATGTGCATACATGTCAGTCACTCTTTTTTTATAGACTATCCGTCAGCGCGGCATCACTCGTCAAGTTCGTAGAGAGCTTATTCAGTCCATTTTAAATTCTGACTTTGACTGCCTCTCAAATGAGTTAAATCATAGATATATTACCTATGAAGTTCAAGTAAATGCGCTAGAAAATCCGCGCTCATTCAAGGATGTGCATTTATTGCATGGACGGAGAAAGCGCCGACACCTGCAGGATTTCATCTGACGATACATAAGCATATTATAATCAATCTGTTCCGTGAGAGCAGAACGAACGAGCCTTTATATCACGTTTTTAAATCTGAAAACTCCAGAAACCAACGAAATTGTCAGACATCCATTAGTGCGTTCACAGAGGAAAACAACTAAAATACAGCGCTGGTTGTTCTCTCGAATGATACTCGACGACAACGACGGAATCCAAAGCCGTGGGTGAAGTAATGGGTGTTTTAAATTGTATGAAATAATCCAGAAAAAAGCACAAAAGCTGCAGAGATGGCAAGTTCAGCAGCTAAAATTGCTGAGGTAAAGTGAGTAGTGACGCGGCTAACAGCAGACAAACGGCTAGCATTGACATCAGCGGGAATCCACCTGTCACTCAAAAGTGGACACACCCTTAATTATGCAGAACTTTAAATATTAATCAACTAAATGGATGAGTTATAAAAAAATTCACCCCCCTCACAGTTGTTATGAAGGGCAAAATTAGCTGTATAGACCAAAGCCACAGAGAGAACCAGGCTGTAAACATGTTTCTTTCTGCTGTAAAGTTGGTAATTTTAACATGGAGGAGATACAGATTTGACTCACTTGTGCAGCCAGCCTCAAACGGCCAGTCAATGAATTGCAGTTTAACTCACTTCCGTGTTGGTTTCAAGAGAGAGACGGGGAGGTTGCCGCTTGGTATAACCGCAGTCCAAGTTCCAGTTGCTTTTGAGTGATGAACGCTGCTGCCACCTGCTGGTGTTGACAGTCATTCCTCTCATGCAGGAGCAGATGTGCAAGCTTGTTGATGTAGTCTTGTAGTAAACCTTCATCCCTGCAAGTTGTCATTTAATAATCTTTGCTCAAAATATGAAGATGGCTTCCCAACCGTGTCAGTGCGAAACCAGTCCTCATAATCACTCATCTCGGGAGCCTGTTGTTGTACAGCATGTACTTCTGGGATAAGTTGTATACCCAGTCAACACTATGATCTCACAGTGATGTCACCATGTGGTCACAACGTCTGCAATCTGAGTTCACAGTGTTCTAAAAGTGTAACCGCACAGCGCTCTCACTGTGTGCTCAAACTATGACCACAATATGAGCTCATCCCAGCTAGAAATGTTATTGTTCTATGAATGTTTTGAGAGCATTATGTTATGTTCTTGTAATATTTTCTGTAGTTAATTTTATTTTTGTAACCAGAATGTTCTCCTAAAAGGTAGGATAACACTCTCTATAAACATTTCAAACATGTTTAGTGATGACATTGATAGAACATTATCCCCCCTAACATTCTTAGACAGTTATAGCGGGAAGTTTCGATGTTTAGAAATTATGTTTAAGAGGTTTACATGTTGAAGTTTGTTTGAAGAGTTTGGTTTGGTCACCATTGTAGAGGTCAGTGTTTGCTGTAGTTGGGCTCTTTGGTCTTGACTAGGGCTGGGCGCTTTAAATCGCGATATTGTTATGCGCATCTCGTCAGTAAAGCTGGTTCCTTGATTAGTAGTAAATCGCCATCACCTGCTTTCAGATGGAGCGGCATTGACTACAAAGAGCCGTAGTTAACTGACAAGCTGAGCCATATCGCACTAATATCGTGGACGTATCGCCAGCGATAATTAATGCGATATGGCTCAGCTTGTCAGTTAACTACGGCTCTTTGTACACAGCAAGAACTCCAGTGTTAAATTAACACTCCTGGGAGTGTATGAGTCCACACTCAAGAGTGTTGAAGTTAATGAGATATAATTAAGTGATTAATTTTGTGATGATTGAACATTATTGAAGTCACCTGATGTTAACAAGCAGAATCACTGAGGGAGAAAATCTCAAATTGTAAGTTACCGTTATGACGATCAATGGTTGCTTTGGTTGGGCTCTAGGCCCATATATTATTAACTTTAGATTTTGTTTGGCTGTTGTTTCTGAATTATAATCACCAGTTGAACAAAGAATAAAGTGATCTGATGATGTTGATTATGTTATGACAATCATCATTTGAACTTGATCACTGAACTCATTAAAATCCTTCTTTCTGACTTCGATTTATGTTGTTGGTTAGTGAATCTGCATAAATGCCCAGATTTTTTTTATATAATATAAAGGATTTCTTAAAAGTTGTTCAAAAAAAAAAATCATTCTTTTAGGCACACACAGATGTCAAGATTCAGTCTATGCATCTCAACAATGGTGAGGAGCAGAATATTCAATTAGGAAAAGTAAATTACATAGACAATTCAGATCATAATTTATTCATACCGCAATGCATGATGGGAGCCATTAATGAGTTGTGATTGGTGGCAGCCACTGCAAAATGCTTTATTATTGTCACCATTGTTGAGATTCACAGGCTGATTATTGATGTCTGTGTTTTAAATGAATTTATCTGAATGTCTATTGATCAGAAAAATGTTTATTAAATATTTTGAATTATAAGTAAAGTATTGATATCATAGGCTGAAGAATCACTAAACTGCTGCTAAGTTAAACCAAACTATCTCAATAAGTTTCCTTTTTCAGATCACAGCATGATTATGTCAAAACATAACCAACACTATAACATAACATTTTACTTTGTTCATGTAACTGTTATAAATCAATAACAGCAGACAAACACCCATCACCTTAATGGTAACTTACAATTTGTGATTTTCTTCTTCAGTGATTCTGCTTGTTAACATCAGGTGTCTTCAATAATGCTCAATCATCACTAAATTAATCACTTAATTATCTCCTCAGCCCGAAATGCCGCTTCATCTGAAAGCAGGTGATGGTGATTTACTACTAATCAAGGAACCGGCTTTACTGACGAGATGCCATAACAATATCGCGATTTAAATCGCCCAACCCTAGTGTCCATAATATGAGCACACAGTGAGTGCAAAGTGCGGTTACACTTTTAGCTCACTGTGAACTCACATTGTGGTCATATGGAGAGATCACTGTGAGATAAACATGTTGGGTGGGTAAGATTTAACCTCATGCTGTCTGGTAAACCTAAAAGGCTCTTAACATTTATATCCACTATGTGGAATTGAAATTTCCCCCTGAAAGAACTAGGGTGGCAGTGCCCAGTGTCTGAATTGTTTGACCACCATAGGCTATCAGATTTACTCTGTTTGGCTGATCAATCTGAGCGTTGGGGTCAACGTGCTGCAATGTGGATACAGACATAACATTGCATTTAGCTCCAGTGTCTATTTTCAGCTTGACCTGCTTGTTACAGGTTGTTTTGAGAGTGGTGAATATTTCTCCTTTCTTTACAAGCAGGTCCGCACTTTCACAATGAAAATAATCTTGGTGGACTTCACTTTCCACTTCATTTACTCTGTGTAGTTTTTGTTCACCAGTTCCACTAGATGGCGCCATCCGCCCAGCTGAATATTGAGGCTTGGATCTACAACACTTGGCAAAGTGATTCCATTTGTTGCATGAGTTGCAGCGTTTATTAAAAGCTGGGCATTTGTTGCGCTCATAATCGCGCTCACCTCCACAACTGTTACATCGTCTTTTGTTCTGCTGCACTGCAAACACTTCAGCCTCTCTTCTGAGCTCCTTATACCCCTTCCAGAACACTCAAACATACATATTCTGATTGCTGATTCTGATGTCAAGTCTTTTTCCCTTAATCGTTGAGAACGGACTGCATCATTGTAGATGCCACAGGCAATTCGGTCACGTATTAGTTCATCAGTTAGCGTACCAAAGTCACATTTTTTAGCCAACAGTCTTATAGTAAGACTGAATTCCTTCATCAGGTTTTTGCACTGTGAAATTGAATGCATGTCTGTCCATTATCACGTTCCATTCTGGCAAGCATATCTCATCAGATGTTTTAATTAACACATCAGGATCCTTTTTGTCCTCACCCTCTTGAAAGTGAAATGATTCATATTTATCTAGTGCACCCGAACCGGCTATATTGAGGAGAGTGTAAGCTTGCACTTTTTTTTGATTTGTCCGACAGTCCTGCTTTGCTGTACACGTCCCATTCCCTCTTGAATTTCAGCCAGTTGTTAGCGATGTCTTCATCAAAAATGAGCGGTTCTATGTGCCGTAGATTTGGACTCATGATTTGTCAGCTATCGAGCTCCTGACACCATGTAGATGTGCACAAAACAGAGGAGTCGTCTGATAACTTTGTGATGAACTGGTTTAATGTGTGACCTCTATAGAATCTGAACACCCGCTTCTAATATTATTTATTTAATGTGGTTCAGTAATTGTAGTTCATCATTTATGAAATGAGTTCAATATAGCTATAAAGCAGCTCTGGAGAAAATAATGATGTCATCATCCAGCTCAGTTCAGCTCTCAAACAATAGTGTCAGTGCATTCAAGTCAATATGTTTATGCATCTATTATTAAGTTTAATTATACTTCCTTTTTTCCTGACATAATTTTTATAATTCTAGTATGAATGCAAGTCTAGTAGGGGTGGAACGGTACATGTATCCGTATTGAACTGAAACGGTTCGGGCGTCACGGTTCGGTGCATGAATTTACACAGAAAATACACGGTATGAAAAAAATAAAACTTGCGTGCAAATTAATTAATGTAATGTGGATCTTCTGTTAGATATGCAGGTTCTTTAGGACACCTAATCTGTAGTGTAGTAATGTAATAATGTAGCCGAGCTCCGCCTATGTATGCACTATGCAGTTTTGTGTCAGGTCGACGGTCCAGTGAGTGAGTCAGAGATAGCAGCACTAAGGACGAGTGTGGCGAGTGGTGGCGACCCACAAGAGTTAGTGGACCCGCCGGCCTCTTTAAGATCGGAAGTTTGGGAAAACTTTGGTTTCCCAGTCAGTTACAGTAGTACAGGCGAGAAAGTGATGGATGAGACGAGGACTGTGTGTCGCTGTTGTTCAACAGTTGTTGGGTATGTGAGTGGAAATACATCTAACATGCTAACGCATATCCAACGCCATCACCCAGATGTGCCAATCACTGGAACGAGACAAAAAAACTGTCCAACTTCTCCCTACAGTGCTTAACCAGCCTATAGATACACATACAAATAGGGCCAAAAAAATCACTGAAGCAATCGGAATTTACATGTCGTCTTCAATGCGCCCGTATTGACTCGTAGAGGAACCTGACTTCAAGTATTTGCTGTATGTACTCGAACCTCATTACAACATCCCATCCACATATGAGGCAAACTGTAGTCCCTTCCATATACAACCAGACCCGGGCGTTGATGGAGCACGAGTTGTCAGCTGCACCCTCCGATTCACTAACGACTAATGGTTGGACTTCTGGTGCTACAGAAAGTTATCTCACGGTGACTGCTCATTTTATTGACTCTGAGAGGGAAATGAAAGCATCAGTTCTACAGACGGGCCCCCTGTATGAGCAGCACACAAGCACTCACCTAGCTGAGAAGCTACAGGAGGTCGTGGCAGAGTGGAGACTAGAGAGACCTGGAACAACTATTTCAGTGACCACAGACAATGCAAAAAACATTGTTAATGCCGTCAGAGAAGCAGGGCTGGGTCTGCATGCATGTGTGGCGTACGGGCTCTTAGAACGAGAACACAAAATAAATAAACCAACTACGCCACCCTGGGGGCTTTTCTTTACCAGGGAATCGCCCTTAACATATTAGGAGCACACAAGGCTCACAGGCTCGTATCAGCTGGAGTCAGGCATGAGACAGGGGTGAAGTACAAACAGTAAAATCGCTTTTATTGATTAAGATGATCCAACCGATCACAAAGAGAAAAAAAGAAAACATCAACAAAAAGGATATACAAAATTGGATGCTCCTGGCGACGGAAATAGGGGACGACAGCCAAGTCCCTCAACCCAAGGGGCCTCTCTATTCTCCTAAAAAGAAAAAAAAAGAAAAAAAACACAAACACACGTGCACTCACACTGCACTCAGTCACACACCTCCGGGTGGCACAGTAATCACTCCCCAAATACCCCCACCAAGATGAGAAGGGCTGCCGCCCCTAATCTCCTTGCCGCCCAAGCCTACAATAAAGAACACACATCAGACTCATATACCACAAAATAAAGAAAACAAACAAAAAAAAAAGAAACACGAAAACAATTGTTTGACCCAAATGCACAATGTTCGTCTCAAACAAGTATGATAAAAAGCATTCTCGTCTTAGGCAGATACATTCCAGATGATTGTTACCTCACAACATCGTTGAATATACACGTTCACCACTTAACTCAGGGTACTCTCATGAGAACAATTGGATGACCGGATATCCTAGACAGCCTCAGAAAGACACAGACCAGGTGTTGTTTAACTCTTACCGGGCCACAAAGACCACACTTGAGCCAAAAAGAATTAAACAAAACACAAATTCACATAATAAATGGACAAAACAAATAAAGAGAATTAGAAAAAAAAGGGAAAAAAAACAAGAAAACTTAAATCAAAACAATAAACAGTGATGACTAAGAATAATGAGCATCAAAGGCCACTTTAAATGCAGCTCTTTACATTCTGAGCACCCAAAATCAAATCCCCGGTAATGAAAATGTTCACACCAATTCTCACAGAATAAAAGAGAAACGTTAACGTTACTGGTGCCGTCGAGGTCGGAGATGTCGCAATGACGCTAGTCAATAAAGCTGCGCAGTCGAGCAGCACGTGGGCTAGTAAGTTTGTGGTGACTCAACATTCGTATATCCGTGAAGTTAAACAAAACAGCAGTCTGCAGTAAGTTTGTGGTCACTCAGTGTTCGTATATCCGTGAAGTTAAACAAAACAGCAGTCTGCAGTAAGTTTGTGGTCACTCAGTGTTCGTATATCCGTGAAGTTAAACAAAACAGCAGTCTGCAGTAAGTTTGTGGTCACTCAGCAGTCGTCTGTTGAACCGGACTTCTGATTAAAGCGTCCAGCAAACGACAATGACGACGAACAACCCACCATAACCTTAAACAGGCATATGAAACACACCTGAATTAAAACAAAGAGGAAACTCACTAAGCGAACTTGAGTCAGACTGAGGCATTGAATGTAAAAGATTAAACATACCTGAACAGCACATCATTAAAGAACCACGAAACTCATCCGCTTCTCTAGAAGTTCGCACAACAACGCGAGCCGCCGAGTATATGCCGATTAGTTCCGCTGTCCACTACAACAAAGGAGTCCACATCAACCAGTGCCACAGGAATAATTTGCAACAGAGTCGCTAACCAGCAGATCTTACCTCTCCAGCTCTTGCACACCGCGCCGGAACAACAACAATGACATGACGTCACGTGTAATGCCCTCATAGGTGACATGCACAATCCGCATTTATAGTCCTCATAACTAGAGCTCAAATCACCACCCAGCCGAGCGTTAATAGGCACAACCAATGCCTACTGCTACAATCTACCCCCCAATTTCTCATCGTCGTCCCGACGGTGAACCAAATACCGGAGTGACTAAGCATGGGTGACCTAATGCCATGGTCTAAACAAAACCATAACAGACTGAGACCCCTGCACTGGAGAATTAGCCACTCCAGGGTCCACCCTTCCAACTGCCCGTGGAAGGTGGTGCATATTGGAATGTTCTCCAGCCCCCCGACGTCTTGTTCGACGTGAAACTACAGTCAAATCGGATGACCCCGGGGATATAGCCGGTAGCACAGATAATCGACTCGTATCTCGACCACCACTAACCTCAAGCGGCATAATGGGGGTGTTGTCGGGTGGGGTAGCAGCAGTCACTACTCCCAACAATGGGGTACCTGCAGTAATCCTTCCACGGGCCACTGGGGGAATCCCAGGCACCACATAACCCAAATCAACATCCTCCAACTCTTCCTCCGCCACTGATTGAACTGGTGAATCTATCAAAAGGTCAGGTAATTCCTCAGACACCTCGTCACAAATTTGGGGCTTCAACAGTGACCGATGGACATGACGGATTTTACTCAGATCCTCCACTGGAGCCACTGTATACACAGCACCCCCAGTTTCTCGGGGTGCCCTTATGACTTGATAGATAGTCGAACTCCATAAATCCTGAATCTTATGGCGACCCCGTACTGAATGGTCACGAAGGTACACCCGTCGCCCCTCCTGCAACGGTAACTCCCTTACCCGCTGATCATGTGTCACTTTACGCCGAGTGGCCGCAACCCTCAGACGTTCCCGAGCACTCTCAAAGGCCACCTGTAACCGAGCCTGATGCTCCTCGACCCAATGATGCACCCCACCCGCAGCTGGTTCCTGCACCCGCCCCAGCAAGAAATCTACCGGCAGCCTTGGCTCCTGTCCAAACATTAAAAAATAAGGACTCTCGCCAGTAGCTTGATGAGGGGTAGTATTATAACAAAACAGGACCTGTGATAAACAGGATGCCCAATCTCTCTTCCTCCCAGTATGCAGAGTTCGCAGCAGATTATGTAACGTACGATTAAATCGTTCACACTGGCCATTACCTGCCGGGTGGTACGGAGTGCTGCGAGACTTGGTCACTTGGTAAAGACTGCACAACTGTTGGATTAAAACGGCTTCAAAGTTGCGGCCCTGGTCGGAGTGGATCCGCCCAGGAACCCCAAACTTGAAAAACCACTCTTCCACCAGTACTCGGGCAACAGTCTCTGCCCTCTGGTCAGAAGTCGGAATAGCCACAGTAAACTTACTGAATACATCAGTTAATACCAATACGTTCTCCTGCCCTGAAAGTGACGGCTCTAAGACAGTAAAATCCATAGCCACGATTTCATTGGGCCTGGACGCCAAAAGGTGCCCCATGAAACTTCGAGCAATAGGGGGGGCCGCCTTGGCCAACTGACACCGCTCACACCCCTGAACCCAGTGCGCAACCTCAGCGGCCATGCCCGGCCAGTAGCATCGCTGTCGCACCAATTCCAGAGTGTGTTCGATGCCCTGGTGCCCATGCTGTTGATGGAGCTGTGTCAGTACTTCTGATCTCAAAACTCTTGGCAACACCAGCTGTAGCACCTCCTCTCCGCCATCCGGACGGAACACTCGTCGATACAAGAGGCCCTTTTCCTCCACCAACCGGTCCCATTGCTGGAGAAAAGTCAACGCGGACTTAGACAAACGTTGTCTCTCTATAGGCCCTGGACGTCGTTGCTGTCGCCACAGACTCCACACCTGCTCGATATCTGGGTCAGCCTCCTGCAGTGTGCTTATATCTGCACCAGAACGACTAGGCAAGGCCTGAACAGCCCCAGACTGGATCATCCCTATAGGCTCCGACTGTACAGCTCGCCTCAACAGCTCTGGTACTACCAGACCTGGAGACCAGCTGTTTCCTTCCTCCCGGGCAGCAGCATTCTGGCGAGACAATGCATCTGCGTTCTGATTGGTTCGGCCAGATCGATATTGGACCTCAAAATCGAACACCGCTAATTCAGCTGCCCATCGCTGCTCAGTAGCGCCAAGCTTAGCGGTGGCCAAGTGGCTCAGTGGGTTGTTATCAGTTCGTACGACACATTTATTACCTAAAAGGTACTCGCGGAACTTTTCAGCCATGGCCCATTTAAGGGCTAAAAATTCTAATCGCATCGAGCTATACGTGGCTGTATTACGCTCCGCAGGCCTAAGAGTACGGCTCGCATAGGCGACGGGACGAACTTTGCCATCGACTTCTTGCGAGAGTATCGCGCCCAATCCCACATAGCTGGCATCCACCTCCACGATAAATGGTTTCGTAAAATCAGCATACGCCAGAACAGGTGCCGTCGTAAGCCGGTGCTTAAGAGTCCCAAACGCCTCCTCGCACTGCGCAGACCACACCTCAATAGTCCCTTGCTTACTTTTCTTACCTGACTTCCCTCCAGTCGCCTCGGCTACCAACTTGTGCAATGGTGCAGCCAGCTTCGCGAACCCTTCTACAAAGCGCCTATAATAGCTCACGAAGCCCAAAAAGGTCCGTAGCTCTGACACAGTGGACGGACGAGGCCATTGAGCTACAGCCTCAATCTTACCCGGATCCGTCGCTATCCCCTGAGCAGAAATGACATGCCCCAGATATTTAACTTCTTCCCGAAAGAACGCACACTTGTCCAATTTGGCCTTCAAACTCTCAGCCCGTAGGCGACTCAGCACTACTCTCAACCGCTGCAGATGTTGCTGCACTGATGAAGAAAATACAATTATATCATCAAGGTACAACAAAACGGTTTGATGTCTTTGATCCCCAAAAAGTCGCTCCATCAATCGCTGAAACGTGCTCGGAGCGTTACAAAGGCCAAATGGCATGCGATTCCACTCAAAAAGTCCGAATGGAGTACAAAAAGCGGTCTTTGGTCGGTCGGATTCAGAGACAGGGTCCTGATTGTACCCGCTGGCTAGATCCAATGTGGAGAACCAGCGAGCCCCTGTCAATGAATCCAACGTTTCCTCGATCCTTGGTAGTGGAAAAGCGTCCTTACGTGTCTTAGAGTTAAGCTGTCGGTAATCGACGCACATGCGGAGGCTGCCATCCTTCTTCTTAACTAACACGATAGGTGACGCGTAAGGACTACAACTCTCTCGGATAATTTGGGAGTCCAGCAACTGGTTAATATGGGTTTTTACCAACTCATACTCCGAAGGTGGAATTCGCCTATAACGCTGTCGGACGGGAACGTCATCAGTTAGTGGGATCTCATGAGACAACAATCTAGTACAACCCAGATCTCCCTCATGCATTGAAAACACACTCTGATATTCTCGCAATAGGGCCTTAACTTGTGACTGTTCCTCAACCAATAACCCCCCCAAATCAACAGATTCAATTTGTTCGAGTACGGGAGTACCTGAAACACTACCAGCAGCAACCTGTGCGACCACGGATGGAACCTCAGCCACTCCAACAGGCAAGTCTGTCAAATATACTTCTCTCAACTCACCTATAACTGTGGTGGGGTAGAGCACCACATCCGCAGTGCCTACATTGACCAAAGGCACATAAACCGTACCTCTGACCACCGGTACAAGTGCGGGAGAAGCTAATAAGCCCGCAGGAAGACCAGTCTCTGGGGGCTCGAACAACACAGTGCTACCCATATACAACGCCGAACATGTTGCTGCAACTAGCTTCATGGTGCCCCCTGGAACGCGACACACCTTGCGCCCCCGTACCCTTACGTCACCCCCCCCGGTTAGAAACTCGAGTTGCCCTTTGGCAGTCCTGAAATGCCTGTACAATACTAGGGTCACGTGTCACAAACGGTAATTCAAACAAGGCGGATCCATGTTGCCCGAAAAGCTCCCTATAACAGCGACTGAGTACATTCATCCCCAAAATGCCAGGAACATCAGCACTCCAGCCACTAGGAGGATTCCGGACCACCAGCACCCCACAATTAGAGAGTACCTTACCGCAAAACTCAATATCTAATTCCATATAACCGATATATGGAATTTCAAGCCCATTAGCCGCTCGGAGCTGCAGCCAACGACACGATTGCAAGTGATCCTGGCCCCGTGGTTCAAACTGTTGCTGAAAGCAACGCTCATTAATTGTCGACACCATGGAGCCAGTATCAATTAAACAGGGCACCGGGACTCCCCCAATCTTAACAACGGAATGTGGACATGCGGAAACCAAACGGGATACAGACTCGTTACTACCTGGAAATTGAGAGCCAAACGCACCCCCAACCGAGCTGTGGCTCTGCAGCCCGGTGGGTACTAGTTTCCCGACGGTGGTAATACATGCAACGGCCTCGACTCGGAAGCCGAAGGGACCGCAGAAGACCTATGTGGAGGGCAAGGGGGACGGCGTTCCCCACTGCACTCCCGAGCAAAATGGCCCGGTTGCTGACAACGCCTGCAAATCAACTGATCTGAACGAGAGTATTGACGGTGAAAACGGGGTACGTGGTTATGGCCAAGGGCTTGCGTGAGCTGATTTATCTGCTGTTGTTGATGCTGCAACAATTCCCGTAACTCCCTCAACTCAACTGATTGGTTCCCGTGACTCGAACCTGAAATAGCCCCCCCTTGTACCCCATACTGAATTCCACCCAATGATGGGACTGAATGACTCCGACCTCGCGCACCGCCTGGCATCCCCTCTCGTTCCCATCGAATTGCCTCCCCCCGAACCTCCAACAATGTCATGGTGGGCTGTCTTCGAATAAGCTGCTTGAGCTCCCTACGAAGAGCATTATCCGACACATACTCGACAAATTGATCCCGTACGACAACATCAGTGTTGGTAATAGCGTGTGGCGACCGATCTTTCACTTTCTCTAGTAGGCTCATCAGGGCTAGAGAAAATTCTAGCAATGTCTCACCTGTCTGCTGCTTCCGAGAAAAAAAGGCTTCCTGTAAAGCAACATACGACTCAGAACATCCGTACACCTCACGCAACGCTGAAATTATTTTAAGAGGATCATTTTTCTCAATTTCTGGCCGATACTTTATCTCTTCACGAGCTTCACCTTCAAGGTGGTCAAACAGAAAGAAAGCTTGATCTGCAAGAGAAAGATTACGTACGCGCATACATGCTTGAGCTTCTTCTACCCACTCATTAATACGGACGACACCGGTACCACTAAATTTAGGACAGCGTCTGTCTCGTGGTATAAACACCAATCTCTCCGTCACCGCAGCACCAGCACCGACTAACTGTGATATAACTGGTGGTACCATGCTAGAAGAGGCTGCTCCAGGATCAGGCGACCCAACTGGTTGCCGCTCCCGCAACAGTCTCTCATTATCGGCCTTCAATTGGGCTATTAAATCCCTCATTACTTGTAACTCGTCCTCCATAATTTAGCAGAGGATTTACTTACCATAGGGGCCCAAGAAAATACTCACGAACCAGTCACCACTGTTCTACAAAAAAAAAAGAAAAAAAACAAACACAACAACAAACAACTTTACACCCTTGTCTCAACCTTTGACCACACAACCGAATCCTGCCGACTACGCCAGATTGTGGCGTACGGGCTCTTAGAACGAGAACACAAAATAAATAAACCAACTACGCCACCCTGGGGGCTTTTCTTTACCAGGGAATCGCCCTTAACATATTAGGAGCACACAAGGCTCACAGGCTCGTATCAGCTGGAGTCAGGCATGAGACAGGGGTGAAGTACAAACAGTAAAATCGCTTTTATTGATTAAGATGATCCAACCGATCACAAAGAGAAAAAAAGAAAACATCAACAAAAAGGATATACAAAATTGGACGCTCCTGGCGACGGAAATAGGGGACGACAGCCAAGTCCCTCAACCCAAGGGGCCTCTCTATTCTCCTAAAAAGAAAAAAAAGAAAAAAACCACAAACACACGTGCACTCACACTGCACTCAGTCACACACCTCCGGGTGGCACAGCAATCACTCCCCAAATACCCCCACCAAGATGAGAAGGGCTGCCGCCCCTAATCTCCTTGCCGCCCAAGCCTACAATAAAGAACACACATCAGACTCATATACCACAAAATAAAGAAAACAAACAAAAAAAAAGAAACACGAAAACAATTGTTTGACCCAAATGCACAATGTTCGTCTCAAACAAGTATGATAAAAAGCATTCTCGTCTTAGGCAGATACATTCCAGATGATTGTTACCTCACAACATCGTTGAATATACACGTTCACCACTTAACTCAGGGTACTCTCATGAGAACAATTGGATGACCGGATATCCTAGACAGCCTCAGAAAGACACAGACCAGGTGTTGTTTAACTCTTACCGGGCCACAAAGACCACACTTGAGCCAAAAAGAATTAAACAAAACACAAATTCACATAATAAATGGACAAAACAAATAAAGAGAATTAGAAAAAAAAGGAAAAAAAAACAAGAAAACTTAAATCAAAACAATAAACAGTGATGACTAAGAATAATGAGCATCAAAGGCCACTTTAAATGCAGCTCTTTACATTCTGAGCACCCAAAATCAAATCCCCGGTAATGAAAATGTTCACACCAATTCTCACAGAATAAAAGAGAAACGTTAACGTTACTGGTGCCGTCGAGGTCGGAGATGTCGCAATGACGCTAGTCAATAAAGCTGCGCAGTCGAGCAGCACGTGGGCTAGTAAGTTTGTGGTGACTCAACATTCGTATATCCGTGAAGTTAAACAAAACAGCAGTCTGCAGTAAGTTTGTGGTCACTCAGTGTTCGTATATCCGTGAAGTTAAACAAAACAGCAGTCTGCAGTAAGTTTGTGGTCACTCAGTGTTCGTATATCCGTGAAGTTAAACAAAACAGCAGTCTGCAGTAAGTTTGTGGTCACTCAGCAGTCGTCTGTTGAACCGGACTTCTGATTAAAGCGTCCAGCAAACGACAATGACGACGAACAACCCACCATAACCTTAAACAGGCATATGAAACACACCTGAATTAAAACAAAGAGGAAACTCACTAAGCGAACTTGAGTCAGACTGAGGCATTGAATGTAAAAGATTAAACATACCTGAACAGCACATCATTAAAGAACCACGAAACTCATCCGCTTCTCTAGAAGTTCGCACAACAACGCGCGCCGCCGAGTATATGCCGATTAGTTCCGCTGTCCACTACAACAAAGGAGTCCACATCAACCAGTGCCACAGGAATAATTTGCAACAGAGTCGCTAACCAGCAGATCTTACCTCTCCAGCTCTTGCACACCGCGCCGGAACAACAACAATGACATGACGTCACGTGTAATGCCCTCATAGGTGACATGCACAATCCGCATTTATAGTCCTCATAACTAGAGCTCAAATCACCACCCAGCCGAGCGTTAATAGGCACAACCAATGCCTACTGCTACACATGCTTTACCCATACTCTAAATTTAACCGCACAAAAAGCACTGGCAGTCAACCAGGTATCTCGATTATTAGGAAAAATAAGAAAGATTGTTACTTTTTTCCATCGTAGCACGACGGCTGCATATGTTTCGGGGTGAAAAAAGGTGATCCTCAACTTGCCAAAACACTGCCTCATTCATGATGTGTCGACACGCTGGAACTCCAGATACGAAATGGTCGAGCGCTATCTGGAACAGCAAGTTGCCATTTACTCTGCATTAACAGACAAGTCAGTAAAGAACAAGCAGGACGCCTCACATCTGTCAGATCAGGAGGTGAGCTTCTCAGAGAGTTTGGTTAAGATTATGAAACCTTTGAAGACCATCTCTACAATTGTGAGCACTGAAACAACAGCGCCGGTTTCAATGATCTTACCATTCAAAACTATGATAATGAAGTTTCATTTTAGGGAAATGAAGCATGCCATCAGAGAGAACATGTAAATCTTATACATTGACCCAGATCTCCAGGATTTATTTAATAAATGAACTGCATTGGACCCCAGGTTCAAATCGCTCCCTCACTTGTATCCTGCCTGTCACCAGAACATCTTTGAAGATCTCATCACAGAAGTTCTGAGCAGAACAGAGCAGGGATGTATTTAATGCTAAGGTTGTTTTTTATTTGATTGATTTTTCCTCACTTCTGTCATTTCTTAACTGAACATATTGTTGTTACAGTGTTCACTGATAAAACCCAATCATTTACTGTTGTCTTTGTTGTATAATACTGCAGACTGAGAGACAACACAGGACAGGCCATCAACTTCACAGGCTACTTCCTTACCAGAGATGCCAGAGTCTGAGACATCATCAGCCATGGCAGAAGTCTTTGGCTCCCTCTTTGCAACTGGTCAGAGGAACCATCCTGATTTGAAGCAGAAGGTGAAGGAGGAGGTATATGTCTACATAGCCAAGGAAAGCACTTCTTTGGAATCCGACCTGCTTGGCTGGTGGAAGTCCAATGAAACAATATTTCCAAATCTAGCCAAGTTGGCCAAATGCTACTTGGCAGTACCTGCCACCTCCATCCCAAGTGAGAGGGTTTTTTTCAATGGCAGGTGACACAGTCACTGCCACAAGATCTACCCTCACTAGTGAAAGTGTGGACAAACTTGTGTTTCTGAAAAGAAAAAAAAAACTTAAAGATACAATGAAGCTACCTTTAAGAGGTACATTGTTTAGTGATACACCAGATACACTGCCTCTATTAAGCACAGATTGTTCTTTTCTTTTATATTTTGTAGGAGATGATGGAGTAATTTACAACATACATCCTTGGATCCATTAGCGCCTGCACTAAGCCATGCGGCTGATATCTCTAAATAAGCTCTAACTTTAATAATGTTCGACCAAGGGAAAAAAGCTTCTGGGGGGTGTTTGGCTCGAGGTCATGGTGCAAAGGACCATAGGTTGATTTTGGTAACACTTTATTTTGATAGTCCGTTTGTTGAGACTTTACTAGTTATTAGTAGCCATTCAGTAGCTTGTCAACAGTGCATCAGTTGACATTTAACAACACTGTTTCAACAGACAAGTAACATACGTTCAACTGACTGCCTATAGACTATAAGGTACAATTCAAGTGTTAATCTACAGATTTTACAAAAAAGTGCCTGTTGACTGTCAATGATATTTTGCAACAGGTTATTAACCAATTGGCGACTAACTTTCAATTGTCAACTAACTTTCTGTAGATTGAGTACCAACAACTCAAGATCAATCTGTCAGTTAAATGTCAACAGTCATGTCAGCATATGAAGCATATGATACTGTATATCCTACTCAAGGGGTCTCATGTGCATCAAATTAATGATTATTTTAGCTGATTTAAAACTGTTTTTAAAAATGTTTTAACCATTTGTAGATAATCTGTTGATAGTCAACTAAAGATTAGATCTGTTGCTTGTCAACAAATAAATTGTTTATGATCAGTAGACTATTAATAGACATTATCCACTAAGTGTTAGTAGATACATTTTAGGACTATCTAATTAAAGTGAAAAACAGTTTATATCAGTAGAAAGTCTATAACCTATCAACAGATTAATATATTGTTTATAATCAGTTGACTATTAATAGACATTATCCACCAAGTGTTAGTAGATAAATTTTAGGACTATCTAATTAAAGTGAAAAACAGTTTATATCAGTAGAAAGTCTATAACCTATCAACAGATTGAAAACATACTTTTTTTGTACGTTTGAATAGATGCTGAAACGTATGATACAGACATGTCTGCAACGTAGAATTATTACGAATTCACAGCTACAAAACGTTTACGAATCATAAAGATAGCTGTATCATTTCCCTTATACTGTTTTATTATACTGTTCCCTTAACCCTACTCCCAAACCTAAATATAAATTACTCATTTTATACAGAATATAAAAAGAATAAAACACTTTATGGACAGAGATGTGTAGGGAAATGCCAGTTTTATTAATAGCATTAAAATATATTTTGAGCCACTAACATTAATCCTACTCCTGTCCCCAAACCTCCCATAACCATTTCTTAAAACTATGCAGGCTAAAATTATGAAGAAAAACAACAGATGTGTAATCATAACAATTTATTGCGAAAATGTAAATCGGTACCAAAAGTCGCTCAAATAACGATGTGTTGCAGTCCTCTCTGGCAGTATATAATAGGTAAGGGATAATGTATAGTGAGGCGGTCTTTATAGCGAATAACAACCCCGACAGGCTGAACAGGACCCCGACGCGAAGCGGAGGGGTCTTGAATCAGCCTGAAGGGGTTGTTATTCGCTATAACGACCGCCTCGCTATACATTATCCCGCTTATTACATGGCTACCTACAAAATAAATAAATAATTTAACACGAATTATTGATTTAAAAAGGAGTTTATTGATTTAAAAACGATTGTATTGCTTCCGCCAAAGAAAATAGTCCGTTCCGCGTCCATAGCAACGCGCTGTTTTTCATGGCAACGGTCTGTTATACTTCGCAGCGGTCTGTTATCAAGAAATAACAGACCGCATTCTACATTGGAATTCAGCCAAGCCATGTAATAATTTTGTATAAGGGACAGATCAGAATTTAAGTTATTAATCCACGAAAATGTTAACCCAGCTTCCCTCTGCGTGAAGACGGCGCGTGCGCTTCTGCATTTCAATGTTGTTTCAACTGAAACACGGCATGCTGCAATCTGTGACGAAGCAGGCGAGAGCCAATGAGCGTTTGATATCACTGCCGTAAAACATGTCGTAACGCTTCTTGAGGGCGCAATTTTTGAATTTAAATTCATCACGAGCCGCGAGCGCGGGATTTTATGGGGTTCCATTTGTGCCAAAATTATGTCGACATGATGTCTGTCTATGCTATGTGTCGTCTTCCATGTTTATGTGTCTGTTCACTGTTTATGTCTATGTCTGTCTGTCTATGCTATGTGTCGTCTCCCATGTCCAGGGGCGGAGTGGCAATCGGGAGAGTCGGGACTTTTCCCGGTGGGCCGGTAGTGTTTTGAGGCCGCGGAGGGCCGGTCTGATAATAGTTATACATTGCGAGTTATTTTAGCAACACCGTCTGGCGGCCTGATGTGCGGCCGCTTCTCGCTGGTCAAACTGTGCAGCCTCTCTGCTCAACACAGTAGGCTATATAAAAGTGCTCAACCCGTTCGGCAGGTCCAACCATCTATAGGATTTTCAAAAACATAGGGGGATCAGTGAGCGGCCCCTCCCAAAATCGCGTCGGCCTTTGATGTAAAAAGCCGCCGAACACCTCTTTTTCTTCGTCACGTCTTGGAAGTCTAACGTCCGTGAGAGTGAGTTAAATGATGGAAAGGCAAAAAAGAAAACTGAAAGGTGGCGCTGAGCATGGGCGGCTCTAGGGAGGGGCTAGCAGGTGCTTCAGCACCCCCAAGAAAGACCAAAGCACCCCCAAAAATTATTTCTGGAAGCAATTAGGCTATATTCAGGCTGTAGGCTATTCTATGGAAGCCCTGAACCGCATTTTGAAGCAAAAAGAAAAGAAAACTTATCTTGTTATTTCGAGATATTAAGACGTTATTTCAACATAATATCTCGTTATTTCGACATAATAAGGGGGCATTCTAATCTGCATTAAGCTACATTAAGCGTTCTTAGGCCTAATGGTTTTCTATGGGAGGAAATTGCTTAAAGTGTAATTAAACGTTGCGTTCATATTCTGGGCTCATCTGATTTTTAGTAGCCTACATAGCATTTTTATGATTTTAGTATCATAATGATTAATAAATGCACGCACAATTATCCGTGAACTTGATTTGAACAAACGCCTTTCCACTTGTGCAAAATTCAGAATTAAATGAATGTGCAGCAATTTGCACAAATAGAGAGTCTGTAGGCCTACTGTTGTAGCCATTAAATAAGCGCATTTAGTTTCATATTTGTTAAAATATTATAATGTCATTTCTTTTCCATTTATGTTTATTTATGAAAAGTGAACAGCACAAGTAAGATATGATGCGCTATATATCGAGAGACTTGGAGTGGGTGGGTCAGACAGACATGATTTTGACCATTTCATTCAGTTTTGTTTTGTAGAAAACCTTTCATTAAAGTGAATTTCGTTTTGTATAAATTGTATCTTAATTTTAATCATTTTTTTATCAACCAATTGCCTGGATTTATAAGCAAATATAACAAACAGACAATATAGCCTAATCATGGAGGCGCCCGCGCGGTCAATTGCATTGCACGTTAACTGAGCGCATCTCATCCGAACTAAGTTAACGAAACTCAGTGTATGCCTCACACAGACATGAGAAACACATCAAATACACAAAGCTTGAAATATCTTTAAACGAAATAATTCAAAACGAAAAGAAAAAGGCTACTCTCTGATTACGTAATCATGCATTTCTCTCTATAGGCGCGTTCACTATATATGGCGATCGTCAACTTCATCTTTGCAGCCGACACCCGACACTGTCAGAAAACACTAATTTATTACTAAAAATCAATGCACGCGTTACCGGATTTACAAATGCACATCTTGCTTGTTGCACGCACATAAATGTCGAAATAACGAAATATTATGTTGAAATAACCTTATTAGTAGGCTAATAATAGCCTACATCTTTTAGAATATTTGATTGAATGCTGAATGTTGCGCTTGTTCAATTTAATAAAAGTAAAACTTTAATTGTGATCATTAAAATAATTGAATATTAAATATTTAGTGGCCAAGTTTTGCTCAATTATTATTTGTATAACTGCGCAGCTCCCCCGTCAATGATCTAGCACCCCTCAGCACAAGCGTTAAAAAATCTGGCGCTGAGAAGTTCAGACTCAAAAGGAAAAAAAAATATGGAGGAGGAGGCAGTGAAATGCTCCAAAATAACAGACATGTTCCGGGCATCAACAAGCAAAGATACTACAGGTGAAATAAACTGAAGCAAAAAACTATAGAGGAACAAAAAAAAATCTATTTAATATTCTCTCATTCACCGCTATATTTTTTAGCAAACGTTTTTTTTTGTTGTTGTTTTTTACCACCGAGGGCCGGTGGTCTACGAAATTTCCCGGTAGATTTTTTGGTCCCACTCCGCCCCTGCCCATGTCTGTCACGGTTGTTGAATGCATTGTTTCCTTTTCGTCTCGTGTCTGTGTTTGTTTATGTGTGAGTGGGCGTTGTCCCGCTCACGTGTCTGTCAGCGCTCCAGCTGATAATCATTATCATCACCATCACTGTTCACAGCTGCAATTCATTCCCGTTCCCTTCATATACTCACACCATTCTCTGTTCCAGTGTCGGATTGTTTGTTTGAGGTCCCGTGGAGTTGCCGTCTCAGTGTTTCGTCTTGCCGTGTCTTCTTGCCGTTCGTGTTTTCCGTCACTGAGTTTTCACCGCACTCCAGCACCGGGAATTGGACTCTCACTTCACCGCACCAGCGCACCACAGACCATCTAGTCCCTGCACGAGCCTGAGTCGCCGCCCACCAGAGAATCTGTGACTGTGTTTGCTTCATCTGAGTTTAATAAACATAGTAACCTGCACTTGCTTCCAGTCTTGTTTCTACCATGACAGAACAATCCGACCCGACCATGGAAGCAGCAGGTGGCGCCGCGGCAACAATGGAGGACTTTGTTCGCGC
Organism: Squalius cephalus; assembly: GCF_949319135.1. Taxonomy (NCBI): domain Eukaryota; kingdom Metazoa; phylum Chordata; class Actinopteri; order Cypriniformes; family Leuciscidae; genus Squalius; species Squalius cephalus. The sequence goes on along the minus strand of NC_137122.1, from coordinate 55,283,702 downwards.
AAGTATTCAGAGGATGGATGCACAGGACCGTCAACAAGGGGAAGCGGCGCGCGCGATTCAGGCTCTCGTCACGCAGGTGTCCGAGCTGACCCAGCGATTTCAACAGCTGCAACCTCCCGCTGCGCCAGCCGCACCGCCCGTCCCCCCCACACCACCGATGCCCGCCTCTCAGTCCGAGCCCCGCCTTCCGACTCCCGAGCCATACTCCGGTGAGCCTAACTTTTGCCGGCCGTTTTTGACTCGATGCGGTATGCATTTCGCACTCCAGCCCCGGACCTTCGAAAGAGAGGAGACTAAAGTGGCGTTTGTATTAACCTTACTGACCGGGAAAGCGGCACTGTGGGGGACGGCGGTGTGGGAAAACCAAGAGCCATGCTGTTCCTCGTTCCAGGACCTCTCTACAGAGATGAGACGGGTCTTCGACCGCGCGGTCGCGGGAAGAGAGGCTGCCAGGGTCTTGTCAGAATTACGCCAGGGGGAGCGTTCGGTTTCTGACTATGCCATCGAGTTCAAGACCCTGGCGGCCGAGTGTCGCTGGAACGAGGAAGCGCAGTGGGATAGGTTCCTGCATGGGCTGGCCGACCGCGTCCAGAGGGAGATCTACGCCCTGGACCTGCCCCCTTCACTGAACGGACTTATAGACCTGGCTCTGAGGGTGGACGCTCGACTAGCCCGGGTCGGACCACGCACTCTACCCAGCCTGCCTCATGGAGGGGTGGAACACCAGCGGTCCAGTGGCATGGACGCGGCCGGTCCCTCCGATCCCGAGCCCATGCAGGTGGGTCGAGCTCGGCTTTCCCGGGAGGAGAGGGAGAGGCGGAGGTCCCAAGGCCTTTGCCTGTACTGCGGGGGAGCGGGACATTTTGCAGTTAACTGCCCGGTAAAAGGTCAAGCCCGATAGTAAGCATGAGGCTACTATCGGGTGGGATCTCCGCCGAAAAGTCCTCATCTACATCCACCATCCTCCCGGTAAGACTTAGATGGTCTGTCCACGATCACCACTGCACCGCACTTGTGGACTCCGGGGCAGAAGGTAATTTTATGGATCGCACCTTTGCACTACAGTTTCAAGTCCCACTCAGAACACTTCCCCAAAGAATCACTGTACATGCACTCAATGGACAGTCACTACCAGCGATCTCCCAGACCACCGAGAACATCACGCTCATCACCTCAGGGAATCATGCAGAAATCATATCATTCTACATCATGGACTCCCATCACACCCCCATTGTCTTGGGCCACCCCTGGCTCAACCAACACAACCCTCGCATTGACTGGAAACGTAGAACTATATCAGCCTGGAGCACTGAATGTCATAGTTCGTGTCTTGTGTCTGCCTGTTCTGTTGTCTCTGTTTCTGTGTTGCAGGAGGAAGCAGTGGATTTATCAAACGTGCCCGCAGAGTACCGTGACCTGAGGGAAGTGTTCAGTAAGTCAAGGGCTGCTTCTCTCCCTCCGCACCGTCCCTACGACTGTGCTATAGATTTACTGCCAGGTAAGTCTCCGCCTAAAGGCAAGATTTATTCACTCTCGGTTCCGGAGAGGGAGGCTATGGAGAAATATATTTCTGATTCTCTAGCATCCGGGTTCATCCAACCTTCCTCATCTCCAGCGGGGGCGGGGTTCTTTTTTGTGGGGAAGAAGGACGGGTCGCTGCGACCTTGTATTGATTACCGGGGGTTGAACAACATCACGGTAAAGAATACTTATCCTTTGCCGTTGATGTCTTCAGCCTTCGAGAGGTTGCAGGGAGCGTCCATCTTCACAAAACTGGACTTACGTAATGCTTATCATTTGGTCCGTATCAGGAAGGGGGATGAATGGAAGACTGCTTTCAACACCCCTAGGGGGCACTTTGAATACTTGGTCATGCCTTTCGGTTTGTCCAACAGTCCCGCAGTCTTCCAAGCACTCGTTAATGACGTGCTGCGAGACATGATCGATCAGTTTATTTATGTTTACCTGGATGACATTCTGATTTTTTCCTCGTCTCTCCAGGAACACGTGCAGCACGTCCGACGAGTACTCCAAAGGTTGCTAGAGAATGGGCTTTTTGTCAAGGCGGAGAAATGCGCTTTTCATGCACAGTCGGTCCCTTTCTTAGGACACATCGTGTCGGCTGAGGGTATGCGTATGGATCCTGACAAAGTTAAGGCTGTGGTAGAGTGGCCAAACCCAGATTCCCGTAAGGCCCTACAGAGGTTTCTGGGGTTCGCCAACTTCTACCGGCGTTTTATTCGCAACTTTAGCCAACTAGCCGCACCTCTGACTGCCTTGACCTCCCCCAGAACTGCGTTCAGGTGGTCGGAAGCAGCCGAGACTGCTTTTTCCAACCTCAAGAGCCGCTTCGTTTCGGCTCCCATCTTAATCGCCCCTGATCCGTCACGCCAGTTTGTGGTGGAGGTCGACGCGTCAGAGGTGGGGGTAGGCGCAGTTCTTTCACAACGCTCTCCTTCAGACGACAAGATGCATCCATGCGCGTTTTTATCTCATCGCTTATCACCCGCTGAACGAAATTACGACATTGGCAACAGGGAGTTGTTGGCGGTCAAGTTAGCCTTGGAAGAGTGGCGCCACTGGTTAGAAGGGTCTGGGGTACCCTTTATCGTCTGGACCGATCATAAAAATCTGGAATACATTAGATCCGCCAAAAGGTTGAACTCCAGGCAGGCTCGGTGGGCACTTTTTTTCGGCCGTTTCGATTTTACCCTCTCATATCGTCCGGGTTCCAAAAACGTCAAACCCGATTCTTTGTCGCGTATTTTTGATCGATCCGAACACGCACCTACTCCCGAGCGTATTTTTTCAGAGACCCTAATTATCTCTACGCTCACATGGGAGGTCGAATCGAGAGTCAAGAAGGCTCTAGAAGGGGTAACGCCTCCGATCCGGTGCCCACCGAACCGCTTATTTGTGCCGGAGGAACTACGTCCAGACGTTATTCGGTGGGGTCATTGTTCTAGTCTAGCCTGTCATCCAGGAGTTAGTCGCACCCTCTATTTGGTCAAACAACGATTCTGGTGGCCGCTTATGGCTCGCGATGTTCACAATTTTGTTTTGGCTTGCTCAGTTTGCGCCATTGGCAAGTCGTCCAATCGACCCCCAGATGGGTTACTCCAACCGCTGTCGGTGCCTTCGAGACCCTGGTCCCATATCGCACTAGATTTTGTTACCGCCCTCCCACCCTCCCAGGGTAACACGGTAGTTTTAACCGTGGTGGACCGATTCTCGAAGGCAGCCCACTTTGTTCCCTTGCCCAAATTACCCTCAGCCAAGGAGACAGCGGTTGCAGTCGTTAATCACGTCTTTCGGTTACATGGCCTCCCGACAGACGTGGTGTCCGACAGGGGTCCCCAATTTGTGTCCAAATTTTGGCGAGAGTTTTGTAAGTTGCTGGGGGCGACGGTCAGCCTGTCTTCCGGGTTTCACCCCCAGAGCAATGGTCAAACTGAGAGAGCCAACCAAGACTTGGAGAGAACCTTGTGATGTACGGCTGCCAGGAATCCTTCCTCCTGGAGTCAACAACTGCCTATGGTGGAGTACGCCCACAATTCGTTGCCAGTGTCAGCTACGGGCCTATCTCCTTTTGAGTGTAGTATAGGATACCAGCCACCGGTTTTTCCTAGTCTGGAATCCGAAGTCGCGGTCCCCTCCGCTCACGCCTTCGTCCAGAGGTGTCACCACACATGGACGAGAGCCCGTGAGACTCTCCTCCGTGTGCGGGCGCGCACCAAGGCCAAAGCCGATCGCCACCGGTCTAGGCCTCCCGTATACGTCGTCGGTTCCAAAGTGTGGCTTTCTACCAAGAACATTCCGCTCCGCTCCGTATCTAATAAATTGGCTCCTAAATTCATTGGCCCGTTTTCTGTCACCAAGATTGTTAGTCCGGTGGCAGTCCGTCTCAACCTCCCTCCAGTGTACAGGAGAATTCATCCGGTATTCCACGTGTCCAAAATTAAGCCCGTTTTTTTTTCCCGTATTAATCCGCCTGCCCCGGTTCCCCCACCGCCGCGCCTCGTAGATGGGGAACCATCCTATTCGGTCCGTCGCATTCTGGACTCTAGGCGGAGGGGACGCGGATTCCAGTACCTGGTGGACTGGGAAGGTTACGGTCCGGAGGAGAGAAGTTGGGTTCCGGCTCGTGACATCCTGGATCACTCTCTTATCGATGATTACAATCGACAGGTAAGAGAGTCTGGGAACGCCAGGAGGCGTTCCTAGAGGAGGGGGTACTGTCACGGTTGTTGAATGCATTGTTTCCTTTTCGTCTCGTGTCTGTGTTTGTTTATGTGTGAGTGGGCGTTGTCCCGCTCACGTGTCTGTCAGCGCTCCAGCTGATAATCATTATCATCACCATCACTGTTCACAGCTGCAATTCATTCCCGTTCCCTTCATATACTCACACCATTCTCTGTTCCAGTGTCGGATTGTTTGTTTGAGGTCCCGTGGAGTTGCCGTCTCAGTGTTTCGTCTTGCCGTGTCTTCTTGCCGTTCGTGTTTTCCGTCACTGAGTTTTCACCGCACTCCAGCACCGGGAATTGGACTCTCACTTCACCGCACCAGCGCACCACAGACCATCTAGTCCCTGCACGAGCCTGAGTCGCCGCCCACCAGAGAATCTGTGACTGTGTTTGCTTCATCTGAGTTTAATAAACATAGTAACCTGCACTTGCTTCCAGTCTTGTTTCTACCATGACAATGTCTATGTGTCTGTTCACTGTTTGTCCATGTCTGTCTGTCTATGCTATGTGTCGTCTTCCATGTCTATGTGTCTGTTCACTGTCCTGATTGCCCACATGACTCAACGTTTGTCTTTGTCCACTCAACTTACTCCTTGTCGTTTGACTGTGTCGTCTTGCGTGTCAATGCTGCATGTGTCATGTGTTTCCATTCTGTCGTTACTATGTGTCATCTTCCATGTCTATGTGTCTATTAACTGTCTATGTCTATGTGATTGATTGCCCACATGACTCAACTTTTGTCTTTGTCAACTCAACTTACTCCTGTCATCTGGGTCCGTATTTTGATAGTTTGTTTTCCTATTTGAAATGAAATAAGCAGAAACGAGAAAACAGCCCCTCTATTCATTTTTTCGAAAAAACGAAAAAAAGAGATTTCGGCTTGATTTTTTGTTATTTAGTTCACAGGCTAAAAGCGATTTTTTATTTATTTTATTTTTTTATGGGTGTTATAAAATACCCATATTATAACAAATAGCCTAAATAAAATATATTTGGAAATTGTCCTTTAAAACGAAGGCTCATTTTGTGGTTCACAATTATTTGATTAAAAACAACAAAAACAATAAAACAAAGACAAAGTCACTTATATTAAACACTTTTTATTTATGTTTTTGTTAACAGAAGTTATCTTGCGCCTTTAATTTCCTCCGCTATATCATCCTGTCAACCATCTGTCATTCTCGCGGGTCGCGGCTATGATTACAGTTTCAGTAAAAATGTATTTCACCATCATCGGTACCCACCCTCAGCCGATTGCCATTACAGTATTTGCAATCACCATCCCGTGGCAAAACGGAGCACAGACTATTAATAATAATTTTATTATTAATAGGCTGTGCTCCGTTTTGCCTTCGGGTGAAAAATGTCGTCCTGTGTTCCGTCTTTTAAACTTCTCCTCAAACGTGCATGCAGTGTAAATAAAGCAGAACATCAATGAAATGATAGTAAAGTTAGTCCACGGCCACAGCCCCATGCTAATGGTACCGCCCACGGCGCAAATTACAAGACGAAAACTGGAAAAATAGAAAATCGGTTAGATTTCATTTATTCGAATGTTTGTTTCTGAAGTTACAATTTAGCAAAAGTAAAATTGAAAAAGGGGAGATAAAGGCAAATATCCATTGATAATGTACTGGGGGGAAAAAAACAAGAAAAATGAATGTCTGGTTTCAATTTTTCATTTTTGCATTTGCATTGTATGGTCTGAAAACTGAATTGTGAAGTGTTACACGGACCGGGTCCGTACTTTATCGTTCATTCATTATTCTATTTCGGAATGAAAGATGAAATTTAAAAAAGGGTGCAGCTTTATTTTTTGTTTAAAAGAAAAAAAGCAGAAATGGCTATATTTTGTTTACCAGATGTATTGTTGTCATCAAATAATAGTAGGGTATTAGAAAATTGGACGACATTTCCGATCGTTTTTTAATTTGTAATATTTATTTGTACGTTTATTGTATTTCATTTGACTGATCCTATCTTTACCCAGAAGTAAACAACACCGTCGTGCGAAGTCATAGATAGCCTATATGTCGGACATGTAACCTGCGCAAATTCAGCAGACAGTGAGGTTCGGGTTTGTTCCGATTAGAGCTCGTGAGCGGAGAGCGCATTTCTGAATATTCCGCTACGCTCAATCATTCCGTAGGGTCGCTTGCTCAACCCAGAATGGCCTGAGCCTGGTTCGAAAATATGTGGAATAACGGCTGCCTCCAACAACAACAAAAAAAATTCTAGTCCACTAGTAGTTGTTCATTTAAGCCATTCGTGGACAAATCGCCTCTTTATATTAATTTAATTAGCCTACTTAAATATGCTATATATATGATCGTTATGACGCATAAAGCTTGCCACAAATAACCGGTTAAAGTAATGATTATGAATGTGTCTAAATTAGCAAGGAGACATTTAATTTAATTGTTTATTAATAGGCCTATGTCACACTTCCTGCTTCCGGAACGCGGAGTAGGGATTCAGAACTTCCGGTCAATATTATTTCTCGATAAGGATTTAGATTATCAGCCATAATGTCTAAACTATCCGAGGTAGACTGACCACAAGCTATGAGGTTATGAAATGATTGCTCCTGTTGAAGCTATAAGTTCGTATGAAATCAGCCTTGTTTTAAAAAAAACATGTTTTATCCGCGATCTTATGAAAGAAAAACTACACTACCCACAATCCTAAGCGCAGTAGCAACGTCTGCTGATTGGTCCAACTCGCTGTTACCATAGAAACGTTTACCTTACCGGCGAATCTATAACAACAATGGCAGGCTATACCCGCAGCTGTTGTTGTAGTGTACCGGGTTGCTCTGCATCAGGACGTAGACAGCCATACCTCAGCTTTCACGCTTTCCCGAAGGACGAAACACTCCATAAGTCTTGGGTTAGATTAATAAGGAGGGATGAGGGGCCTTCTTTTAAGATTCTCCGGGGGAGCACTTTCGTTTGTAGTTTGCACTTTGAAAAGGAGAGCATCTACGTCTCGGAAAGTGGTCGGAATAGGCTTAAAGCCAATTCTATACCAACCCGGTTTCCCTGGAATAACTGGGGAGATAATCAGCCCCGTCGTCGGTCAGTTTTTGACCGTGTTGTACGCCTAGGAGTAGCGGAGGGCTTTCAGGCTGGTGCTGAGTCTGAGGTGGAGGAGGACGAACAGTCTGCCGTGCGCAATCACGAACCTGCCTCGGAACACAACTATACCCGCGCGGATGTGGACGCAGATATGCATGTAGTGGATGCTGCTGCTGAAACCATCAGGCTACTGGAAGCTAAAGTGAGGGATCTAGAAAGCCAACTAAGAGACCTGTCCTTTACTGCTACACTTAACATCAACAGGTACTGTGCAACGGACGATGAATTCCGATTCTATACCCGCTTTCCGTCTGAGAAAGTGTTTTGGTCATTTTGGAAATCCATCGCACCCTCAGCTTCCAGGTTAGTCTACTGGAGTAGAGCCCAGAGGACAACTGATGCCATGGCACTGGAGAAATCCAGCCCTAACAGGAGACTGCAACTGGTTGATGAACTCTTTCTCTACTGCTGTCGCGTTGCTGTTGGGATGAAAGAGAAGGTGATAGCAGACATATTTGGCATCAGCACCACCACTGTGAGCAGAGTCATCATCACATGGGCCAACTACCTGTTCCTTGTCTTGGGGTCAGAGCCAATTTGGATGACAAGGGAACGAGTGCAAGCAACAATGCCATTAAAGTATGCCCAGTACTGTCCCAACTTGCGAGTGATTCTAGATTGCACAGAAATCAGGTGTGAGGCACCATCATCACTCACCCTCCAGTCTGAAACATTTTCTAATTACAAGAACACCAACACCTTCAAAGGTCTGATTGGCATTGCCCCATGTGGAGTTATCACCTTCATCTCAAAGCTGTACACTGGTTCCATATCAGACAAAGAAATCACACAGCAGTCAGGAATCCTTCATCTACTTCAGCCTGGAGATGCATACATGGCTGACAAAGGCTTTGTCATTGACAAAATGCTTTCTCATGTTGGGGCCACCCTCATAATCCCCCCATTTAAAAGAGGCGCCAGGTTCAGCAGAGAGGACACCGAAAAAACCCAGAGTGTCGCCCGACTTAGTATCTTGGTGGAGAGGGCCATAAGAAGGATCAAAGAATATCATATCTGGGACAAGACCATTCCGTTGACCCTTTCAGGCTCTGTAAATCAGCTGTGGGCAACTTGTTGCTTAATGTCCAACTATCAAGGCCCTTTGGATGTGAAGGGTGATGTCCCAGTGTGACACATTAAAACAACTACAAACTGTTGAAAAGCACTCTCATCTTTAGTATGCTTTGTCATAATAATAAAATAGTTCAAATTTTATGAAATTCTTTAGATCGTTCACATGCAAAGAAATATTTGCATTCACACACACATGCTGTTGTTGACATTTATTTTTTTATTTTTCACAGAACAAGTCAGTGCAACATATGCACAACAAATGTATTGACAGTAAAAAACAGTGAACTGAAAAAGAAAACTGCAGAAAATATGTGCAGAAATGTTTTAAATAAATAAATAAAAATAAGTGTATGTGGTCATCAGTAATGATCTTTTTTCCAGTTCTTTTTCCAGAGCATACATTTTACAGAGAAAGGAATCACATGAATGGAAAAAAAAGAAATGTGAAAAGAAATTAAATGAATATGAAGTGTTTGAATTAATTCATATTGTGATTCACAGTGACTGAGTGATTGCGGTTCGCCTTTATTGCAGATTGTCCACGGCGATAAAAAAAAACAACAACAAAAAACAGTAGAGATTATTAGAGAGTTTTCACAGTGCTCCCAACTCAAATTTCTTTTTAAAGTAAAAAATACAATTTATAGAACATATGATATACTAAACTGAAATACTAGTTAAAGGGATACTTCAATTTAAAATGAAAATCATCATATACTCACCCTCATGTTGTTTCAAACCTGTATGAATTTCTTTCTTCTGCTGAACAGAAAGGAAGATATTTAGAAGAATATCAGTAACCAGACAGTTTCTGGTCTCATTGACTTCCATAGCAGGAAAAAATATATACTATGGAAGTCAATGAGACCAGAAACTGTCTGGTTACTGATATTCTTCTAAATATCTTCCTTTCTGTTCAGCAGAAGAAAGAAATTCATACAGGTTTGAAACAACATGAGGGTGAGTATATGATGACAGAATTTCAATTTTAAAGTGAAGTATCCCTTTAAGATTGTAAATGTGTGTGTGAGAAACAGAGAGATCCTACCATCACTGTTGACTTTATTTACTTGGCATTCAGGAGGTATGTGTCCATGTATGTGTTGAAATAAAACAGATCAAGTTTATCCTTCATTGCAGTTATTAAGGATTCATCATGCCAAACTCTTTTCACTGTCAGGTCACTTTTTGTTGATGTTATGAAATCACACCATGACAAACCAGTGATGGCTAACTGGCCTTGCACTTGGCAGTAATATTTGTGTGTTTTTTTTAGTTTGGCCTTACCATTAACAAACTTAACATGCTTGACTTCGGTTATACTGTCTACATTTGGACATTTCACCTCAGCTAAGCCAAAGGGGGGTGTTGTGGTGGGATCATACACCCTTGCATCAGGGCTAGCCCCAAGGTAAGACGCATTAGGGTGAACAACGAATCCACAAGGGTAGACATTGACATTAACCAGGTCACTGTACTGATTTAACACTTCTGGCTCGAGGTCAATACCCCTTTTCATAGCAGGAGTTTGCCGTACCCCCTTGATGATCCTCACTGCGAGAGCCTGAGCAGAGGACTCCCCTCTCAGGGTAAACACTTCACCAAATCTACTGGAAGTTAAACGGGGCAGCCGGACTTCCTTTCACATAGGATTCTCTGACTGCCCCCTTGTATGCTCTTCAATGAAACTAGCCAATTCAGAGGTGACTTCTAAACTATGCAAGTGATCAAACTGAAGGTAATTGGAAACAAACTGTAGGTGTTGTTTAAATGTATAGCCTAGCAAAGGGAGTTGTGGGAATGAGGGGGCTTCTGGGTGCTTAATGATTTCTTTGGATATTTCTGGGGGGCACTGATAAGACAGAACTGAACCTTGAGGGACTGGCCCAAACTTAGAGTCCACTAAAGTTAGTTCAGCCAGGTCACATACGATCTTGCATATTCCAGGTTGAGGTCGAAGGTCTCGCAGTTCATCTCCAACAGACAGCACCACAGGGTCAGGAAGGGGTCCTACGAAGACAAGTAACAGAAACTATTAATCATTAAATGTTTTACAAATGTCCTAATGAATAAAAAGATGGATTATACACCACTTACCTGCGTAGGCTCGATACAGTGTTGATTTGACACAACTGCGCCCAGGTGCCTTGGGTTTCCTCACCACAAGTTGGTCCGTGGGTTCCGGGCTAATCCCCTGGAGCAAAACCAAAAAAAAAAAAAAAAGGAAAACAATGCAGTCAAAAGTTTCAGAGATTATCAATATTTAAGCACACAAGTCATATTGTAAGTATACATCTATATACAGGTGAAACTCCAAAAAATGTGATGATTATGGCTTACAGCTTTTGAAAACCCCCAAATTAAAATCTCAGAAAATTAGAATTGTACATGAAATCAATAAAAAAAGGAATTTAAATATTCTTCTGAAAAGTATAACCATGCAAATGTATATGGCTATATATACTAAATATATTAGTTTCACCCTTTAATTTGAATTACTGAAATACATGAACTTTTGCCCAATATTAAAAAATTTTGAGTTTCACCTGTATACTTAAGACAGTGTTAGTCACATGTTTTAATACTAGAACTTCAAAAATTATAATTGAGTAGACTAAACAGGATGTTTGGCTAGACCTGAGGGATACACACAAACCTGTGTCCTTGGTCGGTGCCATGACTGAAGCTCACCGGTGCATGACAGAAGTGTTGGCACACATTTCTCCCCTGTGAAGCTGTAGTGGTGCGTCTGAAATAGGAGTGCAACCACATGATTGCATAACGCCTCTCCAGCAGCACATGAGCAGGTGCATCCATTTAACTGCACTGGTGTAACTGCACTCAGCACAATCTAGACATAGAGACCATATTTCAGGGAAACCCATAAACATCAGTGGACTTAAGAAAAATTAAGGAACAAATATGAGAACAGAGAATCTGCAACAGCAGATATATAACAAAATCTGCAACAGCAGACATGAAACAAAACGTTACTACCTGCAACAGCAGATCTGGAGAGAAAGAGTATTTTGAAACAGCAACAAGAAACAATAAAAATAAAAACATGCACACACTGAACATGCACCTGAACTTGTGCAGGTCTGTAACCATGCTCTATTTCATTAGGCGCTACATAGTACAAATTTGAGATGGGTCTATTGTATGAATCCCAAAATGTAAATCTGGTTTAAACAGATTTACATTTTAACGTGGTCAGGAAGGAAGTCCAAAGTGTAACGGTTCCATTGATGCACAAAAGACTACGAAAAGCGAGTTAAGCATGTTGTTTTGCATGGATAGAGCATGATTTCAGACTCAGGGCTGGGCATCCTAGCACTGTAACCTGCAGGGTTTGAGGCTCCTCGTTTTTCCTCATAGAACAGTAGCAGTTCGCCCTAACTGCCACTTCCATATTAACTAAATCTGACACTGCAGTAGGAGAGGAAAAATTATCACATAATATAGCAACATGTTTGGGCATTGGTAGCCTATGACAGCCACCCAGCCATATTTTCCCCCAAATAATAATTCTCAACTATGTTCTATCAGTAGCCTGGAGCTTACATTTATTCATTTAGCTGACGCTTTTATCCAAAGCGACTTACAATTGCTATATTAGCGATTATACTAATAGCTTATCTGACATGCTAGCGACATTTACATAACTTAGTGCCTAACGTTAGTTGTTACCTAGCTATGCTAAACAACATCTTGCGGCTCGTCAGGTAAAGTTTTTGGAGCCACTGAGAAACTAAATATGTATTCCTACCAATGATGTAAATCATATTTTTTCGATTAATTAAAAATGATGTTTTATCTGACACATGTGGTGACAATAATCTCATCCTCAACACGGAGAAGACGAAGGAAATGATAGTGGACATGAGAAAGGAGAGGAGTATGCATCAGCCACTGTTCATCCGGGAGCTTGAAGTGGAGAGGGTGAGCAATTTTAAATACTTGGGTGTCCACATTAGTGAGGACCTCACTTGGAAACCACACGTCACACAGCTGGTTAAGAAGGCCCAACAGCGGCTGTATTTTCTGAGGAGGCTGAGGAGGTTTGGCATGTCATCTAATATCCTCAACAACTTCTACAGTTGTGTTATCGAGAGTGTCCTGACTAATTGCATCACTGTGTGGTACGGCAGCACTACTGTCATGGACCGTAAACGCCTGCAGAGAGTGGTGAAGACTGCACAGAAGATTACCAGGACTCCATTGCCCTCTCTAGAGAGCATATACCACCGCAGGGTCATCAGGAGAGCTGCTTCCATCCTCAAAGACCCCTCCCATCCCCAGCACGGACTGTTCACACTTCTACCCTCAGGACGGAGGTATAGAAGTGTGAAATGCAGGACTTCAAGACTGAAGAACTCTTTTTTTCCTTCTGCCATTAGACTCCTAAACAGTTGATAGGAGTTTGCAACCATGGACATAATTTTATTGCTCTATTTAACTGCACTATCTCACTTTTATTGCTTTTATTAAGAAATTCACTATTAAGAAATTTTTCTTTTTGCTATTTTTATTTTTGTATGACATTGTATTTATTGTATTTATTTTATGACATTTAATGTGGACGGCAAAGTAAGAATTTCATTGTACAGGGAAACATGTTTTCTGTCTGTGCATATGACAATAAACTCTTTGACATTCATGTGCTAGCTATATAACGTTAAATACATGCATTCAAGCTAGCTAGCGACAGTGTGTCAGCGGCATTCAAACACTTAACTTACCTCTGTAATTGAAAATGAATTTCTCCCAGAAGAACTTGTACCCTTTCCTCAGTTTTGACGTTTCGACATGAGACTTTTCATTTACTATCCGAACCACATCGTCATATGTGACTTCAGGAAGGTTGCGGAGAGATTTGGTCCAGCGGTAAATATCGGACTCCGCCATTCTGAAAAGCTAACCGGAAGAGCCGTATCCCTACTAAAGGACTTACTTCCGGTCTTCAATTTTTCCGTGACATAGGCCTATTAACAGGTGTTTTCTGTTTCGCTGCAAAGATGAAGTTGACGATACGGACTCGCCATGAACGGCAGAGAGAAATGCACATTTCATATGAATTACATAATCAGAGAGTAGGTTGATAAAACATTGATCAAAATTAAGATACAATTTACACAAAACGAAAATCTTTTAAAAAGAGTTTTCTACAAAACAAAACTTAATGAAGTGGTCAAAATCATGTTTTACCAAAAACAGCACCGTTGCTAGGAGGGCGCGAGCGCCTCTGCCTCGCGAGTGGATGATAGCCCTGAAGACGCCTAGCAATGATATACCTTTAGTGGTAGTATACCTTTAGTTAAGATATTCCTTAAGAGTCTTAGTAGCGCGCTAAGAGACAACGTAACCTCAGCCCAGGTATGATGCAGAATGGAGATTCCAAAGCGCCCTTCTTTGGTCAGAACCATGGAGAGCGATCGCGGATAGGTCCGTCCTATGCACTGAAACTTTTAACTATGCAACAAAATATTTAAAGAGCATCAAGCTATTAAAATCTAGATTATGTATACGCACAGATAATATAACAGTAGGCTATAGCCTATTAGTCAATATTTGTTTTATTTGGTTAAACAGTGATTGGATAACGTTTATAATTTAACGTTTTTAATTTAAGGCCCACCCACAATTGGTCTGGCCCATCCAAAACTGGAATCCTGACGCGAATGAGGCGAATTGACTAACACAGATTTATAATGCATCTGTCTTTTCTATCATTTCACTGTATTACTTTAACAGCAGCAAAAAACTGTTTCTACTGTGATGGTTTAACTTTGCAATCAATCCGTGGTTCAGCAGAGGCTGATATATGACAATAGATGACATTGCGGCTAATTTATCTGATCCTGTCCATTAGCTTTGATCCATGTACGGCTTTTCAGAATGTCACCAAGTACAAATATTTATGTAATATTTCAGCGCGAAAACTCTAGCTAGCTAGCTGGGAATAATGAAAAGGGTCCAGAGCAGCAGCATCATATTTTACAGGACCGTCACACACACACAAAAAAAAACAAAAAAAACAAAAACAAACAAAAAAAAACACTAAAACTGCAAATGAGAATGTTACTACAGGTACGATGGACGGCAACTCCCAACTTCAGCAGAACTCACAGTCCCAGGTTGACTCAAATGAACAAGGACCACAGTGTTGGGAAAGATAAGCTATTAGAGTAAAAATATTGCGTTAGGCTACTTAAATAAGAAAAAAGAATGTACAATTCCTGCAAATGCAGTGATGAAGTTCATGTTCTCATGATTTATTTTTATGACTAAAAATGTTTCAAAACATCCCCCCCCCCCCCCCTGTTTTTTCTCAAATCGCACCCTGTGTTATATATATATATATATAGGCTAGCCTATAAGTAGCGATAGTTCATTCTAAGTTTACTCAAGTGGAAGAATGCACAGCAAAAACTCCAGTGTTAAATTAACACTCCTGGGAGTGTATATGAGTCCACACTCAAAAGTGTAAAGTGTTAAAATATGAGTGTTAAATTAACACTCAAGAGTGTTAAAGTTAATGAGATAATTAAGTGATTAGTTTAGTGATGATTGAGCATTATTGAAGACACCTGATGTTAACAAGCAGAATCACTGAAGGAGGAAATCACTAATTGTAAGTTACCATTAAGGTGATGGGTGTTTGCTTTAGTTGGGCTCTTGACACTTATATGTTTACTTTAAATTTTGCTCGTCTGCTGTTATTGATTTATAACAGTCAGATGAACAAAGAGACAATGTGATCTGATGGTGTTGGTTATGTTTTGACATAATCATGTTGTGATCCGTAAAACAAAACTTATTGAGATGGCTTAACTTGTTAATTACAGCAGCTCTGTGATACTACAGTATATGATTTTCAGTATTTTTCATATAATCCAAAAATATTTCATAACCATTGTTCTGATCAAAAGACTTTCAAATGAATTTATTTAGAAACACAGACATCAATAATCAGCCTGTGAATCTCAACAATGGTGACAATAATAAAGCATGTTGCAGTGGCTACCACCAATCACAACTCATTAATGGCTCCCATCATGCATTGCGGTATGAATAAATTATGATCTGAATTGTCTGTGTAATTTACTTTTCCTAATTGAATATTCTGCTCGTCACCATTGTTGAGATGCATAGACTGAATCGTTACGTCTGTGTGTGCCTAAAAGAAAGATTTTTTTTTTTTTAAAAACAACTTTTAAGAAATCCTTTGTATTATATCTAAAATTCTGGATATTTATGCAGATTCATAGTTATGCTGTAATCAACAACATAAATCTAAGTCAGAAATAAGGATCAATTATTTCTGTTCAGTGATCAATTTCAAATGATGATTGTCATAATATAACCAACACCATCAAATCCCTTTTTCTCTTTGTTCATCGGGCAGTTATAAGATACAACAGCCAAACAAAATCTAAAGTAAATGTATAAGGGTCAAGAGCCCGACTAAAGCAAACACCCATCACCATAACGCTGGCTTACAATTGTGATTTTCTCCTTCAGTGATTCTGCTTGTTAACATCAGGTGTCTTCAATAATGATCAATCATTACTAAATTAATCACTTAATTAGCTCATTAACTTTA
The DNA here is from genome assembly GCF_949319135.1 of Squalius cephalus. Taxonomy (NCBI): domain Eukaryota; kingdom Metazoa; phylum Chordata; class Actinopteri; order Cypriniformes; family Leuciscidae; genus Squalius; species Squalius cephalus. Next base: position 55,267,641 of record NC_137122.1, on the reverse strand, counting down.
ACACTCTTGAGTGTTAATTTAACACTCATATTTTAGCACTTTACACTCTTGAGTGTGGACTCATATACACTCCCAGGAGTGTTAATTTAACACTGGAGTTTTTGCTGTGTGTGACTAATAAACTTAGGCCTACTAACATTATGCATTATATTTTGAAAAAGAAGTAGATTATCTTAATATCAAAACCTTACATTTTCTCTGGACTCAATGATAAATACATGTCTGACCGTGTCGGACATAAATAGGTTAGGCTACATGTCCGACATATAGGCTATCTATGACTTCGCACGACGGTGTAATTTACTTCCGGGTAAAGATAGGATCAATCAAATGAAATACAATAAACGTACAAATAAATATTACAAATTAAAAAACGATCGGAAATGTCGTCCAATTTTCTAATACTATTATTTGATGACAACAATACATTTGGAAAACAAAATATAGCCATTTCTGCTTTTTTTTCTTTTAAACAAAAAATAAAGCTGCACCCTTTTTTAAATTTCATCTTTCATTCCGAAATAGAATAATGAATGAACGAAAAAGTACACGGACCTGTGGGCAATCAATCACATAGACATAGACAGTTAATAGACACATAGACATGGAAGAAGACAGGGAAACGACGCATAGTAACGATGCATAGCATAGACATGGAAGACGACACATAGTAACGACAGAGGGAAACGACGCATAGCAACGACACATAGCAACGACAGAATGGAAACACATGACACATGCAGCATTGACACGCAAGACGACACAGTCAAACGACAAGGACAGATGACAGGAGTAAGTTGAGTGGACAAAGACAAAAGTTGAGTCATGTGGGCAATCACGACAGTGAACAGACACATAGACATGGAAGACGACACATAGCATAGACAGACAGACATAGACATAGACAGTGAACAGACACATAAACATGGAAGACGACACATAGCATAGATAGACAGCATGTCGACACAATTTTGGCACAAATGGAACCCCATAGGATTTGACATTTACGGTCGCTGCTGAGAATGGAGATCGCTGGATGTGGATGAAGGGCTGAATTTGGATCTGTTTCTTGCTTGCGTATGGATTATAAAGATTTGGATTACATCTAACGTTACGTTAGCTAATACAAATTATGTATTTTGTTAATATATTGTGTTTTGGTGTTTTATGGTTCTATAGGAGAAAATGCCTTTTGTGTCTCACCGTAACGTTAAATAAACTAAATGTTACAAAATGGTTAAACGATTAAAGAAGGTATTGTTAAGGGTTTAAACTATAGTCGTGTCTGTTAATCCTCCGAAGCGAGTTTGCAGCAGGAACAGAGATTATTTCTTAAATGAGTAACTGTTATAACATTAAACTGCATTTAATAAAATAAAATGCTAAATGTATTAATTAATAATTATTGTTATTTGTTGTTTATAACTTTTGATCTTGGCTTCGGGCATTTGAAATGATGTAGACTATTGAGAGTTTTCTCATTTGGAATGCTCAATATAATTTTTTTCACATAATCAGATGGTTCAGATGTGATCGTGATATCCTAGTAAATAATGGGTTGTATTATTTTTTATGTATTTAGCTAATAAAAGTGACTTTTTTTTTCTCTGATGTGCTGGCCATAGTGTTTGTTCTACTTCAGTCAGGTCAGGTATATGCAATCTGTTGATAGGTTATACCTGTAGACTTTCTACTGATATCAACTGTCTTTCACTTTAATCTCAATATTATTAACTCGTCTTTATCTTTAGGTTATGTTCCAAAAACATTTAAACTGGCAGTTATAAAACCTCTCATTAAGAAACCACAATTAGATCCGAATAATCTAGTAAATTATAGACCCATTTCAAATCTACCTTTTATGTCTAAAATACTAGAAAAAGTTGTGTCCGCCCAACTGGGCTCTTTCTTACAAGAAAATGACGTCTATGAAAAGTTTCAGTCTGGGTTCAGGCCGCATCATAGCACTGAAACTGCGCTCGTTAAAATCACAAATGATTTACTTTTAGCTTCTGACCAAGGCTGTATCTCAATATTAGTTTTACTTGATCTTAGTGCTGCGTTCGATACTATAGATCATACAATACTCTTAGATCGATTACAAAATTATACTGGTGTTCAAGGACAAGTATTAAGCTGGTTTAGATCGTATTTATCTGACCGCTACCATTTTGTTTATTTAAATGGAGAAAAATCGATCATAACTCCAGTAAACTATGGAGTGCCGCAGGGATCTGTGTTAGGCCCTCTATTATTCTCAATATATATGCTGCCACTTGGAAATATTATAAGGAAACATGGAATTAGTTTCCATTGTTATGCTGATGACACTCAAATCTATATTTCATCACGGCCGGATGAAAACGCTAAATTATCCAAATTGACAGAGTGTGTTAAAGATATAAAAGATTGGATGACGCGTAATTTTCTTTTATTAAATCCAGACAAGACAGAGGTACTACTTATCGGTTCAAAAAAACACCCACAAAACCTCTCACAATACAACTTTAACATAGTAGGATGTCCTGTTACTTCATCCTCTACAGTAAAAGACCTGGGTGTTATATTAGACTGCAACCTGTCTTTTGAAAATCATATTTCATATGTTACAAGAACAGCCTTTTTCCACCTTAGAAACATTGCTAAGCTACGTAACATGCTATCAGTTTCTGATGCAGAAAAGTTAGTTCATGCATTCATGACTTCGAGACTAGATTACTGTAATGCGTTATTAGCCGGTTGTCCTGCATCCTCAATAAACAAGCTACAGTTAGTCCAAAATGCCGCCGCTAGAGTTCTAACTAGATCAAGAAAATATGATCATATAACACCGATTTTATCATCACTACATTGGTTACCTATAAAGTCCCGTATTAATTACAAGGTATTGCTACTGACTTATAAAGCCCTAAACGGCTTAGCTCCAGTCTATTTAACGGATCTTCTATCGCCCTATAATTCATCGCGCTCTTTAAGGTCACTAAATTCGAGGCTTTTGGTCATACCTAGGATATCCAGATCCACCAAAGGAGGGAGAGCATTTTCACATTTAGCTCCAAAACTCTGGAATAGTCTTCCGGATACTGTTCGTTGCTCAGACTCGCTCTCCCAGTTTAAAACTAGATTAAAGACGCATCTCTTCAGCCAGGCATTCATATAATACTTTTAATCTTACAGTTAAATCCGACCTCTAGCATATAAACGCCAGAGGAGAACTGGCCCCCGACTGAGCCCGGGTTCTCCCAAGGTTTTTTTTTCTCCATTAGGTCACCTGATGGAGTTTTTCGGTTCCTTGCCACTGTTGCCTTTGGCTTGCTCAGTTGGGGATATTTAATTTAATTAATCAATCAACGATACTATTGATCAGCATTACCAAACGTAGACGTTCCACTAGAAACAAACATTGATGTATTGTTCTAATTTATTGCTGTGAAGCTGCTTTGATACAGCCTGTGTTGTGAAAAGCGCTATATAAATAAACTTGACTTGACTTGACTTGACTTAATCAGATAGTCCTAAAATATATCTACTAACGCTTAGTTGAGAATGTCTATTACTGATCATATATTAATCTGTTGATAGGTTATAGACTTTCTACTGATATAAACTCTTTTTCAATTTAATTAGATAGTCCTAAAATGTATCTACTAACGCTTAGTTGAGAATGTCTATTAATAGTCTATTAAAAGCAACAAATAAGCAACTACGTGTAATCTTTAGTTGACTATCAACAGATTTTCTACAAATGGTTAAAACATTTTTAAAAACAGTTTTAAATCAGCTAAAATAATCATTAATTTGATGCACATGAGACCCCTTGAGTAGGATATACAGTATCATATACTTCATATGCTGACATGACTGTTGACATTTAACTGACAGATTGATCTTGAGTTGTTGGTACTCAATCTACAGAAAGTTAGTTGACAATTGAAAGTTAGTCGCCAATTGGTTAATACCCTTTTGCAAAATAACATTGACAGTCAACAGGCACTTTTTTGTAAAATCTGTAGATTAACACATGAATTGTACCTTATAGTCTATAGGCAGTCAGTTGAACGTATGTTACTTGTCTGTTGAAACAGTGTTGTTGAATGTCAACTGATGCACTGTTGACAAGCTACTGAATGGCTACTAATAACTAGTAAAGTCTCAACAAACAGACTATCAAAATAAAGTGTTACCTTATATTTGTCTAATTTTATTGTCTGATTTGTTTTCATTTTATTTACATGATAATACTAAACATATTTATTGCTGTGTTAAGTTTTTTACTTATTAAGTTTTTTTACTGTGACACAAAAACAGTCCTTTTCAAAAAAAAGTTTTAATGACGTCGTTTCATGGAAACACTGCCCTGGCATGACATTTTTATTGATCTAAAAAAAAAATGTGTTTGTTTAGCTGGTGTTGTACAATTTTAATTTTTCCCGTGTTTAACAGGACAAACAGGTTCAATGTGTATCTGCAAGTGCGTGTGCATTCCATTGTAACAAAAGACAAATGTTTACAAACTTGTAAAATAAATCCACTTTTCACACAATGAGCCACTTTACTCCACTTGAACTATTGAGGTACAGAGATACAAACAGTACTTTCTTATTTGTTGTGCTTTGTGATCTACAGGAATGTTTAGCAACCTCAGCTCTGTTTTCTGAAACATAAAATCAAGCTTTTTTCTTCAGAAATAATTTCATTGTGTTAAATTCAACAATGCCCAAGACATAGTTCGTCCAAAAAATGATAATTCTGTCATCATTTACTCACCCTCATGTTACTCCAAACCTCTAGTTGTATACAATATACTCAGAAATTGTACTTAAGTTAGTACAGATGTACATGTCACAGTCATGTTCGGTTTAGTTCTATTTTGTTTCGTTCCTGCATGTGCCTGTCTGAGTTTTTGTTAGTTTATATGGCTACCCATTAGTTAATCATTAATCGGGTTTGGTGCGCACCAAACAAGTGGTCTAAGACCACTGAAAAAATGGGTCTCGGTCCGCTTCGGATTAAATATGAATGCAACATGGACAAAATATATGTAAACGAACCAAAAACAGGAAGATGAGACCCTAAAAAGACCCTATACTGTCACAGTGTCTGGTTTTGTGTATCCCCGGGTAACCACTAGAGGTCCTCTTCCCCCACGGTGTCATTCACTCATGAACTGCATTTCCCATAATCCTTTGTCTGAACTCATCACTGATCATTGCACACAGCTGTTTCCACTCACATTGTTTGTACCTGTCTATTTATACCCTGTCTGTTTCTGTGATTGTTGTGGATTCCTTGTTTAATGTCTTTTTGCACTTCTCTGTTCCACTCCTGGTTGTTTTTTTGTTTATCGGACTGTCTTGTATGGATTTTTGACCTTTTGCCTGGCTGGATTGTGAGTACGGATTACCCCATTAAACTGCACTTGGACCTTACCTTTTTGTGTGTGCATCCCATGACATATACATCATAAAAGCCGACCAATCAGGTTGAGCATATCCCGATACCTTTTAGGTATCTTTAGGTTCGGCCAAATTGAACGCTAAGCGAGCCAGGACTAAATGTTGTTTTTTTTTGGTCTGGACCAAACAAACCAACTGAACCAAGCAAACCTCCATGTTTAGTTCAGTTCTGTGTCCAGTCTCATTAATGCTTTGTGTTATGCTTAGATTCCAGTGATCTCCTGTGTGTTTACGTATTAGATTATTAAATACTATTTTGTTACTCCTGCGTCTTTGTATGATCTACACAGCCACCTCGTAACAAATTTTACTCAATTAAAATTTTTGGTTACACTTTATTTTAAGGTGACAGTTACATTGTACTTACTCACATAAGTACTGAGTAATTTTAATAAACTTCATGTTCTTTACTATGGAGTTACGGTTAGGGTTAGGGTTTGATTTAGGGTCAGCTACTTGTAGCTATGCATAATTTACTGTTATTACAACAGTAAGTACATGTAGTTACGTGTAACTAAGTCCACCTAAAATAATAAAGGTATCCATAATATATTGTACAAATGCATTTAAAAGTAAAAAGTAAACACTTTTGATTTTTAATTTTTTTGTGTTTTTTTTAATGCAAAAACTTTGTAAAGAAACCTCCCTGGTGAAAAATATATATATATATATGCTAAGTATACTTGCAGCCAGACTAATTATCAGTATACTTCAAGTGTGTTAATGATTTGTTAACTTGAAGTGTGCTATTTTCAAACAACTAATTTTGTACTAAGCATATTTTTGTTGTAATTAAATTGTAGTAAAGCATAACTTTAAGTGCATTTAGTGTACTTTTGAGTACTAAATTGGATCTTCAAGTATACTTAGTAGACTTTAAGCATATGCCTGTGTAGGGACAAATTACATACTTGATTAGTGATATTAAAGTGTACTTTATTTGTGTTACAAGTACATTACAAAATTATTACAAATGTCTTTGAAACATACAAGCAATATACAATAACACACACACATATATATGTTTATATATTTATTTAGCGTTTTTGCCTTTTATTAGGATAGGACAGTAGCTAGACAGGAAGTGAGGTGGGAGACAGGATCTGGAAAGGTCCACGAGCTGGGACTCGAACTCAGGTCTCCCGGAGCACAACGGCGCTACATGTCGGCGCACTTTCCCACGAGGCTATTGTGGTGTGATATATTTCAGTAAAAAGTATAAAGTCATTAATACCTTTGGCTTATTCCAAACACTACAAATTGTATACTTTGTTTTCAATAACAAATGTACATTAATAGACAAATAAAACTTAGCTATACTTTGTACAAAATACTATTGTATATAATGTATTTTGAAAGTATACTTTCAATGCATTGTTACAATAATAATTTCCAGCACACAGTTAAAATATACCTCAAATATATTTTTAATAAAGTGCAAATAAATACACTTTTAAAAAAATAAATTGAAAAAATAAACCCGGGGTGGAACGGCACCGTGTAATGAGGTGAACACTGTTCCACTCCTGAGGGGCTCCTGAGCCTTCTTCGCAAGCGGAACGTTCCGCAGATCGGCCTTGCACTTGGAAGACTTCTGCTGAGGGTGCCATCCCGCACCCCACTCTCTGATGCCACATTAGCTGCCCCATTGAACTAGTCCCGTCCGAATAGGGCTTTACTTTAAGCTATTGCATCTCTGTAGTTTCACAGTAAACAGTAAAATAAGTTAGTAAAATCAACTTAATCTTTACAACTCATCATCCAGAATGACTCTGTGATGTCTGCCCCACTGTGAATTATCACCCTTTTGCTCCACTCACACACTTCAAAGACACTTGGGACATCTGATTGTTCTCAATGAGAGAACAGTACAGATTTGTCAATGAATTCCCTTAAAAAAAGTTCTCTCCACTAATTCATTGACAAATCTGCCTAATAATAATAAAAATACATTTTATTTATAATGTGCTTTTCTAAAACTCAAAGCGCTACAGACAGCAAAAGCAAATAAAATACAGAAGTACAAGAGTAATACAAAAATAATTATGACAGTCTGTATTACAGTATACATAAGCAATATTAAAAATATGTACGTTTTTAACAACTTCTTGAAACTGGCTAATGTGGGAGTATCTCTAACAATAAAAGGAAGTGCATTCCATAACCTGGGTGCAGCAACAAAGAAAGATTTCTCCCACATAGATTTTGTGATTTTTTGTGTTTTTATTTCCTGCACACACTCCGAGAGATTTTTAGAGGTGACTGTGTCCCGTTCTAAACCCAGACTGAAAAGGTTCGAAAAGCTTATTGGATGACAAGTGTGAGTGGAGTTGTGCCACAACAACACATTCCAAACCCTTAGCAAGAAGGGGCAGATTTGAAATAGGCCTGTAATTTGATAGGTCTGACTTATCACATAATGAATGAACATGCATTTCCCCAGTACATGTTGTGTATTATTACTGTTTGTATGTTGTTGTTTTTTTTATATTGTATAATGTTATGCATGCCTGATGATAGATCTAGTGGTCAATGTAGCCCCGTCTAGGTGGTGTCTTCTATCAAAATATTCCTCATTTAATAACTCACACTTTGGTGGATTATCGCCTTTTTCCGTATGCATCACATGGCACAAACTCATATGAAAACATAACCTCATAAAATAGTTTTATTTTCAGAAATACTAAAAGCACCTCATGAACTTTCTTCGATCTACTCAACATTAAAAAGTCACCAGAAACAAAAATCGTATTTTCTTTTTGCAAGTTTAGATTTCAGAGTTTGCTCAGGTGACAATTACGCATGACTGAGAATGTCCCTTATTACACTTTCAGACATATACCGGTTGCTCAATAAGAAACTTGAATTGGTGTTATGAAGGGCGTCATGAACAATGAAGGCGTTAAAATGTGATAAGAGAGTGTGTGGGTGTGTTGGAAACAGGTTAGCAGGACTATTTAAGAGCAGGACTGCAGGTGTCCGTGTTGTCAGAGATGAAGATGAAGATGATCCACATACTCTGTGTAGCATTTGTCATCTCTCTTCTAATGAGTGGTAAGACCTTTTTGTTGGATAATTGATACTTTAGGATGCCTAATAATTCATTTTGACTAACATAACTATTGCTTACTTTTATGCAACTACGTTTTATATTGCATGTACACTTTTTGGTTACACTTTATTTTAAGGTGTCATTGTTATAGTGTAATTATATATTTAAGTACTAAGTAATATTAAGCAACTACATGTACTTACTATAGGGTTAGATTAGGATTTGGTTGAGGGTTAGTTGAATGTAATTATGCATAATTTACTAATTTACTAATTACTAAGCAGAGGTGGGAAGAGTAAAAAATATTCTACTCAAGTAAAAGTACTACTACTTCAATGAAATTTTACTTAAATACAACACTGTAAAATCCAACAGTGGTTCTTCTTACTAAAACTTTTTAGTTAACTTTACTTAATGTCTTAACTTAATTGTAAAAATCTAGTAATCTGTACTATTCACATACTATGTTTTATTTACTCAGAAAACCCAAGTAAAGATTAATTGATTGGTTTGAGTGTGCTTTTTGAGGCAGGGAAATTCCAAAAGATATGAATAAAAGATATGAATAAAAGATATGAATAAAAGTGATGTTTATTCAGCCAGCGCACATACCTGTATTTACATCCTGTTTTCGGTCGAAGTCCACAGTAGTCGATTGTCGAGTTCACGCGCATAGGTTTAGTTACCTAGTCACTTTTATTCATATCTTTCACATCTACTGCAGTCAGATTCACCCGTGTTCACTCTGAAGGAATCACTCACATGACCTGTGCACTTGTAATGACACATCAAGGATGTTAAGAGGCTAAAAGCAGGTTTAAAACTTGCCCCATTGAAGTCAACAGGGTGCAAATTTTAAAAAGAGGATAACACGGTGTAGGCAACACCGATTTTTGTCGTTGTTCTCTGTACTGACAGCACTCCAAATTTACAAAAAAATGAGCTCAATGTTAAAATTGACCAGAGTTCTCCTTTAACAGCAGGGGTGGGGTGGGGGACTCTCCTGTGTGGGGTTGTAAAGGTATGAGATTTTCATGGTATGATAACCATCTCAGAAAATATCACAGTTTACGGTATTAATGAATTATTAAATAAATAAACTGTATTATTAAATCATCAGTTAAATGAATGAAAACAGGATTTTTTTTTTTTTTGGTTGAACAAATGCTTTTATCATAACAAACTTGAAACCATTTGTTTGTTCAATAAAACATGTCTAATCAACTAAATTCGATCAATGATAATGAATTAGATTAAAAACTTATTTTTAACATTGTTAATTTATATACATTTTTAAGAATAATAGAGTCATTGTAATGTATTCCACTGGAGGCAAGTGTAGATTAGAATCCAAGTGCAGTTTATTTACAAAATGTGATCAAACTTAAAACAAAGGCATGGCGTGGCATAAAACTCAAGGTAGAAACATAAACATGAACGTGACACTTACCAAAATGTTACAGTGAAACAAAACTTGACAAAGACACATGGCAAACATGAGGGCTTAAATACACACAAGACTAATGCCAAGACAAGGGACACCTGTGAACAATGAAACAATGAATCGAGGACAACATGACACATCCGACAAGGGAACACATAGCAAGATCACATGACTTGAACAGGATATCACATGACAGACATGAAACAGGAACATGAAACATAACCAAATCGTGACATACAACCCCCCCACCCCCCAACATGAAACATAACAAAAGTCCCGGAGGGCGGTCTTGGGGGAGGGACACACACACACACACAAAATAGCCAGCCCGTTCTCATCCCAAGGCGTCATATACTGACGCTTTTGACATTTCATCAACATCGAATGCACTTGGCACCCTTTAGCGTCAATATGAGACGCAGATAGATATGGGCCAGAAGGCGCCTCCTAGCGGTCTAACCCTAACCCTACCCCAGACCTAAACCTACCCATAACCGAACAAAGCTCTGTGCGTGTCATATTGACACTAAAGGGTGCCATGTGCGTTCGCTGTAGACGAAATGTCAAAAGCATCAGTATATGACGCCCTAGGATGAGAATGCGTTGAAATAGCTGTGGCGATTATCATAAGTGCTGTATCATCCGGAGCTCACTCAGGCGCAGCAGCGATCTTGTCCGAAGACACAGGCACGGCTGACCTGGCATGAACAGTCTCTGGCTCGGCAGGCATGACGTGAACAGATTCAGACCCGGAGTCGGCAGGCATGACGTGAAGAGACTCAGGCTTGACAGGCTTGACGTGAAGAAACTCAACGTTTACTGTGGGTTTTGCGGACAAGGAGCCCTGCAAGACCACAGTACCCTCCAAGCCAGAGCCTCTTCACATCATGCCTATTCAAATTTTATGTCATTAAAAATTTTCTCCTAGCTAAACCAAACTTTCATTTTGACGAGCTGTAGTGAAGACCTGTCTCAGAGTGTATTTGACATTTTCTCAAATAAAATTATGAAAATGTTCAGGCGTTCTCCCAGAGCAGCTCTGGAAATGTTCATGTATTCATGTAGGCTACTCATCATATTATTTGTGAGATGCTGATAACAGCATGAGCGCGTTGTGTACTTGAGTAGCCTATGTAGCTAGAAACAGCAGCTCATTCATACAGACACACAAAACAAGCTGATTATATATTTACATAGCAGTATTTTTGTGCTTTAATATTCACAGACCATGTGGCGATTGGATTTATTGCACATCTCTACTTTCGATTTATTCATCCATCCATCCATCACTTGTCATGTTTTACGTGACATCTGCGTTATTTAGGCTAAATTCAATTTTAATGACTGGATTCCTAGATTCCCTCTGCATCACGGAATTCATTCTGCTTTAAGTTATAAACGGGACATCTGCACGGAGGGATGGTGTTCTCTGTTTCCTCCTTTTGCATCCACTTTGCATTCACGTTTTTTTGCTAATTGGATACCTATCCTCAAGGACAACCTTGTTTCTACATCCAAAGTATTCCAATACTGGCAATACTGTTCGCTTCATAAAATAATTGGACGGCGTTTTGCTTTCAGCTGGGTCTGCATCACCTTTTTGCACGTTTGTTTTCCCACCCTTCAATCAATGCAATAGTTTCCGGAGAGCGATTTTTCCCCCTTGTATTATTTTTTTACTCAGTAACGGATATGATTTAAAATGTAGCGAAATACAATACTTCAAACAAAACATAGTTAAGTAAAAGTAAAATTATAGAAGAAGCACACACAGTAGAAGTAAAAAGTAGAAGTACACACAGAAAAACTACTCAATTACGTAATGTGAGTAATTTTCATTTGTTACTTTTCACCTCTGTATAGTAAGAATACATGTAACATATGTAACAAGGACAATGTAAAATAAAGTGTTACCCACTTTTTTTCTCCACTTAAGTTATCGGTAACTAAACTTTGTTTCTTATTTTCTAGGGTGTGGCGCACAACTGGATGGTAACTAGTTTCAACAATTTAAGTAGCCAAGATCCTTTAAAAATGACCAACTGTTTGTCTAAAATGTGTTTTCTTTACCTTGTCCATTGTCAGTGTGTGGCAAAGCACGTTTCAACACAAGGATAGTGGGGGGACTGAATGCACCTGCTGGGGCTTGGCCATGGCAGGTCAGCCTTCATAGGAGCGGGAGACATTTTTGTGGTGGATCCCTCATCAACAATCAATGGGTTCTGACAGCAGCTCACTGCTTTAACAGGTAATTATAATAAACCAACCCTTGCAATTATTTAAAAAACAAACATTCATTCAATTGATGTGGAGAATGCTTAAAACTTCCTTTTCTATCATATTCCAGTGTTTCGACATCTGGCCTAATTGTGTACCTGGGCCGGCAGACTCAGGAAGGAACAAATGCAGATGAGGTGTCCATAGGTGTCTCTAGGATCATAAAACACCCAAACTACGATAGCAGCACTAACGATAACGACATCACTCTTCTGCAACTGGCTTCGCCAGTGAATTTTACTGACTTTATCAGTCCGGTCTGTCTGGCTTCCTCAAACAGTGTGTTCTTCAACCGAACCTCCAGCTGGGTCACAGGATGGGGAACGATTCATTCAAGCAGTACGTATTTAATTTAACTAACCTCGATGAGAGTCACAGGATACTGTACTATCGCAATAGTTGACGTATATTTTATCATTTTATGTGTTTCTCAGCTCCCCTGCCTTCACCGCAAACTCTACAGGAAGTGGATGTGCCTATTGTTGGAAACAGGCAGTGTAAGTGTCTTTATAGTGTCTCAACAATCACAGACAACATGATATGTGCTGGACTATTGGAAGGGGGCAAAGACTCCTGTCAGGTAACAACTCCTATACTTCTGTTTGTGTTACTTCATATAGTTTTAATGTGCTGCTGATATTGCATTTGCGACAGACCACTCCATTGGAGGTATAGCCTCGCAACCCTTCACCGTTCCTCCGTCAAGGGTAGTGAGGGGGGAAAGCTATTCGGGCAGTTTCTGGCAGAGAAAGGTGCCGTCCACTACCTGGTAAGCTCTCCATGCACTTCGGGAAAGAAAGGCACTGGGGCGGTGAGCTGAGAACCAGTGCCGGAGCACACAGGGGAATGACCGCGGCAACACTGAACAGTGAACTGAAACAGTGAAGCACTCACTTTTTCGCCCTCTAACCAGCCGTCAACAACACAGAAAATTGATGCTGTTAAAACAGCAGTTGAGAGCTCAAAGCTCGCGATCACCGCTGCACTCACACTGCACTGGGAGAGTCTTCATAGAAGAACACCGACACACACGCTCGTTGTAAACAACAGCACTCTTCAGAGACATCGAAGTCGATCGGCTCCGAAGCGAAAGACAAGTGGTGCGTGCATCCGCTTCCGTGTTTATACCCGAGCTGCGGGGCGGAGCGCGAGATGCAATTCACGCAGGCCAATGTACATTGGCTCATTTGAACAATACTCGAAGATGACAGGCTCCCTAAGCGTATCGTATCAGTCGTAACGTACGACCACGTCGAACGTGAGCGACTGAAAGGGAACTTCCCTGCACAGTCAATGACTTAGTATATTGTATTTTATATTAGTTTTGCAAGCAGAAATGTAATATATATATATATATATATATATATATATATATATATATATATATATTGTTTGTACTGTGATGAAGAAGACGTGAGATTGTTTTATAGACCAGGGCTTTTGAAACTTTTTAATGCCAATGACCCCCAAATATTATGATCCCCTTCCAAAGGCAGCCAAACATTTTTATATTTTCATAAAAGACCCAAGTATACTGTGTGAGAAACTGTGTGGTATAAAGGCAATATTTTGTTTGCAAAATTAAATAATTGGTTTTTATACAGCTAGGTGAAATTAACTCATAACTGAAAATTGCAACTGAACAATGAAGAAGTTTACAGATGAACAGATAAGGACGATCCCCCATTCCTTAAATATAAATACAGCTATATATACAGTATATTCATACAATACTATAATACCACATAATATGTGAGAAAAAGTGTGATTTTGTTGTTGGCAAAAATAAATAATTGGCTTTTATATTGTTAGTTTACTAAAGCTAATGCAAAATTTGAAAAATATCATCTGGAAAATATTGTATTAAGCTTTTTTACTTACATTTTGTAAAATCTTTTCCCCCCTCATTTTCCTCTCACTAGAATATTCTTTACTTTTTTGTTTGAAAACCCCTGGTATAGACATACGTGTGTGTGGTCATTGTCTTGTTGTAGTTTTCATGTGACAAGTCTTCCAACCATAACAGTATAATTTTCAATGACGAGTGTTGATCCTCCATAAAAAGAGAAGCACTAAAATCTTCAGGACATTTCCTAACATAAGACTGACTTGACGCTTTAAACATGCAATAACAAGGATGTCATCTTCCCATTATTCCTTCATATTATATATAACAGCTGTGAACTACAACTGGAATAGATGTGTAGAACAGATTACTTGGCATGTCACTAACCTGTTCTTCATCCTACAGGGTGACTCTGGAGGTCCTATGGTCAGCAAACAGGGTTCGGTCTGGATCCAGTCTGGAGTTGTGAGCTTTGGCATAGGTTGTGCTGAACCCAACTTACCTGGTGTGTATGCCAGAGTTTCTAAGTACCAGAACTGGATCAATGAGCATATCACCACCAACCAGCCAGGCTTCATTACGTTCACCTCCAATGGTACTGACAGTGACCTGAGCACCAGCTGTACTGATGTGCCTGCCATTACGACAACTACTGCCCCTCCAACTACAACTGTCCCAAGTGAGGTTCCTTCAAGTTATAAGATCCTGAATAAAACATGCATGCATTGTTCACTTGGCAACTTTTCCAAGGACTCGTGTGGATTAAAAGTGTACTTGATTTCAAAGTGTTTTTACTTAAAGGGGAACTTGGAAACTCTAGCCATTTCTTCGCTGATTTTCAATTTTGTTGTCGCATGTTTTCTCAGTGAGCTCCCCCTAAAGCTCTGGGGCGTATATTTCACAAGACTGTCGTAAAAACCAAACTCACTTGCGGCACCCTCCTCCCCCTTTCTACCGCTGCTCATGTGCATTTGTTATTATCGGAGCCGGCCAAAGTTATCGTGTGGAGCTATGTCTACACAGGTGTGTAATACATCGTACACAGTATCATAGAACATTGACATGTACATTTTGTATTGTGTTATCAACCATAAGCCGTAAGAGGGGTGGGCGGATGAAGCTAGCAAACATTGCCACTTATTCTTATCTTCCTCTCCCTCACCTCCTCCGCCGAGAACTGTCTCTTTGGTCTTTTCGCTGGAACATCTGAAGAGTGATCCATCGTCACTTGTTCTTATAGCTAGCCGGCGTGGCTAACCGGTATTGGGGGGGCGTGTGTGTTTATGTCGAATTGCCGTAAAGCAGTTCATGTTTCTCACTCGTTCCTGCTTCTCACGAGACTTCCTATTTCCAACTAACCTGGACGTTAGTCCCCATGTTGCAAGGTTGGTATTCCGCCTGGGAACGCTGGGGGGAGCGGGGAAAGTCACCATTCTCACCAAAACAGGTTATTTAACCATCCAAATGATTTCTAAACGGTTTTATTAAGTTGAAATAGTTGCCAAGTTCCCCTTTAAATTCAGGTAAACACATATTTAATATTGCTAGTGAAGGACATTCATGTAGTCATATTCAAGCAAGGTGAAAGAGGCACAGGGCTCCAGACCCAATGCGACAAATAAAATAGCTACAATAATTTAAAATGCATTCAAAATTAGCAACACTTTCATCAGATATCATCATTTCATTAGAGTTCCTAAATGCAACAATGTACAAACAAATTACTTATGAACCAGTTCATTTTAATACGCCAGTAAAAAGTATTAATGAAAAAGCATTATGCTTATGACTTCAGACTTAGTATAATAATAAATACTATATACTATAATGTATAATATGTATAATATACACTTACGGTGTGCTGAAATACTACTGAAAATTCATGATCCTAACCTTCACCTCCTTGCTGAAATATCAGCTGGCCAGACAGCGATTCATCTTTTCTGTATCATTTAAATACTGATGTCTGGGAACTAGAGGTTTGACAGTGGTGAAGTATTTTTTACTTTAGTCAAGTACATTTTTCAAGTGTCTGTACTTTATCAGTGTTTTTCTCTGGAAAACTTTTACTTCACACCATTCCAAATCATAATGTCGTACTTTTTACTGCACTACATTTCATAAATAAAAGTCCATGGTCTAATTTTTTTTTTGTTTTTGTTTTTTTACATTTGATACTTAAGAACATTAGAAGTTGTGTACTTTCTTGCTTGTACTCAAGTAAAACTTTCAATTGCTTTTACTTGAGAAAAAAAAGAAAGTACTAGATTTCCAATGTAATTAAGTATTAAATGAAATTCAATATGAAACATAGTGCAGTAAAAAGTACGACATTATGCTTTGGAATGTTGTGAAGTAAAAGTTTTCCAAAGAAAAACACTCTGATAAAGTACAGACACTTTTAAAAATTTACTTAAGCAGAGTAAAAATACTTCACTACTGTCTGCCTCTGCTGTGCACAATTTAAGTTGCCAAATTCCTTTAAAAATGACCAACTGTTTGTCTAAAATTTGTTTTCTTTACCTTGTCCATTGTCAGTGTGTGGCAAAGCACGTTTCAACACAAGGATAGTGGGGGGACTGAATGCACCTGCTGGGGCTTGGCCATGGCAGGTCAGCCTTCATAGGAGCGGGAGACATTTTTGTGGTGGATCCCTCATCAACAATCAATGGGTTCTGACAGCAGCTCACTGCTTTAACAGGTAATTATAATAAACCAACCCTTGCAATTATTTAAAAAACAAACATTCATTCAATTGATGTGGAGAATGCTTAAAACTTCCTTTTCTATCATATTCCAGTGTTTCGACATCTGGCCTAATTGTGTACCTGGGCCGACAGACTCAGGAAGGAACAAATGCAGATGAGGTGTCCATAGGTGTCTCTAGTATCATAAAACACCCAAACTACGATAGCAGCACTAACGATAACGACATCACTCTTCTGCAACTGGCTTCACCAGTGAATTTTACTGACTTTATCAGTCCGGTCTGTCTGGCTTCCTCAAACAGTGTGTTCTTCAACCGAACCTCCAGCTGGGTCACAGGATGGGGAACGATTCATTCAAGCAGTACGTATTTAATTTAACTAACCTCGATCAGAGTCACAGGATACTGTACTATCGCAATAGTTGACGTATATTTTATCATTTTATGTGTTTCTCAGCTCCCCTGCCTTCACCGCAAACTCTACAGGAAGTGGATGTGCCTATTGTTGGAAACAGGCAGTGTAAGTGTCTTTATAGTGTCTCAACAATCACAGACAACATGATATGTGCTGGACTATTGGAAGGGGGCAAAGGCTCCTGTCAGGTAACAACTCCAATACTTCTGTTTGTGTTACTTCATATAGTTTTAATGTGCTGCTGATATTGCATTTGCGACAGACCACTCCATTGGAGGTATAGCCTTGCAACCCTTCACCGTTCCTCCGTCAAGGGTAGTGAGGGGGGAAAGCTATTCGGGCAGTTTCTGCCAGAGAAAGGTGCCGTCCACTACCTGGTAAGCTCTCCATGCACTTCGGGAAAGAAAGGCACTGGGGCGGTGAACTGAGAACCAGTGCCGGAGCACACAGGGGAATGACCGCGGCAACACTGAACAGTGAACTGAAACAGTGAAGCACTCACTTTTTCGCCCTCTAACCAGCCGTCAACAACACAGAAAATTGATGCTGTTAAAACAGCAGTTGAGAGCTCAAAGCTCGCGATCACCGCTGCACTCACACTGCACTGGGAGAGTCTTCATAGAAGAACACCGACACACTCGCTCGTTGTAAACAACAGCACTCTTCAGAGACATCGAAGTCGATCGGCTCCGAAGCGAAAGACAAGTGGTGCGTGCATCCGCTTCCGTGTTTATACCCGAGCTGCGGGGCGGAGCGCGAGATGCAATTCACGCACGCCAATGTACATTGGCTCATTTTAACAATACTCGAAGATGACAGGCTCCCTAAGCGTATCGTATCAGTCGTAACGTACGACCACGTCGAACGTGAGCGACTGAAAGGAAACTTCCCTGCACAGTCAATGACTTAGTATATTGTATTTTATATTAGTTTTGCAAGCAGAAATGTAATATATATATATATATATATATTGTTTGTACTGTGATGAAGAAGACGTGAGATTGTTTTATAGACCAGGGCTTCTGAAACTTTTTAATGCCAATGGCCCCCAAATATTATGATCCCCTTCCAAAGGCAGCCAAACATTTTTATATTTTCATAAAAGACCCAAGTATACTGTGTGAGAAACTATAATACCACATAATATGTGAGAAAAAGTGTGATTTTGTTGTTGGCAAAAAATAAATAATTGGCTTTTATATTGTTAGTTTACTAAAGCTAATGCAAAATTTGAAAAATATCATCTGGAAAATATTGTATTAAGTTTTTTTACTTACATTTTGTAAAATCTTTTCCATCCTCATTTTCCTCTCACTTTCCCCCCTAAAATATTCTTTACCTTTTTGTTTGAAAACCCCTGGTATAGACACAAGTGTGTGTTGTCATTGTCTTGTTGTAGTTTTCATGTGACAAGTCTTCCAACCATAACAGTATAATTTTCAATGACGAGTGTTGATCGTCCATAAAAAGAGAAGCACTAAAATCTTCAGGACATTTCCTAACATAAGACTGACATGACGCTTTAAACATGCAATAACAAGGATGTCATCTTCCCATTATTCCTTCATATTATATATAACAGCTGTGAACTACAACTGGAATAGATGTGTAGAACAGATTACTTGGCATGTCACTAACCTGTTCTTCATCCTACAGGGTGACTCTGGAGGTCCTATGGTCAGCAAACAGGGTTCGGTCTGGATCCAGTCTGGAGTTGTGAGCTTTGGCATAGGTTGTGCTGAACCCAACTTACCTGGTGTGTATGCCAGAGTTTCTAAGTACCAGAACTGGATCAATGAGCATATCACCACCAACCAGCCAGGCTTCATTACGTTCACCTCCAATGGTACTGACAGTGACCTGAGCACCAGCTGTACTGATGTGCCTGCCATTACGACAACTACTGCCCCTCCAACTACAACTGTCCCAAGTGAGGTTCCTTCAAGTTATAAGATCCTGAATAAAACATGCATACATTGTTCACTTGGCAACTTGTCCAAGGACTTTTGTGGATTAAAAGTGTACTTGATTTCAAAGTGTTTTTACTTAAAGGGGAACTTGGTAACTCTAGCCATTTCTTCGCTGATTTTCAATTTTGTTGTCGCATGTTTTCTCAGTGAGTATCATAGAACATTGACATGTACATTTTGTATTGTGTTATCAACCATAAGCCGTAAGAGGGGTGGGCGGATGAAGTTAGCAAACATTGCCACTTATTCTTATCTTCCTCTCCCTCACCTCCTCCGCCGAGAACTGTCTCTTTGGTCTTTTCGCTGGAACATCTGAAGAGTGATCCATCGTCACTTGTTCTTATAGCTAGCCGGCGTGGCTAACCGGTATTGAGGGGGCGTGTGTGTTTATGACGAATTGCCGTAAAGCAGTTCATGTTTCTCACTCGTTCCTGCTTCTCACGAGACTTCCTATTTCCAACTAACCTGGACGTTAGTCCCCATGTTGCCAGGTTGGTTTTCCGCCTGGGAACGCTGGGGGGAGCGGGGAAAGTCACCATTCTCACCAGAACAGGTCCAAATGAAACCATCCAAATGATTTCTAAACGGTTTTATTAAGTTGAAATAGTTGCCAAGTTCCTCTTTAAATTCAGGTAAACACATATTTATATTGCTAGTGAAGGACATTCATGTAGTCAAATTCAAGCAAGGTGAAAGAGGCACAGGGCTCCAGACCCAATGCGACAAATAAAATAGCTACAATAATTTAAAATGCATTCAAAATTAGCAACACTTTCATCAGATATCATCATTTCATTAGAGTTCCTAAATGCAACAAGGAACAAACAAATTACTTATGAACCAGTTCATTTTAATACGCCAGTAAAAAGTATTAATGAAAAAGCATTATGCTTGTGACTTCAGACTTAGTATAATAATAAATACTATATACTATAATGTATAATATGTAAATATACACTTACAGTGTGCTGAAATACTACTGAAAATTCATGATCCTAACCTTCACCTCCTTGCTGAAATATCAGTTGGCCAGACAGCGATTCATCTTTTCTGTATCATTTAAATACTGATGTCTGGGAACTAGAGGTTTGACAGTGGTGAAGTATGTTTTACTTTAGTCAAGTACATGTTTCAAGTGTCTGTACTTTATCAGTGTTTTTCTCTGGAAAACTTTTACTTCACACCATTCCAAATCATAATGTCGTACTTTTTACTGCACTACATTTCATAAATAAAAGTCCATGGTCTAATTTTTTTTTGTTTTTGTTTTTTTACCTTTGATACTTAAGAACATTAGAAGTTGTGTACTTTCTTGCTTGTACTCAAGTAAAACTTTTAATTGCTTTTACTTGAGAAAAAAAAGAAAGTACTAGATTTCCAATGTAATTAAGTATTAAATGAAATTCAATATGAAACATAGTGCAGTAAAAAGTACGACATTATGCTTTGGAATGTTGTGAAGTAAAAGTTTTCCAAAGAAAAACACTCTGATAAAGTACAGACACTTTTAAAAATTTACTTAAGCAGAGTAAAAATACTTCACTACTGTCTGCCTCTGCTGTGCACAATTTAAGTAGCCAAATTCCATTAAAATGACCAACTGTTTGTCTAAAATGTGTTTTCTTTACCTTGTCCATTGTCAGTGTGTGGCAAAGCACGTTTCAACACAAGGATAGTGGGGGGACTGAATGCACCTGCTGGGGCTTGGCCATGGCAGGTCAGCCTTCATAGGAGCGGGAGACATTTTTGTGGTGGATCCCTCATCAACAATCAATGGGTTCTGACAGCAGCTCACTGCTTTAACAGGTAATTATAATAAACCAACCCTTGCAATTATTTAAAAAACAAACATTCATTCAATTGATGTGGAGAATGCTTTAAACTTCCTTTTCTATCATATTCCAGTGTTTCGACATCTGGCCTAATTGTGTACCTGGGCCGACAGACTCAGGAAGGAACAAATGCAGATGAGGTGTCCATAGGTGTCTCTAGGATCATAAAACACCCAAACTACGATAGCAGCACTAACGATAACGACATCACTCTTCTGCAACTGGCTTCACCAGTGAATTTTACTGACTTTATCAGTCCGGTCTGTCTGGCTTCCTCAAACAGTGTGTTCTTCAACCGAACCTCCAGCTGGGTCACAGGATGGGGAACGATTCATTCAAGCAGTACGTATTTAATTTAACTAACCTCGATGAGAGTCACAGGATACTGTATTATCGCAATAGTTGACGTATATTTTATCATTTTATGTGTTTCTCAGCTCCCCTGCCTTCACCGCAAACTCTACAGGAAGTGGATGTGCCTATTGTTGGAAACAGGCAGTGTAAGTGTCTTTATAGTGTCTCAACAATCACAGACAACATGATATGTGCTGGACTATTGGAAGGGGGCAAAGACTCCTGTCAGGTAACAACTCCAATACTTCTGTTTGTGTTACTTCATATAGTTTTAATGTGCTGCTGATATTGCAATTGCGACAGACCACTCCATTGGAGGTATAGCCTCGCAAACCTTCACCGTTCCTCCATCAAGGGTAGTGAGGGGGGAAAGCTATTCGGGCAGTTTCTGGCAGCGAAAGGTGCCGTCCACTACCTGGTAAGCTCTCCATGCACTTCGGGAAAGAAAGGCACTGGGGCGGTGAGCTTAGAACCAGTGCCGGAGCACACAGGGGAATGACCGCGGCAACACTGAACAGTGAACTGAAACAGTGAAGCACTCACTTTTTCGCCCTCTAACCAGCCGTCAACAACACAGAAAATTGATGCTGTTAAAACAGCAGTTGAGAGCTCAAAGCTCGCGATCACCGCTGCACTCGCACTGCACTGGGAGAGTCTTCATAGAAGAACACCGACACACTCGCTCGTTGTAAACAACAGCACTCTTCAGAGACATCGAAGTCGATCGGCTCCGAAGCGAAAGACAAGTGGTGCGTGCATCCGCTTCCGTGTTTATACCCGAGCTGCGGGGCGGAGCGCGAGATGCAATTCACACACGCCAATGTACATTGGCTCATTTGAACAATACTCGAAGATGACAGGCTCCCTAAACGTGATCTCAATCAGTCGTAACGTACGACCACGTCGAACGTGAGCGACTGAAAGGAAACTTCCCTGCACAGTCAATGACTTAGTATATTGTATTTTATATTAGTTTTGCAAGCAGAAATGTAATATATATATATATATATATATATATATATATATATATATATATATATTGTTTGTACTGTGATGAAGAAGACGTGAGATTGTTTTATAGACCAGGGCTTTTGAAACTTTTTAATGCCAATGACCCCCAAATATTATGATCCCCTTCCAAAGGCAGCCAAACATTTTTATATTTTCATAAAAGACCCAAGTATACTGTGTGAGAAACTGTGTGGTATAAAGGCAATATTTTGTTTGCAAAATTAAATAATTGGTTTTTATACAGCTAGGTGAAATTAACTCATAACTGAAAATTGCAACTGAACAATGAAGAAGTTTACAGATGAACAGATAAGGACGATCCCCCATTCCTTAAATATAAATACAGCTATATATACAGTATATTCATACAATACTATAATACCACATAATATGTGAGAAAAAGTGTGATTTTGTTGTTGGCAAAAATAAATAATTGGCTTTTATATTGTTAGTTTACTAAAGCTAATGCAAAATTTGAAAAATATCATCTGGAAAATATTGTATTAAGCTTTTTTACTTACATTTTGTAAAATCTTTTCCCCCCTCATTTTCCTCTCACTAGAATATTCTTTACTTTTTTGTTTGAAAACCCCTGGTATAGACATACGTGTGTGTGGTCATTGTCTTGTTGTAGTTTTCATGTGACAAGTCTTCCAACCATAACAGTATAATTTTCAATGACGAGTGTTGATCCTCCATAAAAAGAGAAGCACTAAAATCTTCAGGACATTTCCTAACATAAGACTGACTTGACGCTTTAAACATGCAATAACAAGGATGTCATCTTCCCATTATTCCTTCATATTATATATAACAGCTGTGAACTACAACTGGAATAGATGTGTAGAACAGATTACTTGGCATGTCACTAACCTGTTCTTCATCCTACAGGGTGACTCTGGAGGTCCTATGGTCAGCAAACAGGGTTCGGTCTGGATCCAGTCTGGAGTTGTGAGCTTTGGCATAGGTTGTGCTGAACCCAACTTACCTGGTGTGTATGCCAGAGTTTCTAAGTACCAGAACTGGATCAATGAGCATATCACCACCAACCAGCCAGGCTTCATTACGTTCACCTCCAATGGTACTGACAGTGACCTGAGCACCAGCTGTACTGATGTGCCTGCCATTACGACAACTACTGCCCCTCCAACTACAACTGTCCCAAGTGAGGTTCCTTCAAGTTATAAGATCCTGAATAAAACATGCATGCATTGTTCACTTGGCAACTTTTCCAAGGACTCGTGTGGATTAAAAGTGTACTTGATTTCAAAGTGTTTTTACTTAAAGGGGAACTTGGAAACTCTAGCCATTTCTTCGCTGATTTTCAATTTTGTTGTCGCATGTTTTCTCAGTGAGCTCCCCCTAAAGCTCTGGGGCGTATATTTCACAAGACTGTCGTAAAAACCAAACTCACTTGCGGCACCCTCCTCCCCCTTTCTACCGCTGCTCATGTGCATTTGTTATTATCGGAGCCGGCCAAAGTTATCGTGTGGAGCTATGTCTACACAGGTGTGTAATACATCGTACACAGTATCATAGAACATTGACATGTACATTTTGTATTGTGTTATCAACCATAAGCCGTAAGAGGGGTGGGCGGATGAAGCTAGCAAACATTGCCACTTATTCTTATCTTCCTCTCCCTCACCTCCTCCGCCGAGAACTGTCTCTTTGGTCTTTTCGCTGGAACATCTGAAGAGTGATCCATCGTCACTTGTTCTTATAGCTAGCCGGCGTGGCTAACCGGTATTGGGGGGGCGTGTGTGTTTATGTCGAATTGCCGTAAAGCAGTTCATGTTTCTCACTCGTTCCTGCTTCTCACGAGACTTCCTATTTCCAACTAACCTGGACGTTAGTCCCCATGTTGCAAGGTTGGTATTCCGCCTGGGAACGCTGGGGGGAGCGGGGAAAGTCACCATTCTCACCAAAACAGGTTATTTAACCATCCAAATGATTTCTAAACGGTTTTATTAAGTTGAAATAGTTGCCAAGTTCCCCTTTAAATTCAGGTAAACACATATTTAATATTGCTAGTGAAGGACATTCATGTAGTCATATTCAAGCAAGGTGAAAGAGGCACAGGGCTCCAGACCCAATGCGACAAATAAAATAGCTACAATAATTTAAAATGCATTCAAAATTAGCAACACTTTCATCAGATATCATCATTTCATTAGAGTTCCTAAATGCAACAATGTACAAACAAATTACTTATGAACCAGTTCATTTTAATACGCCAGTAAAAAGTATTAATGAAAAAGCATTATGCTTATGACTTCAGACTTAGTATAATAATAAATACTATATACTATAATGTATAATATGTATAATATACACTTACGGTGTGCTGAAATACTACTGAAAATTCATGATCCTAACCTTCACCTCCTTGCTGAAATATCAGCTGGCCAGACAGCGATTCATCTTTTCTGTATCATTTAAATACTGATGTCTGGGAACTAGAGGTTTGACAGTGGTGAAGTATTTTTTACTTTAGTCAAGTACATTTTTCAAGTGTCTGTACTTTATCAGTGTTTTTCTCTGGAAAACTTTTACTTCACACCATTCCAAATCATAATGTCGTACTTTTTACTGCACTACATTTCATAAATAAAAGTCCATGGTCTAATTTTTTTTTTGTTTTTGTTTTTTTACATTTGATACTTAAGAACATTAGAAGTTGTGTACTTTCTTGCTTGTACTCAAGTAAAACTTTCAATTGCTTTTACTTGAGAAAAAAAAGAAAGTACTAGATTTCCAATGTAATTAAGTATTAAATGAAATTCAATATGAAACATAGTGCAGTAAAAAGTACGACATTATGCTTTGGAATGTTGTGAAGTAAAAGTTTTCCAAAGAAAAACACTCTGATAAAGTACAGACACTTTTAAAAATTTACTTAAGCAGAGTAAAAATACTTCACTACTGTCTGCCTCTGCTGTGCACAATTTAAGTTGCCAAATTCCTTTAAAAATGACCAACTGTTTGTCTAAAATTTGTTTTCTTTACCTTGTCCATTGTCAGTGTGTGGCAAAGCACGTTTCAACACAAGGATAGTGGGGGGACTGAATGCACCTGCTGGGGCTTGGCCATGGCAGGTCAGCCTTCATAGGAGCGGGAGACATTTTTGTGGTGGATCCCTCATCAACAATCAATGGGTTCTGACAGCAGCTCACTGCTTTAACAGGTAATTATAATAAACCAACCCTTGCAATTATTTAAAAAACAAACATTCATTCAATTGATGTGGAGAATGCTTAAAACTTCCTTTTCTATCATATTCCAGTGTTTCGACATCTGGCCTAATTGTGTACCTGGGCCGACAGACTCAGGAAGGAACAAATGCAGATGAGGTGTCCATAGGTGTCTCTAGTATCATAAAACACCCAAACTACGATAGCAGCACTAACGATAACGACATCACTCTTCTGCAACTGGCTTCACCAGTGAATTTTACTGACTTTATCAGTCCGGTCTGTCTGGCTTCCTCAAACAGTGTGTTCTTCAACCGAACCTCCAGCTGGGTCACAGGATGGGGAACGATTCATTCAAGCAGTACGTATTTAATTTAACTAACCTCGATCAGAGTCACAGGATACTGTACTATCGCAATAGTTGACGTATATTTTATCATTTTATGTGTTTCTCAGCTCCCCTGCCTTCACCGCAAACTCTACAGGAAGTGGATGTGCCTATTGTTGGAAACAGGCAGTGTAAGTGTCTTTATAGTGTCTCAACAATCACAGACAACATGATATGTGCTGGACTATTGGAAGGGGGCAAAGGCTCCTGTCAGGTAACAACTCCAATACTTCTGTTTGTGTTACTTCATATAGTTTTAATGTGCTGCTGATATTGCATTTGCGACAGACCACTCCATTGGAGGTATAGCCTTGCAACCCTTCACCGTTCCTCCGTCAAGGGTAGTGAGGGGGGAAAGCTATTCGGGCAGTTTCTGCCAGAGAAAGGTGCCGTCCACTACCTGGTAAGCTCTCCATGCACTTCGGGAAAGAAAGGCACTGGGGCGGTGAACTGAGAACCAGTGCCGGAGCACACAGGGGAATGACCGCGGCAACACTGAACAGTGAACTGAAACAGTGAAGCACTCACTTTTTCGCCCTCTAACCAGCCGTCAACAACACAGAAAATTGATGCTGTTAAAACAGCAGTTGAGAGCTCAAAGCTCGCGATCACCGCTGCACTCACACTGCACTGGGAGAGTCTTCATAGAAGAACACCGACACACTCGCTCGTTGTAAACAACAGCACTCTTCAGAGACATCGAAGTCGATCGGCTCCGAAGCGAAAGACAAGTGGTGCGTGCATCCGCTTCCGTGTTTATACCCGAGCTGCGGGGCGGAGCGCGAGATGCAATTCACGCACGCCAATGTACATTGGCTCATTTTAACAATACTCGAAGATGACAGGCTCCCTAAGCGTATCGTATCAGTCGTAACGTACGACCACGTCGAACGTGAGCGACTGAAAGGAAACTTCCCTGCACAGTCAATGACTTAGTATATTGTATTTTATATTAGTTTTGCAAGCAGAAATGTAATATATATATATATATATATATTGTTTGTACTGTGATGAAGAAGACGTGAGATTGTTTTATAGACCAGGGCTTCTGAAACTTTTTAATGCCAATGGCCCCCAAATATTATGATCCCCTTCCAAAGGCAGCCAAACATTTTTATATTTTCATAAAAGACCCAAGTATACTGTGTGAGAAACTATAATACCACATAATATGTGAGAAAAAGTGTGATTTTGTTGTTGGCAAAAAATAAATAATTGGCTTTTATATTGTTAGTTTACTAAAGCTAATGCAAAATTTGAAAAATATCATCTGGAAAATATTGTATTAAGTTTTTTTACTTACATTTTGTAAAATCTTTTCCATCCTCATTTTCCTCTCACTTTCCCCCCTAAAATATTCTTTACCTTTTTGTTTGAAAACCCCTGGTATAGACACAAGTGTGTGTTGTCATTGTCTTGTTGTAGTTTTCATGTGACAAGTCTTCCAACCATAACAGTATAATTTTCAATGACGAGTGTTGATCGTCCATAAAAAGAGAAGCACTAAAATCTTCAGGACATTTCCTAACATAAGACTGACATGACGCTTTAAACATGCAATAACAAGGATGTCATCTTCCCATTATTCCTTCATATTATATATAACAGCTGTGAACTACAACTGGAATAGATGTGTAGAACAGATTACTTGGCATGTCACTAACCTGTTCTTCATCCTACAGGGTGACTCTGGAGGTCCTATGGTCAGCAAACAGGGTTCGGTCTGGATCCAGTCTGGAGTTGTGAGCTTTGGCATAGGTTGTGCTGAACCCAACTTACCTGGTGTGTATGCCAGAGTTTCTAAGTACCAGAACTGGATCAATGAGCATATCACCACCAACCAGCCAGGCTTCATTACGTTCACCTCCAATGGTACTGACAGTGACCTGAGCACCAGCTGTACTGATGTGCCTGCCATTACGACAACTACTGCCCCTCCAACTACAACTGTCCCAAGTGAGGTTCCTTCAAGTTATAAGATCCTGAATAAAACATGCATACATTGTTCACTTGGCAACTTGTCCAAGGACTTTTGTGGATTAAAAGTGTACTTGATTTCAAAGTGTTTTTACTTAAAGGGGAACTTGGTAACTCTAGCCATTTCTTCGCTGATTTTCAATTTTGTTGTCGCATGTTTTCTCAGTGAGTATCATAGAACATTGACATGTACATTTTGTATTGTGTTATCAACCATAAGCCGTAAGAGGGGTGGGCGGATGAAGTTAGCAAACATTGCCACTTATTCTTATCTTCCTCTCCCTCACCTCCTCCGCCGAGAACTGTCTCTTTGGTCTTTTCGCTGGAACATCTGAAGAGTGATCCATCGTCACTTGTTCTTATAGCTAGCCGGCGTGGCTAACCGGTATTGAGGGGGCGTGTGTGTTTATGACGAATTGCCGTAAAGCAGTTCATGTTTCTCACTCGTTCCTGCTTCTCACGAGACTTCCTATTTCCAACTAACCTGGACGTTAGTCCCCATGTTGCCAGGTTGGTTTTCCGCCTGGGAACGCTGGGGGGAGCGGGGAAAGTCACCATTCTCACCAGAACAGGTCCAAATGAAACCATCCAAATGATTTCTAAACGGTTTTATTAAGTTGAAATAGTTGCCAAGTTCCTCTTTAAATTCAGGTAAACACATATTTATATTGCTAGTGAAGGACATTCATGTAGTCAAATTCAAGCAAGGTGAAAGAGGCACAGGGCTCCAGACCCAATGCGACAAATAAAATAGCTACAATAATTTAAAATGCATTCAAAATTAGCAACACTTTCATCAGATATCATCATTTCATTAGAGTTCCTAAATGCAACAAGGAACAAACAAATTACTTATGAACCAGTTCATTTTAATACGCCAGTAAAAAGTATTAATGAAAAAGCATTATGCTTGTGACTTCAGACTTAGTATAATAATAAATACTATATACTATAATGTATAATATGTAAATATACACTTACAGTGTGCTGAAATACTACTGAAAATTCATGATCCTAACCTTCACCTCCTTGCTGAAATATCAGTTGGCCAGACAGCGATTCATCTTTTCTGTATCATTTAAATACTGATGTCTGGGAACTAGAGGTTTGACAGTGGTGAAGTATTTTTTACTTTAGTCAAGTACATGTTTCAAGTGTCTGTACTTTATCAGTGTTTTTCTCTGGAAAACTTTTACTTCACACCATTCCAAATCATAATGTCGTACTTTTTACTGCACTACATTTCATAAATAAAAGTCCATGGTCTAATTTTTTTTTGTTTTTGTTTTTTTACCTTTGATACTTAAGAACATTAGAAGTTGTGTACTTTCTTGCTTGTACTCAAGTAAAACTTTTAATTGCTTTTACTTGAGAAAAAAAAGAAAGTACTAGATTTCCAATGTAATTAAGTATTAAATGAAATTCAATATGAAACATAGTGCAGTAAAAAGTACGACATTATGCTTTGGAATGTTGTGAAGTAAAAGTTTTCCAAAGAAAAACACTCTGATAAAGTACAGACACTTTTAAAAATTTACTTAAGCAGAGTAAAAATACTTCACTACTGTCTGCCTCTGCTGTGCACAATTTAAGTAGCCAAATTCCATTAAAATGACCAACTGTTTGTCTAAAATGTGTTTTCTTTACCTTGTCCATTGTCAGTGTGTGGCAAAGCACGTTTCAACACAAGGATAGTGGGGGGACTGAATGCACCTGCTGGGGCTTGGCCATGGCAGGTCAGCCTTCATAGGAGCGGGAGACATTTTTGTGGTGGATCCCTCATCAACAATCAATGGGTTCTGACAGCAGCTCACTGCTTTAACAGGTAATTATAATAAACCAACCCTTGCAATTATTTAAAAAACAAACATTCATTCAATTGATGTGGAGAATGCTTTAAACTTCCTTTTCTATCATATTCCAGTGTTTCGACATCTGGCCTAATTGTGTACCTGGGCCGACAGACTCAGGAAGGAACAAATGCAGATGAGGTGTCCATAGGTGTCTCTAGGATCATAAAACACCCAAACTACGATAGCAGCACTAACGATAACGACATCACTCTTCTGCAACTGGCTTCACCAGTGAATTTTACTGACTTTATCAGTCCGGTCTGTCTGGCTTCCTCAAACAGTGTGTTCTTCAACCGAACCTCCAGCTGGGTCACAGGATGGGGAACGATTCATTCAAGCAGTACGTATTTAATTTAACTAACCTCGATGAGAGTCACAGGATACTGTATTATCGCAATAGTTGACGTATATTTTATCATTTTATGTGTTTCTCAGCTCCCCTGCCTTCACCGCAAACTCTACAGGAAGTGGATGTGCCTATTGTTGGAAACAGGCAGTGTAAGTGTCTTTATAGTGTCTCAACAATCACAGACAACATGATATGTGCTGGACTATTGGAAGGGGGCAAAGACTCCTGTCAGGTAACAACTCCAATACTTCTGTTTGTGTTACTTCATATAGTTTTAATGTGCTGCTGATATTGCAATTGCGACAGACCACTCCATTGGAGGTATAGCCTCGCAAACCTTCACCGTTCCTCCATCAAGGGTAGTGAGGGGGGAAAGCTATTCGGGCAGTTTCTGGCAGCGAAAGGTGCCGTCCACTACCTGGTAAGCTCTCCATGCACTTCGGGAAAGAAAGGCACTGGGGCGGTGAGCTTAGAACCAGTGCCGGAGCACACAGGGGAATGACCGCGGCAACACTGAACAGTGAACTGAAACAGTGAAGCACTCACTTTTTCGCCCTCTAACCAGCCGTCAACAACACAGAAAATTGATGCTGTTAAAACAGCAGTTGAGAGCTCAAAGCTCGCGATCACCGCTGCACTCGCACTGCACTGGGAGAGTCTTCATAGAAGAACACCGACACACACGCTCGTTGTAAACAACAGCACTCTTCAGAGACATCGAAGTCGATCGGCTCCGAAGCGAAAGACAAGTGGTGCGTGCATCCGCTTCCGTGTTTATACCCGAGCTGCGGGGCGGAGCGCGAGATGCAATTCACACACGCCA
The DNA here is from genome assembly GCF_949319135.1 of Squalius cephalus. Lineage (NCBI taxonomy): Eukaryota > Metazoa > Chordata > Actinopteri > Cypriniformes > Leuciscidae > Squalius > Squalius cephalus. The sequence goes on along the minus strand of NC_137122.1, from coordinate 55,236,693 downwards.
ATGTACATTGGCTCATTTGAACAATACTCGAAGATGACAGGCTCCCTAAACGTGATCTCAATCAGTCGTAACGTACGACCACGTCGAACGTGAGCGACTGAAAGGAAACTTCCCTGCACAGTCAATGACTTAGTATATTGTATTTTATATTAGTTTTGCAAGCAGAAATGTAATATATATATATATATATATATATATATATATATATATATATATATATTGTTTGTACTGTGATGAAGAAGACGTGAGATTGTTTTATAGACCAGGGCTTTTGAAACTTTTTAATGCCAATGACCCCCAAATATTATGATCCCCTTCCAAAGGCAGCCAAACATTTTTATATTTTCATAAAAGACCCAAGTATACTGTGTGAGAAACTGTGTGGTATAAAGGCAATATTTTGTTTGCAAAATTAAATAATTGGTTTTTATACAGCTAGGTGAAATTAACTCATAACTGAAAATTGCAACTGAACAATGAAGAAGTTTACAGATGAACAGATAAGGACGATCCCCCATTCCTTAAATATAAATACAGCTATATATACAGTATATTCATACAATACTATAATACCACATAATATGTGAGAAAAAGTGTGATTTTGTTGTTGGCAAAAATAAATAATTGGCTTTTATATTGTTAGTTTACTAAAGCTAATGCAAAATTTGAAAAATATCATCTGGAAAATATTGTATTAAGCTTTTTTACTTACATTTTGTAAAATCTTTTCCCCCCTCATTTTCCTCTCACTAGAATATTCTTTACTTTTTTGTTTGAAAACCCCTGGTATAGACATACGTGTGTGTGGTCATTGTCTTGTTGTAGTTTTCATGTGACAAGTCTTCCAACCATAACAGTATAATTTTCAATGACGAGTGTTGATCCTCCATAAAAAGAGAAGCACTAAAATCTTCAGGACATTTCCTAACATAAGACTGACTTGACGCTTTAAACATGCAATAACAAGGATGTCATCTTCCCATTATTCCTTCATATTATATATAACAGCTGTGAACTACAACTGGAATAGATGTGTAGAACAGATTACTTGGCATGTCACTAACCTGTTCTTCATCCTACAGGGTGACTCTGGAGGTCCTATGGTCAGCAAACAGGGTTCGGTCTGGATCCAGTCTGGAGTTGTGAGCTTTGGCATAGGTTGTGCTGAACCCAACTTACCTGGTGTGTATGCCAGAGTTTCTAAGTACCAGAACTGGATCAATGAGCATATCACCACCAACCAGCCAGGCTTCATTACGTTCACCTCCAATGGTACTGACAGTGACCTGAGCACCAGCTGTACTGATGTGCCTGCCATTACGACAACTACTGCCCCTCCAACTACAACTGTCCCAAGTGAGGTTCCTTCAAGTTATAAGATCCTGAATAAAACATGCATACATTGTTCACTTGGCAACTTGTCCAAGGACTTTTGTGGATTAAAAGTGTACTTGATTTCAAAGTGTTTTTACTTAAAGGGGAACTTGGAAACTCTAGCCATTTCTTCGCTGATTTTCAATTTTGTTGTCGCATGTTTTCTCAGTGAGCTCCCCCTAAAGCTCTGGGGCGTATATTTCACAACATTGTCGTAAAAACAAAACTGACTTGCGGCACCCTCCTCCCCCTTTCTACCGCTGCTCATGTGCATTTGTTATTATCGGAGCCGGCCAAAGTTATCGTGTGGAGCTATGTCTACACAGGTGTGTAATACATCATACACAGTATCATAGAACATTGACATGTACATTTTGTATTGTGTTATCAACCATAAGCCGTAACAGGGGGTGGGCAGATGGAGCTAGCAAACATTGCCACTTATTCTTATCTTCCTCTCCCTCACCTCCTCCGCCGAGAACTGTCTCTTTGGACTTTTCGCTGGAACATCTGAAGAGTGATCCATCGTCACTTGTTCTTATAGCTAGCCGGCGTGGCTAACCGGTATTGGGGGGGCGTGTGTGTTTATGTCGAATTGCCGTAAAGCAGTTCATGTTTCTCACTCGTTCCCGCTTCTCACGAGACTTCCTATTTCCAACTAACCTGGACGTTAGTCCCCATGTTGCAAGGTTGGTATTCCGCCTGGGAACGCTGGGGGGAGCGGGGAAAGTCACCATTCTCACCAGAACAGGTTATTTAACCATCCAAATGATTTCTAAACGGTTTTATTAAGTTGAAATAGTTGCCAAGTTCCCCTTTAAATTCAGGTAAACACATATTTATATTGCTAGTGAAGGACATTCATGTAGTCATATTCAAGCAAGGTGAAAGAGGCACAGGGCTCCAGACCCAATGCGACAAATAAAATAGCTACAATAATTTAAAATGCATTCAAAATTAGCAACACTTTCATCAGATATCATCATTTCATTAGAGTTCCTAAATGCAACAATGTACAAACAAATTACTTATGAACCAGTTCATTTTAATACGCCAGTAAAAAGTATTAATGAAAAAGCATTATGCTTATGACTTCAGACTTAGTATAATAATAAATACTATATACTATAATGTATAATATGTAAATATACATTTACGGTGTGCTGAAATACTACTGAAAATTCATGATCCTAACCTTCAACCCCTTTCTGAAATATCAGTTGGCCAGACAGCGATTCATCTTTTCTGTATCATTTAAATACTGATGTCTGGGAACTAGAGGTTTGACAGTGGTGAAGTATTTTTTACTTTAGTCAAGTACATTTTTCAAGTGTCTGTACTTTATCAGTGTTTTTCTCTGGAAAACTTTTACTTCACACCATTCCAAATCATAATGTCGTACTTTTTACTGCACTACATTTCATAAATAAAAGTCCATGGTCTATTTTTTTTTTTTTTTTTTACCTTTGATACTTAAGAACATTAGAAGTTGTGTACTTTCTTGCTTGTACTCAAGTAAAACTTTCATTTGCTTTTACTTGAGAAAAAAAAGAAAGACCTAGATTTCCAATGTAATTAAGTATTAAGGGACTGTTCGTTTTTTATTTAAGGGGCCACCGGAGGAGTTTTGAGATCTGTTGTCAAAAAAGACATGACCCTCCCTTCCGCCAGCAATAAATTTTTCTATGACCCTCCAAAATGATTGTGAAAAAAGGCATGACCCTCCCTGATAATTTATTTATTAGCCTACTTCTGTACTGGTTTGCGCTTGGCAAAGATGTTCAGATAGCCATTGTTTGTTTTTGTTTTTTTTACAACCATAAACTCTTGCTTTCTCATCTTACTAGGGCTGTAACGATAGACCAAACCTACGATTCGGTTCGTATCACGATTTTTGAATTTAGATTAGAAAAAAATCATATTTTCGGTGCTGATGCGGTGTGACTCGTTCAACATGGGTGGCGCTGCCAACAAAGCATCTAAAAGCTGTCACAAAGAACCGGCAAAAGTAATGATTATTAATATGTCAAATATAGCAAGGAGACATTTTAATTGTTTATTAATAAACAAGTGTTTTCTGTGTCGACTGCAAAGATGAAGTTGACGATGCGTCGCGAACTTCTCAGAACGCGCCAGAGAGAAATGCACATTTCATAAGCAGAAAGCAGTCTGTTTTCCTTCGTTTTGAATTGTTCTGTTTAAAAGTAGACATTTCAAGCTTTCTATATATTTCTCAGGTCTGTGAGGCAAGTAGCATAGCCTACCTTACGCTGAGTCTCGGTTCATTTGGGAGATAAGAGTCCAGTTCTCTCGCCCGCGCCTCCGTGTCATGATTATCTATTTTCTACTATATTTACTTCTTATTTATTAAATCCAGATGAAACATTGATTAAAATTAAGATACAATTAATAAAAAAACTAAATTCACTTTAAAGAAAGGCTTTGTGCTTTCTGTTTGAGGTCTCTGTGAAATTTTTAAAGTCGCTTTCAGAGCAGTCATGTCCGTAATGGAGAACTGTCACGCCCGTAACATTGTTTTGTTTTTGTTTTTTTTGTTTTGTTTTTTCACATAAATGCGAACACGAAAAATAAAATAAAAATAATATTTTATGTTCTGTGGAGGCCGGTCTTTATTCATCCGGTGGGTATATATCTTTTGGTTTGCACAGATTACTAAAAAATATTTTGACACCTAAAAGTTAAAGATTTTTTGTGTCACGTCACATGTGTATTTCCCTCATATTATAAAACGCATGTGTAGACTGATATTTTTCTAATGTCTTGACTCCTTTCAGACGTTTCAAAATATTGGTATTAAATGCATTTTCTGAGAATTTATATTTCAAGTTTTGACTGCAAATGTCACGTCCATAACACTGGAAGTGCCCAATTTTAACGAATTTATCCTCAACTAGTTTTTGTGGTGTAGGTCTACGTATTTTATTATGTTAACTTAAGTAATACTAATAGTAATTTAAATAGGCTATGTGGTAGCCCTACATCTTACACATCGTGGAAACAAAATAAGAATGGAAACTAAAATATAGTAGTATCGCGTACATTCAGCATACATTCTATCAGCTGCAGTTCTGGCGCCTCAGTCCCAATACTGTAAAACTCGATGTACATATTCACATCACATGTTAATGCAGCGGTAGAGTTACACTCACAGGACACTGTGCACTTATTCGCAATCACAAAAGTTCATTATTTGCTCGTGCTTTAAAGCTTTGCCGGGTAAACAATTCATTGGCATTCTGTTCTGACATGATGCACTTTTTCTAAGCGCGAACTGAAGTGCGCGCGCACTGTCAAACAGCGCCAAACTGGATTTTTGTTGGGTCAGACCCATCTGATATCGAAGGGGGGCTGATAACGCGAGATCAACATGGAGCTAAATGGAAAAAAATAGCACCAAACAAGCCACTTTGAAATGTTGCTGTTTTCATGAATATAAAAGTTGGGTGACCCTCCCCTAGACTAAAAAAAGTTGGATGACCCTCCCCTCAACATAGAATAAAAAGACATGACCCTCCCCTATTTTCCTCCGGTGGCCCCTTCCATAAATACCGAACGGTCCCTAATTGAAATTCAATATGAAACATAGTGCAGTAAAAAAGTATGACATTATGCTTTGGAATGTTGTGAAGTAAAAGTTTTCCAAAGAAAAACACTCTGATAAAGTACAGACACTTTTAAAAATTTACTTAAGCAGAGTAAAAATACTTCACTACTGTCTGCCTCTGCTGTGCACAATTTAAGTAGCCAAATTCCTTTAAAAATGACCAACTGTTTGTCTAAAATTTGTTTTCTTTACCTTGTCCATTGTCAGTGTGTGGCAAAGCACGTTTCAACACAAGGATAGTGGGGGGACTGAATGCACCTGCTGGGGCTTGGCCATGGCAGGTCAGCCTTCATAGGAGCGGGAGACATTTTTGTGGTGGATCCCTCATCAACAATCAATGGGTTCTGACAGCAGCTCACTGCTTTAACAGGTAATTATAATAAACCAACCCTTGCAATTATTTAAAAAACAAACATTCATTCAATTGATGTGGAGAATGCTTAAAACTTCCTTTTCTATCATATTCCAGTGTTTCAACCTCTGGCCTAATTGTGTACCTGGGCCGACAGACTCAGGAAGGAACAAATGCAGATGAGGTGTCCATAGGTGTCTCTAGGATCATAAAACACCCAAACTACGATAGCAGCACTAACGATAACGACATCACTCTTCTGCAACTGGCTTCACCAGTGAATTTTACTGACTTTATCAGTCCGGTCTGTCTGGCTTCCTCAAACAGTGTGTTCTTCAACCGAACCTCCAGCTGGGTCACAGGATGGGGAACGATTCATTCAAGCAGTACGTATTTAATTTAACTAACCTCGATGAGAGTCACAGGATACTGTACTATCGCAATAGTTGACGTATATTTTATCATTTTATGTGTTTCTCAGCTCCCCTGCCTTCACCGCAAACTCTACAGGAAGTGGATGTGCCTATTGTTGGAAACAGGCAGTGTAAGTGTCTTTATAGTGTCTCAACAATCACAGACAACATGATATGTGCTGGACTATTGGAAGGGGGCAAAGACTCCTGTCAGGTAACAACTCCTATACTTCTGTTTGTGTTACTTCATATAGTTTTAATGTGCTGCTGATATTGCATTTGCGACAGACCACTCCATTGGAGGTATAGCCTCGCAACCCTTCACCGTTCCTCCGTCAAGGGTAGTGAGGGGGGAAAGCTATTCGGGCAGTTTCTGGCAGAGAAAGGTGCCGTCCACTACCTGGTAAGCTCTCCATGCACTTCGGGAAAGAAAGACACTGGGGCGGTGAGCTGAGAACCAGTGCCGGAGCACACAGGGGAATGACCGCGGCAACACTGAACAGTGAACTGAAACAGTGAAGCACTCACTTTTTCGCCCTCTAACCAGCCGTCAACAACACAGAAAATTGATGCTGTTAAAACAGCAGTTGAGAGCTCAAAGCTCGCGATCACCGCTGCACTCACACTGCACTGGGAGAGTCTTCACAGAAGAACACCGACACACTCGCTCGTTGTAAACAACAGCACTCTTCAGAGACATCGAAGTCGATCGGCTCTGAAGCGAAAGACAAGTGGTGCGTGCATCCGCTTCCGTGTTTATACCCGAGCTGCGGGGCGGAGCGCGAGATGCAATTCACGCACGCCAATGTACATTGGCTCATTTTAACAATACTCGATAACGATAACAGGCTCCCTAAGCGTATCGTATCAGTCGTAACGTACGACCACGTCGAACGTGAGCGACTGAAAGGAAACTTCCCTGCACAGTCAATGACTTAGTATATTGTATTTGATATTAGTTTTGCAAGCAGAAATGTAATATATATATATATATATATATATATATATATTGTTTGTGCTGTGATGAAGAAGACGTGAGATTGTTTTATAGACCAGAGCTTTTGAAACTTTTTAATGCCAATGGCCCCCAAATATTATGATCCCCTTCCAAAGGCAGCCAAACATTTTTATATTTTCATAAAAGACCCAAGTATACTGTGTGAGAAACGTCTCAGGTTACGACTGTAACCTATGTTCCCTGAGAACAGGGAACGAGACACTGCGTCGAATGACGCTTTGGGGAACGCCTCAGGCGTGACAGGTGTCTGAAATCACTATCAAATCACGGCAATCATAATGACCGGCGACAGCCCGTGAATCATTAACGTGAATGATTAACGTGCGACCTGCAAATATAAAAGGGCACCTTGCAAACATGACAAACACCTTATCGTCTGAAGGGACTGTTTGGTAGGCAGGCCCCGAGGCATGGCAAGGAGACGCAGTGTCTCGTTCCCTGTTCTCAGGGAACATAGGTTACAGTCGTAACCTGAGACGTTCCCTTTCGAAAGGGAACTCGCACTGCGTCGAATGACGCTTTTGGGAACGATATACCAACGCCACCATGCTAAGGGGAGTGCCTGCCAGGCGGCAGTGACAACTGTCAGAACCAGCAAATTCAAATGAAACGCTAGAACCACTCACCCTCAGGTCACACTAGGCTGTCAGTGACAGCACTCCCTACGGTCATAGCCCAAGCTATATGATACCACAGAAAACCTCCATAAACATAGTTTAGTGAAAGGTCTACCTGGGCCTGCTCCAGGGCCTAGGAGCACAACTTCAATCTTAGAAGGGGTCCTATCTAGGGAATGTGGCTAGGGAACCCAAGGGAACCTCAGCCAGTCACTATTCAGGGGAACGTCCCACCTGAAATGCCACCAGGCAGGCCTGACCTGGTGTCACAACATAAGACACTACAGTCTGGCCACTTCCTGTCTTTCTGAAGACAGAGCCTCTGGACACTCGCCTTTAGGAAGGCATCCAACCCGAAGAACTGCGAAGCAGGCAGTGAACCACTCGGCCCGGATCTCAGAGACGGGATATCCTGGAGAGTATGACTCAGCATAGTGCTTAACAAACTCGATCCCTGGATCGACCCAGTGTTTGTGTTTCAAAACACTGAGGAGGCCTGTGAGGGCCTAAGGACTGATCTATCTGGGAGGCCTCAAGAGAGGCCTACGACCGACTGACCAGACTCAGGAGACCACATACTCATAATGACCCTCAGAGAGGGGAGCATAAAATCTACCTGATAGGCAACCAGGCTGTAGCATGATAAAGAGGTTCCAGGAGGGAACCCGTAGCAGAGAATAAAAAACTTGGGTCGAGCCAGGGCACAAGCTCACCTGCGGCAGCTGTCTGATAAGGACTGCTAAACTGATAGTAAGCGGCCACTAGCTTACAAAACCCAGCATCACTGTGAAACTACTCTCAGGGAGACCTGGAGAGGCCTACTACCTGACAGCCACAGTATGTGGGAGCTCACCTACAAAGAGGCCTGGTGAGGCCTACTATCTGATAACCAGATAACCACCCTAAGTGGAAGCTTAACGTAAGTTGGAACTCAACTTCAGGGAGGCCTGGTGAGGCCTGCAACCTGATAACACCATACCTGGAAACTACAGTGTGTGGGAGCTCGTTCTACTATCTGACAGCCAAGACATGAGGGAGCTCAACTTCAGGGAGGCCTGGTGAGGCCTACAAGCTCATAGTTCAACAACGGGAATTCAATTCCAGGGAGGCCTGTGGGGCCTGCCACCTAGTAACCACAGTATGTGGGAATAAACCCTCAGGGAGACCACCTTCAGGGAGGCCTGAAGAGGCCTACTACCTGAAAACAGTCTAACAGCTGGAAACTAAGAGCCCTAAATCTGGGTGCTTACAGTCCCAGGGCGGCCTGCTAAGGCCTGCCAGACTGGGCTACATGGTGACTACTGCTGGGGACTCGCCTAACAGGGAGGCCTGGTCGGGCCTACTAGCTGATAGCGAGTCTATTCTGCTACTTTAACGAACACTGCTGGAAGCATACCAAATTAAAAAAACTTATCTATAGTTTTTTTCCCTAATGTATGTTCCACAATGTTGGGACCCACCTCCGAGGAGGCCTGTTAAGGCCTACTACTCGGCAGCGAGCCTTCCGCCAGAACTACCAGGGCCAACCAACAAAGGTGAGCTGGCCTAGGAGCCCTTTTGGGGGCTACCCGGTCAAGGAGGCCTGCTGGGGCCTACTACCTAACCATGCAGCATTCGTGGCATAAAACTGTTACTACAGCGCTTACAGCATCCTGGTACCTAATCACATTGCCAAAGGCAGTGTACTCAGCAAAAAGCAATACCCTTACAGCAGGGGAGTACAACATACGCCACTCTGCCTAGTGGAGGCCCCACTTTAAGGGCCTACCTACTATATGCATGGGCGTCAGCTCATGGCAATGCTCTGGCTTCAAGGGAGCGGAGTTCAAAAAGACCGGAATGAAATGCAGTTAGAACTCCCTGCTCAACCGGAGCCATCGTGGTGTGAGGTAGAAAAAACAGAGCTGAGAATGGAATACTCAAAACTACCCTGAGTTAGCGGGGGAGTAAACCATATGCCCCTGAAAAATCAGACAGGCAGCGGGCCTGCAAATGGCTCCAAAGGGTGACAGGGATTTGTCCTGTGCCCAGCCTAGGGGAGCGGGGGCTTGCCTACAAGCCAACCAACTTTCACCCCTCGTTCGAGCAGTTCAGCTCAACGGGCTGAGTGGAGCCAGCTCTAGAGGCCTAACCACAAGTAGCTCTGTTCGGCATGGTCTGGCAAACTATCACATCGCAGAGCGAAAGACAGCCTAACCCTGCCTGAAGGATCATACCTCAACTACCACCCTGCATTACTCTATCACCCCTGAATGCAGTGAAAGGGGCGGGTCTTGGCCAACAACTCCCATTTAAGGGAGGAGGCTGAAATAAAGGGGAGGAAGCCTAACACCTGTATGAGTGCGGCAGATATACTTAGCAGAACGCCTCCAATACCCCTAGCATAGCCTAGTCCAGCTACAGAGGCGGCCCGGGTGAGGGCCGACCTACAAGCATAGATCTACCTGAGGGCTCGGAGGAGCCACAGCCTACTAGATTGAGAGGCTGTGAAACACTCAACCTACTGAAACCATAGAGCTCAGGGGAGCGAAGTACTCAGGATACCACTGTCACAAACCGATAGGTAGGACATAAGATCTATCTGAAGCGCCAGCGTCAGTCTAAACCTAAAGCAAAAAAACTCTTTTTTTTTTTTTTTTTTTAGGAAGACCAACTACTCTACCCCTGGGTGGCTAAAAGCCCTGAGGCTAAAATAGAAATGAGTGGTGGCCCACCACGCATATACAATATTATGACAGGAAGGCCATCACCTACTCAGCATGGGAGCCAAAACTTTTTTTGAGCTTCTCCCTAAATCGTTCTAGCCACAAGCTGGGGGGAGGCTTCAGGGCCCTGAAGTCCAATACCTTACCTCATTGCTCCTCTAGGAATGACCCCCTAGGTCTATACAGGGAACAAGGTCTGTAGAGAAATACAAATCAGTGTTAGTATACACACAGACATTTTTAAAAACCAACCAGTTCACCTGCGGCGTGCGGAGTGAAGACTCGCCAGAGAGTTCTTTATGAACCTGTGGTCCATCACTTTACATGCCTGAAAGAGGCGCTCTCACCAACCAAGCCGAGGCGGGCCATCAGAACTTTGTTCTCATCATAGGCCCAGCCCCAGGCCTGGTGTAAGAAACGCCTGGGGAGTCGGGAAAAAGAGGAGAGGCTGGGATAGTAACCGCCCTCCGGGAGATGATCCATCACTAACGCTGTGAGCGTTTGTACTGGATCACCTCCCTTAGATCCTTCTTTTTCCTGCGGGAGTCACGCCTCCTCTGTGACCTGCTCCTACATGGAGGGGGTGCACGAGAGGCGACACTAGCTCTCTAGCCCCGTCTACGGCCCTCAGGTCGTGAAGGGCCAGGCTCTCCCGCCTGTCTGGGCTCGGACCCGGATCTCAGCGGTATACAGGTCCTAAATGCCGCTGAGCGCGCCTTCGCCTCCCTGAACTTTCCGACCACCGCCTCCACAGAGGTGCCAAAAAGTTCAGAGGGCGAAACCGGTGCATCAAGGAGAAAGGCCTTCTCTTTCTCCCCGATGCCAGCCAGGTTCAACCACAGATGCCTCTCCGTGGCCACCATTGCCGCCATCGAACGACCGATCGCAGCGGCAGTATGTTTAGTGGCCCGGAGAGCAAGATCTGTGGTGCGGCGCAGCTCAGCCACCGCCTCAGGGGACAGCCCTGCCCCCTGGTCGAGATCCCCCAGCAGGTCGGCCTGGTACGCCTGCAACACCGCCATAGTGTGCAGGGCAGCACCGGCCTGACCCGCTGCCGTGTATGCTCTGCCATTCAGACGCGCTGTGGTCTTGAGCGGTCTGGATGGCAGGGCTGGAGCACTCAGCGTCGACGCCCGCCCAGACACGAGATGGTTCGCAAACGTCTCGTCAATGGGCGGCATCGACACATACCCATACTCGCCGATCCCTTCAACATCAGCGAAACTAGCCCGCTGATGTCGGTGGATCCGAGCAGAGTATGGGTTCTTCCATGCCCTCTCGATCTCTGTATGGAGATCGGGAAGAAATGGAAGGCTCGCCTGAGCTGGTGGTCTATGGCCGGGGAGAAATCGATCGCCCAGCCTGCCACGAACAACTTCTCCCCTAACGCGCCGCCATGGCAGTTGCAACCTGTCAGTGGCGCGTTCCATTACATCCAGCAGCTCAGCATACACGGGGCAGGGTGGCTGAGAGGGTTCAGGGTCCACCTGAATGACCTCCTCATCATCCATCACCTGCCCGTCCTGAAGAGCATCTGTTGCAGGAATAGTCGGAGAAAAATCCTCTTCGTCATCCACCTGCAACTCACCCTCGTCATCCGCCGAATCATCTGAGAGGTTAACACCCCTCTCAAGGCGATCGGCGAGATCCCTCTGGGAACCCCATGACGCGAGTCGCCGCTCTGCCTCAGCGCGAGCGGGACCTGAGCCACGAGGTACAGATGGTGAGCCCTCCTCACTCGAGAAGAGGGCTAGACGAGAGCGGAGCGTTTTCAAAGCAAAACGCTCACAGTTTGCACAGACGGCTCCCTCAAGAGCCGCCTGTGCGTGCTCTTTGCCCAGACAGAGAACGCACAGTTCGTGTGTATCACCCGGCGTCAAATACCTTGGGCACGGATCTGCACACTTCCTGAAGCTTCCAGCCTTCTCCGTGCGTTTCATATTCTTTCTTTGCCGACTTTTTTCCAGCGATAATCAAACAGACAGTCCCTGAAGACGAAAAGATGTTTGTCATGTTTGCAAGGCGCCCTTTTATATTTGCAGGTCGCACGTTAATCATTCACGTTAATGATTCACGGGCTGTCGCCAGTCATTATGATTGCCGTGATTTGATAGTGATTTCAGACACCTGTCACGCCTGAGGCGTTCCCCAAAGCGTCATTCGACGCAGTGCGAGTTCCCTTTCGAAAGGGAACTGTGTGGTATAAAGGCAATATTTTGTTTGCAAAATTAAATAATTGGTTTTTATACAGCTAGGTGAAATTAACTCATAACTGAAAATTGCAACTGAAAAATTAAGAAGTTGATAAGGACGATCCCCCATTCCTTAAATATAAATACAGCTATATATACAGTATATTCATACAATACTATAATACCACATAATATGTGAGAAAAAGTATGATTTTGTAGTTGGCAAAAATAAATAATTGGCTTTTATATTGTTAGTTTACTAAAGCTAATGCAAAATTTGAAAAATATCATCTGGAAAATATTGTATTAAGCTTTTTTACTTACATTTTGTAAAATCTTTTTCCCCCTCATTTTCCTCTCACTTTCCCCCCTAAAATATTCTTTACTTTTTTGTTTGAAAACCCCTGGTATAGACACACGTGTGTGTGGTCATTGTCTTGTTGTAGTTTTCATGTGACAAGTCTTCCAACCATAACAGTATAATTTTCAATGACGAGTGTTGATCGTCCATAAAAAGAGAAGCACTAAAATCTTCAGGACATTTCCTAACATAAGACTGACTTGACGCTTTAAACATGCAATAACAAGGATGTCATCTTCCCATTATTCCTTCATATTATATATAACAGCTGTGAACTACAACTGGAATAGATGTGTAGAACAGATTACTTGGCATGTCACTAACCTGTTCTTCATCCTACAGGGTGACTCTGGAGGTCCTATGGTCAGCAAACAGGGTTCGGTCTGGATCCAGTCTGGAGTTGTGAGCTTTGGCATAGGTTGTGCTGAACCCAACTTACCTGGTGTGTATGCCAGAGTTTCTAAGTACCAGAACTGGATCAATGAGCATATCACCACCAACCAGCCAGGCTTCATTACGTTCACCTCCAATGGTACTGACAGTGACCTGAGCACCAGCTGTACTGATGTGCCTGCCATTACGACAACTACTGCCCCCCCAACTACAACTGTCCCAAGTGAGGTTCCTTCAAGTTATAAGATCCTGAATAAAACATGCATACATTGTTCACTTGGCAACTTGTCCAAGGACTTTTGTGGATTAAAAGTGTACTTGATTTCAAAGTGTTTTTACTTAAAGGGGAACTTGGTAACTCTAGCCATTTCTTCGCTGATTTTCAATTTTGTTGTTGCATGTTTTCTCAGTGAGTATCATAGAACATTGACATGTACATTTTGTATTGTGTTATCAACCATAAGCCGTAACAGGGGGTGGGCGGATGAAGTTAGCAAACATTGCCACTTATTCTTATCTTCCTCTCCCTCACCTCCTCCGCCGAGAACTGTCTCTTTGGTCTTTTCGCTGGAACATCTGAAGAGTGATCCATCGTCACTTGTTCTTATAGCTAGCCGGCGTGGCTAACCGGTATTGAGGGGGCGAGTGTGTTTATGTCGAATTGCCGTAAAGCAGTTCATGTTTCTCACTCGTTCCCGCTTCTCACGAAACTTCCTATTTCCAACTAACCTGGACGTTAGTCCCCATGTTGCAAGGTTGGTTTTCCGCCTGGGAACGCTGGGGGGAGTGGGGAAAGTCACCATTCTCACCAAAACAGGTTATTTAACCATCCAAATGATTTCTAAACGGTTTTATTAAGTTGAAATAGTTGCCAAGTTCCCCTTTAAATTCAGGTAAACACATATTTATATTGCTAGTGAAGGACATTCATGTAGTCATATTCAAGCAAGGTGAAAGAGGCACAGGGCTCCAGACCCAATGCGACAAATAAAATAGCTACAATAATTTAAAATGCATTCAAAATTAGCAACACTTTCATCAGATATCATCATTTCATTAGAGTTCCTAAATGCAACAATGAACAAACAAATTACTTATGAACCAGTTCATTTTAATACGCCAGTAAAAAGTATTAATGAAAAAGCATAATGCTTATGACTTCAGACTTAGTATAATAATAAATACTATATACTATAATGTATAATATGTATAATATACACTTACGGTGTGCTGAGATACTACTGAAAATTCATGATCCTAACCTTCACCTCCTTGCTGAAATATCAGCTGGCCAGACAGCGATTCATCTTTTCTGTATCATTTAAATACTGATGTCTGGGAACTAGAGGTTTGACAGTGGTGAAGTATTTTTTACTTTAGTCAAGTACATTTTTCAAGTGTCTGTACTTTATCAGTGTTTTTCTCTGGAAAACTTTTACTTCACACCATTCCAAATCATAATGTCGTACTTTTTACTGCACTACATTTCATAAATAAAAGTCCATGGTCTATTTTTTTTTTTTTTTTTTTTACCTTTGATACTTAAGAACATTAGAAGTTGTGTACTTTCTTGCTTGTACTCAAGTAAAACTTTAATTTGCTTTTACTTGAGAAAAAAAAGAAAGACCTAGATTTCCAATGTACTGTAATTAAGTATTAAATGAAATTCAATATGAAACATAGTGCAGTAAAAAGTATGACATTATGCTTTGGAATGTTGTGAAGTAAAAGTTTTCCAAAGAAAAACACTCTGATAAAGTACAGACACTTTTAAAACTTTACTTAAGCAGAGTAAAAATACTTCACTACTGTCTGCCTCTGCTGTGCACAATTTAAGTAGCCAAATTCCATTAAAAATGACCAACTGTTTGTCTAAAATGTGTTTTCTTTACCTTGTCCATTGTCAGTGTGTGGCAAAGCACGTTTCAACACAAGGATAGTGGGGGGACTGAATGCACCTGCTGGGGCTTGGCCATGGCAGGTCAGCCTTCATAGGAGCGGGAGACATTTTTGTGGTGGATCCCTCATCAACAATCAATGGGTTCTGACAGCAGCTCACTGCTTTAACAGGTAATTATAATAAACCAACCCTTGCAATTATTTAAAAAATAAAATCATTCAATTGATGTGGAGAATGCTTAAAACTTCCTTTTCTATCATATTCCAGTGTTTCAACCTCTGGCCTAATTGTGTACCTGGGCCGACAGACTCAGGAAGGAACAAATGCAGATGAGGTGTCCATAGGTGTCTCTAGGATCATAAAACACCCAAACTACGATAGCAGCACTAACGATAACGACATCACTCTTCTGCAACTGGCTTCGCCAGTGAATTTTACTGACTTTATCAGTCCGGTCTGTCTGGCTTCCTCAAACAGTGTGTTCTTCAACCGAACCTCCAGCTGGGTCACAGGATGGGGAACGATTCATTCAAGCAGTACGTATTTAATTTAACTAACCTCGATGAGAGTCACAGGATACTGTACTATCGCAATAGTTGACGTATATTTTATCATTTTATGTGTTTCTCAGCTCCCCTGCCTTCACCGCAAACTCTACAGGAAGTGGATGTGCCTATTGTTGGAAACAGGCAGTGTAAGTGTCTTTATAGTGTCTCAACAATCACAGACAACATGATATGTGCTGGACTATTGGAAGGGGGCAAAGACTCCTGTCAGGTAACAACTCCTATACTTCTGTTTGTGTTACTTCATATAGTTTTAATGTGCTGCTGATATTGCATTTGCGACAGACCACTCCATTGGAGGTATAGCCTCGCAACCCTTCACCGTTCCTCCGTCAAGGGTAGTGAGGGGGGAAAGCTATTCGGGCAGTTTCTGGCAGAGAAAGGTGCCGTCCACTACCTGGTAAGCTCTCCATGCACTTCGGGAAAGAAAGGCACTGGGGCGGTGAGCTGAGAACCAGTGCCGGAGCACACAGGGGAATGACCGCGGCAACACTGAACAGTGAACTGAAACAGTGAAGCACTCACTTTTTCGCCCTCTAACCAGCCGTCAACAACACAGAAAATTGATGCTGTTAAAACAGCAGTTGAGAGCTCAAAGCTCGCGATCACCGCTGCACTCACACTGCACTGGGAGAGTCTTCATAGAAGAACACCGACACACTCGCTCGTTGTAAACAACAGCACTCTTCAGAGACATCGAAGTCGATCGGCTCCGAAGCGAAAGACAAGTGGTGCGTGCATCCGCTTCCGTCTTTATACCCGAGCTGCGGGGCGGAGCGCGAGATGCAATTCACGCACGCCAATGTACATTGGCTCATTTGAACAATACTCGAAGATGACAGGCTCCCTAAGCGTGATCTCAATCAGTCGAAACGTACGACCACGTCGAACGTGACTCGTGAGCGACTAAAAGGGAACTTCCCTGCACAGTCAATGACTTAGTATATTATATTTTATATTAGTTTTACAAGCAGAAATGTAATATATATATATATATATTGTTTGTACTGTGATGAAGAAGACGTGAGATTGTTTTATAGACCAGGGCTTTTGAAACTTTTTAATGCCAATGGCCCCCAAATATTATGATCCCCTTCCAAAGGCAGCCAAACATTTTTATATTTTCATAAAAGACCCAAGTATACTGTGTGAGAAACTGTGTGGTATAAAGGCAATATTTTGTTTGCAAAATTAAATAATTGGTTTTTATACAGCTAGGTGAAATTAACTCATAACTGAAAATTGCAACTGAACAATGAAGAAGTTTACAGATGAACAGATAAGGACGATCCCCCATTCCTTAAATATAAATACAGCTATATGTACAGTATATTCATACAATACTATAATACCACATACTATGTGAGAAAAAGTGTGATTTTGTTGTTGGCAAAAATAAATAATTGGCTTTTATATTGTTAGTTTACTAAAGCTAATGCAAAATTTGAAAAATATTCTCTGGAAAATATTGTATTAAGTTTTTTTACTTACATTTTGTAAAATATTTCCCCCCCTCATTTTCCTCTCACTAGAATATTCTTTACTTTTTTGTTTGAAAACCCCTGGTATAGACACACGTGTGTGTGGTCATTGTCTTGTTGTAGTTTTCATGTGACAAGTCTTCCAACCATAAAAGTATTATTTTCAATGACGAGTGTTGATCCTCCATAAAAAGAGAAGCACTAAAATCTTCAGGACATTTCCTAACATAAGACTGACTTGACGCTTTAAACATGCAATAACAAGGATGTCATCTTCCCATTATTCCTTCATATTATATATAACAGCTGTGAACTACAACTGGAATAGATGTGTAGAACAGATTACTTGGCATGTCACTAACCTGTTCTTCATCCTACAGGGTGACTCTGGAGGTCCTATGGTCAGCAAACAGGGTTCGGTCTGGATCCAGTCTGGAGTTGTGAGCTTTGGCATAGGTTGTGCTGAACCCAACTTACCTGGTGTGTATGCCAGAGTTTCTAAGTACCAGAACTGGATCAATGAGCATATCACCACCAACCAGCCAGGCTTCATTACGTTCACCTCCAATGGTACTGACAGTGACCTGAGCACCAGCTGTACTGATGTGCCTGCCATTACGACAACTACTGCCCCTCCAACTACAACTGTCCCAAGTGAGGTTCCTTCAAGTTATAAGATCCTGAATAAAACATGCATACATTGTTCACTTGGCAACTTGTCCAAGGACTTTTGTGGATTAAAAGTGTACTTGATTTCAAAGTGTTTTTACTTAAAGGGGAACTTGGTAACTCTAGCCATTTCTTCGCTGATTTTCAATTTTGTTGTCGCATGTTTTCTCAGTGAGTATCATAGAACATTGACATGTACATTTTGTATTGTGTTATCAACCATAAGCCGTAACAGGGGGTGGGCGGATGAAGTTAGCAAACATTGCCACTTATTCTTATCTTCCTCTCCCTCACCTCCTCCGCCGAGAACTGTCTCTTTGGTCTTTTCGCTGGAACATCTGAAGAGTGATCCATCGTCACTTGTTCTTATAGCTAGCCGGCGTGGCTAACCGGTATTGAGGGGGCGTGTGTGTTTATGACGAATTGCCGTAAAGCAGTTCATGTTTCTCACTCGTTCCTGCTTCTCACGAGACTTCCTATTTCCAACTAACCTGGACGTTAGTCCCCATGTTGCAAGGTTGGTTTTCCGCCTGGGAACGCTGGGGGGAGCGGGGAAAGTCACCATTCTCACCAGAACAGGTTATTTAACCATCCAAATGATTTCTAAACGGTTTTATTAAGTTGAAATAGTTGCCAAGTTCCCCTTTAAATTCAGGTAAACACATATTTATATTGCTAGTGAAGGACATTCATGTAGTCATATTCAAGCAAGGTGAAAGAGGCACAGGGCTCCAGACCCAATGCGACAAATAAAATAGCTACAATAATTTAAAATGCATTCAAAATTAGCAACACTTTCATCAGATATCATCATTTCATTAGAGTTCCTAAATGCAACAATGAACAAACAAATTACTTATGAACCAGTTCATTTTAATACGCCAGTAAAAAGTATTAATGAAAAAGCATTATGCTTGTGACTTCAGACTTAGTATAATAATAATAAATACTATATGGGCCATTCTACAGAATTGGTGCAAACTGCTGTCCCTCATCCAAAAAACACATTTGAAAAGCATTTAATTATTAAAATCTTAGATGTTTACTAAGATCCTTCAATTATCTATTGAAACCCACAATAATATTTAAGATATCAGTAAGCTTTATATATATA
Organism: Squalius cephalus; assembly: GCF_949319135.1. NCBI lineage: Eukaryota > Metazoa > Chordata > Actinopteri > Cypriniformes > Leuciscidae > Squalius > Squalius cephalus. Next base: position 55,217,913 of record NC_137122.1, on the reverse strand, counting down.
AAATCATAATTTATGGGCTACTTTCAATTAGGAGGTGGCTGTCCCAAACCCTAACCCCTAAATTTCAACTTGTGAAAATGATATTGAATAATTTTTTGCAAATTTTTCCATTCTTGTTTTAAAAAAAATATATATATATATTTTTTTTTTAAATGAAGTTAAAAAAATATTTATTTTATATTTTATTTTTAAATCATGAAACTTTATCTAAAAAAAACATGTCCCGCATTTTCATGTCACTACCAAAACAGTGAATGTTGTAGTCCATTGGCTGAGACTGATTTTAACCACACTCCTACATTTTTGATCAGGAAATATTCCTGTGTCCCTCTCTCTCATGTGCTATATGGTGAGTAGATTGATCCCATCATTTTGAGGTAAATGTGTTCTAAAGTCTAAAAATCTGTGTGTAACTTTAAGGAATGTCACTACCAAACTCATTTTTTCTGCTATTGAGAAATTTTTTTGGGATGTTATTCCATAAAATTTAGTTGTTATATGTGTTCAACTGTTCTGACCAGTGATGGCTAACCATGTGCTGATTAGCATCTTCGAGCTAGGCTCAAAAGTTATCTAAAATTGTCACTACCAAAACAGTCACAACCGAAACATTTTCTTGAAGTTTCGGTTGTGACATTGTTTTGGTAGTGACAAAAGGGAACACATAATCCTTTATTTGGAGGAATAAACTACATTTTAGTACAGTTATGCAAATAATTACTACTGTAGTATGTTTTAGTAGTGTTTTAGTATGCAATATTCTGTTAAAATTCTGTAATGTGATGAGGTTACAATTACTTAAGGTTGCAGTCCATGATACTAGCTTAGGTGTAAGGTTGTTGTCAGTAATGTTAATTTCTATGATTAACTTGGCAAGGAGAATGACATAAAACACCAACATGCCTAAAAAAAATAGAAAAACTACAACAGAGAGACAGAGAGAATACAAACAAAGGTTGAGGGAAGACCCAGTGAAGTACGAGGAATACTTAAGGAAAGAAAATGAAAGAAATAAGAAACGAAGGGAAGAAGGAAAGTTGAAGAGTATCAGTGAATTATCTGACAGGGAGCAAAGACATGTCAGAAAAGCATGGAGGAAAAGACAGAAAAGACACAGGATGATGGTGAAAAGACAAAAAGAGATGGAGACATTTTGCAGGGCTTCCACACCACCTAGCACTTCCAGTGAGGGTGATCAGACACCAGTACACACACACACACACACACACACACACACACACACACACACACACACACACACACACACACACACACACAGACAGAGAGTTCAGTGGTTCTGGAGATTTATCTGAATGACTCATAAACAAAATGTTGAAAATGTGAAAATAAAACAAAGTGGTTCTGAGTCTACATTGTAAGTTGTTGTTTTTTTAGGAAGAAAAATCTATGAGCATACCTCTTCTCACTTGCACCTCAAGACCCAAAATATAGAATAGCTCTAGGTGTTCTTATAAGATATTTACTGTCAGATGTGTGTCTGCTATATGTACTGACTGCATATGTGCATCATAGTTATTTATTTATATTAACATAAAATGTGGACAGTCTGATTCAGCCATGGCAAACTAATTTTCACTACCAAAACATTACTGTCACTACCAAAAATGTGCAGTCACTACCGTAACATGGGATGTTTTGTCAAAAATAAAGTATATTGAATTATCAACTAAGATGTTATGATAGTGTTTGGTTCAATGCATATTAATACTAATGAATCCTTAACTTTGAAATCAGTACGATAAACTTTATGCCTTCTACAAAGAAAGATTGGGTTCAAAATACAACAAATCTCATAAATCACACTTAAAATATTATTAAAATTATAATCTTTATTGATTTAACCAGTAAAAATATTTTTTAAAAATAGAAAAAATATATATTTATAAGGTAGATGTAAACAAAATCTTAATAGGTCATTATAAGCCTTCTTAATAAATTATTTAATATTGTGTTTCGGTAGTGACAAATTTGGGGAGAAGGAAAATATTCCAGCATTTTCTGAAAATACAATATGAGAATTAACTGCACAATTACTAGAAAAGCATACCTTGGATATTATACAATTTGCATACATGCAAAATTTGTGGGAAAAAACAAAAAAATTTCAAGATGTTTCCAACTCTGACTTTGCACCAATTCTGTAGAATGGCCCATATACTATAATGTATAATATGTAAATATACACTTACGGTGTGCTGAAATACTACTGAAAATTCATGATCCTAACCTTCACCTCCTTGCTGAAATATCAGTTGGCCAGACAGCGATTCATCTTTTCTGTATCATTTAAATACTGATGTCTGGGAACTAGAGGTTTGACAGTGGTGAAGTATTTTTTACTTTAGTCAAGTACATTTTTCAAGTGTCTGTACTTTATCAGTGTTTTTCTCTGGAAACTTTTACTTCACACCATTCCAAATCATAATGTCGTACTTTTTACTGCACTACATTTCATAAATAAAAGTCCATGGTCAATTTGTTTTATTTTTTTATTTTTTTTACCTTTGATACTTAAGAACATTAGAAGTTGTGTACTTTCTTGCTTGTACTCAAGTAAAACTTTCAATTGCTTTTACTTGAGAAAAAAAAGAAAGTACTAGATTTCCAATGTAATTAAGTATTAAATGAAATTCAATATGAAACATAGTGCAGTAAAAAGTACGACATTATGCTTTGGAATGTTGTGAAGTAAAAGTTTTCCAAAGAAAAACACTCTGATAAAGTACAGACACTTTTAAAACTTTACTTAAGCAGAGTAAAAATACTTCACTACTGTCTGCCTCTGCTGTGCACAATTTAAGTAGCCAAATTCCATTAAAAATGACCAACTGTTTGTCTAAAATTTGTTTTCTTTACCTTGTCCATTGTCAGTGTGTGGCAAAGCACGTTTCAACACAAGGATAGTGGGGGGACTGAATGCACCTGCTGGGGCTTGGCCATGGCAGGTCAGCCTTCATAGGAGCGGGAGACATTTTTGTGGTGGATCCCTCATCAACAATCAATGGGTTCTGACAGCAGCTCACTGCTTTAACAGGTAATTATAATAAACCAACCCTTGCAATCATTTTTTTTAAAAAATCATTCAATTGATGTGGAGAATGCTTAAAACTTCCTTTTCTATCATATTCCAGTGTTTCAACCTCTGGCCTAATTGTGTACCTGGGCCGACAGACTCAGGAAGGAACAAATGCAGATGAGGTGTCCATAGGTGTCTCTAGGATCATAAAACACCCAAACTACGATAGCAGCACTAACGATAACGACATCACTCTTCTGCAACTGGCTTCACCAGTGAATTTTACTGACTTTATCAGTCCGGTCTGTCTGGCTTCCTCAAACAGTGTGTTCTTCAACCGAACCTCCAGCTGGGTCACAGGATGGGGAACGATTCATTCAAGCAGTACGTATTTAATTTAACTAACCTCGATGAGAGATACTGTACTATCGCAATAGTTGACGTATATTTTATCATTTTATGTGTTTCTCAGCTCCCCTGCCTTCACCGCAAACTCTACAGGAAGTGGATGTGCCTATTGTTGGAAACAGGCAGTGTAAGTGTCTTTATAGTGTCTCAACAATCACAGACAACATGATATGTGCTGGACTATTGGAAGGGGGCAAAGACTCCTGTCAGGTAACAACTCCAATACTTCTGTTTGTGTTACTTCATATAGTTTTAATGTGCTGCTGATATTGCATTTGCGACAGACCACTCCATTGGAGGTATAGCCTCGCAACCCTTCACTGTTCCTCCGTCAAGGGTAGTGAGGGGGGAAAGCTATTCGGGCAGTTTCTGGCAGAGAAAGGTGCCGTCCACTACCTGGTAAGCTCTCCATGCACTTCGGGAAAGAAAGGCACTGGGGCGGTGAGCTGAGAACCAGTGCCGGAGCACACAGGGGAATGACCGCGGCAACACTGAACAGTGAACTGAAACAGTGAAGCACTCACTTTTTCGCCCTCTAACCAGCCGTCAACAACACAGAAAATTGATGCTGTTAAAACAGCAGTTGAGAGCTCAAAGCTCGCGATCACCGCTGCACTCACACTGCACTGGGAGAGTCTTCATAGAAGAACACCGACACACTCGCTCGTTGTAAACAACAGCACTCTTCAGAGACATCGAAGTCGATCGGCTCCGAAGCGAAAGACAAGTGGTGCGTGCATCCGCTTCCGTCTTTATACCCGAGCTGCGGGGCGGAGCGCGAGATGCAATTCACGCACGCCAATGTACATTGGCTCATTTGAACAATACTCGAAGATGACAGGCTCCCTAAGCGTGATCTCAATCAGTCGTAACGTACGACCACGTCGAACGTGAGCGACTGAAAGGGAACTTCCCTGCACAGTCAATGACTTAGTATATTATATTTTATATTAGTTTTACAAGCAGAAATGTAATATATATATATATATTGTTTGTACTGTGATGAAGAAGACGTGAGATTGTTTTATAGACCAGGGCTTCTGAAACTTTTTAATGCCAATGACCCCCAAATATTATGATCCCCTTCCAAAGGCAGCCAAACATTTTTATATTTTCATAAAAGACCCAAGTATACTGTGTGAGAAACTGTGTGGTATAAAGGCAATATTTTGTTTGCAAAATTAAATAATTGTTTTTTATACAGCTAGGTGAAATTAACTCATAACTGAAAATTGCAACTGAACAATGAAGAAGTTTACAGATGAACAGATAAGGACGATCCCCCATTCCTTAAATATAAATACAGCTATATATACAGTATATTCATACAATACTATAATACCACATACTATGTGAGAAAAAGTGTGATTTTGTTGTTGGCAAAAATAAATAATTGGCTTTTATATTGTTAGTTTACTAAAGCTAATGCAAAATTTGAAAAATATTCTCTGGAAAATATTGTATTAAGTTTTTTTACTTACATTTTGTAAAATCTTTCCCCCCCTCATTTTCCTCTCACTAGAATATTCTTTACTTTTTTGTTTGAAAACCCCAGGTATAGACACACGTGTGTGTGGTCATTGTCTTGTTGTAGTTTTCATGTGACAAGTCTTTCAACCATAACAGTATAATTTTCAATGACGAGTGTTGATCGTCCATAAAAAGAGAAGCACTAAAATCTTCAGGACATTTCCTAACATAAGACTGACTTGACGCTTTAAACATGCAATAACAAGGATGCCATCTTCCCATTATTCCTTCATATTATATATAACAGCTGTGAACTACAACTGGAATAGATGTGTAGAACAGATTACTTGGCATGTCACTAACCTGTTCTTCATCCTACAGGGTGACTCTGGAGGTCCTATGGTCAGCAAACAGGGTTCGGTCTGGATCCAGTCTGGAGTTGTGAGCTTTGGCATAGGTTGTGCTGAACCCAACTTACCTGGTGTGTATGCCAGAGTTTCTAAGTACCAGAACTGGATCAATGAGCATATCACCACCAACCAGCCAGGCTTCATTACGTTCACCTCCAATGGTACTGACAGTGACCTGAGCACCAGCTGTACTGATGTGCCTGCCATTACGACAACTACTGCCCCTCCAACTACAACTGTCCCAAGTGAGGTTCCTTCAAGTTATAAGATCCTGAATAAAACATGCATACATTGTTCACTTGGCAACTTGTCCAAGGACTTTTGTGGATTAAAAGTGTACTTGATTTCAAAGTGTTTTTACTTAAATTCAGGTAAACACATATTTATATTGCTAGTGAAGGACATTCATGTAGTCATTTTCAAGCATGAAATAGGCACAGGGCTCCAGACCCAATAGCAACAACAACAACAACAACAACAACAACAACAAAAAATAGCTACAATCATTTAAAACACATTCAAAATTAGCAACACTTTCATCAGATATCATCATTTCATTAGAGTTCCTAAATGCAACAATGAACAAACAAATTACTTATGAACCAGTTCATTTTAATGAGCCAGTCAAAAGTATTAATGAAAAAGCATTATGCTTGTGACTTCAGACTTAGGATAATAATAAACACTATATATTATATGTATATTATACACTTATGGTGTGCTGAAATACTACTGAAAATTCATGATCCTAACCTTCACCTCCTTGCTGAAATATCAGCTGGCCAGACAGCGATTCATCTTTTCTGTATCATTTAAATACTGATGTCTGGGAACTAGAGGTTTGACAGTATAGTGAAGTATTTTTACTATAGTCAAGTATTTAATTAAACTTAAATACTAAATAATACTTAAAAACTTAAATAATAATGAAAAACTTTCATTAAAAAGTACGACATTATGCTTTGAAATGTTGTGAAGTAAAAGTTTTCCAGAGAAAAATCCTCTGATAAAGTACAGACACTTGAAAAATGTACTTAAGCAGAGTAAAAAGCATAATCAAAGATCAAAGAAACATTTGACTGATAAAACCCGGCATCCATTGTCTTTCTCTCTGTTCCTGTAGCTGTAGTGTGTGGAAGTGCCAATCTGAACACCCGTTTAGGAGCAAGCAGCTCCCTTGTGTCTCCAGGCATATGGCCATGGATGGCCAGTCTGCAGTTTAACAACAGTCACGTTTGTGGAGGAACGCTAATTGCTGAACGGTTTGTCATGAGCTCTGCCAGCTGTTTTAACAGGTAATGGCACTTAAATATGAAAAAAAAAAAGGCCTTTTGATTAGAGAAATAAAAATTATTTGATTTAATGGAATTCTTTCAATGGAATTCTTAATTTTGTCCAGCTCCAACAATGCTTCTGATTGGTCCGTGATCCTGGGCCGTATAAATCAGAACGGCTCCAACCCCAATGAGGTCTCTATAAAAGTGGCGAATCTCACCATCAGCAATGCCTCAGGCGACAACGTTGCAGTCTTGCAGCTGGCCGTTGCACCAAACCTTACGAATTTCATTCAGTCTATATGTGTGGACGTGGGAGAGAATACCTTCAGCACTAATACTCAATGCTGGGTGGCAGGATGGAGCTTAGGAGCAGGAGGAGGTGTGTTTTGTGTGGTTCGAGTAAATCCTATGTAATGGGGATAAAATGTCCCCACAAAGACATTTTTGGTCCCCATGAGGAGAACAGCTTATAAATCATACTAAGTGATGTTTTTTGAAAATGTAAAATTGCAAGTAAAAATCATTTTGTACATGGAAAGTCCCCATAATACATGGAACCCGACGTGTGCATGTCCTGGAAAACCCTACTTGGGGATATGGGAATATACAAAATGGATATTTTTGGTCCCCATGAGGAAAACAGTTTATATATCATAAGTAATGTTTTCTGTAATGGGTAGGTTTAGAGTTAGGGTGTGTGTGTGTGTGTGTGTGTGTGTGAATGCTTTGAAACATTACACTAACAGCTAAAATTAGATTATTATAATGTTTATCCTTTTTCCATGTCTTCCAAATTTTAAGTTGTTTTCCTTCTTTTATAGTGAATCAAACTCTTCAGGAATTCAAGACCTCTATTGTGGATTGTGGAAACTCACAACAACAAAGCAACAGTATTTGCACAAGTTCTTTGAACTTACAGCAGGCAAGTCAATTCTGTTTAAAACAGGAAGGAAATATAATATATTTACAGTTTACAATAAGGTTTAGTTTATTATTATTTAATGCATTAGGTAACTTGAACTAAAATATGTTTAGATCAAGTTAGATTCATATTAAATTCTATATTAATACATTTCAAGTTGTATTAACATTACTTAATGAATTATGAACAAAAAATAATTAACAATGAACATTGTATATCCTAAATTAACATTAAACAAAAAAACATAAAACATAAATTGTTGTTCATTGTTAGTTCATGATGCCTATTTCATTAACTTGTTTCCATAAAACTAACCAGGGCTGCATTTATTTAATCTAAAATAAAGTATAACAGTAACATTAATTATTATGATAAAATAGTAATGGGAAATTATCCCAATTTAAAAAAAGCTGTTTTCTATTTAAATATATTTGTGACAAGTGTGATAAGTGATAAATATATGTTTTTGTAAATTTTGGAACATTCAGTAAAGATTTGCCTCTCTCTCTCACACACACACACAGGGTGATCAAGGGGGTCCGCTGATGTGTAAGCAGGGTCTGTCATGGATCCATGCCGCTGTTTTGACAAGTTACAGATCCCGCTCTGCACTCCGTCAAGATATCCAGGTCTTAACTAAAACCTCCAGCTTTGAATCATTCCTGAGAACTGTGGTGGGCCCTTTCCCTCCAAAAGCCACCAGCTCCACAAGCTCCACAAGCGCAACTACAACCAGCACCAACTCAACCCAAGCTGCCACTAATGGGTCACAAGTATCTTCTTCCGTCTCTTTTACGCTTTATGTCCTGTTCCTCTCACTTGCAGCTTTCCAAATCTTTCTTCAAGGCATCAATTGAGTCTTTTGAGTAGAAAAGGCCACTTTTCATTAACTATAATAATAATAATAATAATAATTAATTCTTTACATTTATATAGTGCTTTTCTCTGCACTCAAAGCACTTTACATAGAAGGGGGAATCTCCTCAACGTCCACCAATGTGCAGCATCTTCTGGATGATGCGACGGCAGCCATATTGTGCCAGAATGCCCACCACACACCAGCTTATTGGTGGAGAGGAGACAGTGATGAAGCCAATCAGTATATATGGGGATGATTAGGAGGCCATGATGGACAGAGGCCAAGGGGCAAATTTGGCCAGGATGCCGGGGTTACACCCCAACTCTTTCGAAAGACATCATGGTATTTTTTGTGACCACAGAGAGTCAGGACCTCGGTTTAACGTCTCATCCGAAGGACATCAAAAGCTTTTGTGGAGCACATAATTCATTTTTACTTCTGACAAATGTGAACTCTTGAGATCTCTATTATCTCACACCATGAAGCTGTTGCCTGTTGTTCTAACTACTATTACATTGCATGGTTTTCTCTGGCAGTACTGTACCTTAAAACAAGTGCATAGCTAATAATTTATGTAAGCAGGCATATAGTTTACATATAGTTGCATTGTAGCAGATACAACATGTAGTTGTGATTCAGCATGGCACTTTGTGAAAATGTCCCAATTTGAGTGGTTCAGTTATAATACTCACTATAGCATAGCTTAACCAACAAGTACCTCAAGCTGTACCACACTTGGGACATTACTGTAAGTTAAATAAATTAAAAAGTGCTTTGGAAAATTCATCAATTTTATTAAAATGTGAATGTGTATTTTTAGGTTGTAAAAAATATTAAATTAAAATAACAAATTAAGCTGAAAAAAAAAAACCTGTTTTGTGCATTTCTTTGAAGCATCCTGGGCAAGAAGCAGAGGCATGTGGAAAGAATGTGGCTTATATTCTGCAGTCATTGCTGCTAAATGTGAGCCTGTGCAGTTTAACAGATACTGACAAAAGATTAACAAAAGAATATACTTCCTGAAGCATCTCACACAACCTGTATTTTCAGCTTCCTGGACAAACATTAAAGGTAATTTTATTCCTGTTTTTAAGTGTCAGTGTTATATATGCCAGCAACAGGAAGCTCAATAGCACAATGACCTAAGTGTGCCATAACTCGCATGGTAAGTGAGAGGAGATATGAAAACACTGATTAATGGTGGCGCTGCTCTGCTGGCAACACGGACTCATGTGCATTGGCCAGCTGTTGTCTGTTGTCTACGTGTTATTAAGTGCTGTCTTAAGTTAAAGTTGTCAAGTTAAGTTAATTAATTAATCATAATGAGGATGATTCTGGCAGTTTTTGTTGCTGGTATTGATCGGAGCTGAGATTTTCGCTTTGAATCGAGTGACACCTGCACGCTCTGTCTGCGTGCTATCGTTGTGCTACACTAGAGCGGAGCTGCTTTTACCGAGGCCTGCAAGGACGACGCTATCCACGGACATACCTGAGGATGTCAGAAGGAAGCGTGTTCATCCGACACGACCCCGAAGAAGAGGAAAGAGAGGAGGAAACCGTCTCCGTCTCCGAAACGTCTGCCGTCCATGATTTTGAGCAACGTGCGGTCTTTAAGTAACAAAATAGAGGAGCTGCACATAAACTTGCGCTTGAGTATCGCGACTCGTGCTTGATAGTGTTTACAGAGACCTGGCTCCACCGTCATGTCCCTAGCTCAGAGGTTGAACTTGAAGGGTTTTCCCTTGTTCGAGCAGACAGGGATGAAAACTCGGGGAAGACAAGAGGCGGTGTCTACATTAGGGATGGATGGTGCTGCCAGTAGCCTATACAGTGAGAGACATTGTGCAGTTCTGATGTGGAAATATGGTTTATCATTGAGGCCTTTTTCAGTGGCGTAGACAGGGGAGGGCCCATGGGGGCACTGGCCCCTCCTGAAAACTGATTGGCCCCCCAATGTGCCCCCACCCTTCTAATTGTCTGTCACTCAAAATTTCTAATTATATCTTTCGGCTTGCTTTTGAATAATTAACAGTTCGCCCATGCTTCTCAACAACCGGACTAAGAAGAGTGAGCTTCTGTTTTCCAACTAAAAATAAGCATATGGTAAGTTGAGTTAATTTATATTCCTTTTTTTTCTTTAATTAGCGAGTTTTTGCAGCGCTAGATTTTGGTACCATCTTCCAGTGTTAGGACAGCCCAGGTTCGATGTCATTACAATGCACTGTGGCTGAATGAATGTATGTCACGGTTCATAGATCCAATGTCTCTCTCTAGTCTCGTGCTTTGTTGTTTACATGTGTGTGAGTGGGTGTGTCCGGATCGTTACTGTTGATCAGTATCCAGCTGCAATCACTCATCATCACCAGCTGCCACTCATCTCATCTCCTATAAATGCTCACCACTTTCTCATCTCCTTTGTCAGATCGTTGCATGAAGTCTCTGTGTTGTCTGACCCCGTTCCCGTGCCTCGTGTCCCGTCTTGAGTTCCTGTGTTCCGGTTTCGCGTCTTGTTGGATTACGTTTCATGTCTGGATCACGTCATCACTCATCAGAGCACGCTGCACTTCATCCATCACTCCGTGTCTGACCATCAAAGTCCCTGCGCCACCGCCTGCATCACCCGGATTATTCATCATCATCATCATCATCATCATTATTGACTATTAATAAAGAGCTTTTTACTTGCATATTGTGTCCTCGTTTCTGATGTAACAATGTAATGCATAATAACACAATCAGGGTTTTCCTGTGTTGTGATTTTTTTTCGGCCGATATGTGACTTTGAATTGAGAACGAATACTCTAAATTAAATCAGTGTCATACCGCATGACTCGATAATGACTTTATAAGAATTGTAATTAAACTTCAAAAAGTTAAAAAATGATTGCGACATTAGCTAATATAGCCTACAAACTGCGTGCCATGGAACCAGCGGCGCCGGCGCCTCTGATCAGAGTCTACGTGCTGCATGACGCTGTGCAAGCACAAAACAATACAGGAGAAGAGGAGAATCTACGAATATTGTTTGTTTGGATTTAAACACTTCGAAATGGACCATATTCATAAAAAGAATTTTGGTTTATGCACAATTTGCAACCCGGACATGGTATGCAATGGTCTCTTATGGATAAAATTTCTCATAATATCTAGAGATTATGAAGATATTTGATGTTGAGTTTTCTTGCTGTCTGAAACATAAAATAGATGGTGTTTTCCTTCAAATATCTTGTAGTTTTGCAATGTTGTGTTTCACAATCTGGTTAATTTCTTGAATTTTGTGTCAAACAAATTGAACAAATTAAGTGTGTACTGTATATGTTTTCTATGAAGACAGAATTCACAGAGGTTAGTGACAAAACGTCATGACATCCAGAAACATTCTGATATAAAAAACATAAATATAAATAGCAATGTAAATGTAAATCAAATGTTATTAAAATGTATAATAGCCTATATATAAATAAATAAATAATACTAAAATAACACTGGACTAAAGTTGCCGCAGTGTATAGTTGTCATTTTCCTTTTGTAAGTATTTTTCTAGATGTTATCATGTTTAAAGTCTCAATGACATGCAAGCAAACAACCAAATAAAGGATTTCAAGAAAAGAAAAAAAATGTATTCACTTCCTTCCTGTCACATGAGGCTGTCAAATTGTCCATTTGTCTATTACCACTGTCGTAAATCATTTAGCCTACCGCAGCCTACTGTCACACGCATGCTCGCTGTTTATCTAGCACCGGCTTTGGAATGAACGATGTCCACAGACAAGGTAGAGTATGTTGCATGATTTGTAGCGCCCCCTACCCTCTTCTTTGATGGGCGGAGCACCGGGTTCTAATGATATGTCTCTCGACTTAACTAATTTACTTCCTTACTTTTCCCCCTCCTAATCACTCTACTAAAATGAAGATATTAGGTGATTGTCTTTCTAAGAAGCTGTTATATAAAATCACAAAAAGGTAAGTTCTTATCAATTAACAAGTGACTTTATTTAAAGTAAAAACAGATGAAAGAATGAAATATTGTAAAAATAAATAAATAAAATAATTAAATGAAATTTTCAAATGTCTGTTGTGTAATTTCTTTCACAGAAAATCACCTTTGGATCCTCTTAAATCAAAACTCCAATATAATACTCAAATATCAATATTCAATTTTGTATCAGCAAGAAATCAGTAATATAATCCCCTTTGGTATGGGATGATTATAGTCTCAAAAAGATTAACACGTGTAAGCACACTTATTAATGAACTTGATACATGTTGCAGAAATGTTTTATCCATGCCTTTCAACTTGCGTGTGCAAAATTCAAAATTGAATAAATGTGAAACAATTTGTACAAATAGAGACATTTTTGTGAATACAAATGTTTTCCTTTGTATTAGTGTATCATAGTTTGCGCATGCAACACAGAAGATGTGCATGTGTGGATCAGGTGACACGCGTGCATTCATTGACGTCTTTTCTGAGTCGATCTCATTTGATTCATTTGGATTTTGAGACTTTCTTTTCGCGGTTTTTAAGCATTTCACAACCCACACACAAACAACTACAAATGAATAGGCCTGGTGCTAATTATTAATGTGTGCACAACTACCCATCTATTTGACAAATTCACAAATGTGCGTCACTACATTTAAACTAATACAATACAACTTGTGTGTGCAAAATCCAAAATCACATGAATGTGCAGCATTTTGTACAAATAGAGACAATACAAAACCTCGATTTTGTATTAATGTAGGCCAGAATTTGTGCATGCAACAAGTAAGATGTGCATTTGTGGATGAGGTGACACGCGTGCATTCATTGACTCGTTTCTGAGTCGATCCTATTTGATTCATTTGGATTTTGAGACTTTCATTTCGCAGGTTTCGCTTGCACGATCCACACACAGATGTCTGAGAAAACCTGCTACCACTAGATGGCAGTAGTCTGCTAAAACAGACAACGGCAGCATAATAAAGCGTTCTTCCCCATTTAAGACGCTTAATGAGAGTGATATTGAAGCACCAAATTTAGTACACAATATAGGCCTACCTTATTAATAAAGCATACTTTATAGAGGCAAACAGATTACATCAGATTATGAACAACACCCATAGAAAACCACTATAAAACGCTTAACGTGCAATCGCGCGTTGCATGTTCAATAAGGTGTATAGGCTACTGAGTTTAAATATCACCGTCTTACTGCATTGACGTTAAGCTTTTTCTTTATAATATGCTCTATGGGAGGAAAACTATAGAGCCTACAGACAAGAGCCTATGAACGCGACGCGCGGCGTTTCATGTTAATGGCATTTCCCTTTCTGAGCCTGTAAAAAGAAGCTTAACGTGAAATTCTGCAGTTGCGTTTAACTTTGCATGTGTATGGGAGAGAAACCGTCCGAGAGCGCAGTGAAGTACGTTTTAGGTTTGATATTCGCCGCATTTTCTAAAGGGACCATCTGCAAATTCCACTCACAGTCAAAAAATATAAACGTCCAGTCATTCATTCAAATTAATACTTCCAAGGTTGTGGTAAATGCCTAGTGGGCAGACTGACTTAGCCTAGTGTAGCTATGTCCAGCCAATATCCCGATTGAACAGTACGATTTTTTAAATTAGCCTAGGCTACAGTAAATTGTTTTTCTATTCATGTTCCAAAGGTTGTAGTACGTTAGTGATAGTCAGGTGAAATGTTGCATTATTCACCTTTAGTAAGTCACCAAAAACCTGTTTGGTTAATTACAGTAATTTTTGTTTAAAAAAAATATTGTTTACTGTAAATAGGTAAGGGCGGTATTTGGACAATTTCACCTGTAGTAAGCCAGTCTAGTCACTAGGAACATATTACAGCCATTTTGAACATGAAAAAACCCTTTTAGTGAATTACAGTATTTTTCTGCAGAATACAGGCTACATACAGTACCTACATGAAGTAAAGTAAGAAAGTAATTAAGTACATTTTATTTATAAAGCACATTTAAACATAGCAGGGCTATCCAAAGTGCTAAACAAAGTAAAAACAAATAGAATAAAGCATAGAAACAACCAAACAGAACAGGCAGAAACAGCATCAGGAGATCATTAAAATGCCAGGGAATAAAAATAAGTTTTCAATTTAGATTTAAAAATAGCAATTTAAAAATGAAGGGAAGACTTGTGGAAATTTTACTTGTAAATCCGTCTTACAGGAACCTTCTACAAGTTTTGGAATTTGAAAATGTCTGTTTTTAAATATTAAAAGTAATTTGAATGAAAACAAATTATACGTTTTAACGCAGTGGAATTGGCCGACGTTCCCTTGTGCATCACGAGCCGTGGTTAGCGCGTCAAAGCATTCTCATGTAGGCTACAAATATGCAGCTACACCACTGATCTATATAGAATGACTGGATAGCTCATGACGTCATAAACAGTGAAGCCACCGCGCCGCCATATTGGTATTCCCTATAGTGAGCTCACGCGTTCTATTGAATCAATAGGAAATTTTATGATTTGACTGAAAAAACATTGCCTAAAGAGACACAGTTTTTAAATCTAAAATCTCCCTGTACATTTTCACAACGCAAACATCCTAAGCATTTAAATGGGTATTTGTTTAAAGTCGGAAATTTTTCCTGCTTATTAAAAAACGGCAATTTCTTTGCAAAAGGAATAAAAAGCTGTACGAGAACTGCTTTTTTTGATTTGACTGAAAAAACATTGCCTAACGAGACACAGTTTTTAAATCTAAAGTCTCCCTGTACATTTTCACAACGCAAACATCCTAAGCATTTAAATGGGTATTTGTTTAAAGTCGGAAATTTTTCCTGCTTATTAAAAAATGGCAATTTCTTTGCAAAAGGAATAATAAGCTGTACGAGAACACAGTCGGCCTTTACTGAAAAGCTATCTTCACAGGTAAGAAAAACAGTTTGATACTATTAATTAAATAGTGAAAGGTAAAGACCTATATTTTTGTGAATTGGTGAATATTCAGGTGAATATTGTTTCGTAGCCACGAATTAATAATAATAATAGCCTACCTCAGCACGTTATACTAATTTGTTCCCTCGTTTTATTATATTGTAGCCACGTTGTAATTCGTTAAATCAAAATGAGGGAGGGAATTAGTTCATCGTTCAAGTCGTCGCAACAACAAATTATTTAGATCAGTGGACAGGGCGCATAAGAACAAGCAGAGAGCGAGAGCCCCGGTCGCGCGCGCGCACTCTCATCGCCTTCAAACAACACGAGCGCTGTATTGCTCTCTCTCCCTCGCGCATATCAACATCAATTGACAGTACAGTAAAAGGTTGGTAGACCGATTGTGTTTTATAGATTAGTACCCTGCTGAAAAAAACAATAGAAACCATTACAGAATTGCTAATGGTTTTAATGGTTATAAAGAGAACTGTATTGGTTTTAATGGAAACTGTAATGGTCCTAGTGGGTCTCTATTGGTAATTTACTTTCTTCTATTGGTGGCATGTTTTGTCTATTTGTCTGTATTGGTTTTAATGGAAACTGTAATGGTCCTAGTGGGTCTCTATTGGTGATTTGCTTTCTTCTATTGGTGGCATGTTTTTTCTATTGGATACCATTAAGGACCAATAGAACACCTTTGGCAACTTATAGGTTACATGTTGGTATCTACTGGACACCATTATGAACCATTAAGTCTCCAACAAATTTAGTGTTTTCTTTGGTTTGATGATATTAATATATAATTTGTTTGTCACTGATTTCCTGGACTGATCCTATGTTTAAGTGACAACTTTCACAGTAGAACTGAAATTCTACTTTCTCACAACTGTTTATAAACACTCTGTTAAAAAGATACTTGGATCGAGGTACAACCTCTTGCCAAAACAATTTATTTATCAACTGCATTAAATCATGTAACTGGCAACCAGTTATTTTATGATTTCCTCGTCAACATCAACACCTGGCCTCCCTGCTGAAAAATCGAGAAATCCAGCTAAAACCAAGCTAAAAAGCTGGTTGGCTGGTTTAAGATGGAAGTAGCTGGTTTTAGCTGGTCTCCCAGCCTGGCGTGTATGATCAAGCTCGTTTCCCAGCCTGGACAATTTGGTGGTCAGCTGGTTTTAGCTGGTCTCCCATTCTGGCCAAGCTGATGAACATCTTATTATTATTATTATTATTTAGTATAATAATAATAATAATTCATACACACAAACAATAAGTTAATATAGATTAAGTTGATTATAATACACTAGTTAATTGGAACCCAGAATTATTTTTTTTTTTTTTTTTTTTTTTTGCCATTTAGTTATTCTTGTATTAGCCATTTATTAGCTATTCGTTAGTATTGTAACGCAAGGTATCATTAAATGTAAATTGAATTTTTCAAAAATAAAATAAAAAACTTTTAATAGGCTACTTCTTGCACATGAATGGGCCATAGAACTACACAATGAGTTTAAAATTCATGATTTAATATTAATGGTATTTTAAATGATGTTATATGTTTTAATTCTAGACGTTTATTTAAATGCTGCGTGACTTTGAAGTGTTTTAATCCGCGTGCGCGTGAACATTCGAGTCGCATTCAAACACTGGAGCGAGCGCGCTGCGCGAGAGCAGATGGAAACGAGGAAACGTCATCATCATCAACTGACAAACAGCAGAACTCCCGTCTCTCGCTGTTGTTTTCACTGCTTTCAGGTGAGTTTAGTCAACAAATTCACACAAATAATACATACAAACGTCCCTGACACCTTTATTGCGTGTAATTGACAAGCTTCCGTTGAATATTTACTTTATAGAAATGGCTTTGTTGTGTCTTCAAAAAAGTCCGTTAGCATCTCAACCATTTTCACTTAACGTTACGTTAAGCTAAGGCTAACTAACGTTCTCTTACGAGAGTCCTCTCGTACTGCGTTTTTATCAAAACGCTACGGGAAAAGTCTCTTTTCACGAAATACTGAAGCAAAAAATTATCCTTAATTTTCATACATGTAAAGCGCGTTGCAGCAGTAGTCAGCTGTGGCGAGACGGCTTGCTCGCTCATTGGCTGCTCTGCGGCAACTGCATAAGCCTATCGAGCGAGGCCTGAGATGACGTCAGGCCAATGAGGGCGCTTCGCGCCCTCCTTGCCATTTCCCGCCGAGACGGGTGTGGCTAACCTCTATAAAAGGAGCTCGAAAAGGCTGATTCACTTGATTTTCTTCTCTTCAGCGAAGCGCACGCATCGCTGGATCACGAGGAAGCAAGCGTCGTCTGAGGCAAGCACTTCAGCGGGACGAGCCACTTGAAGCCGCTGGCCAACGCCGCCTTCTACTGCCGTACCTGCTGCGCTTTCCGACGCATATCCTTTCATTACCTTCTACTGTTCTTGTGTGTGTGTGTGTGTGTGTTCGCCTTGCGACACTCACCCCCTAAAAGAGCTGCGTCTTTTTAAAGATGCCTTCATGCGGCTCGTGCCGAGCCCCACTCACCGAGGGAGACCACCATGTCGTCTGCGTCTCCTGTCTGGGTGAGGACCATGCAGCGCTCGCGCTCGCTGACGGCGGCTGCCCTCACTGCGAGCTTTTGCCGATGGTGACTCTGCGGACTCGCCTGGCATTCTTCTCAGAGCCTGCATTCCCCGCCGCGCTGCCGCGCCGTAAGAAGCGCCGCTCGCAGCGGGTCCCGGAACCCGCTCCAGCCCGACTAAGCTCGCCGGTTCGCCCGCCTGCTTCACCGGCTTCTCCTGAATCACTTCCTGATGCTCAGCGCCCGCAGTCTGCCGCCGCTTCATCAGAGGAAGTCGGTTCCGAGGCCGCGTCGGGGGAAAAGGATTCCTGCTCTCTGCTAGCTTCAGGCAGCGAGGACTGGGCGAGCTCTGAGGATCTCGCGCCTGCTGCCCGCAAGCCCACTACGAGAGCCAACATCGAGAGAGAGCTCATGCGAGTACTCGCGCTGGCCGCGGCGAGCCTCGGCCTCGAGTGGTCTGCACCGGAGCTCCCCTCTCGCACCCGGCTGGATGGTAGCTTCCTCCCTGGTGAGCGCACTTCTCCGGATTCAAAGCCCGCTCCTTTTCTTCCTGAGCTGCATGAAGAAGTTGCGAAGGCCTGGAACGCGCCCTTCTCTGCGCGAACGCGCTCGTCTGTGTCACCAGCATTTTCCTCCCTGGATAATGCGAAAGACCGAGGCTACCTTTCACTTCCGCCGGTGGAACAGGCGATAGCAACCCACCTTTGCCCGCCCTCTGCTGGACGGCGGACTAAACCGGTGTTGCCTTCAAAAGCCTGCCGCATGACGTCCACGCTGCTCGCGCGAATTTTCTCCGCCGCTGGGCAGGCCGCGTCAGCGCTGCACACCATGGCTACACTACAGATATTTCAGGGTGATCTCCTCCGTAAGTTGGACGAGATGGGACCTGAGGCTATCTGCATCGCGGATTTGAGGAGCGCTTCAGATCTAACACTCCGCGCTACCAAGTCTGCTGCACAAGCCATGGGAAAGTGTATGGCTTCCGCCACTGTTGCTGAGAGGCATCTATGGCTGACGCTCACGGAGATGGCTGATTCCGAGCGCAACGCGTTTCTCGACGCCCCGCTGTCTTCCGCTGGCCTTTTCGGTTCTTCTCTCTCCGAGTTCGTGGAGAGATTTACTGAAGCCCAGAAAGCGTCTCAAGCCTTCAAGCACTTCCTCCCGAAGCGCTCCGGTTCTGCAGCGAGTCGTGGAAAACAGACTCAGCGGAGCTCTCAGCCTCAGCCCCCGCCTTCGGCCGCATCCTCACAGCAGCGACAGCAGCGCAGCTCCAGGCCCCGCTCTCGCTCTAACAGCCAACGCCCCGCTCCGCGCGGGCCGCGATCGAGGATTGTGGTGAAGCCGGAAGCCCCGAAGAAGTCCTAGCACGCCTAGGAAAGCGCAGGTGTGTGAGTCCCGCTGCGGCCGGTCTCTCACCCAAGCGCGCCGCTGTTTCAGTCCCAAGACTTGCGACTGTTCCAGCGTTTTCTGCAAGATGCAAGCCCGCTCAGCCGCCCGCTTGCCTGCACACAAAAGCCGTTTTTACGGCTACCCAGATATATCCCGAAAAGAGTGTATTTTCTGGTGTCCCGGCCACGGCCGATGGTGCTATAAGTGTAGTGTCGATGCCCACTCCTCAGTGCCCATCTCTACACACAAGCACAGCCCTACACTTAGGGCTCGCGCACATAAAATCGACTCAGGTCGATTGCGCTTCCAACATAGTGAAAGTGCCCGCACAAACACTATGTCTCACACACCACAGGCTCTCTGTAAAAACGAGACCTGTGCGCGCTCGCTCTGCTCAGTCAGACAGCGCGCCCAAAGCAGTGAATGTGCCCGCTTCCCACCCACATTTACTCGCAAACATGAGTCCCACGGGACCCGCTCAGCCCTCCCTCACTCAGTCAAGCGCTGTAGTAAGGTCGAGGACGAGCGCTCTGCCCGCTATAATAAGCGCGCCCCCCGCCTCGAATGCCACAGGCATAATGCCTACGTTAGTGCCCCCCGAAGCGCCTCTGTCACACGGCGAACAGAGCGCGCTTCGCATCCAGCCCTTAGCCAGCCATGCAGA
The DNA here is from genome assembly GCF_949319135.1 of Squalius cephalus. Taxonomy (NCBI): domain Eukaryota; kingdom Metazoa; phylum Chordata; class Actinopteri; order Cypriniformes; family Leuciscidae; genus Squalius; species Squalius cephalus. Next base: position 55,198,008 of record NC_137122.1, on the reverse strand, counting down.
AGCATGGGCAGTGCTTCCAGGGGTTTCGGACTGGGTGCTAGGCATTATAAAGAGAGGCTTCTCGCTACAGTTTTGTCGACGCCCTCCCCGCTTCACAGCGCGCGTCCAAACTACGGTGGTTTCAGAAGTAGCACACCTACTTCGCGCCGAAATATCAAAACTGATAAGCAAAGGGGCGATAGAGCGTGTTCCCCGAGCTCAAAGCGAAGGGGGACTATACAGCAGATACTTTCTAGTCCCCAAAAAGGACGGAGGTATCAGACCCATTCTGGATCTAAGACGGCTAAACAGAGTATTAGTGAAACGCAGTTTCAAAATGCTCACGACCAGCAAAATTCTCGCGCATGTTCGCCGAGAAGACTGGTTCATGTCGATAGATCTGAAGGACGCGTATTTTCAAATACAGATAGCGTCACATCACAGGCGATACTTGAGATTCGCCTTCGAGGGTCAGACATACCAGTATACAGTCCTGCCCTTCGGCTTGTCCCTGGCACCTCGTACATTTACGAAATGCATGGACGCAGCGCTCGCTCCCCTCAGACTCAGAGGCATGCGAGTGCTGAACTATTTGGACGACTGGTTGATCCTAGCTCAATCACGATCTCAGCTCGTGGAGCACAGAACCATTTTACTCGATCACCTCGAGAATCTTGGTATCACGGTCAATTGGGCGAAGAGTTCACTGAACCCCAGTCAAACGATTTCGTTTCTGGGTATTGTTCTGGACTCGCAGTCTATGACGGCGCGGCTGTCACCACAGCGCGTGCTGCACATTCAGCGCGCGGCGAAGTTTTTCCGCCGCGGCGTTTTCACCCCGCTCAGGAAGTTTCAAAGGATGCTGGGTCTCATGGCCTCAGCATCATCAGTTCTCCAGCTGGGCTTGCTCCGCATGCGCCCGCTGCAGTTCTGGTTGAAAGCGCGAGTGCCGCGCGGAGCGTGGGTGTCCGGCCGGTTACGCCTCAAGGTCAATCAAAGCTGTGTGACAGCACTGATACCTTGGTTGGCGGAAGGCTGGTACCAATCAGGTGTAAGCCTGGGGACTTCCTCGAGAGTGAGGATGGTGTCGACAGACGCATCCACCTCGGGATGGGGAGCGCTGCTCGAGGGCAGACCGTTCTTCGGCCTGTGGTCGGAACGAGAAAAGCTCCAACACATCAACTGCCTGGAAATGCTGGCAGTGCACAACGCGCTGACGCGTTTTTGTCCCCATATCAAGGACCAACACGTCGTAGTCCGTTCGGACAACACGGCCGTGGTGTCCTATATAAATCGCCAGGGCGGTCTGAAATCCACATCCCTGTACAGGCTGGCGAAACGCCTCCTAATATGGGCTCAGCACAATTTGCGCTCGCTGAGGGCAGTGCACGTGCCTGGGCTCCAGAATGTGGGCCCAGACAGACTGTCCAGGAACAACATTCCCCTGGGCGAATGGTCTCTACACCCACAAACAGTCCGGCTGCTGTGGGAGAGATTCGGCAGAGCGGAGGTCGACCTATTCGCGTCCCGCGAAAACGCTCATTGCCCCGTGTTCTTTTCCAAGAACGACAGCGCGCTGTCCCAGATGTGGCCGCGCTGCCCGCTATACGCTTTCCCCCCCGTCTCCCTCCTGCCACAGGTGTTAGAGCGGGTCAGGGAAACAGAATGCCCAGTGCTGCTTGTAGCACCGTTCTGGAAGAACCAAGCATGGTTTCCAGTCCTGATGCAGCTAGCAGACTTCGCTCCATGGCCAGTGCCATTGAGGAGAGATCTCCTCTCGCAGGCCGGGGGCTCGATTTGGCACCCACACCCGGAGCTGTGGTCCCTTCATGTGTGGGCGCTCAACGGATATCCGTTGACCTCGCAGAGGGAGTAATAAATACCATCACTCAGGCCAGAGCGCCGTCGACTCGGCGGCTTTATGCCTCAAAGTGGTCGGTTTTCTCCGGCTGGTGTACAGCTCGGAGCCTATCACCTCTCGATTGTGAGGTGACGGAGGTTCTCTCCTTCCTACAGGAGCTGTTGGGTAAGGGTAGATCCCCTTCCACGCTCAAAGTTTACGTGGCGGCTATTACAGCGTTCTCCGGATCGACGCTGGGTCAGTCACTAGGAAGGAACGATTTAGTCATCCGCTTCCTCAGGGGAGCTAGGAGGCTGAATCCACCCAGACCTCCTTCAGTTCCTATGTGGGACCTTTCTACAGTCTTGGCGGCCATGAAAGATGCCCCTTTCGAGCCTGTCCAATCTATTAGCCTCAAACATTTGTCTTTCAAAACAGTGTTTTTGATGGCTCTCGCTTCGGTGAAGCGCATAGGCGACCTGCACGCGCTCTCCGTGAGCCCAGCGTGCTTAGAGTTTGGACCTAATGACTCTAAAGTCATACTCAAACCTAAGCATGGCTATGTGCCAAAGTCCCTCAACACGCCGTTTCGGGCTCAGGTTATCTCCCTGTCTGCCCTGCCGGGGTCAAGTGAGGAAGGGGACTCAAGTTTTCTTTGCCCTGTTAGGGCTTTAAGAGCTTACGTTTCCCGCTCCGCTGTCTTCAGACAGACTGAGCAGCTCTTTGTCTCGTTCAGTGGACGTTCCAAGGGAATGGCTGTTTCGAAACAGAGCTTATCCAGATGGATAGTTGACGCCATAGCGCTGGCTTATACTGTCAAGGGCATTCAGTGCCCGTTGGGAGTCAGAGCGCACTCCACGAGGGGCGTTGCCTCCTCGTGGGCTTGGTCCAGCGGGATTTCCTTACAGGATATATGTACGGCGGCAGGCTGGGCCTCGCCGTCTACATTTATCAGGTTTTACAACCTAGAAGTTCCCGCCTTGCAGGCTAAGCTACTATCGGTGTAATAGATTCAGCTGTCTAACTAGAACACTGAAATCGCATGCGCAACGCGCTACCGACTGTCTTATGGGCAGAATTGTGTAAGACCCACATTTCCCACATTCAGTTCAGGTTCCCCACCCTGTCTATGTGATGTCATATTCGCGTCTGCTGGCGCGACCATATAAGGACGGAGGGAATCCCCCTCTTGTCTCTAGACTCTCTCTGTGAGGTCATGTTTACGTCTGCGGACGTTACAGTTTAGGGAATTAAGGTCCCCCATCCCTTATTCCCGGATTCTTTGTGAGTCTATCTGGTGATTATGCACTGTACATCTGGCTTAGCTTCCAGTGATCGGTGTTTTTATCCCAGCACGCACGGCGTTTTACAAGGGGTTCCCGTAGCGTTTTGATAAAAACGCAGTACGAGAGGACTCTCGTAAGAGAACGTACTCGGTTACTAACGTAACCTCGGTTCTCTCTAGAAGAGGGAACGAGTACTGCGTTCTCTGCCGTGCGTACGGTTCACTCTGGTTCGCTTCGGCTATGAAAATCAAGTGAATCAGCCTTTTCGAGCTCCTTTTATAGAGGTTAGCCACACCCGTCTCGGCGGGAAATGGCAAGGCCTCATTGGCCTGACGTCATCTCAGGCCTCGCTCGATAGGCTTATGCAGTTGCCGCAGAGCAGCCAATGAGCGAGCAAGCCGTCTCGCCACAGCTGACTACTGCTGCAACGCGCTTTACATGTATGAAAATTAAGGATAATTTTTTGCTTCAGTATTTCGTGAAAAGAGACTTTTCCCGTAGCGTTTTGATAAAAACGCAGTACTCGTTCCCTCTTCTAGAGAGAACCGAGGTTACGTTAGTAACCGAGTACGTTATAGACTGGAGCTCTTGTTTATTAAAGTTTGGGGTTTTAACCACATCTTTGTGTACATAACAGTTTTTGATAGTTTTGTTTTGCTGGTCATTTGTCAATGGGTGATTGGAAGTAAGCTAATTTATTTAACCTAAAAGAATGCACTGTAACGTTACTGTTAATCAGTGACGTCACTTACAAATAGTGATAAAAAAAAGGTTATTTCAGGAGCAACAGAAAAAAACCCCTCTATTGATTAATCATGATACTAATTTCATATGCATTTATTTCACAATACATTATCTTAAGAATTATATATATATATATATATATATATATATATATATATATATATATATATAACAGTTATATAAATATAAATAAAATAAGTTCTGCTCTAGCTTGTAAATGTTCTATTGTAAATCCTATGTAACATTGTTGGCTCTGTGACAAATTGCATGTTATGTTCTAGATCATCATGCTGAAGGCCTGCTGCACCCCTGTCCAAGAGAATCTCCCCGGCAACCATGACTAGTAAGCAAAACCACCTCAAACATAGTGCACTACTGTTCAAAGGTTTGGGGTCTGTAAGATTTATGCTTTTGAAAGAAGTCTCACATTTTAAAATCATTAACCCCAGGTTTTTTCATTGAGATTGTCCTTGAGAAGCATGTAAGCTAAATAATCAGATAAATAATAGGCGACAAATATAATGTTATAATGGTTGTAGTTATAATAATTAATTTAACTATTATGATAACAGGATATCATGGTTATTGGTATATTTTATTTTATTTCTCTAGGTCTGGTTTGAATTATGTTGGCCAATGAGACAGACACCATACTGTCCAACTCAGGGGTATTTATTTTGTATGCATTTTTTTTTACTGATAAATACTGAAATTCTTTTTACTTTTAAATGCTAAATGTGGTTCAGGCACGCAAGTTATTTTTCACAGATATCGGGCCAGCTTATAAGTATGAGTATACTCATAGCTCATACTCTTAGCCTTTAAAATGTTTGAATTGATATCCTCAATGCAATATCAGGGGGTAAAGATATCATTAGAGTTCTTAAACTTATGGCTATGCTCTTGTTATCAGATGAGATACAATCCCTAGCGTTTGGCCCTGTATTCTTCAGGACAAGACCTTGATGCCATCCACACTCAGTAGATGAAGAAGGTGAGTTTCACAATAGCTGCCACTATCACAAATCAAGAGACTGAACACAACAGGCTTTCATCCATATGAACACACCCATATGTAGGCATGGGTACTGAAACAATACTAATACTTATATTCACTTAAACACAGTTTATGTCTTAAAGGTATAGTGGAGGATCTTTCCGAAGATTTGCACTTTTTCTCCAAATAGCATGCCAAACTTTACCTGTCGAGTAGAAACCTTGCGACTGAGGCATCAGTGGAAAGCCCAACCTGTGTTTTCAGTGCACGCCATCGTGTGAAACAATCTCCCAAAAACACTCTGGTCTTGTTTCTCTCTTCTGAGGCCTTTCTCTTCTTCTCATACACTTCGTACAAACTTTTTCTCTTGCGACCCTCAGACATTTTCAAACGACCCGGTGAAACGGCGAGCTTCAATGAATGGCGTTAACCGTAGCTCACCAGTCACCACACATAAACACCTGAAAGTGCACATGCGCAGAAAGCGAAAACTAAGGGACGAGCACGTATGACAGCCTTACGTAAACATATCACCAGAATGATTGACAATTAGGAGGACCAATAGTATAGATGATCCATCCGGAAGAAAAAAATCCTCCACTATACCTTTAAGTTTAAGCTTGTTGAATAATATGTCAAAAGAAATGCAATGGTCAGGATTATTGAGGGCCTTTTTCTATGACAGCAGACACATGAGATAATGCCTGAAGTGAGTCAGTGAAGGAGAAGATCAAGCCTATGGAGGAGGACATGCAGTTTACACTTCAGGAGAAAGACAAAGATGAGCTCCAGGGCAGATTCAGCAATCATTATAAAGTGAGTTCAGTGTTTCCATGTTTAGGTGATACTGTTTAATAAAGCAGATACATTGTGTTATTTAAAGTGATGATTTTACTTGTTTTATTATTAAAAGGTAATATTAAAGGTTAAAAATTACCCATGGAAATAGACCTGCACGATATTGCAAAAAACTGATATTGCAATATTAAATTTTTTCTGCAATATATAATGCAATATGAAAAACTATTTCACCAAATTACTTAAATAGCTGTATTTGGGAAATAATTAATCATTCTAGAATGATTGGTGTGATTTTGTAGGGGTTTCTGCACAGAAAATGATAAATTGCAAGCATAGGTAAAAAAATGTAACAAAGATGCAAAATAAAAATATTCCACGTAAGTCTAATTTAGGTACAGAAATTGAGTAATCAACTGTAAAATAACATGGCATAGTCTTTACATAGCCTGACTTCACAGAGGCCTATACTGCAATATCACTACCACAGATAGGTATGAATGATAAAACAATATGTTCATGGCTTTAATGCATCACATAACATGCGTGTTTATCACAGTGTGTCAGGATGTGTGTGTCTTGCACCTGTTTTATGAGGACACCGTTTTATGAGGACATCATAAGTACATGTTCCTGATGTTTAACTTGACTAGAGAATCTCAGTGTGTTGTGTTAGTTTGACAGAATCCTGGTCTATGAGGACACTAGTTTTACCGGGACACACATAATGGAATATTAGGATCGATACTGATAACCCATAATTCACAGCTCATTGTGGCTAATACCAATATCGAAAACTATTTGTGCTTGTTAGATTAAATATAATATATTATATTAAATTAAATATAATCATTGAAGAAGTTGGTAAAAATAGCAACCTCTGTTGAAATTGGCTTTCAATAAGTAATACGAAAATTAGTATTTATTTGTCTTTTATATTTTTTATTTGCTCTTCTTTCCTCTTTTCAGATGATAACTGAGAATAATCAGATGAAACCTGAACAAGATAGAGCAACTCTAAAGGTATCTAAGAAGTTTATAATATAAATGTCTTACTGTGTTTCCCAACGTTTTGATTGTTAACAGCCTAGTGTCTTATTCTAATTGAATGTATTGATAATTGAATATTTTGAAATGAAAGATGGAGCATAGGCCTACATTTAATAAAATTCGGGAAAAAATATCCTTTATAAAGGTAAAAAGGTTTTCCAACAGTGATGCAATGAAACATTGATAATTTAAGTTCTAAGGGAGTAAAGCCTCTGTTTAGGTTATTTAGGAAATGTAATTTTGCCAAAAGAAGAATTTCTTTTAATTTAAATAAATGTTAATTTTAAAGCAGCCTACTTCAGTGCGATATGTTAATGTAATAGTAATGTTTTCTTATAATATCTTTGTACTTTTACATTTCATCATATCATTGGGTAACTGTTGAGCAGCTTTTTTTGCTCGAGACCCAGCTTTCTTTCCCATTCAATAGTGCTGTGGCTCTGCAGTTTGATACTATTATGGGCGTCTGTTTTTAAGAGCAAAAACGCTAACTTGACTAAATTTCGGTGCATCCCTAACCTGAACTATGTTTTATCATTTAAAACCTACACCTGGAGAAGGTTAAATAACAGATGACTGTAATGCTATGAACATTACATGACTAGTGGACAAAGTTCACAGCTGGCAAGATCTTGAATCTGCTCAAAGTACGCCCAAAGATGTTGGATGAATATATTTAAAAATATAGTGTATGGATAATCTTATGCACTGGTAATGTGGTTTAAGAGGTACATTGTCCTAATGAATTCTCCTTCTTTTTGCAGGTCTAATCATTCAGCCCCAGTAAAGCCATACAATGTAAAAGAATAACTGTGAATCAAATAATAAAAATGTAATATTAATGTTTTGTGTCAGATGTTTATTTCCATATGGGTTGAGTAAAAAAAACGGTCTTAATACTGTATATCATTTTTATTTCAGGTGCATGTTCTTCATTCTTTGCTAAACAAAACCTGAGCTGTAAGCTATTGAAAAGTTGGTGTGCAGCTTATATCAGTTGTGTATAATTGTAATAATAATTCAAATTAATTAATTAAAAACTATAATTAATGTCCTAATTATTAACAGCTAAATGCATTAAACCTACAAATATTAACCAATACAAAAAACTGTAATGGAAACCATTAAATATGTGCAATTCAAGATCAATACAAATTTGTAATGAAACCATCAGAACCAATACAAAACTGTAATGGAAACCATTAAAATACATGACCAATACAAATTTGTAATGAAACCATCAGAACCAATACAAAACTGTAATGGAAACCATTAAAATACATGACCAATACAAATTTGTAATGAAACAATCAGAACCAATACAAAACTGTAATGGAAACCATTAAAATACATGACCAATACAAATTTGTAATGAAACCATCAGAACCAATACAAAACTGTAATGGAAACCATTAAAATACATGACCAATACAAATTTGTAATGGAAACCCTTAAAACCAATAAATCCTAATGGAATATGGCCCAAAACACACTACGTAATGGACTCCACTTGGTAATGGTTTTAATGGTTAACGGCTGATGGTTTGTAATGGTTTTGTAGTGGAAACCATTAGCAATTCTGTAATGGTTTCTATTGTTTTTTTCAGCAGGGTAGTTTGTTCATATAAAGTGTTTGATTAGCAAACATGTTCAGGAAATGCATAATACAAATTGTATGGGTTAATGTAACGGTAAACGGACTCTCTACGAAGCTCTTTTGAAGCTGTCAAATGGTGTCGCTGTTGGACACTTGTGATTATTGCTGCTCTGAGGTTTCTTATAGGCTACTGTTGACTGTTTTATCGTTGTTTTTTTGAAGAAGCGGCAGCTCTTGCCTCGGAGAAAACAACACGGGCATAGCGACAATTTTGCATATAAATTACTACTTATAGGGCTTGAATTACAACCTGTGGGCAATTTTTCCTACATCCTTTTGTGAACGTCGTTTTACACTTGTATGCTGCACAGCGGGTCATCTTAAAAGTACCGTCGGAGCTACCAATCTCTGTATAACGGGCATTGGAGCCCTCTGCTGGTAGGGAATCGTAAGATGGCCGCTCGAACACTTCCGGTGGCTTCACTGCCTAGTGGCAGATTAGAACGTCATGAGCTATCCAGTCATTATATAGATCAGTGAGCTACACACGTAGGGCCAGTTGATTTTCAATTAATATTTCATGTCGATATACAATGGTTGCATATAGTTAAACTAATCGTGCTATAGTAAGACTAGCCTATAACAATGGCTTAAGGGTCAAGGGAAAACAAATGTACTGTGAAAATCGTCTTTAACATTTAAAAACAGACATTTTCAAATTCCAAAGCTTGTATACTATGTATATTATGTGTAGTCAGATAAAAATAAGCATAATATGAACGCAACTGCGAAACATTTTTTTTTTTAACAGGAAGGAAAATGCCATTAACATGAAACGCCGCGCGTCGCGTTCATAGGCGCTTGTCTGTAGGCTCTATAGTTTTCCTCCCATAGAGCATATTATAAAGAAAAAGCTTAACGTCAATGCAGTAAGAATGTGATATTTAAACTCAGTAGCCTATACACCTTATTGAACATTCAACGCGCGATTGCACGTTAAGCGTTTTATAATGGTTTTCTATGGGTGTTGTTCATAATCTGATGTAATCTGTTTGCCTCTATAAAGTAGGCTATGCTTTATTAATAAGGTAGGCCTATATTGTGTAGCCTACTAAATTTGGTGCTTCAATATCACTCTCATTAAGCGTCAGTATGGCGGAAAATCAATGCCAATAATCACCGAGCACACAACTGATGCTAGCGCGCGCGGTGAATGACTTCCGCGAGAGCATAACAGATCTACACGCGAAGAAACGGGAACTCGCGAGCTTATTCAAACCATGCGCGCGCGCATGACATCAGGCTTGTTTGAGATGCGCCTTGCCTCGCCTGAAATGTAGTCGAGAGTAGGCGGCTGCAGAGAGAGGAGGAGTGAAAAAAGCGCAGGCAAGCCGGACAATTCTCTCTTCTCGCAGTGGATCTGACACCTGTGAGATCAAAGACGGATATCGCGGGATTCACGGGATTCACGCTCATGCACAGTGTTGCTAATAAACTGGATGGAATTGAAGTTCTGTTGCTTTTATATGAAAATAAATATAATGAACAAGACACCCAAAGTAGCCAACTTATTTAATTCCATTCCAAATACATGTTTATCAATCTTTTTTTCTTTAATACAGACATGTGTTTTTTTTTTTTTTTTTTTTTTTTATAAAAATTACATTGCATAACCCATAGAGATCGCACTGTCAGATAGTTTGGGAATATTCACACATAACGTATACACATAAAACATGATATCAAAAATTTAAAATCAAACATTTTAAAAGAGAACAATACATCACGGTTGTTTAAACCAATGAACATTAAGCTGTGTCGTCAGTAAGTCGTTTCCCATCATGCTTTTGATCAGCGCAGTCGGTGGAGAGCAACTGCGCTCGACTGCAGAATCCGACAGGTGCGCCTTGCGCTCGCGAGAGTTTTTTGACATACGTCAGCATGACATCAGAGCAAGGCGGACCGCACTCGGACACATTTCTAACCGGCATGCATCTGGATGAAAGATACATTACTTGTTTATATCAATATTCAAGAGTTGTTGTGTAAGCTTTTTGTTATCATCCTGTGTATTACTATTATGTCCATTTTGAGTGGTTTATTATATTTTCTATTAAATGTAAAAGGGATTCTGGCTTCTCAAGTTAAGATACAGTACACAGCATAAATGATTACACCCCTCTGAAACCCAACAAATTCAGAATTTCTTCTTAGGACATGATTTATTTTTTATTTTATTTTTTAAAGATATTTTATGTTCAGATGGGGTGTAATCATTTATACTGTGTACTGTACTTGCCTTATACTTTCTCTTATTAGGTTATTAGCTTACAAAAAGTTAGATGGTTAAGATCACTATATAATATTTGAATATCTAATTTGCTGTGTTAAATAATTTGCTGGGTTTAATTTTGTTCCTCTATATTTTGTAGCACATTCTGAAAAGGCATTTGTAAGCTAATTCATGCTGTGTATTGTATCTTAACTTGAGAAGCCAGAACCCCTTTTGCATTTAATAGAAAACATAATTAACCACTTATATTACCTAAAAAATTATAAAAAATTTGGTCAATTTGCAATGCTAATAACCATGGAAATGCCTCATTACTCTGTAGCCTAAATATCTCTTAACAACACAATGCAATAAGACTTTCTGTTAATAAAGTATCTGGTAAGAATCTATTCTATATTAACAATGCATTAAATCACATTACACATTAATAAACCACAATAAATAAATAAACTTCTGGAAAAGGGGAAAAGTAACCAATGACATTTGAGGTTATTAAAACAGTAAGTCCCGCCCCTCGACTGCCAAAAATAAAAGTGTTCGAGCGAGCAAAAGCAGCAGGCGAGAGCAGATAAAGCGCGAGCGCGTGGGGAATGATCATGCGCGCGCGAGAGGGCTTGTATTGCGTGCTGAGATGATGTCATGCGCGCGCGCAGGGTTTGAATGAGGTCGCGAGTTCCCGTTTCTTCGCGTGTAGATCTGTTATGCTCTCGCGGAAGTCATTCACCGCGCGCGCTAGCATCAGTTGTGTGCTCGGTGATTATTGGCATTAGGCTTGTTTGAGATGAGCAAAATCTGCGCAGAATCGATCACCGGTGATCAGCGCGAGATGCATGCCGGTTAGAAATGTGTCCGAGTGCGGTCCGCCTTGCTCTGATGTCATGCTGACGTACGTCAAAAATCTCTCGCGAGCGCAAGGCGCACCTGTCGGATTCTGCAGTCGAGCGCAGTTGCTCTCCACTGACTGCGCTGATCAAAAGCATGATGGGAAACGACTTGCTGACGACACAGCTTAATGCTCATTGGTTTAAACAACTGTGATGTATTGTTCTCTTTTAAAATGTTTTGATTTTAAAACTCGAATATCATGTTTTATGTGTATATCATGTTATGTGTGAATATTCCCAAACTATCTGACAGTGTGATCTATGGGTTATGCAATTTAATTTTTATAAAAAAACACACACAAAAAAAACACATAGTCTGTATTAAAGAAAAAAAGATTGATAAACATGTATTTGGAATGGAATTAAATAACAAGTACTTTGGGTGTCTTGTTCATTTTATTTATTTTCATATAAAAGCAACAGAACTTGAATTACATCCAGTTTATTAGCAACACTGTGCACGATCGTGAATCCCGCGATATCCATCTTTGATCTCACAGGTGTCAGATCCACTACGAGAAGAGAGAACTGTACGGCTTGCCTGCGCTTTTTTCACTCCTCCTCTCACTGTAGCCGCCTACTCTCGCATTCATTTCAGGCGAGGCAAGGCGCATCTCCAGGGACGGATTATGACTTGTAAAGGCCCTGGGGCCAGTTATCTCCAAAGGCCCCCCCAGCCCCCCCTCAGTTCGATAATAAAATCGTTTTTCGATAAATATAATGCACAATGTTGTTGGTGAAGACAGGGCTGCCAAATCTCACGCATCGTGTTGGCACTGTTGTCCGTTTTTTCACGCAATGAAAAATCCCGAAGCAAAGAGGCCACCGACACCAACAGACAAGACAAGGCAGGTTACTTTTGATTACTTTTGGCCGGATTAACAATTTCCTGTGCCCTGGGCAACAAGACTCAAGGCCCCGGCGTAGTTAGGGGGGTTCGGGGGCATGCTCCCCCGAGAAAATTTGGATTTCTCTGATCTACATATGTGCAATTTAGGACTTTTGAAGGCCAAAAAATTATAAGAAATAGGCTAGCTTTAAAACCTTGTCATTAGATTATTTTTCAATACCTGCTCTCCTCATCTTCATATTTCTTTTTCTCCCAGTCTTCTTATCCTGGCCTATTTCTTCCCCTCCTAAAGCTGAACTTAGTCTTTTCATTTTCGTCTGTGTCAGTGACGAAAGTAAACATAGGCTCAACTGATTTTATACGTTTTATGAATCATTTTCTTAGACAAGTTAATTCACTCAAGGCTACCAGGAAAGCTGTAGCCTAAGTCAGTATTGCCATTAGGAACCTTCTGCAAGCTTTGGAATTTGAAAACGACTGTTTTTAAATGTTAAAAGTAATTTTAAATAATACACATTATAGACTACGTTTACCGCAGTTGGTGGATTTGGCAGACGTTCCCTTAAGCATTGTGCTCTGTGGAAACTCGTCAAAGCATTCTCAGGTATAATTATGCAGCATTAATGCACAAATGATTTTGAATGAATATTTTCATCATGTCGATATGCAATGGTCACATAATATTAAAACTAATCTTGCTATTGATATCTTTGTTAGACTACCAATCTCACTCATTTAACTTACAATAGAGAGAACAGGACTGGCACGAATCTCTTGCTGGAAACTTTGATTAACAGCTGATATCATCATCATAACCTTAAATGCAATGTGCTCTACCTAGTATTGTTCTAACTTAGTTATGTTATGTAAGGACATAAGATCAGCAGATCTTATACAGATTCTTAAATTTGTAACTCCACAGGGCCTTCATATTCACATAGGGCCCAACAGTTCCAGGGAGCCCTCATAGTCCAAGTGCCTTGTTTAAGAGGCCTTGTGTAGGCTATGGTACACATATATTACAGAATTAATAAACATTTGTTTTCATTGTTAATGGGTTTTCTGAACCAAACTGGATTGCGTGGCCTTAAACCCCAGGGCCCCCCCGGGCTTCTGGTAGGCAAGGGCCCCTGGGCACTGGCCCCATAGGCCCGGTCAGTAATCCATCCCTGCGCATCTCAAACAAGCCTATTGATTTGTCGCCATACGTCTTAAATGGGGAAGAACGCTTTATTATGCTGCCGTTGTCTGTTTTAGCAGACTACTGCCATCTAGTGGTAGCAGGTTTTCTCAGACATCTGTGTGTGGATCGTGCAAGCGAAACCTGCGAAATGAAAGTCTCAAAATCCAAATGAATCAAATAGGATCGACTCAGAAACGAGTCAATGAATGCACGCGTGTCACCTCATCCACAAATGCACATCTTACTTGTTGCATGCACAAATTCTGGCCTACATTAATACAAAATCGATGTTTTGTATTGTCTCTATTTGTACAAAATGCTGCACATTCATGTGATTTTGGATTTTGCACACACAAGTTGTATTGTATTAGTTTAAATGTAGTGACGCACATTTGTGAATTTGTCAAATAGATGGGTAGTTGTGCACACATTAATAATTAGCACCAGGCCTATTCATTTGTAGTTGTTTGTGTGTGGGTTGTGAAATGCTTAAAAACCGCGAAAAGAAAGTCTCTAAATCCAAATGAATCAAATGAGATCGACTCAGAAAAGACGTCAATGAATGCACGCGTGTCACCTGATCCACACATGCACATCTTCTGTGTTGCATGCGCAAACTATGATACACTAATACAAAGGAAAACATTTGTATTCACAAAAATGTCTCTATTTGTACAAATTGCTTCACATTCATTCAATTTTGAATTTTGCACACGCAAGTTGAAAGGCATGGATAAAACATTTCTGCAACATGTATCAAGTTCATTAAAAAGTGTGCTTACACGTGTTAATCTTTTTGAGACTATAATCATCCCATACTTTGGATCTATAATACAATCTCAAAATCAAAATGCACTCAGAGCAAATTAGACAATACGTAATGTGGGCCCACACACACTCTTAGTCCCAATAACCCCAACCTGTTGCAGGCCTGTGTCGTTGCTTGAGAACGGTGTGGCCGTGAAAACCAACAAATGGCCTCTTCGCTAAATAAGCTAAATAAACAAACAAGTGTACCTGTGTCTTCCCATTTCGACACGCGCGCTGTCCACCGATCACGTTAGACACTCCGTATGCGTCTGCAGTCTCACCAGCTGTCCGCTGAATGATTATGAATCCCGCGATGCCAGAGGAATTCTAAACCACGAGGGGATTTAACGCTATCTGGTTCCTCCATACTGTAGTCGTCTTCCTCGGAACGATTAATAAACTCAGATCCCGCGAGTAGATTTTACTCGACGTAAAAGACAAAGATTACAGCGCGCTCAGCAGCAGTAACATATGCAAGTCTGTTTAAACTTTTCAGTCAAAGTATAACAAATGAAACGAATTACAGAAACGTTCTTTAACACTTTCTGTATGCTAAATATACTCCTTGACCACTTAGTCAGCAGTTATTTGGGTATATTTTCTCTCAGAATCACCAGAAAATAAAGTGCAACATCACTTTCTGATCTGCCTCCATCTCTCTCTCTTCCTCCCTCTCCCAATCAGAATTATCAATACCCACGCATGGGCGGGAGCAAGTAAACCAATGTCCAATCACAAATAAAAAAACATACATGTTGATCAAACCCACATGTTGAGAGAGTACACCTCACATAAACTTTACCGTAATCTGTATAACATTAATACAAGTGAAATGCTGTACAAATATATTACCACATAACGTTTATGACAGTTTAACCCTTGAAGGTCAGAAACATTTTCATATTAGAAATTATGCATGTAGGAGATAATAAATAACCCTAACTGGGCTACACATGATTTTATGAAAGTATGATGTATTGCGACATCAGAAACGAAGAAAAACTAAATAATGACTAATGCAACGCTTGCCGTAAAGCCTAAAAAAGTCAAATTTGTAGTTTTCTTATGTCTCATTAGAACTACAGAAACGCGACCCGATCTGGCAATCTTACATAGTGTGGTTATAGCAGATAAAGGACCGCAAAGCGGAGGCATAAGTGCCTTTCACCCTGTTACGACTTGATGAACCACTGAAACGATTTTGGAAACATTATTTTAAGGTAAAAAATGTTACATAGTGTTGCTTTAACCCCTGTGTGCTGTTCGTTTGTGGTTTTCAGTCGGGCTGTTTGGGGACCCCAGGCAACAAAATGTAATTATAAATTTTTTTTTTTTACAAATGTAATTTTACTCAGTTTTTTTATGCATTTACTCCAAAACTTAATGTAAAATTCACCTTATAAAATACCCACATTTCTAAATTTCATTCATGGATATAACATGGATAATTATGACCGCCGCTAGCGTAGCTAGCGAAAGCGGTCATATAGGGATTGTCAAAGTTTTTTTTTTTCTTTTTTTTTCGTCATCTACTGAATTTTTCGTCAACGATACCAGGGACACCGAAACACCGGGGAACATGAAATTTGGTGGGCATGTAGCCCCACTAGACTTTTACGGAAAAATTTAGTTTGGTCCCCGGGGGCCACTCCCCCCCCCCCCCCCCCCCCCGCGCTGGGCCCCCCCAAACCCAAAAAAATGCAGTTTTTCCTAAATAACTACCTGAACCGTGGCACCGAGGATGAAGACATTTTTATGGTATGTTGCTCTTAAGGGCCCACATCAACCCAGCCCATAATCACTCATTTGTGATTTGCGCCCCTCCCATAAAAAATGAAAATGCAATATTACTCTGCTTTAATCGCCCCTATCTTCAGTTGAGATGTTCAGAACTGCACCATATTTCATGTGTATGATTAACTTGACATCCTCTGGGGGTATGCTAAGTTTCGTAGAATTTCATCCATGGGGGGGTATAAAATAAATTAATTTATGTGCACATTTAGTGACTGTACACTCATCGGCCTGTAGATGGTGGTGTTGAGCGAAGGGTTGCTGGTTTAGGATGATACTGTCACACACACACATGCAGGAATACAAACAAACGCAAGCATGCACACACACTGACATCCACATGCACAGACACACACCCATACACACACATACAAATCCACATGCACAGACACACACACACAAACACACACGCGCACACACATGTACGCACGCACACATACACGCACAGACACACACACACACAGACACACACATACACAAACACACACACATACACACACACACACACACACACAGACAGACATGCACATACTACTACTTTTTTAGGTATCAGCCATATACCCGATTTACCAATACCCAATGTGTTATGCTTGGGCAGTATACTAATGACGTGGGTGGGACATGTTTCATGCCATGTTAGATCACATCCTGAGAGTCTACGCTTTCAGAAAATATATAGTTTATATAGTTGAATCAGTTTTCTCTTCATGGTACAGACCAAAATGTATTATGTGTACACTTTCTTCACCTAAATCCATAAAATCCCATTAATTTCAATGGGACATTTACTTAAGTGTTCTACTGGGTACAGTGGGAATGAGTTTAATTCTGTTAACATTGTTTTTTTTAAAACTCTGGGACCAGGGCTACAAGATAAAACCACTTTTTTGGGGAAATTTTTTTTTTTATTTCAGTAAAACACAACAAACCCATGCCAAAGTCAGATGACGTTTTCACATTATGGATGTTAAGTGTCTAAACTAATGACTTTTGATATAAAACTTATATAGTAATGGCAAATAATTACAAAACTCTAAATTATCCATGATCCACAGGATCCAGACAGTCTTTTAAAATATACAACTTATATACATAAACACGCAATACAGCCAAATTGCTCCACGCCATTTATTTTTGTGGAAAGCCAGTGCAGGCCTGAGCGGCGGTCATATTTTGTACCGCCATGCGGTACATCTAGTTTGACAGATTTTTGCCCATATTTCGGAAAATGCAGTTTTATCATTAATTATGATAGTGTTAAGTCGGCTATTCTGAGAAAGTACAACATTAATTCAGAAACTTATCAACAAAGATTTAGTTTCCTGGAAGTTGAATCATCTGAGAGTCCCAAAGAGCTGTATGCCAGGCTGAAGGAGTTGTATGGGAAGTGGATTCGACCAAAAGGTAAAACAGAAATTGGAGAAATAATTATTCTTGAGCAGGATCTCCGAATCCTCTCTCGCTCTGGATCCGTGAGCGAGGCCCTGAAACTGCTGCCGAAGCTGCATCATTAGCAGATGTGTTCCAGCCATGGAGTTGGCGGGGTGGCAGAGACTCTCTAAAACCCCATGTCTATCATTCGTCCCAGTACCACTCCTCTAGTAAGTGGGAGGAAAATCTGAATACGTAACATCATTTAAACCACCTAAGAAAGTGCCTATTTGTTACTTGTGTGGCCAAAAGGGTCATCCCAAACCTGTTTGTCCAAAGAATGTTGGCAAGCTCTCTCAAGTTTGTTATGTGCCTAGAGCTCATGCAGATCCTGTAAAGCCTGGACTGTCCTTAAACATGACCACTGTAGAAGTAAACGGTAAAGAACCACATGCTCTAGTTGACACTGGCAGCGACCAGACTTTGGTGCAAAGACAGTTTGTTTCACCGGTCTGGATTAATCCTTGTGATAAGAAATCCATTCGCTGTGTTCACGGGGATGAAAAGCTGCTTCCTACGGCAGATGTACATCAGGGTGAAAGGACAGACTTATCTTCTGGATGTGGGCGTTGCAGACAACCTACCATTCCCTGTGGTTTTGGGTCATGATCTGCCAGTGCTCTGGGACTTGTTGCAGCCGGTACCCTCATGTAATATGGTCGTCACACGAGCTAAAGCAAGCAAAGGGGAAGAAGGGGAACAGATGCTTAGAGCCGTACCTTTCTTTGACAATGAAGTAGAAACTCCGCTCCCAAATAAACAAGACATAAATCGCCACTCGTAATGTAGCGAGGGCAGGGAGGGACATGCAATTCAAACTGCTGTTTGGTCGCCATTATACTCGTGTCTTGATATATATAATATGATTGAGAAAATCAAACAATAAATAGACAGTGACAATTTCACAACGAGCTCTTGCTGAAGGCACAGAAGCTGACATTGTTTGGTTCAGGTGTGCTTTATATCTTCCTGGTCATGACGTCTCCTGCCTATGACGTTCTGTCACACCATTGGACTGTGATCGCACACGTGCTTCAAGTCACAATCCAGCAGAGCTGTTCCCACAGCATCATTCTCCACGCAGAGCTTGTTCCCTTGAAAGGGAATGTTGCTTTTTAATGAAACTAACCAAAGAAAGCATGAAGCTAGAATAAAATTTGAATTTATGTTTCTGCTTAAATGAATACATTAATACATGATGTTAGCTACTAACTGCATGATCTATATTATCTTATAACTGTATATTCTGACATATGGACATTACTTTGGCACAGTAGAATCATTAATTTTCTATAAAGGTGTTTTGAAATGATATGCATTGTGAAAAGCACTATACAAATAAATGTATGTTTTAAAAAAGATAATTAAAAATGCTGTAGTCTAAAGGCGAATACACTACATGACTTTTGTCCAGATATTTGACCCAATCTCCAGTTTGGAGAAGATTAACTAGAGTTTAGAATTCTGAGTTTGTCATTCATAAATAAAACTTTGCTCGGTTATTCATGAACTCGTAACTAGTAATTTAATTCAACTCCATTTGAAGAGCACATAAACACAGCAGTAAAGTGACTCTCCTTGAACAGGAATGAGGAAGCTGCTTTACAGACACTCCTGTTTTACACACGTCACTCAAACACAGAAGCAGGAACTATTTCAACTCCTCAGTTCAGAGAAACAGAAACTGAAGTGTTGTTGAGCTGTTGTGTGTTTGTGTCTCTGTATTCATGCAGTAAAATGGCAGAAGCCAGATTTTCTCAGGATGAGTTCACGTGTCCAGTGTGTCTGGATCTCCTGAAGGATCCAGTGGCTATCCACTGTGGACACAGTTACTGTAAGATCTGTATTACAGACTGCTGGGATCAGGAGGATGAGAAGAGAGTCTACAGCTGCCCTCAGTGCAGACAGACCTTCAGTCCAAGACCTGCTTTAGCTAAAAACACCATTCTGGCTGAACTGGTGGAGAAACTGAAGAAGACTAAACTTCCTGCTGACTGTTACGCTGGATCTGGAGACGTGGAGTGTGACGTCTGTACTGGAAGAAAATACAAAGCCGTCAAGTCCTGTCTGGTGTGTCAGGAATCTTACTGTCAAACTCATCTAGACCGTCATGAGGAATATCACTCTCGTAAACCACACAAAGTGATTGATGCCACTGGACGACTGCAGGACATGATCTGCCGTAAACATGATAAAGAGCTAGAAATGTTCTGTGTCACTGATCAACAGTGCATCTGTGTGTGGTGTAAGGAGAGTGAACATAAAAACCACAACACTGTATCAACTGCAGCACAGAGGACAGAGAAACAGGTATGAACTGAGAGGGATTGATCACACAGAAATGAAAGTGTCTTTATTTACTCACTCATTTACTCATGTTGTCCCAAACCGGAAAAAAAATTAACTGTTAAATGTCTACTTTTTCCACTTTCAATCGAAATAAAACATTGTGCTTTTGTAAAATAAAGAAAATAAACAGAGTGCTTTCTGCCTCTGCATCTCCCTGAACTTTTTTCTGGAGCACGTCTCTAAACTTAAGAACACTAAACTTTTCAAATGTATAGCATGAAGTGATGACAAGACAATCGTTGAATTAATCAAAAAATCATTATAAATCGGTAATATAATGCAGTTTTTTACTGTTGCTTACCTGTCGAGAGCCGTTGGAGTGGAGATTGGAAATCCCTCAATCATCATCGCGTGTGTTCTTCTTTCTGCGCATGCGCAGATTCCTTTCTTCAAGGACTAAATTTTACTTGATTTTTTTTTATTTGCTTCAAGTACTTAATTAATGCATGTAAATATGCCAGAGAGTCAGAAGTCAATTTCACTTGTCTGTTGGATGTCTAATATTTACAAGTAAAAAATGAGTATATAATTAGGATTTACTTAATATACTAAAGTTTTCATTTTTACAAAATTATTCTTAGCAAAAGATACATGATTTTTCCTGTTTTATTTACTTTGACATAAAATCATTTTTTACAGTGTACTTTTAAAAGAGCCAAATTTTTATTCACAAATCAAATCAAATCATTGATAAACTCATGTTTGTGGAGCCCAAATCAAATATGATGACATCAAACACATCAAACTTCACTGGTGTTTGTGTCATGACATCATGGTGTTTAGTCATGTGACTGTGACATGAAAGAACCAATGAGGTTTGATGTTATTGACGTGTCAGCATATTTTATTTGGCCTCTGTAAACCGCTGAGACATTCTTCTAAATATCTTCTGTTGTGTCTCACAATAGACAGAAAGTCATACAGGTTTGGAGCGACATGAGGGAGAGTAAATGATGATACTAATGATATAAAACTAGGCACTGATGAAATACTGCTGACATTCATTTCAGGAAACCATGAATCTGTGGTTTGAGCCAGACAGTAAAAACTTACCATGCAAGATCTTTAACCACTTCACCAACTCTGGATTCATGTAACTTTAATGTTTGTATGACAGTAGTTTTATGTGTCATTCCCTGTTATTGGTTTGTCCTCCAGAAACAGCTGAAGGAGACGCAGATGAAGATCCGTCAGAGAATCCAGCAGAGACAGAAAGATCTTCAGCATCTGAGAGAGGCTGTGAAGTCTCATAAGGTGAGTCTGGAGAAGAAGAGAAGTTTGAGACGTCTCAGTTTGGACTCTGTCAGTCGTGCTGAAGCCACTGTGTGATTGTGATGTGTGTGTAACAGCGCTCTGCACACACAGCAGTGGAGGACAGTGAGAGGATCTTCACTGAGATCATCCGCTCCATTGAGAGAAGCCGCTCTGAGGTCACACAGCGGATCAGAGATCAGGAAAAGACTGCAGTGAGTCGAGCTGAAGGACGACTGGAGCGACTGGAGCAGGAGATCAATGATCTGAGGAGGAGAGACGCTGAGCTGGAGCAGCTTTCACACACACAAGATCACATCCAGTTCCTGCAGGTAACAGAGATCTAGAAGAACAGGATCATAGTGGACTTGAGCAAGATCCTGCTATGACAGAGAAACATTTCATGAGAGCAGAATGAGCCGTTGACTGAGATGTTGTCAGGAATTCAGTCAGATTCAGTCAAGTGTTGTGTTATCATATAATCATCAGTCAGACTCTCATCTGATCATCTTCTGTTTAAAGAGACACACTTACAAAGCCCTGGGAAATTTACCATTAAATATGAACGTCCCGGGTTACGTATGTAACCCTAGTTCCCCGAAGGGACGGACGCTGCGTGTAATCGCAGTGGGAACGCCTCCAGCGTAGTGCGTCTGAAGCATGAATGAAATCAGTCAATGGCGAGACGGAACGTAGTAGGCGGGTGACGTCATCGACCAGGAAGCTATAAAGCACCCCTGAATCACAAGCGAGACAGCTTCTGATGTTACTGAAGCAAGCGATCCAAGGGGATGCCGGGAGCATGGCAGGACACGCAGCGTCCGTCCCTTCGGGGAACTAGGGTTACATACGTAACCCGGGACGTTCCCCTTCAGGGACTACCGCTGCGTGTAATCGCAGTGGGAACGCAATACCCACGTCCCCATGCGAGCAAGTCTCCGTCGTGTGTAATCAAGGCGCACATGCTGACGAAAGAACTTGCGCCCCAGGAGTTGAGCTAAAATCGAGACAATAAAATCTGATGAATGTATGCGGTGAGGACCAGCCTGCCGCATCACAAACATCCTGAAGAGAAACTCCTGAAAGGAGAGCTTTAGAAGCAGCCATACTCCGGGTGGAGTGAGCCCGTACAGCCAAAGGTGAAGGCTGACCGGCCGACTCGTACGCAAGTGAGATGGCCTCGACCACCCACTTGCTCATCCTTTGCTTAGATACTGGGCACCCCTTGTTGGGCAGCCCAAAACAAACAAACAGCTGTTCAGACTTCCTCCACAGGGCAGCTCTGTGGACATAAGCATCTAGAGCCCTCACTGAGCAGAGCAAATTAAGTTTCTCCTGGTCCGACGTCATAAACGGAGGAGGACAAAAAGCCTGCAGTATGACAGGTCTAACTACAGTAGTCGGAACTTTAGGAACATAACCTGGCCTAGGATAGAGGAAGGCCTTAGCCATACCAGGTGAGAACTCCAGGCACGAGGGAGCAACCGAAAGTGCTTGTATGTCTCCAATCCTTTTAAGAGACGAAATAGCAAGCAAGAAAATAGTTTTGAGAGTAAGGAACTTCTCGGAAACCTCTTCAAGGGGCTCGAAAGGAGCTAGGGAGAGACCCTCTAGGACGATGGCCAAGTCCCATGATGGCACCCTCGTGCATACTGCTGGCCTCAGCCTCAAAGTGCCACGAAGGAAACGAGATATAAGTGGATGTCTCCCAAGAGAAACTCCACTCAAAGGGGCATGGTAAGCAGCCAGGGCCGCCACGTACACCTTCAGTGTGGAGTGGGATAATCCAGTGGAGAGACGGGCCTGCAGGAACTCCAGCACTGTACCAACCGGGCAGTTAACTGGGTCCTGTTGGCGCTCTCCGCACCAAGAGGTGAAAAGTTTCCACCTCGCAGCATAAAGCTTCCTTGTAGCGGGAGCTCTGGATAGAAGAATGGTCTCAACGACCTCAGTCGAGAGACCGGATTCTATGAGCTGAGCCCCCTCAGAGGCCAAGCCCACAGTCTCCATAGCTCTGGGCGGGGGTGAAGGATCGACCCACTCGCCTGAGATAGTAGGTCCCTCCTGATCGGAATCTCCAGGGGAGAGCCGTCGAGGAGGGACACAAGGTCCGAAAACCATACTCGGGCCGGCCAGAATGGGGCTATCAGGAGTAGACTGACTCCTGGGAGCAGAGCGATCGGGGGAAAAGCATACAGACGTGACCTCGGCCACGCCTGTACCATAGCGTCCAACCCCAGTGGGGCTGGATGGCTGAGAGAGAACCACAGTGGACAGTGTGATGTCTCTCTGGAAGCAAATAGGTCTACCTCGGCACGACCGAAATGTTCCCAAAGGAGCTCCACCACCTCGGGGTGAAGTCTCCATTCCCCGGGCCTCGGCCCCTGCCTCGACAGGATGTCTGCTCCTCGATTCAGATACCCCGGGAGATAAATCGCTCTCAAAGACAGAAGTTTCCCCTGGGACCATAGAAGGATCTGACTGGCTAATTTGTATAATGGACGCGACCGCAGACCCCCCTGATGATTTATGTAAGAGACCACCGATGTGTTGTCTGAGCGGACAAGCACATGGTGGCCCCTCAGGTCTGGGAGGAAGTGTTTCAGAGCCTGAAACACCGCCAACATTTCTTAACAGTTTATGTGCCACGAGAGATGATGGTCCTGCCACAGACCCTGAGCTGGGCGACCACTCATGATCGCCCCCCAGCCCGTGAGGGAAGCATCTGTCGTTAGCGTTACGCGACGACAAGGAGCTCCCAACACAGGACCTTGGGACAAGAACCAAGGATCTTTCCACATAACCAGGGCGCGAAGACACCGTCGCGAACTCATGATCGTGCGGAGCGGATTTCCCCTCGGGGAGAATCCCTTGGTTCTGAGCCACCACTGAAGCGGTCTCATGTGCAATAGGCCAAAAGGAATAACGTTGGACGCTGCTGCCATGAGACCTAACAGTCTCTGAAACTGTTTCACAGTGAGTAGCTGGCCTAGCCTGATCTGATTTGCTGCAGTGAGAATCGAAGCAATACGAGCAGGGGAAAGTTGTGCCTGCATCGTCGTCGAATCCCACACCACACCGAGAAAAGTGGATCTCTGTACTGGAGAAAGCACACTCTTCTTGGCGTTGAGCCTCAACCCCAATTTCTTGATGTGAGCAAGAACGACATCTCGATGCCGAACCGCCTGAGACTGCGATTGAGCTAGAATCAACCAGTCGTCGATGTAATTCAGAATGCGGATGCCCTGTAGACGCAGAGGAGATAGAGCCGCATCGATACATTTCGTAAACGTTCGGGGTGAAAGTGCTAGGCCGAACGGAAGAACCCGATACTGGTACGCTTCGCCCCCGAAAGCGAACCTCAGGAACTTCCGATGTTGCGGAAGAATAGACACATGGAAGTAGGCGTCCTTTAGATCTATCGTGACAAACCAGTCCTCGGACCTGATTTGTGACACGATCTGTTTGAGAGTAAGCATCTTGAACTTGAGTTTCCCTACAGTGTGATTTAAGAGACGCAGATCTAAAATCGGACGCAACCCCCCGTCCTTCTTTGGAACAATGAAGTATCGGCTGTAATAACCTGACTCCCTGCTGGGAGGAGGAACCCATTCTATAGCTCCTTTTTGAAGAAGAGTCATAACCTCCTGTTCCATTACCAGAGCCTGCTCGGGGCCCACCACAGTGGGAAGAACCCCTCTGAACCGAGGCGGACGAGACCTGAATTGTATAGCGTAACCTCTTTCGATCGTGTGCAGGACCCACTGAGACACATTGGGAAGATTTTTCCACTCCGCTAGAAAATCTACTAAGGGTACCAGCCTCTCGAGGCTGGCCTCTGGTTGAATATTCTGCGTGACAGACACAGTGCCCTGTAACGGCGCACCGGCAGGGAACAACTGGTCTGAGCACTCCAGAGCCCTCCTTGGAGGGGGCGAGCGACCCTCGGGAAAACACTCGCCGGGCCCTTCTACGCCCTGTTTCGGCAGGGTTAGTAGAACAGACCCCTGAGGGCACCGAGGGAGACAGGGCACCTTTAAAGGAGGTGAACACGAGTCTCTCTCGGTGGGGACCACCCTCAGAGCCCTGACCCCGTAAGCGTCAGGACCTTTTAGACGCGGCCTTCTTGGCGACAATGACTGTCCTCAGATCAGCCCTGCCCCGCGAAGGCCGCGCCTGAGAGCGTCCCGTCTCGTCCCTCCAGTTTCTTTGCGGGGGGGCACGAGACGCGACGCTTTGTTTTTGCTGCGCTCTCTGCAATGTACTCGGCGGCTGGGACTGTCCTCGTTTCTCAGCAGACCCAGAGACAGTTACTTTAAGCGGTATAAATTTATGAAATGCGGCTGCCTGCTTTTTCTCTTCCTGGAACCTCTCAGTGACAGAGTGGAGAGCATCACCAAAGAGGCCCGCAGGGGAAACCGGGGCATTTAAAAGAAGAGACTTATCTTTCTCTTTCATAGATGTTTGATTTAACCATAAATGCCTCTCCGTGGCCACCAGGGCTGCCATAGACCGGCCGATGGATTTAGCGGTCTCCTTGGTGGCCCGGAGAGTGAGATCAGCTGTCTGTCTGAGCTCATTAATAGTTTCAACAGAAATCTCTCCCCCTTCACTAGCTTCCTTAAGCAGGTCGGCCTGATATGCCTGCATGATTGCCATAGTATGCAGGCACGCGGCCGCCTGTCCCGCCGCCGAGTAAGCCTTTCCCACCAGCGCTGATGTATTTTTTAAAGGTCTGGTGGGAAGAGCCGGTGCTTTAAGCGACGATGCCGATTCGGGAGAGAGATAGCTCGCGAGCGTCTCCTCCGCCTTCGGCAACGTCACATAACCAAATGCTTTAGCTCCCATGATATTACCATAAGCATTAGATTGATTAGTGTAAATACGACTGGACACAGGTCTAGCCCAGGTCTTCGACACCTCGGTGTGAAGATCTGGGAAAAATGGCAAGCACCGGCGAGAAGGCAGAGAACGTGATGGCAGAAATCTTTCATCAAGCTTACTTTTTATTTTAGACTCCTGCCTATCAGCTGGCCACTCAATGCTGAGCTTTTCAACAGCACGAGATAATACATCAATCAATTCATTTTCTTCATGTATATTTGTGTATTGGTGTACAGTATCTTCTGTTGCAAGACTTTCAACATCCAGCTCCTCAGAACTGGATAGCCGAAGTTCTTGAACATCGTGTGCCTCAACCGGGACAGAAGTAACCGCCGAGCGTGCTTCTAGAACCGGGGAAGAGGCACTGGATATCACCGGAGAAGGCTGAGATAGGGCGGGGCCCGTCTCAAACCCCGCGGTGATATCCATCTGCGAACCCCAAGACAAGCGCCGCCGCTCTGCCTCGACAGAAGCGGGACCCGAGCCCTGGGGAGCGCGCAGCGAACCGCCCTCCTCGAAGAGCGATCGCCGCGAGCGCAGCGTTCTTATGGGAAGACGCTCGCAATGCTCACAATCAGCCCCCTCGAGAGCTGACTGGGCATGCGACATCCCCAAACAAGCAACACATAGTAGATGTGAATCCCCGCCTGTGATGTATCGAGTACAGGGGGGAACACACTTCCTATATTGCTGCTCGCTCGCCATGTTCGTGGTTTTTTTATATAATATATGGGATATATATATATTTAGTGATAAACTCCTGCCTAGTACCAACTAGAGACAGACAAACACAACTTTTTGATTTCACACACACACAGAGAGCTGCTGAAGTAACAAGAGCTGTCTCGCTTGTGATTCAGGGGTGCTTTATAGCTTCCTGGTCGATGACGTCACCCGCCTACTACGTTCCGTCTCGCCATTGACTGATTTCATTCATGCTTCAGACGCACTACGCTGGAGGCGTTCCCACTGCGATTACACGCAGCGGTAGTCCCTGAAGGGGAACTAATTTTTCCTTCTGGTTTCTTCTGTCTTGATGAAATCAGTGAACTTGATGGGATCAGTATCAGACCTCACTCGTATGAATTTGTACGATTTGTCTAAACCCACGTGATGGGTAGGTTTAGGGGCGGGGAATGAATTCATACGAATTGGCCAATTCGTAAAATATGTACGATTTAGCAAAAATCATACTAATTCGTACGAGTGAGGTCGTACAAGTGAGGTCGTACGAATTCGTACGAATTAGCCACCTCGTAGAACTCGTACGAAGTGCCGTGAGATCAGGCTGGATTTTTCATCATCTTTTTAATGAAATCTTTTATTTCTACTAAAATATTTTCAGTAATTGGCACCAAAATTGGGTCAGGTGATCTTCAAAGTTGATAATATTGATTTTTATTTCCATAACTATTTACCTGTAACACATTGATGAATTGTATCCACAAAGACTCCAGACAGGAAGTGAGGCTGTATATTAACAATACTTTTAAAAACCAAACAAAACCTGACCTTGGGATCCTTAAGAGTACTTGTGAAGTTTCAGTGTCACTAACCAATCAAAAGTTATAATGATAGTCAATCTACTTGTAACCTTTGAGCTGCTTTTCCTCAAATTTCTTTTTCAAAAAAAAAAAAAAAAACTTTACCCAACTTGCAGATCATATAATATTATTGAAGTAAAAGCCCACTTAAAAAGAGACACTGTCATGACTATTGTCACGGTTTAACAGAGGTAGACGGCAAGACGAAAAAGATATGTGCAAAAGATTTGATTAACAAAGGATTAACCATAACCAAGCACAAAACGTTAACGAGAACCGTCAAATGAGAATTGAAACACAGGCATATGAATACTAGGAGCAAACAAAGATAATTGGATAAACACAGGTGAAGCAAAGAGGGAATTAATGAGAAACTATGGTAACAAACAAGAGGGAAATGAGTAACCTAGGAGACAAATGAGAACAAAACAAGTGAAAACTAAAATGATCTAAACAGTGTTCATGTGACAACTATGTTTCTTAACACACTTTAAATAGACTTTTTAAAAACTGCACTTTGTAACAGTCAAATTAAAAGTTTTATTTTGTATATTAGAAATCATTATGTTTTAATAATATTTCGTCATGCTTTAAAGAAGTGCAGTTATTTTGATGTTGACCGACATACTAAAGCACATGTAAAGTACTTGATTATAATTAAAACTCTAGTGTGTTATTAAAAATTTTATTAAAAATTAAACAAACAATTTTCAATAGAAATTACATTGAGTATATTTTAGTTTATCATAAATGTGTGTCAGTTCATTCAGCAGTAACTTTAACCATATTTCAAATACAATAGAAGTAATTCTGAAATTATATATACAGATACTTAAATCCTACTTAAGTTGGTCAAAAAGCTCTCTAAATATTAGCTAATT
Organism: Squalius cephalus; assembly: GCF_949319135.1. Taxonomy (NCBI): domain Eukaryota; kingdom Metazoa; phylum Chordata; class Actinopteri; order Cypriniformes; family Leuciscidae; genus Squalius; species Squalius cephalus. The sequence continues at coordinate 55,169,563 of NC_137122.1, read as the reverse complement.
GCATTTAATATATTTAAAATGAATGAAAATGAAAAATAATTAAGTGTCAGAAAGCATAAAACATTCAATCTGCTCTTAAGTATATATATTTAGATGATATTATTATTAAGTGTCAATTGTAGCATTAAATGATGAATATGAGGAGAATGTGCTGATTGTGTGAAAGTGCTGGATTGAAGCGAGTCACTGAAGAGAAGTCAAGTCAACAAGAGCCGCTCAGATCTGATATAGTGCAGGTTATTGGCTGAAGTGTGGAGATGATGAGTTTTGATTTCTGTTTTCTGTAGAGTTTCCAGTCTCTCTCAGCACCTCCTGAATCTACAGACGAACCCGACGTTTCCTTCAGTTCTCTCTCCTCTTTTGATGGCATGAGAGAATCTGTCCGTCAGCTGAGAGACAAACTGGAGGATTTCTGCAAAGAGGAGATCAAGAAGATCTCAGACGGAGGTAAAGTCCTGCGCCTCGTTTATACAGACGTGTGGAGAAAGATCCAAAATCTGAACGTACAACCGTTTCTGAAATGTTCCTATGATTGTTAAAACATCCATTTGCACAATCATCATCGTGGACAAGCGTTTAATATATAATATTATAGAGCATCATATTAGAAATGTCTCAGAAATTAATGTATTTTCTCTTGTCATTTCTCTTCACACTGTTCATGTGTGTTTATTTCCACAGTCACTTTCACCAACATGAATCCCAAGACCAGGAACGACTTCCTACAATGTGAGTCACTAGAAAACAAGCAGAAAAACTCACTGAATGTGTTCATGTTCTTCCTGTAGAAGGAGAAATAAATCATGATAGAAGAGTTTTATAATTGATCATGTAAATGATGATTTGCACAGGATATTTGGTCAGCTGTACTGAGACACTGATGATACACTGAACATTGATTCATGAAGAGTTCAGATACATTAAAAGATCAGACAGATTCATAATTCCTGTTTCTGATGTGTTTTCTCTCCATCAGATTCCCATCAGCTGACTCTGGATCTGAACACAGTGAATAAACACCTCAGTCTGTCTGAGAGGAACAGAGTGATTACTGGCACTGACACACAACAGTCGTATCCTGATCATCCAGACAGATTTGATGTGTTTTCTCAGGTGTTGTGTAGAGAGAGTGTGTGTGGACGCTGTTACTGGGAGATTGAGTGGACTGGGAATATTGGTGTGTGTATATCAGTGTCATATAAGATCATCAGCAGGAAGGGATCGGGTAATGAGTGTGCGTTTGGATTTAATGATCAGTCCTGGAGTTTGGAGTGCTCTTCCCCTATTTACAAATTTTGGCACAATAAGATACGCACTGATCTCCCTGTAAAGTCCATCAGCAGAAGAATAGGAGTGTATGTGGATCACAGTGCAGGAACTCTGTCCTTCTACAGCGTCTCTGACACAATGAGCCTCATCCACACAGTCCAGACCACATTCACTCAGCCGTTATGTCCTGGGTTTTGGGTTTATTCTGGATCATCAGTGAAACTGTGTTGATGTTTCAGAACAGATTGTAGAGAGATTTTACCCATAATACTTTGAGCTGCACGATAAATCAGTAACAGTGAAATACAGAGACTCTTATTTTATTTTATTTTTAATATCTTAACTTCTGCCACAGAAATAACAGAATAAATGTGTGTATTAAAGGATAATTCCGGTATTTAACACTTTGAGTCTATTTTGTAGTTTGTTTTGGATGAACTAGAGTGGTGGACACAGAAATTTTGACAATGGTTCCTGTCTCGAGTTTTTGACTATTTTAGAATCACCTTTGACCGCTTCAGAATGGAAGTCTATGGGCATGCACGAACATGTCCTTAAAACAACCCTAAACATTCGTTTTCAAAACTGTGCAACTCACCGAGTGGTTAGTGGTGTTCGTTGATGATTAAAAACAAATATATCGGCGCAATGTATGATTGCAATCCGTTTATTTTGCTATAGTGGAACTATTTTTTCAGATACCTCACAACCGCGTATAAACTTCCGCTCGATATTTGAGTATGAAAGCGTGAGCACACTCCCGACCACTTTATGGCGACAACCACTTTGCCGTACAAGAACGCTGTACGGAACTAGGTGTCTAGCGCATAGTATAGAGCTGGTAAGTCCCGCCCCTTCCGTAAAACCCCGCTGGACCTCTAGGTTGAAAAATCGTCAATGCAAGTGAATGTGAGAAAATAATTATTTTCTGGTCCCGTTTGAACTGTGCCATGAATGTGAACATATGTTGTCTGTGAATTTTTTATATAACTTTTCATGTTACGAGTTTGACAGTATATGGTATGATTCTTCGGCTAGCAGTTGTGGAAAAGACATAACGAGAAAGACTACATGTCGCCTATGTGACGTCACCCCATAAAGTTGACTTACCCGTGGTTTTCGCCAACCTCAACGATTTTGTCCTCTCCCTGAAAGAAGGCGGTGAAGTGCACCAAAGACACAGCCATGTTTAGCGGGATCCGTGAGCTAGTGTCCGTGTGCGAGTGGTGTTGACGTTTCAAACGCGTCGAAAGCAGCGAGGAGTTGTAGTCCACAAAGTGCTCACACACAAAGTCTACCCGTATCAAACTTCTACATGCTAAATTGTAGCATTCTTTACACGAAAAGTTATATAAAAAATTCACAGACATCATATGTTCACATTCATGGCACAATTCAAACGGGACCAGAAAATAATTATTTTCTCCCATTCACTTGCATTGACGATTTTTCAACCTAGAGGTCCAGTGGGGATTAGCGGAAGGGGCGGGACTTACCAGCTCTATAGCCATAGACAGTAAAAAAAGACGGAGAACCGAGCGAAAAGACTACAACCAAATGTAAACAGACCCCTTTCCGTTTCCGGAAGCGCAGTAATATCAACGAGCAATGAGTCCTCCAACAGAAATCAATGGGATTTTACAAAATGCCAAATAAAACACGACAGAAACTGTATTTCGCCACTCTACTTGTTTTGGAACATCAACGAACACCACTAACCACTCGGTGAGTTGTACAGTTTTGAAAACGAATGTTTAGGGTTGTTTTAAGGACATATTTGTGCATGCCCATAGACTTCCACTCTGAAGCTGTCAAAGGTTCTAAAATAGTCAAAGTCGAGACAGGAACCATTGTCAAAATTTCTGTGTTCACCACTCTAGTTTGTCCAAAACAAACTACAAAATAGACTCAAAGTGTTAAATACCGTAATTATCCTTTAAATCCTTTATAGAGTCAGTAAGAATGGTGTGTGTGTGTGTGTGTTTATCAAGCTATAATTGTATTGATGGAAATCATATTCATTTAGTTTTTATTGTAGTGACACATAATCATTTTAATATTACTATTAAAAGTACCTTTCATTTGAAATTATTAAACACAAACAAAATGAAAAGATTAAGGAATAATTTATAATGAAATAACAGAAATGGTTGTGAACAATGTAAGGAGTGAAGATGTGGAAAATGACATTAGTAGTGGAGAAAATAGTGCTGGAAAACAATCACAGTTCAAAATGTGAGGAAAATTGTGATGCAGAAGATGAGGGATGAAGAAGCACTTTCTGAGATTTCAGATATTGGGCCACAAGGGATGGAGATCATGAACTCTTTACAAGAAATAAATGACTTTCACAACGTTTGATAAAGTTGTTGATGTAAAATAGTCCTTTCCAGATATGGAGAAATGTATCAGTATTGTTGTTGCGAAAAGCAGTGAGCTCTAGTTCTGGATAAAAAGAAAAGATTCAGCTGAAAAAGATTAAATTAAACTAATGAAACTAAGGAAAAGAAAAGTGCAGATTCAAAAAAAATATTTACTTTGTGCTTTTTTCTTTTCTGTCTGTCTTCTTCTTGCTTCTCTACATGGATGTGTGGAGAGTCGAGCCATTTCACTTCAGATCAACCAATAGACACTACATCAACATAAATGGAGCATCCAAAAAATCCATATATTGTCACGTTAAAAGCTCTCCCAGTATAGGGTTGGGAGAGGATAACTGGATTAAATTAAATCAAAATGGAGAAACGTAAGCGTGGAGGATTCACTTCAGTCCTCTGCCCCGGAAATGTGAGCCAACCACTTGATGATGCAAAAATACAATTATTTATTTTTGTTAAACAAAGAAAATGGAAGCATTCAATCTTCAGGAGAAGGTCTAGCCAAAACAACAAACAAAAGGGGAAACTTACTTGTAACGGTCATCAGCTGGAGTGCCCTTGAGAGCCAGCAGAGGGAACAGGAACATACAACAGAGAAAGTATACATCACATAATATCAACCAAAACAATAATAAAGGAGACGACAGCAAATAGGACAAAAAAATATACAAATATATATATATATATATATATAAAAGAGTTAGGGCCAGATTACATCACATAAAGATGTTCACATGAAGAGATCAAAGGCAGAACAAATTCTAACAGTCCTTATAGCTTTCTTATTAGTAGATACTGAAATCACATTTAGATAATTTTCTATTTCTTTTAAGAAAACTGAGAAGACAGGTTAACAGTTTGAAAATTTGCATTTGTGAATGTAAAATTTGCTTAGGAAAAGAATTAAATTAATAACAAAACACATATTTTTGTTTGTGGGGTCTGAGTCAAAATACCCAAATATAATGTTTCTCATATGTACTGAGAAGCCTGGCCAAATCTTACACTTGACAAATACATCAATATCATCCCAAAGCTTCTGAGTGTAGTGACACGACCAAAATAAGTGAACCACTGTTTCATCAGAATTCAAACAAAAAGAGCATGTTAGCTCAATGTCAGACTTATATATTTGTATAAATTTCTTAACAGGATAGAACCTGTGTATGAGCTTAAATGAGATTTCTTTCACTTTATTTGTGAGAAAGAATTTCTACTGTGAAGACCAGATTTTTTTCTAGTTAAGGTTAACAAACAGATTATTCCAAAAGGAAATAACAGGTGGAACAGAAATCAAATTCTTAAGAAATAAAGATATTATTTTATAGTTTTTAGCTTTCGACTGAGAAAAACAAATTTGACCAACAGGAGTATCACAAGGTTTAGGAAAGGATGTAGTAGATACTGGGATGGAGTAATTACAGTTTTTAAAAAGCATACATAAGCCAGAGGGAATAGCACCCATTACTGTAGCAAATTATTTTGGGGTTATTGGAATTTTGGTATTCGGAATGAAATTCTGAATATCTGAACAAAAGACCTTGTTTATTAAACAACTTCTCCACCAAAAATAAAGCATTACTGAACCAATTATCATAAAAGAGAGATTTATTCTTGAATAAAATGTTCTTATTGTTCCAAATAAAACATCTCTGTGGTAAATAGTTATGTTTATAAATTAGTGCCCATGCTAAGAGAGCCTGACGATGAAAGTTGGAGAGTTTGATAGGGAGTTTGGATACTCATAATTACACATTAAGAGAAAATTAATGCCACCAAGTTGTGAAAAAAAACAAGTTGAGGAAAAACATTCCCGATAGAAGATGGTTTGGCGAGGTACTGATTCAGCCAATTTATTTTTAATTGTTGAGGGAATCAAAGTCAATAAAATTCAAACCACCACTATTATAAGAGTTGAATATGACTGATTTTCTCATATAATGAGATTTATTTTTCCATAAGAATTTTATTAAAACCTCATTAATTAATTTAGAAGTGGTCTTGTCCACAAACAGAGACTGGGCTGCATAGGCCAGTCGAGACAGACCCTCTGCCTTATGCCTCGTTTCCACTGAGCAGTACGGTACGGTACGGGACAGTACGGTACGGTTCGGGTCTGTTAACCATGATCTGGCTAGCGTTTCCACTGCCAACAGTACCCTTACTTGATAGGCGTGGAGTTTCGATCGACGTCATTTTCGCGCGAAGAAGAACATAGTAAACTACAATGGATGACATACAGCAGATCTTGTTCTTGCTCCTCGACATGTTTGTCACAAGAAGACAAGCGCCGACATTAGGCTTTTCTCATTATCAAGTAGCCTACGCAAAGTTTGTACTTGCCATGTGCGACTCCTACAGCGCGTTCTTAAAAGCGTCACTCAGCTCGCTCTGCTACTCCGGTTATCTCTGTTAACTTACTCTGTATGTACATTTTAAGCAACAATAAAACGAAATATGTTATAAAACACCACTCTGCCTCTTTTCGTTTTCATTTAAATAAATTAAACCTTATAGGGACACAAATGTGGTTCATGCGCAACGCATATTGATTATTCACTGCACGTTATACGTTATTCTAACAAAACGAAATTTAAAACACAACCCTAACGTTACCTCTTTTCGTTTAAAAAAATAAATAAAATAAACATATTCCAGGCAATATATGCATTTGTACAAATGTTGCAATAAACATCAGTGATAATCTTGTAATAAAAATGACAAGAAACCATATTTATTTTTGTAAAATTTCAGTTTTATCAATAATAGCCTATATAAAAGTTTAAGTAAAGTACAAGAAGCTATACAATAAGAAATAAAGCAAACAATTCAGTCAAATATCCAAATGCAGCGCGCTAGATAGTCTAACATTACAAGTAAAGTTAAACACAACTTAGCCCTCAGCCAAAACGATTGACAGGGAACTCATTATATATTCACGGGACCAAAGATCGCCCGTTAGGTCTACACAAAACGAATTATATCTTATGTTTAACCACTACCGTCGGAGTCAGCGACGAACGCCGAGGACTAGCCGAGGAAAGGCTCATCCAGCCGGGAAACATGAGCGCCGAGCGCCCGCTGAACGCATGGATCTCACAACCGGGGGAAAAAATAATCATCTTTATAAATAACCACAGATTTGAGCTTTAAACAACTACATTCTCGCCTGAAAAACTCTTAAAATTACATTTCGTGATACAGTAACAGTAGTATTATATTAAACTTTATATTAAAAAATGGCGCTTCTTATGTTGTCATTCCTCTTGTAGCACGCGCAAGTGACGATTCTCTGTCAACCAATCAACGTCCTGCAGTGAGTCTAGCTCCACCTTTTAGTACCGTTCCACTGTGCTAGGTACCCCAATGGAAGGGTACCTAAAAAGTGGTACGGTACGGTTCGGCATTTTGGTACCATTCACAACTTTTGATAGTGGAAACGCAAATAAATGCGTACCGTTCCGTACCGTACCGTACCACTCAGTGGAAACGAGCCATTAGTGAGCAGTGCTCTACCTTTTAAGGACAGATCCCTTTGTAACCAGCAATTGCATTTTTTTTTTTTTTTTTTTTTTGAGTTTTGGTAATAATAGGTTTGAAGTTTGCTGAACACCTACATTCATCTTTAGTAATTTGTATACCTAAATATGTTACCCTATTTTTAACAGTAATACCCTCAATTGAGGTAAGAGAGCAATTTTTAATAGGTAGCCATTCACATTTATTAAAATTTAGATTTAATCTAAAGGCTTTAGAAAAGGACTGAAGACTACCCAAAGCCACTGGAATTTGTGAAGAATCATTCAAGAATAAAGCTGTATCGTCTGCTAATTGACTCATTTTTATTTTAGTGTTGACAATTGTGATACCCTTTAAAGAACTGTCATTGATATGTAGCCTACGCTAAGGAATTGTGTTGCAATTAGGAATAGGTAAGGGGAAACTGGACATCCTTGTCTATCTCCTGGTTTTAAAAAGAATCTAGGTGAAGTACCATTACTTACACTGTTAGACCTTACCGGTTTTTTTTACAGTAAAATACTGGCAACACTGTTGCCAGTAATTTACTGTTAATTGTACAGTTCTTTACTGTTATCTACAGTATGTTACTGTAAAAATGCACTAAAACTCAAACCGACTGCCTTAAATTGACCAACTGTCATTTAAATGTATTAACTAAAATTTATAATGCATTAATAAAGTGAGTAAAGTATTACTGTGAACTTATTTCATTTGAAACCACAATTTTTTTAGTAAATAAAGAGATTTCCACTGGACCAGCAACTACACAGTCACTGCCTTTTAAATAAAACAACATACAGCAAATCATCAATGATTGTAGACCTTCTTCTGGACTGAAGCACAGGCTCTACTCTTCTGCACAACGGTGACCCAAAAAACAAGATTTTACAGTAAACTACTGGCAACAGTGTTGCCAGTATATACCTGTTTTATAACTTACAGTTTATTACTGTTAAAATACATTTTGTGGGTGTGTCTTTTTATCTTACACTGTTAACCCTTTCAACCCCACAGTAAAATCCACATCACAAAGAGTAAAAGTAACATTGAAGCAGTGTTGCAGTGAGATAATTAAGGGAATATGTAAGTGATTGTTGAGTATTAGTGATGAACACCTGCTGTTAACAAGCAGAATCACTGAAGGAAAGAGGAACACACAGAAAATAGAGAAACACAAGAACTACAACTGACTTCCAGCCATTACACATTATTACACTTATTATTAACCAGTATGACTTTATCTCTGTCATACATCTACAGAAGTTGTTATTGAGATGTTTAATTGAAAATGTTTGGTTTGAAGTCACCATTATAGAGATCAGTGCTTGCTTTAGTTGGGATGCTGATGCTAAAACATTAGTGTTTCTTTTGCTGCTTGAGCTGTTTTTGTAAGTCACACTTGTGCACACACACAGTTTATGTGGTTATGTTGATTATGGTGATAAAATCATCATATAGCCTGTTCATTCACTAAGGAATTAATTCCTACTCATTTAGTGTTTAATCCTCAATCAAAAGTGTTACATTACCACCACTGTGAAACCACAACAATAAATTACAATGACTTATTTTTTTATAACACATCATGCATAAACCAAAAAAAAAAAAAAAAAACAGAGCTATGCTGTGTTTTAGAAACACAGAGATATCACAATTTAGCACATGAATCTCAACAATGGTGGCAATATTGTTTTATTATTCATGCAGCAGTGCATGCTGGGAGTTTTATTTTATCCTGGAACCCAGCATGCGATTCAAATTGCATTGCGACATGAAACTTTTGATTGTCACCATTGTTGAGATTCATATGCTGATTGTTGGTGTCTGTGTGTGTCTGAGTCAAGCAGGAGTTAAACATGTTTTAATGCACTATATGATTACAATATTCTTCAGAAGACCTGATTACAGAAATGTTGATTTCATGTTGTAGATTCACAATTAAATATGCTAAATATGAAATACCCATACATTCAAAGAATATATAGAGGAAAGATCTGAAAATCAGACGTGTCCAGGATGAATGATAAATCATCACAAAAGCTAAAAACAACTAAACATCTTTCTCTTGACTTTTTCTTGCCATAACAGATGTGTTTTATAAACTCACTGTTACAGCAGCCAAAGAGAGATGAATGGTATGAAGTCAAGGGACAAGAGACCAACTAAAGCAAATACTGATCTCCATCATGGTGACTACAAACTTTATTATTAACTCAATCTCTGTTAATTCTCAACAAGAACTTTTGTACATGTATGAAAGAAATAATGTTAAACTGGTTTGTAAACTGGTTTCACACTCAGTGTTGCTGAAGTCAGTTATAGTTTCTGTGTTTCTCTTTTTTCTGTTCTTGATTCTCTGTCCTTCAGTGATTCTGCTTATCGGGTGTTCATCAGTGTCTCAATTCACTCACTTCTTTTCATTCAAGTGGACTATATTAGTGAACTAATGTAGGGAATAGTGATTGAGGGTATAGGGTGTGATTGTGAAAACAGCCTCTGAGTGTCGATTTTGAGCACTGTTAATTCACAGTATATTCCTGTAGGCTATTTTTATTTTCTACGGTATATTACTGTTTTAATGAAAAATGGTATGATATTGTCAGAATTTGGCCTTTTTTTACAGCAAGGGTTAACAGTGTAGCTTAAGTGAGCTGTTTCCGTTTATGTATAGCATTTGGACCATTCTGCAAAAAAAGTCGCCAAAGCCGATTTTTCGAAGAGCCTGAAATAAAAATTTGTGTTCCAATGTGTCGAAGGCTTTGTAATAATCTAAAAAGAAAATGAAGCCATCATTGTCAATTAATTCTGAATAGTCTAACATATCTAACACTAGCCGTATATTATTAGAAATGTGTCTTTTCTGCATTAATCCTGACTGTGTTTCGTCAATTATAGAGTTCAAAACATATTTTAATCTTTTTGCTAGGACTGCAGCTATTATTTTATAATCATTATTTAATAGTGTAATTGGACGCCAATTGTCAATTAAGAGGGGGTCTTTATTTAATTTTGGTATAAGAGTTATTAATCCTTGACTTAATGTGTCTGGAAGTAATACTTTTTCTATACTTTCCTTATATACCTTTAACAAGAATGGTGCTATACTGTGATTAAATAGCTTGTAAAACTCTGAGCTGAGTCCGTCTGTTCCGGGAGATTTGTTGGTCTTTAAACAGTTAATAGCTTCCTCTGTCTCCTTCAATGTGATAGAGGCGTCACAAAAGTGTTTATCTAAATCTCTCAACTTGTTTATATTAGGTAAAGATTTAAAGAAATCATTCATATGTTGTTGGGGAAAGTTAGAAGTATACAAATCACTATAAAATTCATCACAGAACTTTGCTATACTTTTTAGGGTCATCACTTATATTACCATTAATCATTAGTTTTTGAATTTGGTTGTTTTTAGCTTGCGGTCTTTCCAATCTGAAAAAATATGCCGAGTTTTGTTCACCCTCTTCAATCCATTTTCTGCGCGATCTAATAAATGCCCCTTCAGCTTTATGTTTATATATGTTGTCTAATTTGCACTGTAAATCAACCAATTCTGCTTTTTCACAATCAAGTAAATCATCCACATTTTTAGATAAAAGATTGGTGATTTTGCATAGAACAGAATTTTCATCAGTTTTTTTTCTTTTTTGCCAAATCAGTACTAAATTTCCTAAGATATTTGCCAATTTCATATTTAGTAAATTCCCAGTTGCTGCTGTAACTATTCTCCTCTCTTGCTTTATTCCAATTTTTGTGAATTATCTTGTTAATTTCATCTTCTACTTCCCTGTATGAGAGAATGGAGTTGTTAAGTTTCCAGTAAGAAGAGAATCCGTGTACATTGTCAGAGGCAGAAAAATGGGTACGAATAAAGATACTCTTGTGGTCAGAAAATGGTGATGGCAAAATATCAGTAGAGGCATTGCATAATTCTTTAGAGATAAGCCACATGTCAATTCGGGATTGTGAGGAGAGAGAGTTATTACTGCATGTGAACATCTTTTGAGAGGGATGTAACGCTCTCCAACTATCGATCAATGAGAATCTTTGCATAAACATTTTCAAGTATAAACTAGTATTGTCAGGGAGTTTTGGAGGCCATCTGTCTATGCTGCCATCTAAAGCAACATTAAAATCTCCACCAAAAATAAGTATGGAATTTGGGTATTTAGTTAATAATTTTAACACATGTTCCTCTAAACGACTAATAAAGGCTGCATTTTCTTTCTGTCATGTGCCTCAACAAGTAAAGTCATAACATAATGATACATTTGGAAATCATTAGTTAATGATTAATTAAAGCAGACAACTGGAAGTTGAAGTACATTGCTTTGACCAACTGTGGTAATTAACGCATTAATTTATACTTTTAGTTAATAAAATAAGTTATTAAGTAATTAATACATTATTACACATTTAATTAATAACAATTCATATATTACTTAATCTATTAATCATTTAGAATCTTTATTAGTTACTGATGCAGTAATCATTAATTAATGGTTTAGTTCTTCATGAGTCATACATTAACACATGATTATCTGTGCATTAGTTAAGCATGAATTAATGCAGATTAGTGCACCCGTATTGTAAAGTGTTACCGAAATTTCTTCAGCAACCCCCCTAATTATGGTGTTTCCCATAATGCTCAACATTTCATTCTGTATTTCAGGGCTGGTGTAGGGGTGATGCTTCTGCAGCCAGCTTGCCAGGTTGTGGTCATCCTCTGCCTTATCCCTGAGATAAGTCTGGAAGTTTCCCTCCTCGTTGGAATGGCCTCTAAGAGTCAAGCCCTGTTTGGAGAGATACCTCACAGCACCTACAATTTGTAAGAGAGCAGACCTGGCTGCCTCTTGAGCACTTGCTGATCTCATGCCTACTGAAAGCTTCCCTACCCTTTCTCCAGTTTCTGAAGCCTGTTGATATGAAGGTTGGTTCAGCACTTTTGGCCAAGGTGGAGGTTTTCTGCGCAAAGGTATTCATGCAATGAATACACAAAACCCCCTTTATTTGATGGCTGTAGTGTAGCCAGGGGAACGCTTTGTACCAGCTGTCCTGGAACCTTAGTGTCCGATTTGATTGGGTAAGTGGCTCAATATCCCTTGCACTGGGCTGGTGCGGGCAGTCCAAAGGATGTTTGAGGTGGATCCTCTCATTTTGAGTAGCTGGCTGCCCCTGAAATGTAACTAGTTCATTGGATATGAATAAATGGGTAATTGAGTAGTAGTTTAGTTAAATGGCATCATTTTTGTAAATAGTTATTTGTGTAAATAATGTAGTAGTTTAGTAAGTGGAATCATTTTTGTCAAACAGTAATTTTGCTGTAGACATTTTCACCTACTATACCCAATGTTTAGAACTGTTGTGGTATTTATGCAAATTAGCACATACATAATTACATTATGCACCGTTTGTCCATATTAACAAACAATTTTTGTTTGTCTTGATGCAAGTAATCAACTCAGTACTTTTCATGGTGATATCTAAAGGTTATTTTTTTTACCCTATTTACGTAAGAAAAAGAATGAATAGACGTATGAATGGGCTATATTTGGGTCTTTTTCGAAACTTTCCCCTAATGGGATTCTTCTGGACTTTTTTTTCCTTACTCAGGACATATTGAGGATACAAAATCAGTTGCTTCTGTTGCAATTTATTCAACCTATTTTCATAAAATGACTGGACTAGATAACGTCCATAATAATTAGACTTTGGGTTAGATTTTTTTTTACCGGTTTCAGTGGTTATGAGGAGCAACATGAGAGAGAAATTTGGTAATCATTGTTTAGGTACATTAAACCACGTCACGTCCATGTCATATTGTCAACATGTCATATCATATGTCTTATGCTTTTTGAAAACTTACTGCTTTCTTCTTCATAAAACGAGTCGGACATCATCACATTTTTGTATACATTTTTATTTATTTACATTAGCTACAGGACATCGTCTTTCAAAACATGACCTGCGCGAAAGAGAGAGAGAAAAAAAAATGCATCATTGTACCCAGCACTTCTGAAAATGAACTTCCGAATGCGTCTTTGTCCCCAGCACATTTCAAACCAAACTGATGCCCATGGCCACATGACAAAAAAAAATCTAATTGGACCCCCTCTGCGCAGCTGTTGTCACCACATCTCTAGGACATAACTGTCCCATCAAAAGCTTTACATAACTCTAATCAAAGGCTTGCAACTGTCTTGCTTCTTGTAGTTCAATACTAGCACAATATTTACTGCTGGTGATTTGTAAATGCAAGTCTGCATACAGTATGCAGTTCACTATTTGATGCAAGATTAAAAGCCACCATAAAAATGTCCTTAAGGCAATCCTTTACAGTCTCCATGTATTTTTTATTGTAAAATTAATGACAGATTTCAAAAAAGAAAAAAGAAAAAACCTAAATATATATTAACTTTGTAATTAAAATAATTTTTTTAATTAAAATAAAATAAAACGTTTTAATTAAAATAAATAAGTTTTGAGGTTTGGAATGATGGGAATAATAAAGTCTGTATCTATAGATGTTATTTACCGGCCAAAATTCAGTCTAAATGAACGCATCAAACTGGATTATTTTAATATTGTCTGTAACTTACATGCAGGTTGAGGTAACTGTTTCTAACTGCATCCAGTACAGACAGGAGGTTGTTTTTTTTATGTCATAATGGTCATTATGTGAGAAAATAATTTGTGTTTGATTTCTGTCATTAATAAATATTTCATTTTCTTTTTTGTTATGGTAAAAAGAGCAAGAGAGACAGTCAGAGAACCCCACACAGCTCCATAGACAGTATACAGACTCCCTGGAATGATGCTAAGTCATTAACACAATGTTGCTCACCTTCTTCACTGGGACAGGGAGGGGTGCAGTTATGGGGAGACTGGGGTGCTGCTGACTCATCTGTTTTTAAGTCTGCTAAAAGGGGCTAAATGATTTAAGATGAATTTCTTAGTAAACGTTTCCCTGCACTGATTAAATGTTGATGAAATGTAGGCTAACACTAGCCTGCAGCTAGCTAGCTTATTTCACTATGGATGTTACGATGTAGGCAGGAATGAAGCAGAGAGAGAATCCATATGCAAGCGTTATTTTAATAAAACAAACAGGAAATCCAGGTAAACAACAGAACACGGAACTCAGGACCAGAACAAGGAAACAGCTACAACGACCGACAAACAATAACTGAAGCACAGAGGTTTATATACACAGGCAAACAAGCTAAACAAGATAACAAGGGGGTGTGGTTAATCAGAAACAGCAGGGTTCTCAAGTCTCACGCATTGGCCGTGAGACACACGAAATTCAACCAGTTCACACGCTCACACGCCACACCGTGTATTTCTCACGCTGAAAAGGCAATGCCAACCAAGCATGTCATGTCATGCAAGCTTTATATATAACGTTGTATACGAGGCGCGGGCACACAAAGTGAAGTTTCCTGCCGCCAGCGCGTATCTTGGCCAGATTGCGTTCGTTAATAGGCAACACAGATGCGCGAACACACGGAAGTTGACGGAACATTCTCGGCCAACGTACGTTCGTTACTAGGTAACCAACAACATCGCGCGAACACACGTCGTGATGATGGAGAAGGTAAGTTGGAAGAAAGCTCGTCTAACATTTTTAGGCTTGAACATTTAATATATAGCCCATCGTATACATTATTATTGATGCAGTCAAAAACTCTACAACTACTTTGCAACCAGGCCAGAAGCTTTGGCTCAGTTTGGCTAGCTTACGTTATCTGAAACTAAGGGAAATGTTAGTGGGTATGGGAAGGAATGAAGATGTATCTCTTCATTTTATTTTAAATAAATGTAAATTTATTTATTTTATTTTATTTTAAATTATATATTATACTGTATGTATTTCTAGTTACATTAAGGCTACATACGTATTAAAGCAGAGTGCTCTGGGTAATATATATCCTGTCAAAACATACATTAATCATTGCCATTGCATTTGTATTTTTCAAACACTTACAACACAAAACACATTTCATAAGCTGGAGTGTGTACTCTTGTGTACACACACACACACACACACACACACACACACACCTTAAAGGAGAACTCCGGTCAATTTTAACATTGAGCTCATTTTTTTGTACATTTGGAGTGCTGTCAATACAGAGAACAACGACAAAAATCGGTGTTGCCTACACCGAGTTATTCTATTTTTAAAATTTGCACCCTGTTGACTTCAATGGGGCAAGTACTAAACCTGCTTTTAGCCTCTTAACATCCTTGATGTGTCATTACAAGTGCACAGAAAATGTGAGTGATTCCTTCTGAGTGAACACGAGTGAGTCTGACTGCAGTAGATGTGAAAGAAATGTATAAAAATGATGTTATTTAAGCCAGCGCAAATACCTTTGTTTACATCCTGTTTTTCGGTTGAAGTCCAAAGTAGTCGATTGCAGAGTTCACACGCATAGGTTTAATACCTATGATCACGCGCGTGAACTCGGCAATCGACTACTTTGGACTTCAACCGAAAAACAGGATGTAAACAAAGGTATTTGCGCTGGCTTAAATAACATCATTTTTATACATATCTTTCACATCTACTGCAGTCAGATTCACTCGTGTTCACTCTGAAGGAATCACTCACATTTTCTGGGCACTTGTAATGACACATCAAGGATGTTAAGAGGCTAAAAGCAGGTTTAGTACTTGCCCCATTGAAGTCAACAGGGTGCAAATTTTAAAAATAGAATAACTCGGTGTAGGCAACACCGATTTTTGTCGTTGTTCTCTGTATTGACAGCACTCCAAATGTACAAAAAAATGAGCTCAATGTTAAAATTGACCGGAGTTCTCCTTTAATAATACTCTAATATGTCATTTGTTCACAATGTCCCACCACACAATAAATCATTATACCGTTTCGACTAGACATATTCAAAATGCAAAAATATTTGTTTTTCCAAACTGTTTGGAGCAATTCATTATATTTTTGTAATTTTTGTATAACTTATTTGTAATTTTGAAATATAACATTAAAGAGTATATTTGATGTGATGAATTGCTCTGTCATTT
The DNA here is from genome assembly GCF_949319135.1 of Squalius cephalus. Taxonomy (NCBI): domain Eukaryota; kingdom Metazoa; phylum Chordata; class Actinopteri; order Cypriniformes; family Leuciscidae; genus Squalius; species Squalius cephalus. The sequence continues at coordinate 55,153,355 of NC_137122.1, read as the reverse complement.
ATTAGATTTACCAATTGTTATAATTTCAATTTGTGCGGGTTAACAATGGTTAAAATTGGGGGGCGGGGACAGGTGGGGGCGGGGCTCCATTAGGCTCCTCCCCCAACCACATGTGATCTCACTCCAAGCTTTTGATCAAACTTGAGAACCCTGGAAACACCTGGGGAGACTAATAAACAAGAAAAACTACAAAGGACTACAAAACATGGCACAGGACAGGAAATAACAAAAGTCCACACAAGACAAGGGTGAACACAAGACAGGAATCATTAACGTTACAATGGACAACAGGTTAATACCACTCACAGACTAAAGGCTACCCACCTTTCTTGAGGAAAAACTGGGTTACAGATTGACACCCTTTCTTTTGTCTTCCCTCTCTCTCTTTTCTCTCTTTCCTTTTTTGAAAACCAGATTTTCTTTTACTATGCAACATTGTGGTCTCTGTGTTTCTGGCACATTGACTGACTGTCTGCAACTAAACACCGCGCACGCTAAGCCAGGATAGCACCATTTCATGCAGATACAGCGGGGTGGTCGGTCAATATGAATATTTACTTTTTGGTCAATGGGGATATTTAACTTTTATTGCCAAAATAAGTAAAATCAAAGACATCATCAATTTTATTATTATACTCAATGATGATGGTTTATATAGTGTATAATATAATAACATTTTTAAATTAGTTTTTACTTAAATGTTGGGGCCCCTGTCAGTCAGAGGCCCTTGGAATTGTCCTAACTTTCTAACTATAGGCGCCCATGTGCACATGTCACTCAAACACAGAAGCAGGACACTATTTCAACTCCTCAGTTCAGTTCAGAGAAACAGAAACTGAAGTATTGTTGAGCTGTTGTGTGTTTGTGTCTCTCTGTATTCATGCAGTAAAATGGCAGAAGCCAGAATTTCAGTGGATCAGGATGAGTTCATGTGTCCAGTGTGTCTGGATCTCCTGAAGGAACCAGTGGCTATTCCCTGTGGACACAGTTACTGTAAGATCTGTATTACAGACTGCTGGGATCAGGAGGATGAGAAGAGAGTCTACAGCTGCCCTCAGTGCAGACAGACCTTCAGTCCAAGACCTGCTTTAGCTAAAAACACCATTCTGGCTGAACTGGTGGAGAAACTGAAGAAGACTAAACTTCCTGCTGACTGTTACGCTGGAGCTGGAGACGTGGAGTGTGACGTCTGTACTGGAAGAAAATACAAAGCCGTCAAGTCCTGTCTGGTGTGTCAGGAATCTTACTGTCAAACTCATTTTGACCATCATGAGGAATTTCCCTCTCGTAAGCCACACAAAGTGATTGATGCCACTGGACGACTGCAGGACATGATCTGCCGTAAACATGATAAAGAGCTAGAAATGTTCTGTGTCACTGATCAACAGTGCATCTGTGTGTGGTGTAAGGAGAGTGAACATAAAAACCACAACACTGTATCAGCTGCAGCACAGAGGACAGAGAAACAGGTATGAACTGAGAGGGATTGATCACACAGAAATGAAAGTGTCTTCATTTACTCACTCATTTACTCATGTTGATCCAAACCGGTTTGAGTGAGTTTCTTCTGTGGAACATAAAAGATGACATTTTGAACAATGTCTCGTCTATTTTAGTTTATACATTGAAAGTCAATGGAGTAAAAAAGTTTCAAGCTCCAAAAAGGAGAAAAAGCATAAAAGTAATCTAAACAACTAGTGGTTAAAGAAAGGAGTACGCTTAAGTGTATTGACATGCACTTGTAGTGTACTTCAAATTAAAAGTATATTTAAAAAAAAACTGTACTTGCAGATAATATAATATTAATTAAATGAAAGGCCACTTAAGTGCGCTTAAAGAGGGTCAACTTTCATGACTGTTTCATATGTACACTTTATAAAGTACACTTTTTTATAATGTAAAATGAAAGTTTTACTTTAAAGTACATTTTAATAATATTTAATATTTCAATTTAACTCAATAGAATTATGAAATTACATTATATACTTAAATCTTACTTAAGTGGGTCAAAAAGTCACTCTTAAGTTCAGCTAATTGCTTTATATGTACATTTAAACTATGATACATTTTCATTTAATAGCAATTACATCGTGTCTGAAAACATTACGTTCAGTTCATACTTATTTCACAATTATATTCTTTTAAAGTGTATAATTTCCAAAATAAGTACACTCTTTAAAATATGCTACTTTTAAAAGAGCCTTTAATACTTCACAAATCAAATCATTGATAAACTCATGTATGTGGAGCCCAAATCAAATTTGATGACATCAAAAACATCAAACTTCACTGGTGTTTGTGTCATGACATCATGGTGTTTAGTCATGTGACTGTGACATGAAAGAGCCAATGAGGTTTGATGTTATTGACGTGTCACCATATTTTATTTGGCCTCTGTAAACCGCTGAGACATTCTTCTAAATATCTTCTGTTGTGTCTCACAATAGACAGAAAGTCATACAGGTTTGGGAGCGACATGAGGGAGAGTAAATGATGATACTAATGATATAAAACTACACTGTAAAAAAGAATACATTGATTTTATTAATATCTAATTAATAAAAATGAGGCAACAGATTACAAGCAATATTATTAATTACATTTAACAAATTAGAATTGAGTAATAATTAATCAAATGAATTCCTTAAAAGTTAACCATTTAAAATGAGTAAAATTTACAAAATATCTTTTATTGCCAACATTGAAGACACCTGGTGTTAACAAGCAGAATCACTGAAGGAGAAAACCATAATTAAAGTGACCATTGTGGAGATCAGTGTGTGTTTTAGTTGGGCTCTTGACCTTAAATTTTGTTTGGCTGCTGTACATGAGTTATAACAGCCAGATGAACAAAGAGAAAAGGTGATCTGATGGTGTTGGTTGTGTTTTAACATAATCATTAATTCACAATCATTTGACCTGAATCACTGAACCTCATATAGAGTCCAATTTATGAGTAAGGTTTACTTTATTAACTATAGCAGCACTGGCCTTGTACGGCATAATATTTTTTTACTTTTACAATGTAAGGCAAATAATTTCTAAAAAGTTTCTCTTACATAAAAAGGAGACACACAGACATCAATAATCAGCCTGTGATTCTCAACAATGGTGACAATAATAAAGCATGTTGCAGTGCATTCTGGGTTCCACCAATCAAAACTCATCCATGGCTCCCATCATGCATTGCTGCATGAATAAATAATGAGCTTATGTTCAGAGGTGATCTGTTTGTCACCATTGCTGAGATTCATACGCAAAATCTTGATGTGTGTTTGTGCCAAAAAACAAAACAACAACAACAAAAAAAACCCATATATTTATTTATTTTTTATTATTGATTTGATCATTTGGATTTCATTGAAAAGGCTAAAAATATTATACTGCTGTAGTTAATAAAGTTAACTTAAGTCATAAATTGGACTCTATATGAGGTTCAGTGATTCAGGTCAAATGATTGTGAAATAATGATTATGTTAAAACACAACCAACACCATCAGATCACCTTTTCTCTTTGTTCATCTGGCTGTTATAAATCATGTACAGCAGCCGAACAAAACTTAAAGTTAATAATTTAAGGTCAAGAGCCCAACTAAAACACACACTGATCTCCACAATGGTAACTTTAATTATGGTTTTCTCCTTCAGTGATTCTGCTTGTTAACACCAGGTGTCTTCAATGTTGGCAATAAAAGATATTTTGTAAATTTTACTCATTTTAAATGGTTAACTTTTAAGGAATTCATTTGATTAATTATTACTCAATTCTAATTTGTTAAATTTAATTAATAATATTGCTTGTAATCTGTTGCCTCATTTTTATTAATTAGATATTAATAAAATCAATGTATTCTTTTTTACAGTGTAGGCACTGATGAAATACTGCTGACATTCATTTCAGGAAACCATGAATCTGTGGTTTGAACCAGACAGTAAAAACTTACCATGCAAGATCTTTAACCACTTCACCAACTCTGGATTCATGTAACTTTAATGTTTGTATGACAGTAGCTTTATGTGTCATTCCCTGTCATTGGTTTGTCCTCCAGAAACAGCTGAAGGAGACGCAGATGAAGATCCGTCAGAGAATCCAGCAGAGACAGAAAGATCTTCAGCATCTGAGAGAGGCTGTGAAGTCTCATAAGGTGAGTCTGGAGAAGAAGAGAAGTTTGAGACGTCTCAGTTTGGACTCTGTCAGTCGTGCTGAAGCCACTGTGTGATTGTGATGTGTGTGTAACAGCGCTCTGCACAGACAGCAGTGGAGGACAGTGAGAGGATCTTCACTGAGATCATCCGCTCCATTGAGAGAAGCCGCTCTGAGGTCACACAGCGGATCAGAGATCAGGAAAAGACTGCAGTGAGTCGAGCTGAAGGACGACTGGAGCGACTGGAGCAGGAGATCAATGATCTGAGGAGGAGAGACGCTGAGCTGGAGCAGCTTTCACACACACAAGATCACATCCAGTTCCTGCAGGTAACAGAGATCTAGAAGAACAGGATCATAGTGGACTTGAGCAAGATCCTGCTATGACAGAGAAACATTTCATGAGAGCAGAATGAGCCGTTGACTGAGATGTTGTCAGGAATTCAGTCAGATTCAGTCAAGTGTTGTGTTATCATATAATCATCAGTCAGACTCTCATCTGATCATCTTCTGTTTAAAGAGACACACTTACAAAGCACATATGGGAAATTTACCATTAAATATTAACTCATTTTTCCTTCTGGTTTCTTCTGTCTTGATGAAATCAGTGAACTTGATGGTATTAGTATCCACCCAACTAGATTTTTCAACGCTATCTCACAACCAATTCGTACGAATTCGTACGAGTGATAAAAAGGTGGCCAATTCGTACGAATTTGTACGACCTCACTTGTACGAATTTGTACGATTTGTCTAAACCCACGTGATGGGTAGGTTTAGGGGCGGGGTCAGGGGAATGAATTCATACGAATTGGCCAATTTGTAAAATATGTACGATTTAGCAAAAATCGTACGAATTTGTATGACCTCACTCAGCTTGCTTGGGCCCGCAATCGCTGCTCGCAGCTATATTTATTTATATGTATATATATATATATATATATATATATGTAAAAAAAAAAAAAAAAAAAAAAAATATATATATATTCTTTTTTTTCCCCTATTTATATATATATATATACAGTGTATATATATATATATATATATATATATATATATATATATATATATATATATATATATATATATATATTATTACATTTTTTTGGATGCTAAACTATTGTTTATTATAGGCTTTGTACTTCACTCACATTCCAATATTGAAGGGAAAAATTATCCTCTTCACATGTGCAAAAAATGAGCTTGGAAACATCACAGTTGAGCGGTGATTACAGGTGCTGGTCATAAAATTAGAATATCATCAAAAAGTTGATTTATTTCAGTAATTCCATTAAAAAAGTGAAACTTGTATATTATATAGACTCATTACATGCAAAGTGAGATATCTCAAGCCTTTATTTGTTATAATTTTGATGATTATGGCTTACAGCTTGTGAAAACCACAAAATCAAAATCTCAGAAAATTACAATATTACATGAAATCACACAGTAATTACACAGTGATACCATGGTCATTGAACCAGGTTTTGGTTATTTTGGCAGTGTGGGCAGGTGAAAATCCTGCTGGAAAATGAAGTCAGCATCTCCATAAATCTTGTCTGCTGAAGGAAGCATGAAGTGCTCTGAAAATGTCCTGGTAGACGGCTGCGTTGAGCGGACAGCACAGTGGACCAACACCAGCCGATAACATGGCTCCCCAAACCAACACAGACTGTGGAAACTTCACACTGGACTTCAAGCATCTTGGATTGTGTGCCTCTCCATTCTTCCTCCAGACTCTGGGACCTTGGTTTCCAAATGAGATGCAAAATTTGCTCTCATCAGAAAAGAGGACTTTGGTCCACTGTGCTTTATTAAATCCAGAGTCAACGCAGCCGTCTACCAGGACATTTCCAGAGCACTTCATGCTTCCTTCATTTTCCAGCAGGATTTGCACCTGCCCACACTGCCAAAAGAACCAAAACCTGGTTCAATGACCATGGTATCACTGTGTAATTACTGTGTGATTTCATGTAATATTATAATTTTCTGAGATTTTGATTTTGTGGTTTTCATAAGCTGTAAGCCATAATCATCAAAATTATAACAAATAAAGGCTTGAGATATCTCACTTTGCATGTAATGAGTCTATAAAATATACAAGTTTCACTTTTTTAACGGAATTACTGAAATAAATCAACTTTTTGATGTCTTTCGGGAAACGCACCCCTGAGCGGCTCTTGTTGACTTGACAAGTGACTCGCTTCAATGTCTTGAGATGTAGAATGAATAAATCCTTATATTTAGCAAAATAAGCAAGCTGACATTCAGTACAACCCGTGTTATTTATTTAGAATACATACAAATGTAATTTACGTCTTTTTTTAGTTTGTCAAGAGATTTAAAGCACCGTTTTTGAAGACTGCGCATGTGCGAACGTGCTCTACTATGTAAGAACGAGCCAAATATTGAGTCTGGTAATAAAGCAAAATAACTGAGAAAAATTAGAAATGGCCTTCAGATGCCATGTCTGTAACTTATATGACAAAATCTAGCGTTAATTCGATCTCAAACAGATTAATTAAAATAAGTTATTAGTCCACCACGTGCGAGACATCATAAACCAACGTGGTTAAACGATACTTTGTGACATGCGGTTTCAAGGAAAGAGTCGTGATTAGCTAGTTGATTTCTCCAACGATGCATCGTACTATGGTAGTTAAGCAGCGAGCTATATAGTTGTACGGGAAACGCACCCCAGATCTGATATAGTGCAGGTTATTGGCTGAAGTGTGGAGATGATGAGTTCCCTTTCGTAGTCACTCCGAGTTGCGTCGGATGACGACAAATGGGGTTTCGCTTAAAAAGCCAATCATCTTCGAGTATATAATACGAGCCAATGGCAAAGAAATGCCATGGGTCTGCGGAATTTGCATAGCGTAACTCCGCCCCCACCCTGGGGGTATATAAGGAAGTGCGCTGGCAACATGCAGATATGTTTTCGCTTCGGAGCCAAGTTGATGTACTTCACTCCACAAGCCAATCCTGAGATTCATCTCTCTTCTCTTCGAACGAGCCTCTCTCCAAGTGTTGGTGTGACAGCGAGTTCCAGCGAGTGCACATTCCCTGCTTATCTGTGCAGTGATTTGCCAGTGTTTGTGTGTTCTCTCCCTGGTCGCTTCAGCATTTGCGGAGAAATCTCCTTTCTAAAAGAGCTTGCACGTGGGCACGTCTTTTTAAAGATGCCTCGCCCGTGCACTTCTGGTTGCGGTCTATTCATTTCTGACTCTGATGGGCACAATCGCTGTCTTGTGTGTCTGGGTATTGAGCATGCTAAGGCAGCGTTTGTGGATGAGTCATGTTCCCATTGCGGGAACATGCCCATCGCACGGTTGCGGTCAAGACTCAATGACCTTCATGGTAGAGTCCCCTCATCCGCACCCCGATCTACGAGCTCCACGAGAGCTGGTACTTCGGCTGGCGGCCAGGGTGACCTGAGGATTACGGTGTGGAACAAAGCGCCGACTATTCCACGCTCCACACCGTCCTCTAGCACCGTGCAACCCACGAGTGTTTCGAATGAGCCCGCTGTACAGTCCTCTGACTTGCCGCGGGTCTCATTCGGCGCTCCAGAGGAAGATGTGATGTCGATCGTTGCATCACAAGGTGGGCAGGAGTCCTTGGGAAGTGAGGATTCGGCTGTGCTGCCACCTTCGGGTGTCCCAGCATTGCCCGAGTCTGATCCCGAGATGACGGCCATGCTTTCCCGGGCAGCCGTGGCCATCGGTCTTGAGTGGTCCCCGCCACCAGGTCCGGTGCTCTCACGGCTGGACAATTGGTTTTTGGGTGCCGCCGCTGATCCTCGTCAGCGCGCGACCCCAATGCCTTTCTTCCCGGATGTGCATGAGGAGGTCACGAGGTCCTGTAAGGCACCCTTGTCTTCCCGTGATCGCTCGGCGACCTCCTCTGCCTTGCCTCCTCTCGATCAGGCGGCCGCCAAAGGGTACACTGGGGTTCCCCAGGTTGAACGCTCTGTTGCGATGCAACTGTGTCCTCAGAGTGCTTCTTCCCGCGGCGACCCAAAGCACCCCTCCAAGGCCTGTAGGTTCTCCTCCACCCTTGTGGCGAAGGCCTATAGAGCTGCGGGGCTGGTGGCCTCCTCACTGCATGCCATGGCAACACTCCAGGTCTACCAGGCCCAGATGTTGCGTGACATGCACGAGGGGAGGACTGACCCAGGGCTCTTTGAGCTGCGTGCCACCACCGACCTTGCACTCCGGGCGACGAAGGTGACCGCACGCTCCCTGGGTCAGGTGATGTCCACTTGCGTGGTCCAGGAGAGACATCTGTGGCTCAACCTGGCCGATATGCGTGAGGCCGAGCGAACCCGGTTCCTCGACACTCCCATATCCCAGGCTGGTCTCTTCGGCGGGGCGGTTGAGGACTTTGCCCAGCAGTTCTCGACCGCCCAGAAGCAGACTGAGGCTCTCAAACACGTCCTGCCCCGACGGCCAGCTGCTGCCTCCACCCAGCCGTCGGCACAGGTGCCTCAGTCTGCTCGCCGCCGAGGGCGCCCTCCTACGGCTCCCGCCCCTCCCGCACGGCCCCAGCAGCAGCCTCCATCTGGGTCGCGTCGTGGAGGACGCCGCAGGAAGGCACCACAGCCGTCTCCTGCCCCGTGCCCCGCTAAACGCCAGGCAAAGCGGCGCTCCTGAGACGGGCTGCTCAGAGATGGCACTGAGTTCTTTTCAGGAGACGGTAGCAGGGCCGCTCCTTCCCCCGGTGGAGGGCCGGGGGAGAATCCTTGGTTTTCCCACTCCCGCTGCTCGTCCCACGACGGGCAGCACCCTAATGTGGTAAAAGAAAGAACTCACTCCCCCATCTCTGAGCACACAGAGTTATTGGATGACAGTGCGCGCCGCTCACGAGCCTCGCCACTCTCGTCCCCCTCTGTCGCCAGACCCCTGCCAGAGCACGCCCCCGTGGGACGCTGGTCCTCCCCTGGCTTCCTCTGGCAGGACGCGGCTAATGACCGTGCCCCCGCACCGGGCCGCTATGCCACCCACGCCTGGGCCGGTCATTCCGCCTCGCTGCACCACCGAGGGTATGTCTGTGGTCCGCATGACCCCGCTGGTACCAAGCGTGCCGCACAAGCCCTGAAAAGTGAAGCCAAAACGTCTCGATCGCCCCCCGGTGACTGGTCCTAGTATAGATCATAAGCCCCGCCTCCCCGTGTTATTCAACGGGACGCGAGACCAACTAAACAATTAAATTACACTTCAAATATCTTTTTCCAAAGGTGGTTTCTTTCATTTGCTGTCGTTTTTATCACGCTGATGTAAGTTCAAGTGTCTGTTTCAAAAATAAGTTGTTTTTTAGTTAGTTACGTGATGCGGTGGTGTAACGTCATGATTGACAGCTGTGATTGACAGGTTCTCCGAGCGAAGTAGTCACTGAAGCACCAACGGACATTTTTTTCGGGATCTTCGGAGGACTGAGGAGATTCCATTTACTTTATTTTAATAAGCCTCTTGTCATACTGCAATACATTTTTAAAAAAGTGTGCAGAACGCACTCTCCCGACGAGAGTGAGGGCGGAGCGTTGATTTCGCGGCTTTACTTCCTGCTCACGACTGCGCAGGTCTGGTCCCGAGATCGCTACTGTGCAGACTCAAGTTCCAAGATGTCAGCGCCATATCGGGACTCTGGCGGCTTCAGTTCTCATCAATGGAAGAGAGCTGAGCATCCTTCACAGGATGCCGTTCAAGATGCTCACGGCCAAACGCATTTTCGAGTGCATATGGCCGCAGGAATGGTTTGCAGTGATTGACCTGAAGGACGCCTACTTCCATGTCTCCATTCTTCCTCGACACAGACCGTTTCTACGGTTTGCTTTCGAGGGGCAGGCATACCAGTACGCGGTTCTCCCTTTCGGGCTAGCCCTGTTTCCTCGCGTCTTCAAGAAGGTCGTCGAGGCAGCCCTTGTTCCCCTTCGGGAACACGGGGTTCGCATCCTGAACCATCTCGACGACTGGCTGATCCTAGCTCACTCTCGAGACCAGGTTTGCGAACACAGGGACCTAGTGCTCCAGCACCTAGCTCGTCTGGGCCTTCGGGTCAACTGGGAGAAGAGCAAACTCTGCCCCGTGCAGAGGATCTCTTCTCTCGGTATGGAGATCGACTCGGTCGCCATGTGCGCGCAGCTTATGAGCGAGCGTGCGCAGTCACTGCTGACTTGCCTTCGTCAGTTCGAGCTGTCTCGGCTTCGGCTTCTCGCTGGAGAATGGAGACTCCATCCCCAGACGGTTCAGCTGATTTGGGATCAGTTCGGGGACGCACAGGTAGACCTGTTTGCCTCCCACGACTCGTCCCACTGCGACCTGTTTTATTCCCTGACCGAGGGCACGCTCGGCACGGATGCACTGGCGCACAGCTGGCCGCGGGGCCTCCGCAAGTATGCGTTTCCCCCAGTGAGCCTCCTTGCGCAGACCTTGCGCAAGATCAGGGAGGACGAGGAGCAGGTAATTTTGGTTGCCCCGTATTGGCCCAACCGCACCTGGTTCCCAGAACTAGTACTCCTCGCAACAGCACCTCGCTGGCCAATTCCTCTGAGGAAGGACCTGCTTTCTCAGGGACGGGGCACCTTATGGCACCCTCGTCCCGATCTTTGGAACCTCCACGTGTGGCTCCTGGACGGGACGAGGCAGGTTTGAGTACCCTACCACCAGCGGTGGTGGCTACCATCACTTCCGCTAGAGCATCGTCCACGAGACATGCCTATGCGTTGAAGTGGAACCTCTTCGTCAACTGGTGTTCTTCTAAAAATCTAGAACCCACGAAATGCCCCATCAGTGTCGTGCTTTCCTTCCTGCAAGAAGGGTTGGAGCGAAGGCTGTCTCCCTCCACCCTGAAAGTGTATGTTGCCGCCATTGCCGCACATCACGACGCAGTTGATGGTTAGTCCTTGGGAAAGCACGACCTGATCGTCAGGTTCCTGAGGGGAGCGAGGAGACTGAATCCTCCTCGTCCTCCCCTCGTACCCTCTTGGGACCTCTCAGTGGTTTTAACTGCCCTGCAGAGTGCTCCCTTTGAACCTCTGCAATCAGTGGAGCTTAAGTTCCTGTCAATGAAGACAGCGCTCCTGGTTGCATTGGCCTCCATCAAGAGGGTAGGGGACCTGCAGGCATTTTCGGTTGACGAAGCGTGCCTGGAATTCGGACCGGCTAACTCTCACGTGAGACCTGAGACCCCGGCCTGGATATGTGCCCAAGGTTCCCACCACACCCTTTCGAGACCAGGTGGTGAACCTGCAAGCGCTGCCCTTGGAGGAGGCAGACCCAGCCTTGGCACTGCTCTGTCCAGTACGCGCACTCCGTGCTTACGTTGACAGAACGCAGTGTTTCAGGACCTCAGACCAGCTCTTTGTCTGTCATGGTGGGAAGCTGAAGGGGAAGGCTCTCTCCAAGCAAAGGTTGTCTCACTGGATAGTGGACGCCATTGCTTTGACATACCAGCAGCAAGGTCAACCATGCCCCCTTGGTGTGACGGCCCACTCCACTCGGAGTGTGGCATCCTCTTGGGCTCTAGCGCATGGCGCCTCGCTAACAGACATCTGCAGAGCTGCAGGCTGGGCGACACCTAACACATTCGCGAGATTCTACAATCTCCGAGTGGAGCCAGTTTCTTCTCATGGACTCGCTTCAACTAGTCGGTAGAGATTCTGCTCAGGTGTCTTCGCTTGCTCGCCATTCCTCTCCACGGACGGGATACGTGCGATATTCTCCTCAGGTGAGCCTAATAAGCCCTGAGTCTCCTCCACCACTGACGACGTCAACGCCAGAGTTTGCCACCGGCAGCTTTCGCGCTTGACTAGGTGCCTCCATGTGCATGGTTCCCCCTCTGGGCGACCCCCACATGTGCATTCCACTGTAAGCCTCTCTGAGCATGTGTCTTTCCCTTGGCAAGCCACCTTGCCACCCCTGGGGTTGAAAGATTCCTCCTGCGGCTGGACACCCCAGTGATACTCCATATGCAGCCCCCCAGGGTCATATGTGTATTCCAAGTCCCCCCCTTCGGGCTGGGCATAATTGCATATTTCCACTGAGATATGCTATCCAGTGTACCTTGGTATTCCTGTGTTAACTAGGACTCCTTCATCCGTGCTAGTCTCACGACAGGGAGCTCAGACTTACGCAGGGCACTGGAAGACAGTCGAGAGGTGGCGTGATTACACTGGGAACCCCATTCGTCGTCATCCGACGTAACTCGGAGTGACTACGAAAGGGAACGTCTCGTATGTAACCCTCGTTCCCTGAGTAGGGAACGGAGACGTTACGTCTCCCTGCCACTTCCGCTGTACCGCTGGAACGCCTGAGTTCAGTCTCGGCTCCTCAGCGAAGACATATCTGCATGTTGCCAGCGCACTTCCTTATATACCCCCAGGGTGGGGCGGAATTACGCTACGCAAATTCCGCAGACCCATGGCATTTCTTTGCCATTGGCTCGTTTTATATACTCGAAGATGATAGGCTTTCTAAGCGAAACCCCATTCGTCGTCATCCGACGTAACGTCTCCGTTCCCTACTCAGGGAACGAGAGTTACATACATAACCGAGACGTTTTGATTTCTGTTTTCTGTAGAGTTCCCAGTCTCTCTCAGCACCTCCTGAATCTACAGACGAACCCGACGTTTCCTTCAGTTCTCTCTCCTCTTTTGATGGCGTGAGAGAATCTGTCCGTCAGCTGAGAGACAAACTGGAGGATTTCTGCAAAGAGGAGATCAAGAAGATCTCAGACGGAGGTAAAGTCCTGCGCCTCGTTTATACAGACGTGTGGAGAAAGATCCCAAATCTGAACGTACAACCGTTTCCTATGAATGTTCCTACGATTTATAAAACATTCATTTTGTAGAAAAAAATGATTAAATGCATCCCAGTTTATAAATCACAGTTATTAATAAATTCAATTCAAGTCCATCAAATCCTCCTACAGAACGGCCACAAATATCTCTTGATGATTCAGAGATTTTTTTTTTTTCATTACTGTTATTATTACTGCTGTTTTATTGTTGTTTTTGTGTTTTGTTGTTGTGTTCTGTGTTCTATGTTGTAAGTTTTGCACTCCTAAAAAAAAAAGAAAAGAAATACGGACTCATCATCGTGCACAAGCTTTTATGTACACATGACGGAGGATGAAATCCCTGGAATTTAGGATCAATCCGATGTGTGTGTTTTATAAATGAAGCCCCTGGAGATTATTAATCTGCTCTCAGAAATGAGTCCATCATCTAATATTATAGAGCATCGTATTATAAATGTCTCAGAAATGGATGTATTTTATCTTGTCATTTCTCTTCACACTGTTCACGTCTGTTTATTTCCACAGTCACTTTCACCAGCATGAATCCCAAGACCAGGAACGACTTCCTACAATGTGAGTCACTAGAAATCAAGCAGAAAAACTCACTGAATGTGTTCATGTTCTTCCTGTAGAAGGAGAAATAAATCATGATAGAAGAGTTTTATAATTGATCATGTAAATGATGATTTGCACAGGATATTTGGTCAGCTGTACTGAGACACTGATGATACACTGAACATTGATTCATGAAGAGTTCAGATACATTAAAAGATCAGACAGATTCATAATTCCTGTTTCTGATGTGTTTTCTCTCCATCAGATTCCCATCAGCTCACTCTGGATCTGAACACAGTGAATAAACTCCTCAGTCTGTCTGAGAGCAACAGAGTGATTACTGTCACTGACACAGAGCAGCCGTATCCTGATCATCCAGAAAGATTTGATGTTCTTTCTCAGGTGTTGTGTAGAGAGAGTGTGTGTGGATGCTCTTACTGGGAGATTGAGTGGACTGGGAGTCATGTGTGTATATCAGTGTCATATAAGAGCATCAGCAGGAAGGAAGGGGGTATTGAATGTTGGTTTGGATATAATGATCAGTCCTGGAGTTTGGAGTGCTTTTCCTCCAGATACACATTCTGGCACAATAAGATAGACACTCCTCTCCTTGTAAAGCCCATCAGCAGAAGAATAGGAGTGTATGTGGATCACAGTGCAGGAACTCTGTCCTTCTACAGCGTCTCTGACACAATGAGCCTCATCCACACAGTCCAGACCACATTCACTCAGACGCTCTATCCTGGGTTTTGGGTTAGTTCTGGATCAGTGAAACTGTGTTGATGTTTCAGAACAGATTGTAGAGAGATTTTACCCATAATACTTTGAGCTGCACGATAAATCAGTAACAGTGAGATACAAAGACTCTTATTTTAATTTTCTTTAATATCTTAACTTCTGTCACAAATTCTGTAACAGAATAAATATGTGTATTAAATCCTTTATAGAGACAATAAGAATTGTGTGTGTGTGTTTATCAAGCTATAATTGTATTGATGGAAATCATATTAATTTAGTTGTTTTTATTGTAGTGACACATAATCATTTTAATATTACTATTAAAAGTACCTTTCATTTGAAATTATGAAACACAAACAAAATGAAAAGATTAACGAATAATGAAATGACAGAAATGGTTGTGAACAATGTAAGGAGTGAAGATGTGGAAAATGACATTAGTAGTGGAGAAAATAGTGCTGGAAAACAATCACAGTTCAAAATGTGAGGAAAATTGTGATGCAGAAGATGAGGGATGAAGAAGCACTTTCTGAGATTTCAGATATTGGGTCACAAGGGATGGAAATCATGAACTCTTTACAATAAATAAATTACTTTCACAACGTTTGATAAAGTTGTTGATGTAAAATAGTTTTTTTCCAGATATGGAGAAATGTATCAGTGTTGTTGTTGCAAAAATCAGTGAGCTCTAGTTCTGGATAAAAAGAAAAGAAAAGTGCAGCTTCACAAAAATATTTACTCTATGCTTTTTTCTTTTCTGTCTGTCGTCTTCTTCTTCTTGCTTCTCTATGGATGTGTGGAGAGTCGAGCCATTTCACTTCAGATCAACCAATAGACACTACTACATCAACATAAATGGAGAACACAGCATCCAAAGCATGCAGTTACAGGGAAAAAAAAAGGGGAAAAAAATCTATATATTGTAACATGTTAAAAGCTCTCCCAGTAGGGTTGGGAGAGGATAACAGGATTTAATTTAAATCAAAAAGGAGAAATGTAAACGTGGAGGATTCCCTTCAGTCCTCTGCCCCAGAAATGTTTCTGTTGTTGTTAAATAACCGTGTCATCTGCAGCTCTTACAGTTTTTCTGAATTGCTAAAACACTAAACCTCATTCTCTGAACCAAACTCTCAACAGCCTAAACCAATTTGCCGAATAGATTCCTCTTTCTGTAAAACATCAAACATGTTCAGGTAGTTAAAACACTGTTTGCAAATTTTATGCACTCTTTTTTTGCCAAACTCTAAACACTTTCTCACTCACTAAAACACATTTCGCACTGTGATGCACTTATGTTTCAAAACACTAAACACAAGAGGCAAAAGTTAAACACAACTACAACACAGTTGTCATCGTTTACAAAAAACGACTCAAAATTGTTCACACTTATTTCTAATGATGTGACCAAACCAACTGTACATAATACAAGTCAGTTCAGAGCGCCAAAACTGACTCAAAATGTTGCACTGAATGTTGATACCAACAATGGATGGAAACAAGTGAACTATACAACATATTAAGTGCTTTCTCATTCAATACATGCCTTGCTTTCCCCATTACCCCCATACTCAGTGCAACTTACATTTTTAATATGGGGTTTCCAGCAGATTTTGTGATCAAGAATCACACCCAGAAATGTATTTTTATACACTCGTTCTATTTCCACATTATTAATCATTACTTTTACTTGTGTGTCAATTTTGCAGTTTCCAAACAACATAAGTTTTGTTTTATCTAAATGTATCGATAATTAAGTCAAACCACGTTTTTAACTTTTTCATTTCTGCTGTGAACGCATGCAAGCTGCTGCAAGCTTTCCCCGGAACAAAAAACATTCATATCATTGGCTAACATCACAAATTTTAAGAGGTTTGTTACCCTACATATGTCATTTATACACAAAATAAATAATTTGGGACCCAAAATTGACCCCTGTGGCACTTCACAAGTGATACCCAAGCCCTCTGATCTGTACTCCCCTATTCGCACAAATTGAAATCTATTACTTGTGTAACTTTTCATCCAATCAAGAACAACCCCTCCGATACCATACTTTTCCAATTTATTGATTAATAAATGGTGATCAATTGTATCAAAAGCTTTTTTTCAGAGCTATGAATACTCCCACTGCATATTTCTTGTTATCTATATAGAAATGGTCATTTCTTCAATTAATTCCATTAATGCCATAGATGTGGATCTGTTTGACCTGCAATCCATACTGACTATCAACTAACAATTCATGCTTCTCAATAAAACTATCCAATCTATTGACATACAGTTTCTCTAATATTTTGGAGAACTGAGAGAGTAAAGATAACGGCCTGTAATTAGTAAATTGATTTCTCTCTCCATAGTGGAATGACTTTAGCAGCTCTCTTACGAGAGGTTCTCTCGTACTTCGTAATATCTTACGCTATGGGGAAAAGTCTCTTTTCCGCGAGATACTGAAGCAAAAAAATTATCCTTAATTTTGTATTAATGCAAAACGCGTTGCAGCAGCACGCAGACATAGGCGAGACGGCTCGCGTGCCTATTGGCTGCTCTGCGGCAACTGCACCAGCCTATCGAGAGAGGCCCTCATGACGTCAGATCCAATGATGGCGCTTCTGCTGCGCTATCCGGCGTTATATCCTTATCTCTGCTACTGTGTTTTGTGCGTGTGTGTGTGTGTGTGTGTGTGTGTGTGTGTGTGTGTTCGCCGCCGCGACACACACTCTCATTGCCTAAAAGAGCCGGGCGTCTTTTTCAAGATGCCCTTTTCCTGCCTGGGTGAGGATCACAAAGCTCTCGCGCTCCCTGACGGCGGCTGCCCTCGCTGCGAGCTACTGCTTATGGCGACTCTGAGGACTCGCCTGGCATCCTTCTCTATTCGCGTCCGGTGTGAACGCACCATGAGACTGCACCTCCACCCACCGCGGGACCGCGCCGTAGAGCGCCGTGCTCAACGAGTCCCGGAACTTCCCCCAACCTGCAAAAGCTCGCCGGTGCGCCCGCCTGCTTCACCCGCTTCGCTAGGGTCTCTTCCTGATGGACAGCGGCCGCCGTCTGCCGCCGCTTCCGTCGTGGATATCGACCAAGAAGCCTTGTCTGTGGGGGATGATACCTGTTCTATCCTGGCGTCGGGCAGTGAGGATTGGGCGAGCTCTGTGGATCTCGCGCCCTCTGCTTGCGAGCCGTCTGCAAGAGCCAGCAACGGGGCTAGTTTTTCTTTATGTTACAAGAAAGCTACCCCGCCCTTGCCATTCACGCGTCACTCACCGGCAAAAGGAGAAAAGAGAGTGTTTTAATCCCGCCGAGGCCGGACTAACATCCTTTTCTCACACATTTTCTCAGTCCCCTCTGAAGTTCAGGCGACTGGGAATGTCAATATTGCAGTAACGAGCCTGTTATAATACACGCGCGCCTGCAAACGAACGCCGAAGCACAACATGATGACGCTCTCTCTTCCCGCTCTCTCTTCCCGCTCTCTCTTCCCTCTCTCTCTCCCTTCCCTCG
The DNA here is from genome assembly GCF_949319135.1 of Squalius cephalus. Taxonomy (NCBI): domain Eukaryota; kingdom Metazoa; phylum Chordata; class Actinopteri; order Cypriniformes; family Leuciscidae; genus Squalius; species Squalius cephalus. The sequence goes on along the minus strand of NC_137122.1, from coordinate 55,135,621 downwards.
TGCCGCGCAAACTGCGCCGTTCACAGGGGATGTCGGAAGCGGACATAGTTAGTTTTCTTTACATTACAAGAAAGCTACCCCGCCCTCGCGTGCGTCGCCGGCGAAAAGAGGAAAGAGAGTGTTTTTGGTCCCGCCGAGGCCGGACAAACCTCCTTTTCTCACACATTTTCTCAGTCCCCTCTAAGTTCAGGCGACTGGAAATGTCAATATTGCAGTAACGAGCCTGTTGTAATACACGCACGCCTGCAAACAAACGCTGACGCAAACATACGCGCTCTTATATGCTCGCGCTAACCAAAAGCTTATGTGTGTCCCCTGTGGCTCAGTGGTGGAATCTTAGGCTTTCACGCCAGAGACCCGTGTTTGAATCCCGGGTCGGGCGGCAGGTGAAATTATGCCTCAAAGCCTTTCGCTCTGTCAGTCCCTTTTAAAGGCGACTGCAGATGTGTATTTTGCAGCCAACGAGCGCCAAAACTTCTCGCTCGTTCAGTTCCAGGAAATGTGACTGTTCCAGTGTATTTTGCAGTAAACAAGCTGGAACCACAGCCCACTTGCCTGCACACAAACTCCGTTTCTACGGCGACCCAGATAAATCCTATAAAGGGCGTATTTTCTGGTATTCCAGCCACGGCCGAGGGTGTTATGAGTGTAGTAAAAATGCCCACAGCCCAGTGCTCATTCCTACACACAAGCACAGCCCGCCACACAGGGCTCGCGCACATAAAATCGACCCATGTCGATTGTGCATTAAATGTAGTAAATGTGCCCACGACCCAGTGCCCACAAACACTACATTCTGCATGTCTCACGGTTTCTGTAAAAACGAAACCAGTACACATTCAATCTGCCCAGGCAGACGGTGTATTCAGTGCAGTAAATGTGCCCGATGTCCCATGCCCACATTCACTCACAGACATGACAAGCCCCACGGGGCTCGCCCAGCCCTCCCCCTCTCGGCTGACCGCCGCAGAGGAGTCGAGCGCGGACAGACTGCCCGCTGTGATCAGCGCGCCCCCCGCCTCGAATGTCGCAAGCACGGCGTTCATGTTACAGCACACCGAAGCTCTTCGGTCGCCATGCGACCAGAGCCCAGATTTCATTCAACCCCTAGCCATTCGTGCAGATGCATGGGCAGTGCTTCCCGGGGTTTTCAGAGTGGGTGCTAAACATTGTAAAGAGAGGCTATTCGCTACAGTTCAGTCTACGCCCCCGCCGTTGTGTGGCGTGCGTCAAAACTACGGTAAAGAAAGAAGTAGTTCACCTACTTCGAGCCGAAAATAACGAAACTGTTGAGCAAAGGGGCCATAGAGCTTTTATCTCAAGCTCAGAGCGAAGGGGGGCTGTACGGCAGATATTTTCTGGTACCGAAAAAAGACGGGGGTCTCAGACCCATACTAGATCTAAGACAGCTGAACAAATCGCTTGCAAGACGCCAGTTCAGAATGCTCACAACCAGCAAAATCCTCACGCAGATTCGCCGAGGGGACTGGTTTATGTAAATAGATCTGAAGGACGCGTATTTTCCAAATACAAATAGCGTCACGTCACAGGCAGTTTTTGACATTCGCCTTCGAGGGTCAGGCATATCAGTACACAGTCCTGCCGTTCGGCTTGTCCCTGGTACCCTGTACATTTACGATGTGCATGGACACGGCGCTCGCACTCCTGAAACTCCGGGACATGCGAGTGTTAAACTACTTGGACGATTGGCTGATTCTAGCTCAATCACACTCAGAGCTCATAGAGCACAGGACCATCTTTACTCGAACACCTCGAGAATTTGGGTCTCAGAGTCAATTGGGCGAAGAGTTCACTGTCTCCCAGTCAGAAAATATCTTTCTGGGCACAGAGCTGGACTCGCTGTCTATAACAGTGCAGCTATTGCCACAGCGCGCACTGAATATTCACGGAATTTTCAATTGACGGAATCCTTCCGCTGCGGTGCTATTGTCCCGCTCAGGAAATTTCAGAGAAGGCTGGGTCTCATGGCCTCAGCATCGTCAGTACTTCAGCTGGGTCTGCTTCGCATGCACCCACTTCAGTTCTGGCTAAAAGCGTGAGTACCACGTCGAGCGTGGACCTCTGGTCTGTTTCGCCTCAAGGTTACCAGAGAATGCGTTTCAGCTCTGAAACCATGGAAAGCGACCAATTGGTACCGATCAGGTGTAAGCCTGGGGACTTCCTCGAGTGTGAAGGTGGTGTCCACGGACGCCTCCACCTCGGGATGGGGAGCGCTGCTCGAGGGCAGACCGTTCTTCGGCCAGTGGTCAGAATGGGAAAAGCTTCTGCATATAAACTGCCTGGAGATGATAGCAGTCGACTATGCGCTGAGGCGCTTTTGTCCCCGGATAAAGCGACACCACGTCTTGGTCCGTTCGGACAACATGTCGGTGGTGGCCTATATAAATTGCCAGGGAGGTCTCAGGTCCAGAAACCTTTACAGGCTGACGGAGCGCCTCCTGGTTTGGGCTCAGCACAATTTGCGCTCGCTCAGGGCAGCGCACGTGCCAGGTCACCTGAATATTGGACCAGACAGACTGTCCAGGAACAATGTTCCAGCAGGAGAATGGTCTCTACACCCACAAACAGTCCAGCTGCTGTGGGACACGTTCGGCAGAGCGGAGATAGACCTGTTTGCGTCTCAAGAAAACACTGTCTGGAGTTTTTCTCCAAAAGCAGGGATGCGCTGGCCCACGTCTGGCCTCGCCGTCTGCTCTATGTTTTTCCCCCCGTCACGCTCATGCCTCAGGTGCTAGAGCGAATCAGGGAAAACGGATGTTCAGTGCTGCTTGTGGCTCCGCTCTGGGAAAACCAGTCCTGGTTCCCAGTCCTGATGCAGTTGGCAGACACTGCCCTGTGGCTGATACCGGTGAGGGAGGATCTTCTCTCACAAGCCAGGGGCTCGATCTGGTATCCTCGCCCGGAGCTCTGGTCCCTGCATGCTTGGACCATCAACGGGTATCTACTAGCCTCCCGGAGGGAGTGCTAAACACGATCACGCAGGCTTGGGCCCCGTCTACTAGACGGCTCTATTCCTCGAAATGGTCTGTGTTTTCTAGCTGGTGTACAGCCCGTGGTTTGTCACCCCCGGACTGTGGGGTGGCGGAGGTTCTCTCCTTCCTGCAAGAGCTGCTGGATAAGGGTAGAACCCCATCCACGCTCAAGGTCTACGTGGCGGCCATAGCAGCATTTACTAAACTAACGCTTGGCCAGTCACTTGAAAGGAATGATTGGGTCATCCGCTTCCTTAGAGGAGCTAAAAGACTGAATCCTCCCAGACCTCCATCAGTTCCCATGCGGGACCTTTCTACGGTCTTAGAGGCCATGAAAGATGCCCCGTTTGAGCTGATACAGTCTATAGACATTAAGCACTTGTCTTTCAAGACAGTGTTTCTTCTGGCTCTCGCTTCAGTGAAGTGGATAGGGGACTTGCACGCGCTCTCAGTGAGCGCGTCGTGCATGGAATTCGGGCCTAATGACTCGAAAGTCATACTCAAGCCAAGGCATGGGTATGTTCCTAAATCCCTCAACACACCGTTTAGGGCTCAGGTGATTTCCCTGTCGGCTCTGCCGGTTTCTAGTGAGGAGAAGGACGCAAGCTTCCTCTGCCCGGTCAGGGCATTAAGGGCTTACGGGTCTCGCTCAGCTATCTTCAGACAGACAGAGCAGCTCTTTGTTTCATTCTACGGACGTTCCAAGGGACTTGCCGTGTCGAAGCGGAGTCTATCCAGATGGATAGTTGATGCTATAGCGCTGGCTTACACCTCTAAGGGCCTGCAGTGCCCATTGGGTGTCAGAGCGCACTCCACGAGAGGTATGGCCTCATCGTGGGCTTGGTCCAGCGGGATTGCATTGCAAGATATCTGTATGGCGGCAGGCTGGGCCTCCCTGTCTGCATTTATTAGGTTACAACCTAGAGGTTCCCGCCTTGCAGGCCAGGCTGCTTGCGGTCTGAACTCAGTATTGTCTGATGCTCGCTGTTGAATCGTGTGACCCCTTGGGCTGTGTGTAAGACCCATATATTTTTCAGAAATAGGTGAGTTTCGCCCTGTCTGTATGTTTACTATCTTATAAATTGCTCCTTATAGGATGCTGTTTATTATGGGAATGACGCTTGTAGCCTCTCTTCCTGGACTCTCTGTGAGTCCCTTATGATTTTGCACTATATGAGCCCCAGGCACCTGCCCTTGGGACTTTGGTGTTGGATCTCAGCACGCACGGCGTTTTACACTGTTCCCCATAGCGTAAGATATTACGCAGTACGAGAGAACCTCTCGTAAGAGAACGTACTCGGTTACTAACGTAGAGAGGGAACGAGTACTGCGTATCTTGCCGTGCCTGCATCGCGCTCTGGTTCGCTTCGGCGATGAAAAACCAGCTCATCCAGCCCCGTCGAGCCTGATTTATAGGCCCTGGCCACACCCGTTTCGGCCGGGCGTGACGCTGCAAAGCGCCCTCATTGGATCTGAAGTCATGAGGGCCTCTCTCGATAGGCTGGTGCAGTTGCCGCAGAGCAGCCAATAGGCACGCGAGCCGTCTCGCCTATGTCTGCGTGCTGCTGCAATGCGTTTTGCATTAAAACAAAATTAAGGATAATTTTTTGGCTTCAGTATCTCGCGGAAAAGAGACTTTTCCCCATAGCGTAAGATAGTACGCAGTACGAGAGAACCTCTCTAGAGAGAACCGAGGTTACGTTAGTAACCGAGTACGTTTTCACTTTACTAGGAAACCTGTTTTGAAAGACAAATTACAAAAAAAAGTTAATGGTTTAACAATTACACTGGCTTCCTTGATTAAAGCCATATCATGTCATTCTAGTCTGCCCTTTTATTCTTACATTTGCTAACAATTTCAATAATTTCCTTTTCATCAGCTGGTTTAAAAAACATTGAGTTTGGATTGCTGTCTAAAAAATCCTTCTATCTGTGGACTTTTTATTTCCTCTGCCAGTTTTGGTCCCACACTTACAAAAAATCTGTTAAACCTATTGACCACATCATTCATATTGGTAACAGTCCTCTAATTACCATTAAAATCCTGAGGGTATTTTATATTCATTGATCCATTCCTGATAATATTATTTATTCCATATGCCCTTGATATCACTTTTATTATTGTTTAATATTTTATTATAATACTTTTTTTTTTTTACCTATCCTCAAAATACTAGTCAGTTTATTTTAATATCTTTTATACTTGTTATCAGCTTCTATAGTTCTGTGTTTTATGAATTCTTTGTACAAGGTATTATTTTTATTTTATTTTTGGATGCATTTAGTAATCCCTTTATCATCCAAGGTCTCTCTTTAAATTTTTGCTTTCTATTCAATTGTTTTAATGGACATTGTTCATCATATAATGATTTAAATGTTATCAAGAATGTTTCATATGCTTTATTGGTATCAGCCTCATCAGTTTTTTCCAATTATGTTTTAGTAATTCACTTCTAAGTTTGTTTATTGATTCAACTGTTCTAACTGTTCTCCTGTAACGTATCAATATGTATCCTTCACATGATCACAAACACAAAATCACAAAAACTGGCAAATGGTCACTTATGTCATTTAGTAGTAACCCACTCTTTATGCTATTATCCATTAGGTTTGTGAATTGTGAATAGGTTATCTAATAGAGTTGCACAGTGAGATGTTATTCTGCTTGGTTTAGTTATTAGTGGATAAAAACTCATACTGAACATTGCATCAATAAATTCATCAATCAGTTTATGCTTGTTGGGATTTAGAAGATCTAAATTAATATCCCCACAAATCAGAACAGATTTACACTGTTAAAAAAATAAAAATAAAAAAAACGGTCAAATTTATGGTTAAAAAAAAAACAGCAGCAGTGGTTGCCAGTATTTTACCGTAAGGAAAAAATGGTGGCAACCTTTTCTTTTATGGGACTTAAATTTACTGGCTAAAAAAAGCACAATGTAAAAAAGACCTGTGAAATTTATGGTAATAAAATGTCAGCTTGGTTGCCAGTATTTTACCGTTAAAAAATATGGTAGCAACCTTACTTTGGACTTGAATGTGTGGTAAAAAAAAAAAACATCAGCTGTGGTTCTATAGAATTACTTTTGTGCCAATAATAATGAACGTAACTTTTCAAGAAACTAATGAAAATATAATAAAATAAATAACAAAATAAAATAAAATATCTTTGAAACAGAAAAAGAATGAATTGCAGGCACATTTTTGACTTCATTTTTAATACACTGCATGTTTTGCTAACTATTTCTCATATTTCTATCGCTGATCTGAACTTACAAATGCGCTTCCAGAGTTTTCATTTAGGCTACGCTTCTGAAGTTTGGTTGAGACCTGGTTGACGCACCTGTTTGCCGTTTGAGAGTTAGCTGATCGGCTATAAGACGCCAGTGAGGAGAAGAAACAAGAGAGAGATAGGCTGTGATCCAGTCAGTGTCTTTAAGTTCTGTGTTATGTTTGTTTTTTTATGCTTTACGAATGATGTTTCTCCTAATTGTTGTAGGCTACTAGATTCATCATTGGTTAGTATAGGTTATCCTAACCAAGCTTATCCAATGTAATAATCTAATAACAACAAGTATAATAATAATGATAAAAACACATTTGCACAAGAAACATTTAACAATAAAAAAGAGAAGGACAGGGACAATAACAAGATGGAACTTTTTTATTTATTTTTCAGATAATGTTTATTGCTCATATATTTTGATAATTGTATGTTGATTCCTAACTATAAAACAATATACATTCAGACACAGTCAATAATACGAATCTAAAGTTGTATTTGTAGCGAGATACCAGCGGTCAAAAGAACGTGACAAAAGAACGAAGACTCAGACCCGAAAGACTCTACTGATGAACTAATCATAGTCTCTATTGGACTGACGTTGGAGGACCCGGCCGAGCCGAACCCGAACTCCCGAACTAATAATTTCTGTTTCATGTACAGAACCTATGGGATGTTGCACGCATGCGCGGTCAACACAAAATGAACGAATCACTCTCTGAGACAATTCGGTAGTCCCGAGTCATATTAAAGATTCGTTCAAAATGACGGACGGAATTGAGTCATAAAAACTGAATTTACTGTATAACGCGGAATTTAACGGATTGAATGGTTCATGAGCTCGGAACTTGTAATTTAATGTTTTTGACTCCACTAGAGCACAAACACGTACAGCAGAGTGACTTTCCTTCACCAGGAATGAGGAAGCTGCTTTACAGACACTCCTGTTTTACACACGTCACTCAAACACAGAAGCAGGAAACTATTTCAACTCCTCAGTTCAGAGAAACAGAAACTGAAGTATTGTTGAGCTGTTGTGTGTTTGTGTCTCTCTGTATTCATGCAGTAAAATGGCAGAAGCCAGAATTTCAGTGGATCAGGATGAGTTCATGTGTCCAGTGTGTCTGGATCTCCTGAAGGATCCAGTGACTATCCACTGTGGACACAGTTACTGTAAGATCTGTATTACAGACTGCTGGGATCAGGAGGATGAGAAGAGAGTCTACAGCTGCCCTCAGTGCAGACAGACCTTCAGTCCAAGACCTGCTTTAGCTAAAAACACCATTCTGGCTGAACTGGTGGAGAAACTGAAGAAGACTAAACTTCCTGCTGACTATTACGCTGGAGCTGGAGACGTGCAGTGTGACGTCTGTACTGGAAGAAAATACAAAGCCGTCAAGTCCTGTCTGGTGTGTCAGGAATCTTACTGTCAAACTCATTTTGACCGTCATGAGGAATTTCCCTCTCGTAAACCACACAAAGTGATTGATGCCACTGGACGACTGCAGGACATGATCTGCCGTAAACATGATAAAGAGCTAGAAATGTTCTGTATCACTGATCAACAGTGCATCTGTGTGTGGTGTAAGGAGAGTGAACATAAAAACCACAACACTGTATCAACTGCAGCACAGAGGACAGAGACACAGGTATGAACTGAGAGGGATCACACAGAAATGAAAGTGTCTTTATTTACTCACTCATTTACTCATGTTGTTCCAAACCAGTTTGACTGAGTTTCTTCTGTGGAATATAAAAGATGACATTTTGAACAATGTCTCGTCTATTTTAGTTTATACATTGAAAGTCAATGGAGTAAAAACGTTTCAGAGAAAAAGCATAAAAGTAATCTAAACAACTAGTGGTTAAAGAAAGAAGTTTGCTTAAGTGTATTGACATGCACTTGTAGTGTACTTCAAATTAAAAGTGCATTTAAAAAATAAAAAAAAACTGTACTTGCAGATAATATAATATTAATGAAATGAAAGGCCACTTAAGTGCGCTTAAAGAGAGTCAACTTTCATGACTGTTTCATATGTACACTTTATAAAGTACACTTTTTTATAATGTAAAATGAAAAGTTTTACTTCAAAGTACATTTTAATAATATTTAATATTTCCATTTAACTCAAAAGAATTATGAAATTACATTATATACTTAAATCTTACTTAAGTGGGTCAAAAAGTCACTCTTGAGTTCAGCTAATTGCTTTACACTCACCTAAAGGATTATTAGGATCACCATACTAATACTGTGTTTGACCCCCTTTCGCCTTCAGAACTGCCTTAATTCTACGTGGCATTGATTCAACAAGGTGCTGAAAGCATTCTTTAGAAATGTTGGCCCATATTGATAGGATAGCATCTTGCAGTTGATGGAGATTTGTGGGATGCACATCCAGGGCACGAAGCTCCCGTTCCACCACATCCCAAAGATGCTCTATTGGGTTGAGATCTGGTGACTGTGGGGGCCATTTTAGTACAGTGAACTCATTGTCATGTTCAAGAAACCAATTTGAAATGATTCGAGCTTTGTGACATGGTGCATTATCCTGCTGGAAGTAGCCATCAGAGGATGGGTACATGGTGGTCATAAAGGGATGGACATGGTCAGAAACAATGCTCAGGTAAGCCGTGGCATTTAAACGATGGCCAATTGGCACTAAGGGGCCTAAAGTGTGCCAAGAAAAAATTTGGTGAGCTCGTGCAAATTGTAGCCTCTTTTTCCTATTTGTAGTGGAGATGAGTGGTACCCGTTGGGGTCTTCTGCTGTTGTAGCCCATCCGCCTCAAGGTTGTGCATGTTGTGGCTTCACAAATGCTTTGCTGCATACCTCTGTTGTAACGAGTGGTTATTTCAGTTAAAGTTGCTCTTCTATCAGCTTGAATCAGTCGGCCCATTCTCCTCTGACCTCTAGCCTCAACGAGGCATTTTCGCCCACAGGACTGCCACATACTGGATGTTTTTTCCTTTTCACACCATTCTTTGTAAACCCTAGAAATGGTTGTGCGTGAAAATCCCAGTAACTGAGCAGATTGTGAAATACTCAGACCGGCCCGTCTGGCACCAACAACCATGCCACGCTCAAAATTGCTTAAATCACCTTTCTTTCCCATTCTGACATTCAGTTTGGAGTTCAGGAGATTGTCTTGACCAGGACCACACCCCTAAATGCATTGAAGCAACTGCCATGTGATTGGTTGATTAGATAATTGCATTAATGAGAAATTGAACAGGTGTTCCTAATAATCCTTTAGGTGAGTGTATATTTACATTTAAACTATAATACATTTTCATTTAATAGAAATTAACATGCAATTACGTTTCTGAAAACATTAGGTTCAGTTCACACTTATTTCACAATTATATTCTTTTAAAGTATACAATCACCAAAATAAGTGCTACTTTTTTAATTTGAGTCAAATTTTTATTCACAAATCAAATCATTGATAAACTCATGTATGTGGAGCCCAAATCAAATATGATGACATCAAAAACATCAAACTTCACTGGTGTTTGTGTCATGACATCATGGTGTTTAGTCATGTGACTGTGACATGAAAGAACCAATGAGGTTTGATGTTATTGACGTGTCACCATATTTTATTTGGCCTCTGTAAACAGCTGAGACATTCTTCTAAATATCTTCTGTTGTGTCTCACAATAGACAGAAAGTCATACAGGTTTGGAGCGACATGAGGGAGAGTAAATGATGACACTAATGATATAAAACTAGGCACTGATGAAATACTGCTGACATTCATTTCAGGAAACCATGAATCTGTGGTTTGAACCAGACAGTAAAAACTTACCATGCAAGATCTTTAACCACTTCACCAACTCTGGATTCATGTAACTTTAATGTTTGTATGACAGTAGTTTTATGTGTCATTCCCTGTCATTGGTTTGTCCTCCAGAAACAGCTGAAGGAGACGCAGATGAAGATCCGTCAGAGAATCCAGCAGAGACAGAAAGATCTTCAGCATCTGAGAGAGGCTGTGAAGTCTCATAAGGTGAGTCTGGAGAAGAAGAGAAGTTTGAGATGTCTCAGTTTGGACTCTGTCAGTCGTGCTGAAGCCACTGTGTGATTGTGATGTGTGTGTAACAGCGCTCTGCACAGACAGCAGTGGAGGACAGTGAGAGGATCTTCACTGAGATCATCCGCTCCATTGAGAGAAGCCGCTCTGAGGTCACACAGCGGATCAGAGATCAGGAAAAGACTGCAGTGAGTCGAGCTGAAGGACGACTGGAGCGACTGGAGCAGGAGATCAATGATCTGAGGAGGAGAGACGCTGAGCTGGAGCAGCTTTCACACACACAAGATCACATCCAGTTCCTGCAGGTAACAGAGATCTAGAAGAACAGGATCATAGTGGACTTGAGCAAGATCCTGCTATGACAGAGAAACATTTCATGAGAGCAGAATGAGCCGTTGACTGAGATGTTGTCAGGAATTCAGTCAGATTCAGTCAAGTGTTGTGTTATCATATAATCATCAGTCAGACTCTCATCTGATCATCTTCTGTTTAAAGAGACACACTTACAAAGCCCTGGGAAATTTACCATTAAATATTAACTCATTTTTCCTTCTGGTTTCTTCTGTCTTGATGAAATCAGTGAACTTGATGGTATCAATATCCATCCATTTTTCATAATCTTTTTAATGAAATCTTTTATTTCTACTAAAATATTTTAGTCCCTATTCGACTTTCTACTCGTCCACACATAGTCCCTCGTGAAAAAGAAGTGACATTAATTGAATGTGCACTTGTAGTTAATTACTTCAAATCTTACAAATTTTGTTTTTTTTAAAAACCCGACTTGCAGATAATATATTATTATTGAAATAAAAGTCCACTTAAAAAGAGATTACTCGAGATTACTCGAGACTGCCGGCAGATTAGAAATAATACGGCCACCGTAGGAGTTAAAACGCCCTCGGAATGGGAGGGGCTAGAAAGTAATATTCAGATGGTAGTCATATACAATTTCACCGCTAGATGGGAGTAAATCCTACACAGTGTAGCTTTAACATTAGACCATGGGGAAAAGTTAAATCATACACTTAAACAGACTGTACATGATGTATAAGATGAGTCATATTTACAAAAACAATTCATCACAATTGTCTGACTTATTTTAGAAGCATCATACTACATTCTCTTTAATAAATGATTCAATAACAAATAATTTTTTTAACAGTCACTTGGCTGGCGCCTTGTGGCGAAACAATGTAATCGATAAATGCGTTATTTTAAAGGGTAACTAAACCCCTAGTCAGAGCCTGACTCCACCCACTGGCAATATTTGAAAAATGCTGGAAAAGTGGGCAGAGCCCAGTGGAGAGGGGGCGTGCATCTGAGAGCAACTCTGTAGGCAAGGGCGTGGTTAGCTGGTGCCCTCTTACGTCACCGGCCACCACAACCTCCAATAGGAAAATTCAACTGCAGTAGCTACTGTTCAACCTGAAGAGGGCAGCACTCAGACTTTTTTACACCATATATTGTAGAATTAAAACACTTTAAACCCAAATGTCAAAAAAATTACTTGCATCAATGAACAGCATTAATAAAGCCCAGTCTTACAGATCATTAACAAAAAAAGTTGTTTTAGGGTTTAGTTACCCTTTAAGCACCAAGTTTTTATCAAAAGCTGAGTTACTCTATCGCTATCGTAGACATCAGTGTTTATATTTGAACTTTTAAGCTTTTATCCCAGTACTTTTGTGATAATTTTAACTATTGTATCACAGAAATAATGATACTATGTATGAGGAAAAGACTGCTGTTTCATGACAACTCGATCCGGGTCAGCGTCAGCGCCAACACAGATTTGAATGTTGCGATATGATTTAGTCAAAGGTTTAATAGACAGACGAAATGGAAGAAGATCGCGTGGGTGTTAAAGATGAATCGTGCAGCTCTACTGTCTTCTCTCTCTCTCAGCGTATGAGTAGCGCTGTGCTTCGTGGGCGAGCCTCGCGAGGGCTTTTCAGTGCATTCAGTCTCACGACGCTTTCACGCGTCCACTTATATTTCGGCACTCAACACTCAAAGATAACGATCAGATCTGATATAGTGCTGGTTATTGGCTGAAGTGTGGAGATGATGAGTTTTGATTTCTGTTTTCTGTAGAGTTTCCAGTCTCTCTCAGCCCCTCCTGAATCTACAGACGAACCCGATGTTTCCTTCAGTTCTCTCTCCTCTTTTGATGGCATGAGAGAATCTGTCCGTCAGCTGAGAGACAAACTGGAGGATTTCTGCAAAGAGGAGATCAAGAAGATCCCAGACGGAGGTAAAGTCCTGCGCCTCGTTTATACAGACGTGTGGAGAAAGATCCCAAATCTGAACGTACAACCGTTTCCGAAATGTTCCTATGATTTATAAAACGTCAATTTTCACAAAATGTCCTTAAATGCAATCAATTCACAGTTCATCTTAAATTCAAATGCAATGTGAACAAGTGCATCAAATCAGAAATACGGACTCATCATCGTGGACAAGCGTTTATATACACATGACGGAGGATGAAATCCATGGAATTTAGGATCAATCCGATGTGTGTGTTTTATAAATGAAGCCCCTGGAGATTATTAATCTGCTCTCAGAAATTAAAACATAAAACTTCATATTAACTTCATATTAGAAATGTCTCAGAAATGAATTTATTTTATCTTGTCGTTTCTCTTCACACTGTTCACGTCTGTTTATTTCCACAGTCACTTTCACCAACATGAATCCCAAGACCAGGAACGATTTCCTACAATGTGAGTCACTAGAAAACAAGCAGAAAAACTCACTGAATGTGTTCATGTTCTTCCTGTAGAAGGAGAAATAAATCATGATAGAAGAGTTTTATAATTGATCATGTAAATGATGATTTGCACAGGATATTTGGTCAGCTGTACTGAGACACTGATGATACACTGAACATTGATTCATGAAGAGTTCAGATACATTAAAAGATCAGACAGATTCATAATTCCTGTTTCTGATGTGTTTTCTCTCCATCAGATTCCCATCAGCTCACTCTGGATCTGAACACAGTGAATAAACACTTCAGTCTGTCTGAGAGGAACAGAGTGACTAACACTCACACAGAGCAGCCGTATCCTGATCATCCAGACAGATTTGATCAGAGGCCTCAGGTGTTGTGTAGAGAGAGTGTGTGTGGACGCTGTTACTGGGAGATTGAGTGGACTGGGAATGGTGTGTGTATATCAGTGTCATATAAGAGCATCAGCAGGAAGGGATTGGGTAATGAGTGTGTGTTTGGAGGTAATGATCAGTCCTGGAGTTTGGACTGCTATTCCTCCAGTTACTCATTCTGGCACAATGCCATAGAGACTGTTCTCCCTGTAAAGTCCATCAGCAGAAGAATAGGAGTGTATGTGGATCACAGTGCAGGAACTCTGTCCTTCTACAGCGTCTCTGACACAATGAGCCTCATCCACACAGTCCAGACCACATTCACTCAGACGCTCTATCCTGGGTTTTGGGTTGGTTCTGGATCAGTGAAACTGTGTTGATGTTTCAGAACAGATTGTAGAGAGATTTTACCCATAATACTTTGAGCTGTATGATAAATCAGTAACAGAAACAGAATAAGTGTGTGTATCAAATCCTCATAGAGACAGTAAGAACAGTGTGTGTGTGTGTGTGTGTGTGTGTGTGTGTGTGTGTGTGTGTGTGAGTGTGAGCTTTTCTCAAACCCTGTTTTGATTAAAATCTTATTTCATTATTTTTTTTTGTAGTGACACAAATTATTTGTATTATTACTATCAAAAAGTGGCCTATATTTCAGTTGAAATAATAAAACTGAAGGTTAATTACAATATGAACAGATTAAGGATAGTGTGGTTTTGAATAATTAAATAACATAAATGGTTGTGAACAATGTAAGGAGTGAAGATGTGGAAAATGACATTAGTAGTGGAGAAAATAGTGCTGGAAAACAATCACAGTTCAAAATGTGAGGAAAATTGTGATGCAGAAGATGAGGGATGAAGAAGCACTTTCTGAGATTTCAGATATTGGGTCACAAGGGCTGGAGATCATGAACTCTTTACAAGAAATAAATGACTTTCACAACGTTTGATAAAGTTGTTGATGAAATAATTCTTTCCAGCTGAAAAGGATGCTTGTGAAGAAAAGACCACAATATGGCGGCCGGTGCAGCAGCACGGCGTGCTGTGGGAGAGTTTACACAAGAGTTTTCTCGAATTAAACCGGAGATTTACCATACTGAAGACGGTAGAGTCATAGTAAGTCGAGGATGAGCTGCTGAACTTTATTATGATCAAAATGCAAACACTAAGCCACAATGATATTGTGTTGATAGTAATGAGCAGTTTCAGCTCTGAGCGGATTGAGTCTTCAAATGCATTTTTGTCAGAGCTCCTTCCACACTACAAACGAAGGATCTCCCACAGGGGACAAAAGAAGGACATTAACAATGTCAAAATGTGCCTGCAAGCGCTTAATGAGTGCGGTGAAGAGATCTCAAGATTTGTATCGCACTTCCTGGATGAATTACCCCCCGTCTCATTTAAACACATCGATGTGTCTGTGCTCCTTGGGAAAATGCAGCAAATCAATGCTGACATTGACTACCTAAAAATAACTATGGGTAGGGTTGCCAACTTCAGAAAAGGGACAATCGTGGTTCTTTATAGGAAAATGTGGGACACTCAAAATATTTGTATTTTACTGTATCACACAGTGTACGTCATTTCAGTGTCTGCAGTTAAGTATGTGTTTAAAAGGTTATCAGACATAAACACATTTGTATTGCTTAACCTATTTATGTATTTAATTCTAAAAATAATTTTAATGTCATACATAAAAAATGTCACATTAGAAACAAACCATTGTTCAAAATAACAGCATTTATCTAAAATAGAAAGCTTTTTTAACATTATACACTATTACAGTTCAAAAGTTTGGGGTTAGTAAGATAACTTTTTTGGAAAAAAATTAAAGAAAGTAATTGCCTACTTTTATTCAGCAAGGATACATTACAAGTGACAGTAAAGACATATAGGGCCCTATCTTGCACCCAGCGCAATTGACTTTGTACACCGACGCATGTATCATTCCTATTTTGCACCCGCGCACAGCGGACTTTTCCCTCCACAGTTACACGTCGGTAAATTAGGAAATGAACTTGCGCTCCCGGGGGCGGTTCAGCGCAAAGAGGAGGCATGTTCCGGCGCAAACGTTCCCTCATGCTATTTTGCAGGTTTAGAAAACAATTGCGCCTCTAACCAGGAAAAACCCAGTCTAAAGTCAGTGGCGAGTTGCGCATGTTATTCATATGCTATTTTAAGGGCGCATGCTTGGCCATAATCAATGTAGCGTGTGCACAACGCGCATGCACTTTGCTCCTCTCATCTACACACAGACGCAGCGGTTCTCATCTTTAGAAAATCATACATTATTACAAGGAAAAATATTAACACTTGAGGGAAATCATTGTTGTGTCCATGAAGATGTGAAAAAATAGGCATAAATCTAGCTTACACATTTACCCAAATTTTTATACGCCTGTTTAAACCGAAGCTAATTTGGGTGTGTTTCTCCATCCCCAATGTAACTTCTCTGTGTTTTACGGCCCTGACGAGAACGTCGCTCTCCTCAGCTGTGAACCGCTCCTGGTGTGCGCCTGGCAAATCCACCGTTATAATAGCAATCCGCCATGGCACAAGCGCGCCTGCTCTTAAAGGGAATGTAAGATGTCGTTCTGATTGGTTTATTTCACCTATGAATAATGAAGCTACTTCAGACCAACCCATTTTAGATTTGCGTCGGGCGCAAGAGTCTTTTATCCAACCGATATAATAGCAACAGCGCCCACAAAGATACTTGCATTTCGCGCTTGATACTTGCGGTTCAGATCGGGGGGGGGGGGGGGGGGGGAATGTTTTAAACCTTAATAATAATCAGAAATGTTTTTTGAGCATTATTATTCCCTCAGGTAGATTACATGTTTTCTTGCGTGGCTGGATGTTAGACTCATGAACAATAATCACGTTGTTTGCATTAGCCAAAAATGATTTGCCGAAATCAAAACGTGGACAGTGAAAGGGAATTACCGTTAGCGCAAGACGAGTCCGGCTTGAAGCAGAAGCGACCAGACGGCAGAGGATTATGTTCGCAAATCAAACAATGATTTGTCTCAAAACAATGATTAAGAAAAGCTGTGACTGGATAATGACAGGTGTCGGTGATCATTCTCAAGTGTCGTGATCACTGCTGCTGTTGTATCAGTCAGTGGTTAGATCAGCGTAGTAGGCTAGTCAAAAAACGGGACATGGGAGGTCACACACGGGACAAATAAATTAGGCCCAAAATACAGCTAATTCGGGACAGTTGGCTACCCTAACTATGGGAACTCAGGTAGCTGCCTGTGAAACATTGCGGGAGGTTTCTGTTAAACTTGACAGCTGGCTGACTGCTGTGGAGGGGCACTGTGGCCCGGACGCTACTCTTTCGCTGCCTTCCTCTCTGCTGTGGAGATACAACCGGGTCTTGCGCCCGGCGCAACAGGTCTTCCTTCGACTGTGATGGAGAAGCAGCTGGGCCCTGATCCTGCCTCCTGCACTCCTTCTAGGGTTAATGGATGGTTGACAGCAACACACGGCGGGACTGACGGCAGTCAAACAGCCCAGTCTGTAGATCCAGTCCTGGGACGAATGCAGACCCTCCCATGGAGCATGGTGGTAAAGGATGGGCGCCGACTGAAGCAGGTACGACTGAAGCAGGTACCTGAAAACCCTGCCCATCGAAGCCTTACACCTCGCACTGTAAAAACTCCAGTGAGGCATGTGAGAAAGAAAACTGGCATAATCGGGACTAGTAATATCATAATATACTAATATACTAGCTGTCAAAACAAAGATGGTAAAGATATTTGCTACAAAGTTTGATCTCAGTGTTGATGCCAATACTCTTAGTGAGTACTTAAAACCGAAGCTGGGTCGGGAAGTGACATGCAGAAAAATAGAGGCGACACAGAGTAGATTCAGCTCCTTCTGTATCTCCGCTGAATGTAATGATGTGGTGGAGTTGTACGATCCGCAGCTTTGGCCCGCTGGGTCTTTTGTCCGACGCTACTATTAGCCTCGTCGCCCTAGTGGAGCAGACAGAGGTCCGTCTGGTCCAGAGGATGCCCCCCGCTCTCGAGATGAGGGGCTGTTGCACGATAACGATGCTAGGGTGCCTGCTGCAGTTGTGGGCGAGGACGGGATGAAGGCCAGCTGCTCCGCTGGGAGAGACAAAACATATTAAATGCGTGTTGTCTCATACAACACCCGCGTACTGATAGATCAAAACGTCTGGTTGTGGACACAATGCTGGACGAGTGTGACATTCTGTGCCTGCAAGAAACCTGGCTGGCGAAACAAGGACATCTGGATAAGTTGAACACTATACACATGATTTTCCATGGGGCTGGAGAGTCCACTACCGATCTCAATACAAGGCTGGTTCGAATAGGATAGCTGGTGGTGTAGCTATACTGTGGAACATCAAATATGACTCAATGGTGAATGTGGTGTGTCTAAATGTTGACTGGGCCATAGGGCTAGAGTGTCATTTTAATGAAAAGAAATTTACTGTTTTAAATGTTTATACACCCTATGAATCATATGAGCATGAGGACGAATTTCTGAACAGGTTAGATTTTATTCAGTCATTCATAGAGGATAATAGCTCATCTTGTGTCTATGTTATGGGTATTTTAATGCTGACATGTCAGATAGCAAATTGTTATTTGCAGCACACCAGCAGCAGTTTTGTAATGAGTCTAAATTAATTCTATCAAGTATAGCTCTGTTGCCTGACACAAGTTTTACCTACGTTAGTGAAGCGTGGAACACAACATCTTCGTTAGACCATATTGTGACCACAGCTGATGCTCATGTCTCACTGGTAAATGTGGAGATTTGCTATGAACTTGCCACCTCTGATCACATACCTATTGCTGCTCTGTTAGATGTTGAGAATGTCCCCCTGCTGTCCAGAAATAATAATGCTGCTTCCTCAAGTAAACTGGTCAAAACTGAGTAAAGAGGTGGTGGCTGGATACTCATTGCGAACAGAAAGTCTTTTAGATACTGTAAAACCTAACAGTAATATGTACTAAATAGAATTGAGTTCACAGCACTCAAATATTACCGAAACTTGAATGACTGAAACAGAACTCAAACTGAATGAGTTATAGAACATTTCTAGATCCCAGAATGATAATTGTATAATTAAGAGATTAAGTGATGATTGAGCATTAGTGATGAGCACCTGCTGTTACCAAGCAGAATCACTGAAGGAAAGAGAAACACAAGAACTACAACTGACTTCCAGCCACAGCAAAATCAACTGGAGATAAAAGAAGACATTAAATATCTCAAGATTTCAGCAGAGGAGGATTAAACAACTCCATGAACAGCATTACAAGCTTCACTTATTATTAACCACTTTGACTTTATCACTGCCATTCGTCTACAGAAGTTCTTATTAGAATTAACAAAGGTTTAGAAGTTGATGAGTTTCATTTAAGGTCACCATGATGGAGATCAGCGTTTGCTTTAGTTGGGCTCTTGGCCCTTGACTTTTGCACTTAAGATTTTCTTTGGCTGCTATAATTGAGTGTTTATAAAACACATTTGTTTTGGCACATACGCCAAAAGTAAATATGATATTAATATTTATATCTTAATATATTTTTCTTAAAATAGCTTACTGATCTGGACTAAAATGTGGGGTATGTGCACTCTTTAACTTGTATCTCATAAAGGTGTGTTTTTGCTTTAGCTACTCAAGAAAATGAAAATCCCTCTCTCTCTAAACTTGAATAAAATATAAACACCCATTTCTTTTTACATTCTTTTTTTAACTGCATTCCAAACCAATAGCTTGTCTAGTAAATAAACGACTTACAGAGACATACATGGACATGTTTCTTAATGTCATTTTCAATCTGCACAGTCCATCATCAGTGGCCAAAAGAAATCAAGGTGACTTGACACTTTTTCCAAAAGTGTTCCACCAACAAGTGCCTGTGCCGTTGTACTTTAAAGATCAGGAGCAAATTTATGCAATCCACACTCACCTGACATCAATTCTGGGCAGCACACACACACACACACACACACACACACACACACACACACACACACATTCACAAGATCAAATTCACCATGGATGTCCTTTTTAATTTATTTAATGTTAAAAAAAAGTTTTTTATCAGTGAGCAGGAGCAACTGATAGGAGGATACAAAAACAGTTAAAGAAGAGTGGCAAGCCATAGGGGGTCTACGGGGGTCATCATCATAATTTAGAAATGGTGTTAATAAATAATTATATATTATTTTTGTGAACAACAATGGAGTTTAGAAAAGGGATAAATTGTGTTTGTTTTCATAAAATGCTATGTAGGACACTGTAGGAAATGTTCTGTATCACTGATCAACAGTGCATCTGTGTGTGGTGTAAGGAGAGTGAACATAAAAACCACAACACTGTATCAACTGCAGCACAGAGGACAGAGAAACAGGTATGAACTGAGAGGGATTGATCACACAGAAATGAAAGTGTCTTTATTTACTCACTCATTTACTCATGTTGTTCCAAACTGGTTTGACTGAGTTTCTTCTGTGGAATATAAAAGATGATATTTTGAAGAATGTCTCGTCTATTTTAGTTTATACACTGTAAGTCAATGAGAAAGTCAGTGTAAGGCAATGGAGTAAAAAAAGTTTCAAGCTACAAAAAGGAGAGAAAGCATAAAAGTAATCTGAACAACTAGTGGTTAAAGAAAGGAGTACGTCTCAGTGTATTGACATGCACTTGTAGTGTACTTCAAAATAAAAGTATACTTTTAAAAAAAAAACTTCGTATTTTATATATGCAGATAATATAATATTAATGAAATGAAAGGCCACTTAAGTGCACTTAAAGAGAGTCAACTTTCATGACTGTTTTATAAGTACACTTTATAAAGTACACTTTTTTATAATGTAAAATGAAAAGTTTTACTTTGAAGTACATTTTAATAATATTTAATATTTCAATTTAACTCAAAATAATTATGAAATTACATTATATACTTCTTACTTAAGTGGGTCAAAAAATCAGTCTTAAGTTCAGCTAATTGCTTTATATGTACATTTAAACTATAATACATTTTCATTTAATAGCATTTAATATGCAATTACGTGTCTGAAAACATTACGTTCAGTTCACACTTATTTCACAATTACAGACCCTTTCCAAAAAATTTGAATATCATGGAAAAGTTTATTTATTTCCATAATTCCATTCAAAACGTTAAACTTCCATAGATTATAGATTCAGGGCCCACAACTTAAATGATTTCAAGTATTTAGTTGTTTATTTGTACATAATTTGGGCTTCCAGCTCATAAAACCCATGAAAACAGGATTTCAGAAAATTAGAATATTACATGAAATCACACAGTAATTACACAGTGATACCATGGTCATTGAACCAGGTTTTGGTTCTTTTGGCAGTGTGGGCAGGTGCAAATCCTGCTGGAAAATGAAGGAAGCATGAAGTGCTCTGAAAATGTCCTGGTAGACGGCTGCGTTGACTCTGGATTTAATAAAGCACAGTGGACCAAAGTCCTCTTTTCTGATGAGAGCAAATTTTGCATCTCATTTGGAAACCAAGGTCCCAGAGTCTGGAGGAAGAATGGAGAGGCACACAATCCAAGATGCTTGAAGTCCAGTGTGAAGTTTCCATAGTCTGTGTTGGTTTGGGGAGCCATGTCATCGGCTGGTGTTGGTCCACTGTGCTGTCCACTCAACGCAGCCGTCTACCAGGACATTTCCAGAGCACTTCATGCTTCCTTCAGCAGACAAGCTTTATGGAGATGCTGACTTCATTTTCCAGCAGGATTTGCACCTGCCCACACTGCCAAAAGAACCAAAACCTGGTTCAATGACCATGGTATCACTGTGTAATTACTGTGTGATTTCATGTAATATTCAATTTTTTTTAAATCCTGTTTTTGTGGGTTTTATGAGCTGGAAGCCCAAATTATGGACAAATAAACAACTAAATACTTGAAATCTGCTACTTTTAAAAGAGACAAACTTTTAATCACATATCAAATCAAATCAAATCAAATCACATCATTGATAAACTCATGTATGTGGAGCCCAAATCAAATATGATGACATCAAAAACATCAAACTTCACTGGTGTTTGTGTCATGACATCATGGTGTTTAGTCATGTGACTGTGACATGAAAGAACCAATGAGGTTTGACGTTATTGACGTGTCACCATATTTTATTTGGCCTCTGTAAACCGCTGAGACATTCTTCTAAATATATTCTGTTGTGTCTCACAATAGACAGAAAGTCATACAGGTCTGGAGCGACATGAGGGAGAGTAAATGATGACACTAATGATATAAAACTAGGCACTGATGAAATACTGCTGACATTCATTTCAGGAAACCATGAATCTGTGGTTTGAACCAGACAGTAAAAACGTACCATGCAAGATCTTTAACCACTTCACCAACTCTGGATTCATGTAACTTTAATGTTTGTATGACAGTAGTTTTATGTGTCATTCCCTGTCATTGGTTTGTCCTCCAGAAACAGCTGAAGGAGACGCAGATGAAGATCCGTCAGAGAATCCAGCAGAGACAGAAAGATCTTCAGCATCTGAGAGAGGCTGTGGAGTCTCATAAGGTGAGTCTGGAGAAGAAGAGAAGTTTGAGACGTCTCAGTTTGGACTCTGTCAGTCGTGCTGAAGCCACTGTGTGATTGTGATGTGTGTGTAACAGCGCTCTGCACACACAGCAGTGGAGGACAGTGAGAGGATCTTCACTGAGATCATCCGCTCCATTGAGAGAAGCCGCTCTGAGGTCACACAGCGGATCAGAGATCAGGAAAAGACTGCAGTGAGTCGAGCTGAAGGACGACTGGAGCGACTGGAGCAGGAGATCAATGATCTGAGGAGGAGAGACGCTGAGCTGGAGCAGCTTTCACACACACAAGATCACATCCAGTTCCTGCAGGTACAGAGATCTAGAAGAACAGGATCATAGTGGACTTGAGCAAGATCCTGCTATGACAGAGAAACATTTCATGAGAGCAGAATGAGCCGTTGACTGAGATGTTGTCAGGAATTCAGTCAGATTCAGTCAAGTGTTGTGTTATCATATAATCATCAGTCAGACTCTCATCTGATCATCTTCTGTTTAAAGAGACACACTTACAAAGCCCTGGGAAATTTACCATTAAATATTAACTCATTTTTCCTTCTGGTTTCTTCTGTCTTGATGAAATCAGTGAACTTGATGGTATCAATATCCAGCCAACTAGATTTTTCATCCTCTTTTAATGAAATCTTTTATTTCTACTAAAATAATTTCAGTAATTGGCACCAAAATTGGGTCAGGTGATCTTCAAAGTTGATAATATTGATAATGTTGATAAAATTAAACAAACAATTTTCAATAGAAATTACACTGAGTGAGTATATTTTAGTTTATCATAAATGTGTGTCAGTTCATTCAGCAGTAACTTTAACCATATTTCAAAGACAAAAGAAATGTTTTTTGTTATTTTTTTTAATTTTTTTATGATATTATTATTGAGTGTCAAATACTAGAGTTTGTAGCATTAAATGATGAATATGAGGAGAATGTGCTGATTGTGTGAAAGTGCTGGATTGAAGCGAGTCACTGAAGAGAAGTCAAGTCAACAAGAGCCGCTCAGATCTGATATAGTGCAGGTTATTGGCTGAAGTGTGGAGATGATGAGTTTTGATTTCTGTTTTCTGTAGAGTTTCCAGTCTCTCTCAGCACCTCCTGAATCTACAGACGAACCCGACGTTTCCTTCAGTTCTCTCTCCTCTTTTGATGGCATGAGAGAATCTGTCCGTCAGCTGAGAGACAAACTGGAGGATTTCTGCAAAGAGGAGCTCAAGAAGATCTCAGACGGAGGTAAAGTCCTGCGCCTCGTTTATACAGACGTGTGGAGAAAGATCCCAAATCTGAACGTACAACCGTTTCTGAAATGTTCCTATGATTTATAAAACGTGGACAAGCGTTTAATATATAATATTATAGAGCATCATATTAGAAATGTCTTAGAAATGAATGTATTTTATCTTGTCATTTCTCTTCACACTGTTCATGTGTGTTTATTTGCACAGTCACTTTCACCAACATGAATCCCAAGACCAGGAACGACTTCCTACAATGTGAGTCACTAGAAAACAAGCAGAAAAACTCACTGAATGTGTTCATGTTCTTCCTGTAGAAGGAGAAATAAATCATGATAGAAGAGTTGGTAACACTTTACAATATGGGTGCACTAATAAGCATTAATTCATACTTAACTAATGCACAGATAATCATTAATGTATGACTCATGAAGAACTAAACCATTAATTAATGATTACTGCATCAGCAACTAATAAAGATTCTAAATGATTAATAGATTAAGTAATATAATGCGTCGCGCTGCATCCGGTGTAGTATCACTGACTATAATGGACGTTCTATTGTCTTTGTCCAGTCTAGACACAGTGTTATGAAATAGCAGATCTCGACCGCATGTTTTCAGTGTACCTTGACCTCAAGCTTAACCTGACATAGTCCTGTGCCATGAACAATAAGGTTCATCGGACTCAGTGAAATCTTGGTTGTACATGGTTGGAAATTGAAATCCATTAGTGTGGATGTCAAAACCAAAATGGCATATTACTTATAATTATTGCTAATTAATGCTATTTCATAACACTGTGTCTAGACTGGACAAAGACAACAGAACGTCCATTATAGTCAGTGATACACTGGATGCGGCGCGACACTACACGACAAAACCTTGATGCCACAGTAAACCGATGCCACACTCTATTCCTGATGTACTCCAACCTCTTGTGCTAGTTCTGTTACGAAGGACAAATGGACTTGCGATGGTCTGTCATGCCCAGTGTAGACAGCTGGTCTCGTCCAGTTTAAACACAGTGTAACAGCGTCAGAAGTTCAGATTCTGTGTGCTGATATTTGTGTGCAGCCCAACTCACCCATCCTTCACACACATTCACCGACATTACATTCACTGCATGTGCAAACTGCCAAAACCTATAAATGGCATATTACTTAACAATTAGTTAATAGTCATGTGCCTCAACAAGTAAAGTCATAACATAACTGGAAGTTGAAGTACATTGCTTTGACCGATTGTGGTAATTAACGCATTGATTTACACTATTAGTTAATAAAATAAGTTATTAAGGAATACATTATGACACATTTAATTAATAACAATTCATATATTACTTAATCTATTAATCATTTAGAATCGTTATTAGTTGCTGATGCAGTAATCATTAATTAATGGTTTAGTTCTTCATGAGTCATACATTAACACATGATTATCTGTGTATTAGTTAAGCATGAATTAATGCAGATTAGTGCACCCGTATTGTAAAGTGTTACCGAAGAGTTTTATAATTGATCATGTAAATGATGATTTGCACAGGATATTTGGTCAGCTGTACTGAGACACTGATGATACACTGAACATTGATTCATGAAGAGTTCAGATACATTAAAAGATCAGACAGATTCATAATTCCTGTTTCTGATGTGTTTTCTCTCCATCAGATTCCCATCAGCTCACTCTGGATCTGAACACAGTGCATAAACGCCTCAGTCTGTCTGAGAGGAACAGAGTGATTACTTTCACTGACACACAACAGCCGTATCCTGATCATCCAGACAGATTTGATAATTATTATTATCAGGTGTTGTGTAGAGAGAGTGTGTGTGGACGCTGTTACTGGGAGATTGAGTGGACTGGGAGTCGTGTGTGTATATCAGTGTCATATAAGAGCATCAGCAGGAAGGGACGGGGTAATGAGTGTGTGTTTGGATATAATGATCAGTCCTGGAGTTTGTTCTGCTTTTCCTCCAGTTACAATTTCTGGCACAATAACAAATGCACTTCTCTCCCTGTAAAGTCCATCAGCAGAAGAATAGGAGTGTATGTGGATCACAGTGCAGGAACTCTGTCCTTCTACAGCGTCTCTGACACAATGAGCCTCATCCACACAGTCCAGACCACATTCACTCAGACGCTCTATCCTGGGTTTTGGGTTAGTTCTGGATCAGTGAAACTGTGTTGATGTTTCAGAACAGATTGTAGAGAGATTTTACCCAGAATACTTTGAGCTGCACAATAAATCAGTAACAGTGAGATACAGAGACTCTTATTTCCTCTTCATTACATTAATACTGATGAACTTCACTGAAATAAAACAGAATAAATGTGTGTATCAAATGCTCAGAGACAGTAAGACCAGTGTGTGTGTGTGTGTGTGTGTGTGTGTGTTTTTCTCAAACTCTGTTTTTTTGTTGTTGTTTTTTTAATGACAAATTATTTTTATTATTAATAACAAAAGTTCCATTCAGTTGAAATAATAGAACAAGGTTCATTACAAAATGAACAGATTGAGGATAGTGTGGTTTTGAATAATGAAATAACAGAAATGGTTGTGAACAATGTAAGGAGTGAAGATGTGTGAGTGTGTGGAGAGTCTGATCATCATGAGAACATGATTAAACTTGTGTAAAATCAGGACATTTTTGTGTAGAGTTTTGCAGAAATCATGAAGAAAATTGTAATGTGTGTGAAAACGTACTCGGTTACCAAATGTAACCTCGGTTCTCTCTAGAAGAGGGAACGAGTATTGCGTAAGTTGCTTATGCATCGGGAAAGCCTTCTTTCTTCGAGATCTGAAGCCAAAAATTATCCTTAATTTTGTATTCATTGTCAACGCAGTGCGGCAGCCGGCAGACCTAGGCAGGCTGTATAAGCGTGCTCATTGGCTACTCGGCGGCAACTGCTTAAGCCTATCAGTGAGCACTCTGAAACGTGGCCTCCAATGAGGGCGCTTCGCGCCCTCCACACCCTTCTAACCGTCAGAATGAGTGTGGCCAGCGTGTATATAACCAGTGCTCACAGGCTAAATATCTGGTTTTCGCAGTCTGAAGCGCAAAAGCTCGTGGCGCGACACGGCAGGTTACGCAATACTCGTTCCCTCTTCTAGAGAGAACCGAGGTTACATTGGTAACCGAGTACGTTCTCTTACGAGAGGTTCTCTCGTATTGCGTAAGTTGCTTACGCATCGGGAACCCTTTGTCAACGCCGTGTGCGCCAAGCATCCAGCCCATGAATCCCAGGGAGACCGGGGAAAACATTCTGCTGGAATAGGTGGCCGGTCGGAGAGACGGGCCAACACAGTACAAAGCACTTCACTCAGTATATAAAATAGAGCGGCGCGGCCGGTCTATAAGCATATAATAGTGCAAAACAGTAGGGCCGGCAGAGCGAGCCCACACAGTACATAAGCACTTATTAGGGTAAGAAAAGAGCGACATAGTCGGTCTTTCATGAAGAGAATAAACCCCCGCGCCACATAGTGGGATACGGGCGGCCAGCAGCGCGGGCCAGCACCGGTAAAACAGCGCGTAAAGGGGAATGAGAAACAGAGCGGTCCAGCCGGTCTGAGTATAAAACACTTCACCCTGAGTATCATACCAGAAACATCGTCAGCATGTGAACGTGGTCTGCACATGAGAGACTGGGCAGAGCATATATGTCACTTATACTGACAGTAATTTTGCCTGTAAGGTGGGAACTTCCAGGTTATAAAACCTCACGAATGTTGATGGGGAGGCCCAGCCCGCCGCCATACAAATATCGTGGATAGAAATTCCACTGGACCAGGCCCACGAAGAGGCCATGCCTCTAGTAGAGTGGGCTCTGATACCCAGAGGGCACTGCAGGTGTTTGGAGGCATAAGCTGCTGCAATCGCGTCCACTATCCACCTGGACAGGCTCTGTTTCGAGGCGGCGAGACCCTTGGTGCGTCCGCCGAAGGAAACAAAGAGCTGCTCTGAACGCCTGAAAGCGGCGGAGCGCGTGATGTAAACTCTCAGCACCCGGACAGGGCATAGGAGGTTATCACTGTCCCCATTATCGGATGCTGGCAGAGCCGAAAGGGAAATGACCTAAAAGGGGTTCCAATCGCTTTGGGGATGTAACCGTGTCTCGGTCTGAGAATGACTTTCGAGTTGTTCGGTCCGAACTCAAGACATGCAGGGCTAACAGATAGCGCGTGCAAATCCCCCACACGTTTAACTGAAGACAGAGCTATCAGAAAAACGGTTTTAAGCGACAGGTACTTTAAATCCACGGATTCGAGCGGTTCAAAGGGAAAAGCCTTCAGGGCCTCCAGGACCAAGGACAGATCCCAAATAGGAACCGAGGGGGGCCGCGGGGGATTCATCCGTCTAGCTCCTCTGAGGAAGCGGATAATGAGCTCGTTCCTTCCTATTGCCCGGCCGCGCGTCGTCTCAGCGAACGCTGCAATAGCCGCCACATACACTTTGAGCGTGGAAGGGGACCTGCCCTTTTCCAACAGCTCTTGTAGGAAGGAGAGCACCCGCGGGACCCCACATGCGCGTGGATCCAAGCTTTTAGTAGCGCACCATTTAGAAAACACCGACCATTTAGACGCGTAGAGCCGTCTCGTAGAGGGGGCTCTAGACTGTGTGATCGTGTTCACGACCCCTTCTGACAGGTCAACGGGTATCCGTTGATCACCCATGCATGCAGAGACCAACGCTCTGGATGGGGATGCCAGATCGATCCACCGGCTTGGGAGAGGAGATCCTTTCTCACCGGGATCGGCCATGGGGATGAGTGCGATAGCCTCACTAGCTCTGGGTACCAAGTTTGGTTCTCCCAGCACGGGGCTATAAGAAGCACTGAGTGGTGCGTTTCTCTGATCCTCGAAATGACCTGTGGCAACAGGGAGATCGGAGGAAAAGCATACAGCGGGAGGCTGGGCCATGTCTGGGACAGCGCGTCCTCGCTTTTCGAGAAAAATCTCGGGCAGTGAGCGTTGTCTTCCGACGCAAAGAGGTCGATCTCCGCTCTGCCGAATAGGCGCCAGAGAAACTGGACTGTCTGGGGGTGCAGAGACCATTCTCCCGGGGGAATGTTGTCCCTGGACAGTCTGTCTGGACCGACATTCAGGTGGCCCGGCACGTGCGCGGCTCTCAGCGAGCGCAACGAGCGGTAAGCCCACACGAGAAGGCGTTCTGTCAGCTTGCACAGATTCCTGGATCTGACACCGCCCTGTCGGTTCACATAGGATACCACGGACATGTTGTCCGAGCGGACTAGCACATGGTGATCCTGTATGAATGGGAGGAAGCGCTTGAGCGCGTTCTCGACCGCTATCATCTCCAAACAGTTTATGTGGAGGCATTTTTCCTGGTCTGACCACAGGCCAAAAACCGGCTTGCCCTCGAAAAGAGCGCCCCAACCTGAGGTGGAAGCGTCCGTCGAGATAACTTTGAGATAGCTCCCATTGTCACTCCCCGCTGGTACCAGTCGGCCACTAACCAGGGCTTCAGTGCTGAAACGCAGCTCTGAGTCACTCTGATTCGGATGCCGCCGGAAGCCCAGGCTCTGTGAGGCACTCGGGCATTCAGCCAGCGTTGTAGCGGGCGCATTCATAAGAGACCCAGCTGAAGCACTGCTGCAGCTGAGGCCATACAACCCAGCAACCTCTGAAATGTTTTGAGAGGAGCAGTGCTGCCAGGCCGGAAGGACGCGGCCAGGAGTCGAATGCAGCGCGCGTGCTGTGTCGACAGGCGGGCCGTCATTGCCACAGTGTCCAGATCCAAACCCAGAAAAGAGGTTGATTGACTGGGCACTAGCGAGCTCTTGGTCCAGTTGACCGTAAGCCCCAGGCTGTCCAAGTGGCTTAGAAGCACTGTTCTGTGGGCGATGAGTTCGACCTCTGACTGTGCTAGAATCAGCCAATCGTCCAAGTAGTTCAGATTTCGCATTCCCCGACCCCTCAGGGGAGCAAGAGCCGTGTCCATGCACTTCATAAATGTACGGGGTGCCAATGACAGGCCGAACGGCAGGACGGTGTACTGATATACCTGACCGTCGAAGGCGAATCTCAAGAATGGCCTGTGACGGGGTATTATCTGGATCTGAAAGTACGCGTCTTTTAGATCGAGAGATATAAACCAGTCCCTCGGGCGAATCTGCGCGAGAATTTGTCTGGTTGTGAGCATTTTGAACGGTCTTCTCATAAGAGCCTGACAGCTCCGTCCTTCTTGGGAACGAGGAAATAACGGCTGTAAAAGCCCGACTCGCTCATAGAAGGGGAAACCGGTTCTATAGCCCTTTTGCACAGAAGTGTAGCTATTTCTGCTCGAAGTAGATGTGCTACTTCCCCATTCACTCTGGTCTCGATACGCGCTTGAAAGCGCGGAGGGTGGCGAGCGAACTGCAGAGTATAGCCCTGTTTTACTGTGCTCAGCACCCATTCTGACGCGCCTGGAATAGCTTCCCACGCTTTCGCGTGTACAGCCAGGGGCAGAATGGCCTCCGGGCTCTGATCGCCGCTGATCGCGGGCTCGAGAGCTCGAAACGGAGGGGCGGGCGCGGTGCGCGCGCTCGGTGCTTAGATACGGCGGGTCGCAGGCAGCGATTACTGGCCGTTTTACACACAGCGTCCCAGTGGCTTTGGACGGGGAACATACAGTGTGAGGCACGACGCTTGAAAGCGGCGTCGGGGGCGAAGTATTCGAGAGGATGTGTGAGCGCGTGGGAGCGGGCACAGCATCTGTATTTATAACATGACCGGTCGTGAGGGGTTGTGTAACAGAGCGGGCAGTGAGTAGGTGTGGGCACAGCGGGGTGGACACGTGACCTACTTTTAACGCTCGAGCGGCTTCTGCCTGCTTTATGCGAGCGGGCTCTGTGAGAAACACGGGGTTTATGGTGCATGTGTGCAGAGGTGAACACAGATAAGTGGGCACATTTACTGCATTTGAAACACATACAGCGAGAGTCGCACGACCAGGCATAATGCTCTTTTCGAGATTTCTCTGGGTCGCCGTGAAAACGGCGGTTGTGTGCAGGCGAGAGGGTGAATTCACCGGCTCGTTGGCTGCGAGATGAGTGTCTGCAGTAACCGTGGCAACGGGGACTGACAGAGCGTGAAGCTTTGACGATGGTCCGGCCGCGGCGGGACACGATCGTCGCTTCTTTCCTCGGGCTAGGAGGTCTTTGCAGGCTCAGGCTTCACCGCGATCCTCTCCCGGGGTCCCCGGGTAGGAGGCGGCCTGATGCGGCTGGTCGAGCGAGAGCGAGGGGGGAATGGCATTATACCCCTTCTCAGCGGCGCCGTCAACCTGTGAGAGCGTCGATGAGGCGTGTGAAGAAACTCTCGCGGAGAATGGAGCATTCCACGATTTAGAGAGCTCGCTGTGAAGCTCAGGCAGGAAGGGTGCGGTTCTGGACGCTGGCTGTCACGGCGATGATGAAGGAAGCAGCCGTCGAGTCTGTTCGGTGCTGGCTCCTCAGGAGGAGACCAATCAAGACCCAGCTGTTCAACAGCTCGCGTGAGGAGGCGTAAAAGTTCCGCGTCCTCGCCCGCTCGAGTACGGCCCGAATCCTGGACTGAAGAGGAGGCAGTAGACCAGTCCTCGCTGTCAGAGGCCAGGATGGAACAGCTGTCCGTGGCGCGTTCATCAAACTCGTCCGCCTCATCCCCTGAAACGGCGGCGGCGCGGGCGGGAGCCGGCGGCTGCGCGGCCGGGGGGGGGGGCGGGGAAGGCGAGAGAGAAGCTCGAGGGAGAGGATCCGGCGAGCTTCTAAGCGCCTCGTCGGTGGTCGCTGTGAGCGGCGCTTCTTCTTGCGCGGCCGAGCAGGGACAGGCGGAGCGACAACTTGGTCAAAAACTTCAAGTCGAGCCCGCAGGGTCGACATTGAAAGTTCCTCGCACTCAGGGCAGCCGCCCGTGGAGAGTGCAGTGGCGGCGTGCTCGCGGCCCAGGCAGAGAGCGCAGATGAGGTGGTGGTCTCCGTTGCTGAGCGGGGCGCGGCACGAGCCGCAGGAAAAACGGGGCATTTTTAGAAAAACGCCCCGTGCTCTTTTAGAGAGAGAGAAAACGTGTGTCGCAGTAGGCGAACACACAGCAGTAAAGGATATGACGCCGGATAGCGTAGCAGGCACGGAAGGCTGAAGGCGGCGAAGGCGGCCGGCTTCTTCAGGCGCTGTCCTAGGCTTGCTGGTCGCTGGTTTCAACGGCGGCGGCTCTCAAGATCCAGCGATGCGAAGAGCTTCGCTGAAGACAAGAAAATCAGATATTTAGCCTATGAGCACTGGTTATACACGCTGGCCACACCCATTCTGACGGTTAGAAGGGTGTGGAGGGCACGAAGCGCCCTCATTGGAGGCCACGTTTCAGAGTGCTCACTGATAGGCTTAAGCAGTTGCCGCCGGGCAGCCAATGAGTACGCTTATACAGCCTGCCTAGGTCTGCCGGCTGCCGCACTGCGTTGACAATGAATACAAAATTAAGGATAATTTTTGGCTTCAGATCTCGAAGAAAGAAGACTTTCCCGATGCGTAAGCAACTTACGCAATACGAGAGAACCTCTCGTAAGAGAACTAATTTTGGATTGATGACACTTAGTTGAAAACTAAGAGTTTTGGTCTATTGAAATCAACGTGTACATTTGTTTAGACCATGTGAAGCCATTTTTCAAAATTTAAAGCTGAAAGATTGATGTTTAATTGATGTTTAATTGATGTTTAAACAAACAAGTCATTATTCGCCACTCGTAATGTAGCGAGGGCAGGGATCGGGACACGTGATTCAAATTGCTGTTTGGTCGCTATTATACTCCTGTCTTGATATATATATATATATGATTGAGAAAATCCAACAATAAATAGACAGAGACAATTTCACACAGAGCTCTTGCTGAAGGCACAGAAGCTGACATTGTTTGGTCCAGGTGTGCTTTATAGCTTCCTGGTCATGACGTCTCCTGCCTATGACGTTCTGTCACACCATTGGACTGTGATCGCACAAGTGCTTCAAGTCACAATCCAGCAAAGCTGTTCCCACAGCATCATTCTCCACGCAGAGCTTGTTCCCTTGAAAGGGAATGTTGCTTTTTAGTGAAACTAAACGAAGAAGGCATGAAGCTAGAATAAAATTTGGAATTGATGTTTCTGCCTAAATTGAAAATTAATACACAATGTTAGTTAACTGCATGATCTATAATATCTTATAACTGTATATTCTGACAAATGGACATTACTTTGGCACAGTAGAATCATTCATGTTCTATAAAGGTGCTTTGAAATGCTATGCATTGTGAAAAGCACTATACAAATAAATCTATGTTTAAAAAAAGATAATTAAAAATGCTGTAGTCTAAAGGTGAATACTTTGACTTTTGTCCAGATATTTGACCCAATTTCCAGTTTGGAGAAGATCAACTAGAGTTTAGAATTCTGAGTTTGTCATTCATAAATAAAACTTTGCTCGGTCATTCATGAACTCGGAACTCGTAATTACGATGTTTTTGACTCCACTAGAAGAGCACATAAACACAGCAGTAAAGTGACTCTCCTTCACCAGGAATGAGGAAGCTGCTTTACAGACACTCCTGTTTTACACACGTCACTCAAACACAGAAGCAGGAAACTATTTCAACTCCTCAGTTCAGAGAAACAGAAACTGAAGTATTGTTGAGCTGTTGTGTGTTTGTGTCTCTCTGTATTCATGCAGTAAAATGGCAGAAGCCAGAATTTCTCAGGATGAGTTCACGTGTCCAGTGTGTCTGGATCTCCTGAAGGATCCAGTGACTATCCACTGTGGACACAGTTACTGTAAGATCTGTATTACAGACTGCTGGGATCAGGAGGACGAGAAGAGAGTCTACAGCTGCCCTCAGTGCAGACAGACCTTCAGTCTAAGACCTGCTTTAGCTAAAAACACCATTCTGGCTGAACTGGTGGAGAAACTGAAGAAGACTAAACTTCCTGCTGACTGTTACGCTGGAGCTGGAGACGTGCAGTGTGACGTCTGTACTGGAAGAAAATACAAAGCCGTCAAGTCCTGTCTGGTGTGTCAGGAATCTTACTGTCAAACTCATTTTGACCGTCATGAGGAATTTCACTCTCGTAAGCAACACAAAGTGATTGATGCCACTGGACGACTGCAGGACATGATCTGCCATAAACATGATAAAGAGCTAGAAATGTTCTGTGTCACTGATCAACAGTGCATCTGTGTGTGGTGTAAGGAGAGTGAACATAAAAACCACAACACTGTATCAACTGCAGCACAGAGGACAGAGACACAGGTATGAACTGAGAGGGATTGATCACACAGAAATGAAAGTGTCTTTATTTACTCACTCATTTACTCATGTTGTTCCAAACCGGTTTGATTGAGTTTCTTCTGTTGAATATAAAAGATGATATTTTGAAGAATATCTCATCTATTTTAGTTTATACATTGAAAGTCAATGGAGTAAAAAAGTTTCAAGCTCCAAAAAGGAGAAAAAGCATAAAAGTAATCTAAACAACTAGTGGTTAAAGAAAGGAGTACGCTTAAGTGTATTGACATTAAAAGTATATTTAAAAAAAAAAAAACTGTACTTGCAGATAACATGAAATGAAAGGCCACTTAAGTGCACTTAAAGAGAGTCAACTTTCATGACTGTTTCATAAGTATACTTTATAAAGTACACTTTTTTTATAATGTAAAATTAAAAGTTTTACTTTAAAGTACATTTTAATAATATTTAATACTTCAATTTAACTCAATAGAATTATGAAATTACATTATATACTTAAATCTTCCTAAAGTGCGTCAAAAAGTCACTCTTAAGTTCAGCTAATTGCTTTATATGTACTATAATATAATATAATATAAACTATAATACATTTTCATTTAATAGCAATTAACATGCAATTACTTTTATGAAATCATTACATTCAGTTCACACTTATTTCACAATTATATTCTTTTAAAGTATATCATTACCAAAATAAGTGCACTCTTTTAAATATGCTACTTTTAAAAGAACTAAATTTTTATTCACAAATCAAAACATTGATAAACTCATGAAAGAACCAATGAGGTTTGATGTTATTGACGTGTCACCATATTTTATTTGGCCTCTGTAAACCGCTGAGACATTCTTCTAAATATCTTCTGTTGTGTCTCACAATAGACAGAAAGTCATACAGGTTTGGAGCGACATGAGGGAGAGTAAATGATGATACTAATGATATAAAACTAGGCACTGATGAAATACTGCTGACATTCATTTCAGGAAACCATGAATCTGTGGTTTGAACCAGACAGTAAAAACTTACCATGCAAGATCTTTAACCACTTCACCAACTCTGGATTCATGTAACTCTAATGTTTGTATGACAGTAGTTTTATGTGTCATTCCCTGTCATTGGTTTGTCCTCCAGAAACAGCTAAAGGAGACGCAGATGAAGATCCGTCAGAGAATCCAGCAGAGACAGAAAGATCTTCAGCATCTGAGAGAGGCTGTGAAGTCTCATAAGGTGAGTCTGGAGAAGAAGAGAAGTTTGAGACGTCTCAGTTTGGACTCTGTCAGTCGTGCTGAAGCCACTGTGTGATTGTGATGTGTGTGTAACAGCGCTCTGCACACACAGCAGTGGAGGACAGTGAGAGGATCTTCACTGAGATCATCCGCTCCATTGAGAGAAGCCGCTCTGAGGTCACACAGCGGATCAGAGATCAGGAAAAGACTGCAGTGAGTCGAGCTGAAGGACGACTGGAGCGACTGGAGCAGGAGATCAATGATCTGAGGAGGAGAGACACTGAGCTGGAGCAGCTTTCACACACACACCATCACATCCAGTTCCTGCAGGTAACAGAGATCTAGAAGAACAGGATCATAGTGGACTTGAGCAAGATCCTGCTATGACAGAGAAACATTTCATGAGAGCAGAATGAGCCGTTGACTGAGATGTTGTCAGGAATTCAGTCAGATTCAGTCAAGTGTTGTGTTATCATATAATCATCAGTCAGACTATCATCTGATCATCTTCTGTTTAAAGAGACACACTTACAAAGCCCTGGGAAATTTACCATTCAATATTAACTCATTTTTCCTTCTGGTTTCTTCTGTCTTGATGAAATCAGTGAACTTGATGGTATCAATATCCAGCCAACTAGATTTTTCATCCTCTTTTAATGAAATCTTTTATTTCTACTAAAATATTTTCAGTAATTGGCACCAAAATTGGGTCAGGTGATCTTCAAAGTTGATAATATTGATAATGTTGATAAAATTAAACAAACAATTTTCAATAGAAATTACATTGAGTATATTTTAGTTTATCATAAATGTGTGTCAGTTCATTCAGCAGTAACTTTAACCATATTTCAAAGACAATATAATTATGAAATTGTTGGTCAAAAAGCTCTCTAAATATTAGCTAATTGCATTTAAAAAATAAATTTTGACTATAAGACATTAATTTAATTAATACAATTATTTTAATTATAATTTTAAAAATAATTAAGTGTCTGAAAGCATTACATTCAATCCGCTCTTAAATATATATATATATATATATATATATATATATATATATATATATATATATATATATATATATATATATATATATATTATTATTATTATTATTATTATTATTAAGTGTCAAATACTAGAGTTAGTAGCATTAAATGATGAATATGAGGAGAATGTGCTGATTGTGTGAAAGTGCTGGATTGAAGCGAGTCACTGAAGAGAAGTCAAGTCAACAAGAGCCGCTCAGATCTGATATAGTGCAGGTTATTGGCTGAAGTGTGGAGATGATGAGTTTTGATTTCTGTTTTCTGTAGAGTTTCCAGTCTCTCTCAGCACCTCCTGAATCTACAGACGAACCCGACGTTTCCTTCAGTTCTCTCTCCTCTTTTGATGGCATGAGAGAATCTGTCCGTCAGCTGAGAGACAAACTGGAGGATTTCTGCAAAGAGGAGATCAAGAAGATCTCAGACGGAGGTAAAGTCCTGCGCCTCGTTTATACAGACGTGTGGAGAAAGATCCCAAATCTGAACGTACAACCGTTTCCGAAATGTTCCTATGATTTATAAAACATCCATTTGCACAAAAATGTCCTTAAATGCATCCCAGTTTTAAATCACAGTTATTAATAAATTAAATTCAAGTCCATCAAATCCTCCTACAGAACGGCCACAAATATTTCTTGATGATTCAGAAATACGGACTCATCATCGTGGACAAGCGTTTATTTACACATGACGGAGGATGAAATCCATGGAATTTAGGATCAATCCGATGTGTGTGTTTTATAAATGAAGCCTCTGGAGATTATTAATCTGCTCTCAGAAATGAGTCCATCATCTAATATTATAGAGCATCATATTAGAAATGTCTTAGAAATGAATGTATTTGATCTTGTCATTTCTCTTCACACTGTTCATGTCTGTTTATTTCCACAGTCACTTTCACCAACATGAATCCCAAGACCAGGAACGACTTCCTACAATGTGAGTCACTAGAAAACAAGCAGAAAAACTCACTGAATGTGTTCATGTTCTTCCTGTAGAAGGAGAAATAAATCATGATAGAAGAGTTTTATAATTGATCATGTAAATGATGATTTGCACAGGATATTTGGTCAGCTGTACTGAGACACTGATGATACATTGAACGCTGTGACATGATGCACATAGAGATTAGTTCATTTTTTAGAACCGTGTGTGTGCGCACGTGCAATACAGCTTAGAAATGATATTAAATTATTTATTTATTTTATAGTTTTCTGTGATGGTCGTGTTTAGGTGTACGGGATAGAATATGCAGTTACGGTACCAAAATCATTATGGCTATGGAAAGCCATAAAAATTGAAACTCCACATGGACAAAAACAATGCTGATTGAATCTTTTCATATAAATGAGATTTAAGACGACTAAGTGCAGTTTTTCAACCATCTAAAGTTTTTGAACAGACATTGTTTAATAACAATTATACCTTAGGTTCAATTTAAACAAAATCATTACAGTAATCTTCTAAAAGGTAAATAGAAGATGCGTATGTATTCAAACTTTAAAGATTTTATTTGAACAGTCTTCTGTTTTTAAAATATATCATTTAAACTTTTAAGATTATACTTCTTATAAATAAACTCAGCACCTGATATCCTGATCACTGAATTTGTGTGACTCTCTGACACACACACACACACACACACACACATACCCTTTGGCTGGTGCTTTTTGAAAGCTCCGCAGGTCAAACGCTGGTGTAAAGAGAGGCCAGAGGGCCCTGATTTCTAAACATGTAAGATGATTTTTTTTATTTTCGTGAACCCGTTTCATACATTGCGTTGTTTCATGAGCTGTATGTTTTTTCTTCAACTGTCTAAACATTTAACTGATTGTTTCATAACATGTAGGCCTATGTTTTTTCTTCAACTCCATAAACATTTAACTCACAACATTTAACACTATTTTTTGTGAATCCATTTTATTTAAACTGGATAGTTCTACATTTATTTCAACTTTTTGTGTGAGGTTTTAGTAAGATCTTTATTTATAATCATTTATATTCTTTTAAAGAACAGAATGTTTTATGTAAGATGATTTTTTTATTCTTTTGTTTATCTAAAACTGAAAGAATTGGTTTCAGTAAGATGTTATTTTATATTATTGTATATTATATTATTTGTGTGAATTATTTTATAAAATATCTGTTTCTCACTATCACTGTGCTCTGGAATGTGGAGGAGCAGAAGGAGGGGGATGTCAGAATGCAGAGGGCGCACGCACCACTCAGGCCGGGGCTGTGCTGGAGAGGCGCTTCAGTAAAAACTCTGTGATCTTTTGTGACTCCATTTTATTTATACTTTTTGAGTGAGGTTTTAGTAAGATCTTTATAAACATTTCATTTATATTGTTTTAAAAGAACTGAATGGCTTTTCAACCTTAGTGAAATGAGCATGAGAACAGTATGTTTTTCAACTTTAGTTTAATTGGCACGATAATTATTAAGGATATGATGTGTTTTGTATGACATTGTTTAATCACAGTGTCTGAACAACACGTTTCAGATGTCAGAACTCAAATGCGAAGGGTGGCAGGGGGAAATCCCGTGACACAGATGGTCACATCTCCTCTGATGTCTGATCTCCACACACACACGCTTTGAGAGACTCATTGCAATTTTTTGTGACTCTTATTTTATTTAAACTTTTGGTGTGAGGTTTTAGTAAGCTATTTTATAAACATTTCATTTATATTGTTTTAAAATAACTGAATGGCTTTTCAACATTTGTGTGAGATAAACTTCCACAGTTTTTTCCTTATCAGTTTTCACAGTACAGCCCGGATACGCTCAGACATATGTAGGGAGGAGAATCCTGTGATACCAACTTCCAAAACACACACTAACTGTCATGTTCAAAAGGCTTCAAATGGCATCAAAACCCAAAACTAGCTGTCATGACATAATTATTATGACCGCCGCTAGCGTAGCTAGCGAAAGCGGTCATATAGGGATTGTCAAAGTTTTTTTTTTTTTTTTTTCCCGTCACCTTACTGAATTTTTCGTAAACGATACCAGGGACACCGAAGCACCGGGGAACATGAAATTTGGTGGGCATGTAGCCCCACTAGACTTCTAAGGAAAAATTTCGTTTGGTCCCCGGGGGCCACTCCCCCCCCGCGCTGGGCCCCCCCAAACCCCAAAAAATGCAGTTTTTCCTAAATAACTACCTGAACCGTGGCACCGAGGATGAAGAAATTTTTATGGTATGTTGGTCTAATAGACTTTTACGGAAAAATTTCGTTTGGTCCCCGGGGGCCACTTCCCCCCCCGCGCTGGGGCCCCCGTAAATTTTTCGTCAACGATACCAGGGACACCGAAGCACCGGGGAACATGAAATTTGGTGGGCATGTAGCCCCACTAGACTTCTAAGGAAAAATTTCGTTTGGTCCCCGGGGGCCACTCCCCCCCCGCGCTGGGCCCCCCCAAACCCAAAAAAATGCAGTTTTTCCTAAATAACTACCTGAACTGTGGCACCGAGGATGAAGAAATTTTTATGGTATGTTGGTCTACTAGACTTTTACGGAAAAATTTCGTTTGGTCCCCGGGGGCCACTTCCCCCCCCGCGCTGGGGCCGCCATAAATTTTTCGTCAACGATACCAGGGACACCGAAGCACCGGGGAACATGAAATTTGGTGGGCATGTAGCCCCACTAGACTTCTAAGGAAAAATTTCGTTTGGTCCCCGGGGGCCACTCTCCCCCCGCGCTGGGCCCCCCCAAACCCAAAAAAATGCAGTTTTTCCTAAATAACTACCTGAACCGTGGCACCGAGGATGAAAAAAATTTTATGGTATGTTGGTCTACTAGACTTTTACGGAAAAATTTCATTTGGTCCCTGGGGGCCACTTCCCCCCCGCGCTGGGGCCCCCGTAAATTTTTCGTCAACGATACCAGGGACACCGAAGCACCGGGGAACATGAAATTTGGTGGGCAAGTAGCCCCACTAGACTTCTAAGGAAAATTTTCGTTTGGTCCCCGGGGGCCACTCCCCCCCCGCGCTGGGCCCCCCCAAACCCAAAAAAATGCAGTTTTTCCTAAATAACTACCTAAACCGTGGCACCAAAGATGAAGAAATTATTATGGTATGTTAGTCTACTAGACTTTTACGGAAAAATTTCGTTTGGTCCCCGGGGGCCACTCCCCCCCCCGCGCTGGGGCCCCCGTAAATTTTTCGTCAACTATACCAGGGACACCGAAGCACCGGGGAACATGAAATTTGGTGGGCATGTAGCCCCACTAGACTTCTACGGAAAAATTTCGTTTGGTCCTCGGGGGCCACTCCCCCCCCGCGCTGGGCCCCCCCAAAACCAAAAAAATGCAGTTTTTCCTAAATAACTACCTGAACCGTGGCACCGAAGATGAAGAAATTTTTATGGTATGTTGGTCTACTAGACTTTTACGGAAAAATTTCGTTTGGTCCCCGGGGGCCACTTCCCCCCCCCCCCCCCCGCGCTGGGACCCCCGTAAATTTTTCGTCAACGATACCAAAGACACCGAAGCACCGGGGAACATGAAATTTGGTGGGCATGTAGCCCCACTACACTTCTACGGAAAAATTTCGTTTGGTCCCCGGGGGCCACTCCCCCCCCCGCGCTGGGCCCCCCCAAACCCCAAAAAATGCAGTTTTTCCTAAATAACTACCTGAACTGTGGCACCGAGGATGAAGAAATTTTTATGGTATGTTGGTCTACTAGACTTTTACGGAAAAATTTTGTTTGGTCCCCGGGGGCCACTTCCCCCCCTGCGCTGGGGCCCCCGGTAAATTTTCCGTCAACGATACCAGGGACACCGAAACACCGGGGAACATGAAATTTGGTGGGCATGTAGCCCCACTAGACTTCTACGGAAAAATTTCGTTTGGTCCCCGGAGGGCCACTCCCCCCCCCCCGCGCTGGGCCCCCCCAAACCCCAAAAAATGCAGTTTTTCCTAAATAACTACCTGAACCGTGGCACCGAGGATGAAGACATTTTTATGGTATGTTGCTCTTAAGGGCCCACATCAACCTAGCCCATAATCACTCATTTGTGATTTGCGCCCCTCCCATAAAAAATTAAAATGCAATATTATTCTGCTTTAATCGCCCCTATCTTCAGTGGAGATGTTCAGAACTGCACCATATTTCATGTGTATGATTAACTTGACATCCTCTGGGGGTATCCTCTGCTAAGTTTCGTAGAATTTCATCCATGGGGGGGGTATAAAATAAATTCATTTATGTGCACATTTAGTGACTGTACACTCATCGGCCTGTAGATGGTGCTGTTGAGCGAAGGGTTGCTGGTTTAGGATGATACGGTCACACACACACATGCAGGAATACAAACAAACGCAAGCATGCACACACACTGACATCCACACGCACAGACACACACCCATACACACACATACAAATCCACATGCACAGACACACACACACAAACACACACGCACACACATGTACGCACACATACATACACGCACAGACACACACACACACACACACACACACACAGACACACACATACACAAACACACACACATACACACACACACACACACACACACACACACACACAGACAGACATGCACATACTACTACTTTTTTTAGGTATATACATAAACACGCAATACAGCCAAATTACTCCACGTCATTTATTTTTGTGGAAAGCCAGTGCAGGCCTGAGCGGCGGTCATATTTTGTACCGCGATGCGGTACATCTAGTTATAACTGTGTCTTCAAAAACACACACACTA
This sequence comes from Squalius cephalus, assembly GCF_949319135.1. NCBI lineage: Eukaryota > Metazoa > Chordata > Actinopteri > Cypriniformes > Leuciscidae > Squalius > Squalius cephalus. The sequence goes on along the minus strand of NC_137122.1, from coordinate 55,094,102 downwards.
ACTGGCATGTTCAAAAGGCTTCAAACAATTAAAACTAGATGACATAATTATTTAATCACAGTGTCTTCAAAACCTTCTGTCAATATCAAAAGGCATCAAATTAGCTGTCATAGCCATGATGTAATTATTAAAACACTTTCTGTCAATATCAAAAGGCATCAAAAGACTTCAAAACCCAAAACTAGCTGTCAATAACTACATGATCAAGGGCTAACCGGGTCAATAGGTCAAAACTAGCTGTCAAAAAGACTTCAAAACCCCTTTGATCTCCTTTGATCTCATCTGGTCTTCTTTGATCCCTTTGATCCTATGCCAAAATGGGCGGGTACCTGTCACCGGAAGGGGCGTGGCACCTGTCAATCAATCATTTTTGACAGGTGGTATATGGTATCAACTACTCGTGTTGCAGGATTTCTTCGCTGCAAAAACACACAAATGTGAAACAACAGGAATTTTCGTCTGTTGCACTCCCATAAACATTAATCAAAATAGCACTTTATGATTTAAATGCATTAGGTTTACAAAATTGGGTAGCTAGGCCAATTTTTCGACCAGGAGTTTTATCGTTTATTTTTGAATATCACTGTGGTTAACCACGAATTCAATAACGATATTTGCATGCAAGGCCTATATGTTTAGAAGGAATCTCGCTTAAAAACATATTTATTAATACCGGTAATAAGCACGTGAGAATTCTACGTTCACAGCGATTTAAAACAAATATTAGAAATGTATCAACTGCAGAGAGATTCTTTCATCTCTAACAGGACATCTGTAATATTAATACTGAAGTGTATAGCATTTAACAGTGCTAAAATTGTCTAGGCATATTTTAGCAACTTGTTAAAATGTAACGTTACTGACTTCAGCTTTTTGCCTTGGTCAGTTAGGAGTGAGTTCGCGTTTGCGACTTATCTCACAATTTCATAATTTCATAAAATGTGTGCACAAAAATTATTAATAACCATATAAACGATTGAAACTGAATATTGCTCATAAAACAAAGTTTGAGATTGCCTAAAATTTCTCCACCATAAAACTGTAACCGCACTGGCATTAGTAGTACATTTAACATTAGCTCAAATGATCTATAGGGAATTTTAATAATTAATCATGAATATGATTAATATTTTGCATATTACAGTTACATTAATTTATCGAAACTGAAACTAGATCGATATGTATATATGAATAACCAATCACAACGAATTATAATTCCTCATTCATATATCAATAATCTTATTTCAAATCGAAGTTATGGGATAACTTTCAATGGAATTAATTTAGTTATCAAACAATCTGTTTGTCCAGCAAACATTAATGTAAGATTAACTTATCAAATCTCAAGTAAAATTATCCTTCTTACAAAGGCAAGAAAGAGTATTTTTGGCCTTGAAAAAAAACCCAACTCGCTGTGTTTATAAAATTAGGTTACTTAAATCGTAACAAGATAAAGCATGTAGCTTAAGATCAACAAATCATTGACTTCGTAAAATGAGCATTTAAGACAAGATGCAATCAAGGATATATGGAATTTTAATAATTGGACTAATAGCCTACATCGAACTAAGGAATACAAAATACTACAATTTACACCAGTAAATATGTATGTACAGGACACGTAAACAAAAATACAAGACTAAACGAATAACGAAAATGAGAGAGAGAGAGAGAGAGAATGAAAGGGAGAAAGTGAAACTAAAGGTCAGGATGAGAGAGATCACCGAGATGATCTCAGCATGGCAAAATCACAGGCAATGTAACCTTGAGAGAGACAACAAGAAATCACATCAATCAAATCCAATCAATACTTGCGTATGGTTCTCTTTGTATTTGTGAAAGACGAGCGTGCGTGGGTCGTCCTTTTGGATCTGTGCGGTCTTTCGTGTCTTCCGGTGCGAGCAGACTCGCGCGAAGGTTTAAAAGTTCACCGTACGTGAAGTTACCAGCGAAACAATTCAGAGTTCATCTCCTTCGTGTAGGAAGAGGCGAATATGAAAATAATACTCAGTAAAGAAAGGAAAAGAAAAACGGAGAACACTCCCTATTGAGGAGTTCTGGAACCGGAGCCTCTTCACATGACGAGTGCTCGTGCATGTGTCCTCCCGGACGAGGAGCGCGGTCGCGGGAATTTCAAAAGAGTCATTCCTTTGAGTTGAAGTTGTCGGCTGAAGTCCGAAGACGAAACAAAACTAAAAGACTGCAAGGAAAGGAAAATATAAACGGAGAAAAGCTCCCTAAAAGGGAGCCATGGATGGTCTCGCTGATGAAGAGGGTTCGTAAAAGTGCTCTCGGAAGAACTCTAGCTAGGTCTTCTTATGGAAAGACTTAATGTACGCCTACTTTGCGTACGCAGACCAATCATCTTAGAGCATCTCGGGCGGGAAGATTTTTCTTTGTCTTGTCAGACAACGCCCACTCGAATGAGTCACGAGGGATATCAAATTTGAGACGATTTGCTCAAGACATATGAAATGTGTAAAACAATGTACATTACTGCATTCTGCTATCGAAATTCGACTCTGTTAGATTGCGAGGATTACAGAGATATGAAACTTGTCATATGAAGATTATAGGAACACCAAGTTACATAAGATATGCATAATTACACACATTTAAGGTTTGTTCATTCAAATAAACGTCATAAACGAAGTGAATATAACCTGTTTGGTAAACAGGAGTATAGGAGATACATATGACTTGCTTATATTCTAAGTTTAATATTCAAAGTTTGTGTATGTGTGTGCGTCGGAATGTTGGCTTTCCGTTATCTCTCTAGCAGAGGAGCTTGATGAGCCGCTGAAACATTGGTGGTCAAACTTTATGACCTGCCGTGAGTATCGGGTTACGGGATGCAATTCCACTGGGAGAAACATTCTTCAAAAATACATTTCAGAGCTAAACACTAGAAAATCATAATTATATGATCAAACAAATTAATAAAACATGCATACAGGAAGGCAAAATACAAATCTGCGTTACATACATTAAAATTATATTTCTATCCTGAATAACACACAAAGGATGTTTGTGTGTGTGGGGGGGTGTGATGTCACGTAGCAGGAAAAAGTTTCGTTATCTCTTTGGTGCAGAGAGGAATGTTAGTTTCAGGTTCTGGAGTGTCTCTGAGATGCAGTGAGTGTCGTAAACACCCCAGGAGGGTGGTCTAGTCATAGACCAGGCGGCTCCAGTTAGTGACTTATATCTACCAGGTTAAAAGCTAAAAGCTTTTCCCCAAAATTTATAATGACAAGGTTTATGGAGTTTTTGTGTGCAGGGAAAACAGAATCATGATTCTTGCACATTCGTTACACAGACGTGTGGAGAAAGATCCCAAATCTGAACGTACAACCGTTTCTGAAATGTTCCTATGATTTATAAAACGTCCATTTTAACAAAAATGTAATTAAATGCATTTCAGTTTATAAATCACAGTTATTAATAAATTAAATTCAAGTCCATCAAATCCTCCTACAGAACGGCCACAAATATCTCTTGATGGTTCAGAAATACGGACTCATCATCGTGGACAAGCGTTTATACACACATGACGGAGGATGAAATCCATGGAATTTAGGATCAATCCGATGTGTGTGTTTTATAAATGAAGCCCCTGGAGATTATTAATCTGCTCCCAGAAATGAGTTCATCATCTAATATTATAGAGCATCATATTAGAAATGTCTTAGAAATGAATGTATTTTGTCTTGTCATTTCTCTTCACACTGTTCATGTCTGTTTATTTCCACAGTCACTTTCACCAACATGAATCCCAAGACCAGGAACGACTTCCTACAATGTGAGTCACTAGAAAACAAGCAGAAAAACTCACTGAATGTGTTCATGTTCTTCCTGTAGAAGGAGAAATAAATCATGATAGAAGAGTTTTATAATTGATCATAAATGATGACTTGCACAGGATATTTGGTCAGCTGTACTGAGACACTGATGATACATTGAACATTGATTCATGAAGAGTTCAGATACATTAAAAGATCAGACAGATTCATAATTCCTGTTTCTGATGTGTTTTCTCTCCATCAGATTCCCATCAGCTCACTCTGGATCTGAACACAGTGCATAAACACCTCAGTCTGTCTGAGAGGAACAGAGTGATTACTGGCACTAACACACGACAGCCGTATCCTGATCATCCAGACAGATTTGATCAGAGGCCTCAGGTGTTGTGTAGAGAGAGTGTGTGTGGATGCTGTTACTGGGAGATTGAGTGGACTGGGATTTGTGCGTGTATATCAGTGTCATATAAGAGCATCAGCAGGAAGGGATCGGGTGATGAGTGTCTGTTTGGAGGTAATGATCAGTCCTGGAGTTTGGACTGCTATTCCTCCAGTTACACATTCAGACACAATAACATAGAGACTGTTCTCCCTGTAAAGTCCATCAGCAGAAGAATAGGAGTGTATGTGGATCACAGTGCAGGAACTCTGTCCTTCTACAGCGTCTCTGACACAATGAGCCTCATCCACACAGTCCAGACCACATTCACTCAGACGCTCTATCCTGGGTTTTGGGTTCATTGTTCTGGATCATCAGTGAAACTGTGTTGATGTTTCAGAACAGATTGTAGAGAGATTTTACCCATAATACTTTGAGCTGCACGATAAATCATCAGTAACAGAAACAGAATAAATGAGTGTATCAAATCCTTATAGAGACAGTAAGAACAGTGTGTGTGTGTGTGTGTGTGTGTGTGTGTGTGAAAATTCTGTATATATTTCTACCCTCCTTGAAGAGATGCATAACGCCCATAAAGCCTACCTTATGATCCATCGTCTGAATCTCTTAAGAAGGTCTGGCACGAACAGAGAAAAGCAACGCAATGGACTCTGCGACAACTGCAGAATCAGTGGTGGACGTCTAAGGCTCAGCAGATTCAATCTTTTGCAGACAAGCATGATATGCATAATTTTTATACTGCAGTGAAGACCATTTATGGCCCCAGATCTTACTCCGTCTGCCCTTTGAGATCAGCTGATGAACTGACTCTAATTAAGGATCAAACAGGCATTGTACAAAGATGGGGGGAACATTTTCAAGCCTTATTAAATCAAAAGGCATCAGTTGATCTTACAGTGTTAAAGGATCTACCAACTTTACCAAGAATACAGAGTCTCGATGTTCCACCGTCTTTTTCTGAAGTGCATGCTGCAATCAAGGAATTGAAAAACAACAAGTCTCCTGGACCTGACTGTATTCCTGCTGAGCTCCTGAAGGAAGGAGGGTACCTCTGTACTAGGGCAATCCATCAGTTCATCACCCTAGTGTGGCAGCAAGAAAATATTCCCCAACAATGGAAAGATGCAAATCTTGTCACAATATATAAAAACAAGGGTGATAGGTCTATTTGTGAAAATAGTAGGGGGATCTCACTTCTTTCAGCTGCAGGCAAAGTTCTGGCAAAGGTCATGCTCCATCGACTTGTCAATGCCATTTCTGAAAATATACTACCAGAATCCCAAAGTGGATTCAGAAGAGGTCGAAGTACAGTGGACATGATATTTACCTCACGCCAGCTGCAGGAGAAATGTCGCGAGCAACATAAGAATTTGTTCATTGCTTTTGTGGATCTTTCCAAGGCTTTTGATACCATACATCGTGACCTCTTATGGAAGGTGCTTTTGCATTTTGGATGTTCTGTGAAGTTTACCACAATCTTGAGACAGTTTCATGATGGGATGACCGCCAAAGTAACATTGGGTGGATTAGAATCGTCAAACTTTGCAGTAGGTAGTGGAGTAAGGCAGGGTTGTGTTCTTGCACCTGTCTTGTTTAATATCTTCTTACTCTGTGTTACAAAGCTGCTGTATAAAGAGATGGAGGAAGAAAGTGGGGTTGCAGTGGATTATAGACTGGATGGTAACCTCTTTAACATCAGGAGGTTCCAGGCAGTCACAAAGCTACAGTTGGTTCGTGTGCTGGAATTGCAATATGCGGATGATTGTGCCCTAGTGTCACATACTCCAGAAGATCTACAGTCCACTCTTAAAGCGGCTGTTAGGGCGTACAGCAGGATGGGCTTAGATGTGAATATCAAGAAGATAGAAGTCCTCTGTCAATGGTCATTGGATCCCCTACAGAAACCTCCAGTATTTACTATTTATGATTCACCACTTGCCACAGTATCACACTTCAAATATCTTGGCAGTTACTTATCTGGTGATTGTAGTATGGATCAAGATATTCAACACAGGATAAAGCAGGCTGCATCTTCATTCGGGAGACTGAGGAAAAGAGTGTTTAGCAATGCTAATTTACATCTACACACAAAGATTGCTGTTTATCGGGCAATCTGCCTCACCACTCTCCTGTATGGTTGTGAAACATGGACCATCTATGCTCGACATCTGAAAATGTTGGAATCTTTCCACATTAAATGCCTGCAGCGTATCCTCAAAGTGACATGGCAAGATCGAGTGCCACATATTGAGATCCTGAAAAAAAACAACTGTTGGAGTATAGAAGCAACCCTAATGCTCTACCAACTCAGATGGCTTGGTCATGTTGTGAGAATGCCGCCAAGTCGCCTTCCACGTAAGATACTCTACGGTCAATTACATCTTGGCTCCCGATCTGCAGGCGGTCAAAAAAAGAGGCTGAAAGACCAACTGAAAGGCTTTCTTAAGAAGTGTGTGATAAAGCCCACATCCCTGGAAACTAGTGCAGTAAATCGCACTCTCTGGTGGCAACTCTGTCAGAATGGAGTACAAAGCTACGAAGACAGGAGAACTGAACATCGCCTGATTAAAAGACATCAGAGAAAGCAGGCCATGCTTGTTCCTCCCCCCTTAAGGCCATCAGTACCCCTTTTCCACCAACAAGAACCGGGTGCTGGTTCAGAGCCAGAGCCAGAGCTGGTTCAGAGTTGGTTCGACTGACGAGCTTACTAAGAACCGGTTTGCCTTTCCACCGGCTAGAGAGCCACAACAGAGCCAGATCTTACGTCACTGTATACGTCTCATGTTGCCCAGCAACCGCTAGTGCGGTAGCGCCAAACACAAACACGCCAGGCTTGTTCGAGATGCATCGGCTTCTCGCAGATCGATCGCCGCATGACATCAAAGCACTGCGATAGCGATCTAAAAGCACAAGGAGTCGTATGCTCTCCAAACACTCCCGCAGCTCCGATCGCTCCGATGCATCTCGAACAAGCCATCAACAATAACGGACGTTGCAATACTATGGATGCTCATGGGTTTGCAAAAATACATCGGAATCCAACGCGTTCGTGCAGATCGCCGTAACTTACATAGACGGATATTATAATCGAGCTGCTATTAGCTCGACTAGCTGCTATTTAAAAATGGCGGTCACAAGTTTCTATTCGTCTTGTTGGTCACGGTAACCCCGCCCCCAGCCCCTGACGCAAGCGGTTCTTTCTTGGCTCCGTTCTAGACCCTGCAATGATTTGGTGCTACTTAAGAACCATTTTTACTGGTTCGGAGCTGGTGCTTTGGCGGTGGAAAAACAAAGAACCGATTTGAAACTAGGCTCTGGCTCCGAACCAGCACCAGCTCTGCCTTGGTGGAAAAGGGGTACAGGAGAAACTTTTATATGCCCTGTCTGTGAAAGACAGTGTGCATCCCGCATCGGACTATACAGTCATCAAAGAACCCACAAATTATAGGAGACGTCATCATCGGACGACGATGGACTACCCCAGAGAGAGAGAGAGAGAGAGAGAGAGAGAGAGAGAGAGAGAGAGAGAGAGAGAGAGAGAGAGAGTGTGTGTGTGTGTGTGTGAGAGACAGAGAGCTTTTCTCAAACCCTGTTTTGATTAAAATCTTATTATTATTATTATTATTATTTTTCATTTCATTCATTTTTTTTTTGTAGTGACACAAATTATTTGTATTATTACTATCAAAAAGTGGCCTATATTTCAGTTGAAATAATAAAACTGAAGGATAATTACAAAATGAACAGATTGAGGATAGTGTGGTTTTGAGTAATGAAATGACAGAACTGGTTGTGAACAATGTAAGGAGTGAAGATGTGGAAAATGACATTAGTAGTGGAGAAAATAGTGCTGGAAAACAATCCCAGTTCAAAATGTGAGGAAAATTGTGATGCAGAAGATAAGGGATGAAGAAGCACTTTCTGAGATTTCAGATATTGGGTCACAAGGGATGGAGATCATGAACTCTTTACAAGAAATAAATGACTTTCACAACGTTTGATAAAGTTGTTGATGAAATAATTCTTTCCAGCTGAAAAGGATGCTTGTGAAGAAAAGACCACAATATGGCGGCCGGTGCAGCAGCACGGCGTGCTGTGGGAGAGTTTACACAAGAGTTTTCTCGAATTAAACCGGAGATTTACCATACTGAAGACGGTATAGAGTCATAGTAAGTCGAGGATGAGCTGCTGAACTTTATTATGATCAAAATGCAAACACTAAGCCACAATGATATTGTGTAATGAGCAGTTTCAGCTCTGAGCGGATTGAGTCTTCAAAGACAGTTTTGTCAGAGCTCCTTCCACACTACAAACGAAGGATCTCCCACAGGGGACAAAAGAAAGACATTAACAATGTCAAAATGTGCCTGCAAGTGCTTAATGAGTGCGGTGAAGAGATCTCAAGATTTGTATCGCACTTCCTGGATGAATTACCCCCCGTCTCATTTAAACACATCGATGTGTCTGTGCTCCTTGGGAAAATGCAGCAAATCAATGCTGACATTGACTACCTAAAAATAACTATGGGTAGGGTTGCCAACTTCAGAAAAGGAAAATGTGGGACACTCAAAATATTTGTACTGTATCACACAGTGTACGTCATTTCAGTGTCTGCAGTTAAGTATGTGTTTAAAAGGTTATCAGACATAAACACATTTGTATTGCTTAACCTATTTATGTATTTAATCCTAAAAATAATTTTAATTGTCATACATAAAAAAATGTCACATTAGAAACAAACCATCGTTCAAAATAACAGCATTTATCTAAAATAGAAAGCTTTTTTTTAACATTATACACTATTACAGTTCAAAAGTTTGGGGTTAGTAAGATAACTTTTTTGGAAAAAAATTAAAGAAAGTAATTGCCTACTTTTATTCAGCAAGGATACATTACAAGTGACAGTAAAGACATATAGGGCCCTATCTTGCACCCAGCGCAATTGACTTTGTACACCGACGCATGTATCATTCCTATTTTGCACCCGCGCACAGAGGACTTTTCCCTCCACAGACGCACGTCGGTAAATTAGGAAATGAACTTGCGCTCCCGGGGGCGGTTCAGCGCAAAGAGGAGGCGTGTTCTGGCGCAAACGTTCCCTCATGCTATTTTGCAGGTTTAGAAAACAATTGCGCCTCTAACCAGGAAAAACCTAGTCTAAAGTCAGTGGCGCGTTGCGCATGTTATTCATGTGCTATTTTAAGGGCGCATGCTTGGCCATAACCAATGTAGCGTGTGCACAACGCGCATACACTTTGCTCCTCTCATCTACACACAGACGCAGCGGTTCTCATTTTTAGAAAATCATACATTATTACAAGGAAAAATATTAACACTTGAGGGAAATCATTGTTGTGTTCATGAAGATGTGAAAAAATAAGCATAAATCTAGCTTACACATTTACCCAAATTTGTATACGCCTGTTTAACCAAAGCTGATTTGGGTGGGTTTCTCCATCCCCAATGTAACTTCTCTGTGTTTAACGGCCCTGACGAGAACGTTGGTCTCCTCGGCTGTGAACCGCTCCTGGTGTGCGTCTGGCAAATCCGCCGTTATAATAGCAATCTGCCATGGAACAAGCGCGCCTGCTCTTAAAGGGAATGTGAGATGTCGTTATGATTGGTTTATTTCATCTATGAATAATGAAGCTACTTCAGACCAACCCATTTTAGATTTACGTCGGGCGCAAGAGTCATTTATCCAGCCGATATAATAGCAACAGCGCCCAAGACCCGCCCACAAAGTTACTTGCGTTTCGCGCTTGATACTTGCGTTTCAGATCGTTAAAATAGGGCCCATAATGTTACAAAAGCTTTCTATTTCAAATAAATCTCTTATGAACTTTTTATTCATCAAAGAATCCTGGGGGGGGGGGGGATGTTTTAAACCTTAATAATAATCAGAAATGTTTTTTTGAGCATTATTCCCTCAGGTAGATTACATGTTTTCTTGCGTGGCTGGATGTTAGACTCATGAACAATAATCATGTTGTTTGCATTAGCCAAAACTGATTTGCCGAAATCAAAACGTGGACAGTGAAAGGGAATTACCGTTAGCGCGAGACGAGTCCGACTTGAAGCGGAAGCAACCAGACGGCAGAGGATTATGTTCACAAATCAAACAATGATTTGTCTCAAAACAATGATTAAAAAAAGCTGTGATTGGATGATGACAGGTGTCGGTGATCATTCTCAAGTGTCGTGATCACTGCTGCTGTTGTATCAGTCAGTGGTTAGATCAGCGTAGTAGGCTAGTCAAAAAACGGGACATGGGAGGTCACGCACGGGACAAATAAATTAGGCCCAAAATACAGCTAATTCGGGACAGTTGGCTACCCTAACTATGGGAACTCAGGTAGCTGCCTGTGAAACATTGCGGGAGGTTTCTGTTAAAGGAGAACTCCGGTCAATTTTAACATTGAGCTCATTTTTTTGTACATTTGGAGTGCTGTCAATACAGAGAACAACGACAAAAATCGGTGTTGCCTACACCATGTTATCCTCTTTTTAAAATTTGCACCCCAACAACAAAGGGAAAAGAATGCTAAAGATTACAAATGGAATGTTCAATATTTTTTTCATTTTTTTTGCCTACCTATGAATTAAGAGGCATTGTTAACTTACATTCTAATTACATGTACAATCAAGGCATCAGATGAAAGCTTATCTTCCACTCTTTCTAAAGGTGTGCTCAGTTTGTTTCTAGCATAAAGTATCAGGGAGATATGGCTCACGATTCATGAATATAATTAAACCGTTTTAGCATGTTTGGGTGATTCTGGGAGTTAAAGCCGAATTTGAGGTAACATTGTTTTGACCCTAATTACAAGTTTCCAGCAGCTTGTTGACCGGGTTGGCCACCCAGGTTGTGATCCTCAGACATCATAGATTTCATTTTTATATGACAACCTTTTACAGCAGCCCATGTCTGCTAAACCCCCTTTGCCCCCTGGGTATATCCTATGAAAAAGGCTGATGACCCCAGGCCATCCAAAATGTAGATACGTTAATTTCTTCATCAGAACACAAACATTCTATCAACTTTTATTTTATAAGCCTAATATATGCACATATATGCATTCTATAGCTACGTGATGGCAAGCAGATGCAGCCAGAATATGCTATTTATCATGTTGTGTTCATATTCTAGTCTCAAGTGCTTTCCTGTATCATCAACAAGTACAGTATTTACTGAATTCGTTTTCTTACCAGTCTTGAGATAGCCATGTTAACCCTTACGAAAATTAACTATGGTTTAACCACAAAGAAAAGAAAAAAAAAAATGTTAGGCCTATTTGTATTTGTAGTATAACTGTGGTTATTGAAAATGGTAATAAAAATCCGCCAAAAACGTGGTTACTATAATTAAAACCGAGGATATTTTTTAAGAGAAGAGTTTTAAGCTTCCAGGCAGTGTTTCAAAATGAAAAGGGCGTTTTCACTGAAAAGAATCCAAACGGACTGACTGACAACAGAGGTTACAGAACTCCTGCTCACGGCTGCTCGCCTCTTGACGAATACGATTGCTTTGAACCACTGTTGATCTCACAATCCACTTCACGAGAGTAGACTGAGGCCCCGTCCACACTACTGCGTTTTCGTTTAGAAACGGAGAATTAAAACGAATACGATCTCCGTCCACACCAGCGTTTTTTAGCTGCGTATTAGAATTGATCTCCGTCCACATTAAAACGACTGAAAACGCGGATCACGTGACCATTCACCAACACTGGGCATGCGCGTGCCGGTGTAAACAGGAAAAGGATTGACTATTCCTCAGATTTGATGAAGAAGAAAGTAGCTAACATTACCGCTGCACACGAGAATTGTCAAACATCGATCGAATTGGCAGTTATAGCATTGTAAAATGCAGAATTTAGGGAAGGAAGGGAAGGATACGCCATGACCGATGACACCCAATCATAGAGCCGAGCGTGAGCTTCTGCGTCATCGTTTCTAAAGTCCTCCGTTTTGACCCGTCCACACTAAAACGCCCTCCGGAGATTCAAAACGAAAAACGGGTCGGCAGCGTTTCTAAACTTCTCCGTTTTGGGTCTCCGTTTTTACCGTTTTAGTGTGGACGGGAGGTGCAAACGTAGCAAAAGTTCTCCGTTTTTAAATGAAAACGCAGTAGTGTGGACGGGGCCTGAATTCAAATATCCCGCTTGCCCAAACTCGACTGATCAGCTAACGTTAACCGTTGTGGGCGGGAGTAAGCGGGGGGGGGGGGAAGTAATGGCGGCGAATTTGAATCTGCGTCATCGCGCGCGCACGCACTCACACACAAAGACCTGAATGCAACGGAGATTTGGAAAAATATTCATAAAATATACATGAAATTATGGGAGAATAAGACAATGAAATAATGATCAAAATGAGTATAAAATAAAATGTGAAATAAAAAATAATTCAATACAGGCCTACTGTAGCCTATGTAGGGTAGGCTACTGTATGTACAAATACTATTATTTAACCTTAAAAAAAAACTCACTTTAACCCCCACATGCTTAATAATCTGTAAGGAAAACATATTGAATAGATATATTGAATTTACTTTTTCTAATTTCACAGAAAAAAAATCTGTAAAATATTACCTAATAATTTCTGTAAAATTACACATAACTCTGTAAAAATACAGACAAGTTCCTTTTAAAAAACGTAAAATTGATGTAAAACCAAAATACAAGCAATTACCTGCAAATTTAACAGTGGACCTTTAAATTACAGCCTTTTATTTTACAGATATTTGCTGTAATAATGACAAAACGGTAAAAATCTGTAAACAAATACAGACAATTACCTGTAAAATTACACTTTTTTTTACAGTGTGTGCTGTAACGGACCTTATAGCATCACAAAATGTTGCTGTATAGTTTTTGAACACTGATAATATTGCTCAGCTTAATGACAATGCATTTATCTCGCTCTAGAATAGAAAAAAATATATATATGCAGACAGGTATCCATGTTGTTTTGAAAATGTTTATTCCACGGAGTTCTTCACACAGTTTGAGAAAAGTATTTCGGATGTGGTCCACATCAAGTCTCTGTCAAAACAGTGTTGGCTCAAATCCGTTTTGCAGATATGGGCCAGAGCAGTTTTTAGCCCTTTTTTAAATGCAGTCGGCTCAGATATGTATCACAGATTCGGGCCACACCACTGTAGGTGTGAAAACAGTATCGGCTCAGATTCATATTGCAGATCTGGACCAAATCAGTGTCAGACACAGCTAATGTCTTTCGGTTACCTATGGGAAAAGTGATCTGGGCCAGATCTGTAAAATTATATAAATACTGAACTGATGGCAGTTAGAATGTTTAAGCTGAAACCTTTATCTGGCACGGATCTGGTTCACAATCAGAAAACGTCTCTAAGATAGAAACGGAGGCAAGGGGCTTAAAACGGATCCAAGGCACGACAGAGCACATCTGAGGCACTACAGTAATGTTGTTTTAACAAAACAGTTGTAGGCTATGCAGTTTGTTAGGTAATGCAATACTTTTAATGAGCGTTCTCATAATAAAACATGACAGTAGAGCCAGAGTGACAAATCTGTCCGGCATTAACCCAAAAGTCCGTAGTATCATTAAAGAGGCAGAGTCTCTATCAAATGAATATACTTTGTCTGTTTTACTGCCTAAATGAGCATGGTCGACTCATGTTGTTTGATTGCACATAGAGTAACGCAAGGTAGCCTACTGAGAAATATAAGAAAAGTGCGGAGAAAATGAAAAATAGTTTTAGTGTATCCATAGTTCAACAGAGAACAGAGAAAGTCAAAAAGTCAGCAGAAGGACCTTGTTCCAGAGTGGCTTGCACTTACCAATGCAATGTAGCCTACTGTCAATTATCCAGGTATACCCACACAGCTAGGCATCCATTAGCACGCAGCTCCCGTTTGACTAAGTTCAGCTCACCAAGCTCGCATCTCCCCCGCCAGGCTACTCCAGCTCCCAGACCGGCTGTCGTCGTATTTCCTGGTAAGACTGCAGCAGTTTCCACCGCGGCTCCGCCGTCAGATTCCCGTCAGACAGACGCGTCGCGCAAGTGAATTTTCACATGGATCCAAGCACCTTTGAATTTGTATCTCCGCGAGCGGCTCTGGGTTTGAGCGTTTAAACTCGCGCTGATGTTTTTAGCTCTGCGAGCGGCTCTAGGATTGAGTGTTTAAACTCGCGCTGATGTTTTTAGCTCTGCGAGCGGCTCTGGGTTTGAGCGTTTAAACTCGCGCTGATGTTTTTAGCTCTGCGAGCGGCTCTGGGTTTGAGCGTTTAAACTCGCGCTGATGTTTTTAGCTCTGCGAGCGGCTCTAGGATTGAGTGTTTAAACTCGCGCTGATGTTTTTAGCTCTGCGAGCGGCTCTAGGATTGAGTGTTTAAACTCGCGCTGATGTTTTTAGCTCTGCGAGCGGCTCTGGGTTTGAGCGTTTAAACTCGCGCTGATGTTTTTAGCTCTGCGAGCGGCTCTGGGTTTGAGCGTTTAAACTCGCGCTGATGTTTTTAGCTCTGCGAGCGGCTCTGGGTTTGAGCGTTTAAACTCGCGCTGATGTTTTTAGCTCTGCGAGCGGCTCTAGGATTGAGTGTTTAAACTCGCGCTGATGTTTTTAGCTCTGCGAGCGGCTCTGGGTTTGAGCGTTTAAACTCGCGCTGATGTTTTTAGCTCTGCGAGCGGCTCTAGGATTGAGTGTTTAAACTCGCGCTGATGTTTGTAGCTCCGCGAGCGGCTCTGGGATTGAGCGTTTAGTTGGCGTTCCACAGTCACTCTGGTCCTCCAGAGTACTCGCAAACTTCTCTTCAGAAGAAGAATATGTATCAGATGTATTAACTCACTCATTCACTGACTTCACCTTCACACACATGCCCCAATACACCAATGATGATTCTGTCTTCAACTTTGAAACAAAGTGTGTCCACAGTGGAGGATTAAGACTCTTTGGTGGCCCTGGCCACTGACACCTAGAGTGTCATACAGTCTTGGTTAAAGCATTATAAACCATGAACTGAAGCTGCAAAAACAGGGCCATTTTGATGGGCCATCAAACTCAGTTCCTGGAGGGCCACAGCCCTGCCGAGTTTAGCTTCAACCCTAATTAAACACACCTGATCAGCTAATCAAGTCCTTCAGGCTTATTTGAAAACTGCAGGTGTGTGTGTGTTGAAGCAGGGTTGGAACAAAACTGTGTAGGGCCCTCCAGGAACTGAGTTTGACACCTGTGGGCCGCTAGAGTGTTATTTTAATGAAAATAAATTTACTGTTTTAAATGTTTATACACCCTATGAATCATATGAGCATGAGGACGAATTTCTGAACAGGTTAGATTTTATTCAGTCATTCATAGGATAATAGCTCATCTTGTGTCTATGTTATGGGTATTTTAATGCTGACATGTCAGATAGCAAATCGTTATTTGCAGCACATAGCAGCAGTTTTGTAATGAGTCTAAATTAATTCTATCGAGTAAAGCTCTGTTGCCTGACACAAGTTTTACCTACGTTAGTGAAGCGTGGAACACAACATCTTCGTTAGACCATATTGTGACCACAGCTGATGCTCATGTCTCACTGCAATGTGGAGATTTGCTATGAACTTGCCACCTCTGATCACATACCTATTGCTGCTCTGTTAGATGTTGAGAATGTCCCCCTGCTGTCCAGAAATAATAATGCTGCTTCCTCAAGTAAACTGGTCAAAACTGAGTAAAGAGGTGGTGGCTGGATACTCATTGCGAACAGAAAGTCTTTTAGATACACTGTAAAACCTAACAGTAATATGTACTAAATAGAATTGAGTTCACAGCACTCAAATATTACCGAAACTTGAATGACTGAAACAGAACTCAAACTGAATGAGTTATAGAACATTTCTAGATCCCAGAATGATAATTGTATAATTAAGAGATTAAGTGATGATTGAGCATTAGTGATGAGCACCTGCTGTTACCAAGCAGAATCACTGAAGGAAAGAGAAACACAAGAACTACAACTGACTTCCAGCCACAGCAAAATCATCTGGAGATAAAAGAAGACATTAAATATCTCAAGATTTCAGCAGAGGAGGATTAAACAACTCCATGAACAGCATTACAAGCTTCACTTATTATTAACCACTTTGACTTTATCACTGCCATTCGTCTACAGAAGTTCTTATTAGAATTAACAAAGGTTTAGAAGTTGATGAGTTTCATTTAAGGTCACCATGATGGAGATCAGCGTTTGCTTTAGTTGGGCTCTTGGCCCTTGTCTTTTGCACTTAAGATTTTCTTTGGCTGCTATAATTGAGTGTTTATAAAACACATTTGTTTTGGCACATACGCCAAAAGTAAATATGATATTAATATTTATATCTTAATATAATTTTTCTTAAAATAGCTTACTGATCTGGACTAAAATGTGGGGTATGTGCACTCTTTAACTTGTATCTCATAAAGGTGTGTTTTTGCTTTAGCTACTTAAGAAAATGAAAATCCCTCTCTCTCTAAACTTGAATAAAATATAAACACCCATTTCTTTTTACATTCTTTTTTTAACTGCATTCCAAACCAATAGCTTGTCTAGTAAATAAACGACTTACAGAGACATACACGGACATGTTTTTAATGTCATTTTCAATCTGCACAGTCCATCATCAGTGGCCAAAAGAAATCAAGGTGACTTGACACTTTTTCCAAAAGTGTTCCACCAACAAGTGCCTGTGCCGTTGTACTTTAAAGATCAGGAGCAAATTTATGCAATCCACACTCACCTGACATCAATTCTGGGCAGCACACACACACACACACACACACATTCACAAGATCAAATTCACCATGGATGTCCTTTTTAATTTATTTAATGTTAAAAAAAAAGAAGTTTTTTATCAGTGAGCAGGAGCAACTGATAGGAGGATACAAGAACAGTTAAAAAAGAGTGGCAAGCCATAGGGGGTCTACGGGGGTCATCATCATAATTTAGAAATGGTGTTAATAAATAATTATATATTATTTTTGTGAACAACAATGGAGTTTAGAAAAGGGATAAATTGTGTTTGTCTTCATAAAATGCTATGTAGGACACTGTTTTAGCTGTATGGCGACCAATAGTGAATAGTACAGCAGATATTTAATCGAGGATCCATATGATTACACAGTACTGTATGTTTAATGGGCTAAATATAGTTAGTATCTAATTGTAACTTTATATAAATTCACAACAACATATTTCATTCAGTCTCCTGTATAACCTACAGTGAATATAACTATTCTACAGTAGGTCATATATCATTACTTATCATCTGATCCAACTATGTGTATTATTAATATTTTAATTCACAAAAACAAATAGTCTTCTGTAGGTTTAGTGAAGCCCAACTGAATATAGATATTTAAATCCGTAGTTCAGATCTAGAATGTAACGTTTATATTTAAACAAAAAACACAAAATTGGTCAAAGTCTATGGACGTTTCGAGCGTCGATTTCATGATGTTTTTTCGCAGTATATCCCCCTACTGGACGCATCAGGAACAGCAGGGGCGTAAATCTGTCTGGGGTGTAAATCTGCCTGGGCCGTATATCTACCGGCTCCAGGTCTGCAGCCTCCCTATAGCTTGAAAACGACAAATATAACCAGATTGCATTGTTTTCTACAGTACATTACTGTTTTAATGGAAAATGGTATGATCCTGTCAGAATTTGGCCTTTTTTTACAGCAAGGGTTAACAGTGTATGTGTATAAGAGGTGGTGAACGAGGAGGAAGAGGATGAAGACGAGAAAGAGTGGTGTGGAGAATGTGGTCAAGGCTGGATCTGGCTTTAGGGTTTTTCCCTTTGCCTGCAGAGATGACATTGTCTGTGATGTGGAGAGAGTCCTCCGGCCGGAGGAAAGCCAGGGCTTTCTACGATGATGGACAGATGATCAACAGTAACGTAATCATCCACGTCACCAAAGAGCGCTTGGGTTGAATTTGTTTACAACAAAGATGCCGCCATCGCGTCTGTTATAGAAGATATCGACAGCGCATTAATTTTAAAAGAGGAACAGAGAACCGCGATCAAGGCATTTGTCGATCGGAAAGATGTTTTTACCGTCCTTCCTACGGGATTCTGCAAAAGTTTAATTTATCAGCTGGCCCCGATGGTTGCTAAGAAGATGGGGCGCAATGAAATCCCTGTGGTCATTGTGGTTTCTCCATTGCTATGATTGGTTGTATGTCTGTCCAGTTGAGTGCAGAGGCATTTTCCTTCCTGGTTCGGTTGAAACACGCCCCATAATCACAGCTCAGTGGAGCAGTATCAGACTCATATTCTGACTAGAAGCTGAGTATGACGACGTCAGGCTAACGAATTTGTACGATTTGTCTAAACCCCAGTGATGGGTAGGTTTAGGGGCGGGGTCAGGGGTAGGTCATTCGTAATAATTCATACGAATTGGGCAACTCGTAAAATATGTACGATTTAGCAAAAATCTTACAAATTCGTACGAGTTAGGTCGTATGAATTCGTAAGAATTAGCCACCTTGAAAAATACATACATTGTGATTTAAAAGACAAAATCATCCGTTCTGCCATTTCTTACATCGTGTCTACCCCGTGCGAGGCTGTCTACACTGGACAAAGCAAATGTGCAAATTATTTGTCCTCCGTGTAGTTGCGTGTAGTAGCCGCTACTTCAGAAGAAGATCTGTTTACTGTCAATGAATCATCGTGTTGTGCCACGTCCAGTGTAGACACTATCACGAATTATGAATTTTCATGTAGCCAGCAATAGTCAATAAGACAACAGACTGTCAGAAAACAGTAGCCTGGCAAGCCAGACCTACATCAAGATGTTGGGTCTGGCAACTCACCATAGACACGGCTCAATCCGAGGGGCGGGATAAGCGGCTGTCTTTCAAATTCCCTCTGCACGCAATAGGACAGCGCTACAACCAACCAGAGCGTTTTCCCAACAGCGGAGCTAGTTGATAGATTCAACTTTTGCCATATTTGGCCGGCAAAACTACGAACACATCTTCCTTTTTTTTAAGAATGACTTACAGCAAGTGCCGTTCTTTGCTCTTTTCTCAAAGAAAAACCTAACTCAAAGTCCCCCAGAGTCGCGGACAAAGCCGATTCGAAAGATGTTCTCCAGCAGCAGCAGCTCTTTGTTTTCAAGTGGCAGGGAACCGTCGCAACTCTGTCGTCATATGTTAAGCCCGCCCCGCCTACTCTATAGACGACGTGATTGGCCTGACCCAATTTAGGTTTTTGCAGCTCGAAAGTCAATGGAGAGTTGCTAGACTGCCCTGGCTGCAAAATACATTTTGCTGCCGCTAGGGTGCGTCTAGATTTCTAGGCTAAGAAAACAGATGTCATGAGCAAAATGTGTTAACATTGCAAACATGTTAATTTTACCTTATTTGAAACTGCTACGGCAGCAGGGAAGATAATAAGATAATAATTATGATCAAGCATTTGAGTGTAATCCTGAGTTTATCCTGATGGAAATATAAAGAAGCCTTAAACTCCAACAATCTTTTGGAAACAGGGTGTTTTAAACAAACAGTTCAATTTGAATGAAGCGCCCATAGATTACAGCTCCATTTCAAGGGTGCAAATATCTTCAAAATGAATCAGATTCAGTTACCGCCCATGAGTGTAAAGCCTAACGTGACTGGTTGTAGCGATAACGTGCTACGATTGGTCAGCTCAGTGTGGCTATTATCTGATTGGATTGAGTAAAGGGTAGGTGAAGTCCACTTATTTGTCACGATCTGCTCCGAGACGAGGGTTGAGATCCAAATGCAGCTTTATTGTATGGGGCAATCCAGAGGCGTAATCCAGTGTACAGGCAAGGGTCATACACAGACAGGCAGTCAAAACACAGAAACAAAGAAACAAACAAACAAACAAAACAGGCAGGGACCAGAGGCAATAGAGTAATCCAGGGACCAGAGGCAAGAGAGTAATCCAGGGAACAGGGCAAGATATCCAAAACCAAGAGACAAGAAAACCAGGAGAATGCTCAGAAATGCAGTGTAACTCTTAAACAAGACTTCGCCGTGAGTGAATGAATGAACATGGTATAAATAGACTGAGACTAACAGGATGATGAGACACAGGTGAATGCAATCAGTGAATGAGGTACAGGTGAATGTGATCAGTGATAAGTGATGATGAGTCCGGGCAGTGAGTTATGGGAAATGTAGTTTGTGAGTGAGTGATAATAGTCTTATGTGGAGTGCCCTCTGCTGGCTCTCAAGGGCACTCCAGCTGGTGACCGTTACATAGCCCCCCCTTTAAGGAGCGGATTCCAGACGCTCCTAAAACTGTCCAGGAGGGAGGTGGAGCGGAGGCGGACCCGGGGGCGGGATGGAGGGCCAGGCCCGTGCAGCGGAAGAGGACCTGAAGACTCCGGCAGGGCAGAAGGCCAGGGCGGAGCAGGCTGTGCAGGCGACCAGGGCGGAGCAGGCTGTGCAGGCGACCAGGGCGGAGCAGGCTGTGCAGGCGACCAGGGCGGAGCAGGCTGTGCAGGCGGCCAGGGCGGAGCAGGCTGTGCAGGCGGCAGGGCGGAGCAGGCGGAGCAGGCTGTGCAGGCGACCAGAACGGAGCAGGCTGTGCAGGCGACCAGGGCGGATCAGGCTGTGCAGGCGACCAGGGCGGAGCAGGCTGTGCAGGCGACCAGGGCGGAGCAGGCTGTGCAGGCGACCAGAACGGAGCAGGCTGTGCAGGCGGCCAGGGCGGAGCAGGCTGTGCAGGCGGCCAGGGAGGAGACGACCCTTCAGGCGGCCAGGGCGGAGACGACCCTTCAGGCGGCCAGGGCGGAGACGACCCTTCAGGCGGCCATGGCACAGGAACAGACACCGGCTCAGGAACAGGAACAGACACCGGCTCAGGGACAGGAACAGACACCGGCTCAGGGACCGGAACAGACAACGGCTCAGGGACAGACACCGGCTCAGGAACAGACAGCGTGACAGCGGCCATCTCTGTTGAGGGCTCAGGTTCAGGCGTGTCGGCGGCTATCTCTGCTGAGGGCTCAGTCGACGTGGCAGCGGCCATTTTGTCCAGAGACACTGGCTCGGCGGTGGCCATCTTGTCCGGAGACACTGGTTCGGCATACGTGACTTGAACAGACTCTGGATCGGCGGCGGCCATCTTGTCCGGAGACACTGGCTCGGCAGACGTGACTTGAACAGACACTGGATCGGTGGAGGCCATCTTGTCCGAAGACACAGGCGTGGAGTCGGCCATCTTGTCCGAAGACAAAGGCGTGGATTCGCCCATCTTGTCCGAAGACAAAGGCGTGGATTCGCCCATCTTGTCCGAAGACACAGGCGCAGAAAGAGGAAGAGGAACAGATTCAGGCTCAGGAACAGATTCAGTCTCGGCGGGACGAGACTCTTGACGGGCGGACGTGACGTGAAGCTCAGTCTCTGGATCGGCAGAAGTGACGTGAAGCTCAGTCTCTGGATCAGGATCAGCGCGTTCTGAGCTTGACGGGACCAGCGTCAGCGAGGGCTTTGAGCTGGGTAGGACCAGCGGCGAAGAGGACTCTGAGCTGGTTAGGACCAGCGATGAAGAGGGCTTTGAGCTGGACAGGACCAGCGATGAAGAGGGCTCTGAACTGGACGGAACCAGCGGCGAAGAGGGCTCTGAGCTGGGCAGGACCAGCGGCGAAGAGGGCTCTGAGCTGGGCAGGACCAGCGATGAAGAGGGCTTTGAGCTGGACAGGATCAGCGATGAAGAGGGCTCTGAGCTGGACGGAACCAGCGATGAAGACTCTAGCTTGGCGGGCATGTCGCTTGCTGTCTCAGGCGCGGCGGGCATGTCGCTTGCTGTCTCAGGCGCGGCGGGCATGACGCATACTGCCTTGGCTTCGGCAGATTTGGCGTGAAGTGCGGGCTCGGCTGAACTGGCGTGAAGTGCAGGCTCGGCAGGGCTGACGAGGAGAAGCTCTGGCTGAGGGGATACTGCGGGCTCACGGAGCTCCTCCTCTACCCCGCCCACAGTAAACGATGATCCGCTTAACAAAAGGGCCAGATCAATATAGCGCTCCAAACTCTCGTGAGGATCATGCAAGGGAATGAATGAACTGAGCGTTTCAGATAGCCCTCCCCGAAAAAAGATCTTAAGGCAATCTGTGTTCATTGAGGTGAGATGTGCCATTTCAATAAACTCCTCGACATACCTCTCAATCGGCCGACTCCCCTGACGGAGACGCAGGATTTGTACTGCTGTATCTGTTGGCATCGCTGCTGGATCTAGGTGGGGCGAAGTCTTCTGTCACGATCTGCTCCGAGACGAGGGTTGAGATCCAAATGCAGCTTTATTGTATGGGGCAATCCAGAGGCGTAATCCAGTGTACAGGAAAGGGTCATACACAGACAGGCAGTCAAAACAAAGAAACAAAGAAACAAACAAACAAACAAAACAGGCTTGGACCAGAGGCAATAGAGTAATCCAGGGACCAGAGGCAAGAGAGTAATCCAGGGAACAGGGCAAGATATCCAAAACCAAGAGACAAGAAAACAAGGAGAATGCTCAGAACTGCAGTGTAACACTTAAACAAGACTTCGCCGTGAGTGAATGAATGAACATGGTATAAATAGACTGAGACTAACAGGATGATGAGACACAGGTGAATGCAATCAGTAAATGAGGTACAGGTGAATGTGATCAGTGATAAGTGATGATGAGTCCGGGCAGTGAGTTATGGGAAATGTAGTTTGTGAGTGATAATAGTCTTATGTGGAGTGCCCTCTGGTGGCTCTCAAGGGCACTCCAGCTGGTGACCGTTACATTATTTGTGGATTTGTCTGCATATGTATACTAGAACTGTTTCAAAATCCACAGATGCGTGCAGCGATTTACAAATGCACAGAAAGCGGTTCACAAATAAATGCCAGACAGAGTGTTTGTGACATAAAACACATTTTTAAATATATAAATTTTTTTATTTGCAAATCTCATTTTATTTGTGAGTTTTATAATTTTTTTGTAAAACTCTTTACATTTATTTCTGGATCTTAATGTATTTATTTGAGAATTAGATTTTTTTGGTGAATCTCTTTACATTTGTTTCTGAATCTCAATCTATTTATTTGGAATAATGCAACACTAACCCCATAGTAGAAGCTACATATGTACATTTTACTCCTCCAAACAATGCTAAAAATTAAACGTGCGTGTTATAGGCTATGACATGTTATAGCCAGTTACGACGCGCTTCTGCAACACGCATCACATGATCAGCTGAGAATCTCTTCATCAAGCCAGCGCGCAAACTACCGCAAATAAAACCGAAAGTAAAGATCAACACGGACGGAATTGAGTCAATTTACTGCATAACGCGGAATTTAACGGATTGAATGGTTCATGAGCTCGGATCTCGTAATTACGTTGTTTTTGACTCCACAAGAAGAGCACATAAACACAGCAGTAAAGTGACTCTCCTTCACCAGGAATGAGGAAGCTGCTTTACAGACACTCCTGTTTTACACACGTCACTCAAACACAGAACCAGGAAACTATTTCAACTCCTCAGTTCAGAGAAACAGAAACTGAAGTATTGTTGAGCTGCTGTGTGTTTGTATCTCTCTGTATTCATGCAGTAAAATGGCAGAAGCCAGAATTTCTCAGGATGAGTTCATGTGTCCAGTGTGTCTGGATCTCCTGAAGGATCCAGTGACTATCCACTGTGGACACAGTTACTGTAAGATCTGTATTACAGACTGCTGGGATCAGGAGGATGAGAAGAGAGTCTACAGCTGCCCTCAGTGCAGACAGACCTTCAGTCCAAGACCTGCTTTAGGCAAAAAC
Organism: Squalius cephalus; assembly: GCF_949319135.1. NCBI lineage: Eukaryota > Metazoa > Chordata > Actinopteri > Cypriniformes > Leuciscidae > Squalius > Squalius cephalus. The sequence goes on along the minus strand of NC_137122.1, from coordinate 55,070,129 downwards.
ACCATTCTGGCTGAACTGGTGGAGAAACTGAAGAAGACTAAACTTCCTGCTGACTGTTACGCTGGAGCTGGAGACGTGCAGTGTGACGTCTGTACTGGAAGAAAATACAAAGCCATCAAGTCCTGTCTGGTGTGTCAGGAATCTTACTGTCAAACTCATTTAGACCGTCATGAGGAATATCACTCTCGTAAACCACACAAAGTGATTGATGCCACTGGACGACTGCAGGACATGATCTGCCGTAAACATGATAAAGAGCTAGAAATGTTCTGTGTCACTGATCAACAGTGCATCTGTGTGTGGTGTAAGGAGAGTGAACATAAAAACCACAAAACTGTATCAACTGCAGCACAGAGGACAGAGACACAGGTATGAACTGAGAGGGATTGATCACACAGAAATGAAAGTGTCTTTATTCACTCACTCATTTACTCATGTTGTTCCAAACTGGTTTGACTGAGTTTCTTCTGTGGAATATAAAAGATGATATTTTGAAGAATGTCTCGTCTATTTTAGTTTATACATTGAAAGTCAATGGAGTAAAAAAAGTTTCAAGCTACAAAAAGGAGAAAAAGCATAAAAGTAATCTAAACAACTAGTGGTTAAAGAAAGGAGTACGCTTAAGTGTATTGACATGCACTTGTAGTGTACTTCAAAATAAAAGTATACTTTAAAAAAAAAAATTGTATTTTATATATGCAGATAATATAATATTAATGAAATGAAAGGCCACTTAAGTGCACTTAAAGAGAGTCAACTTTCATGACTGTTTCATAAGTACACTTTATAAAGTACACTTTTCTATAATGTAAAATGAAAAGGTTTACTTTGAAGTACATTTTAATAATATTTAATATTTCAATTTAACTCAAAATAATTATGAAATTACATTATATACTTAAATCTTACTTAAGTGGGTCAAAAAATCAGTCTTAAGTTCAGCTAATTGCTTTATATGTACATTTAAACTATAATACATTTTCATTTAATAGCATTTAACATGCAATTGCGTGTCTGAAAACATTACGTTCAGTTCACGCTTATTTCACAATTACAGACCCTTTCCAAAAAATTAGAATATCATGGAAAAGTTTATTTATTTCCATAATTCCATTCAAAACGTTGAACTTCCATAGATTATAGATTCAGGGCCCACAACTTAAACGATTTCAAGTATTTTAGTTGTTTATTTGTACATAATTTGGGCTTCCAGCTCATAAAATCCACGAAAACAGGATTTGAACCAGGTTTTGGTTCTTTTGGCAGTGTGGGCAGGTGCAAATCCTGCTGGAAAATGAAGGAAGCATGAAGTGCTCTGAACATGTCCTGGTAGACTCTGCATTGACTCTGGATTTAATAAAGCACAGTGGACCAAAGTCCTCTTTTTTGATGAGAGCAAAGTTTGCATCTCATTTGGAAACCAAGGTCCCAGAGTCTGGAGGAAGAATGGAGAGGCACACAATCCAAGATGCTTGAAGTCCAGTGTGAAGTTTCCACAGTCTGTGTTGGTTTGGGGAGCCATGTTATCGGCTGGTGTTGGTCCACTGTGCTGTCCACTCAACGCAGCCGTCTACCAGGACATTTCCAGAGCACTTCATGCTTCCTTCAGCAGACAAGCTTTATGGAGATGCTGACTTCATTTTCCAGCAGGATTTGCACCGGCCCACACTGCCAAAATAACCAAAACCTGGTTCAATGACCATGGTATCACTGTGTAATTACTGTGTGATTTCATGTAATATTCTCATTTTTTGAAATCCTGTTTTCATGGGTTTTATGAGCTGGAAGCCCAAATAATGTACAAATAAACAACTAAATACTTGAAATCATTTAATTTGTGGGCCCTGAATCTATAATCTATGGAAGTTTAACGTTTTGAATGGAATTATGGAAATAAATAAACTTTTCCATGATATTCTAATTTTTTGGAAAGGGTCTGTATATTATTTTTAAGAATATAATTTCCAAAATAAGTGCAGTCTTTAAAATATGCTACTTTTAAAAGAGCCAAACTTTTAATCACAAATCAAATCAAATCAAATCAAATCATTGATAAACTCATGTATGTGGAGCCCAAATCAAATATGATGACATCAAAAACATCAAACTTCACTGGTGTTTGTGTCATGACATCATGGTGTTTAGTCATGTGACTGTGACATGAAAGAACCAATGAGGTTTGATGTTACTGACGTGTCACCATATTTTATTTGGCCTCTGTAAACCGCTGAGACATTCTTCTAAATATCTTCTGTTGTGTCTCACAATAGACAGAAAGTCATACAGGTTTGGAGCGACATGAGGGAGAGTAAATGATGATACTAATGATATAAAACTAGGCACTGATGAAATACTGCTGACATTCATTTCAGGAAACCATGAATCTGTGGTTTGAACCAGACAGTAAAAACTGACCATGCAAGATCTTTAACCACTTCACCAACTCTGGATTCATGTAACTTTAATGTTTGTCTGACAGTAGTTTTATGTGTCATTCCCTGTCATTGGTTTGTCCTCCAGAAACAGCTGAAGGAGACGCAGATGAAGATCCGTCAGAGAATCCAGCAGAGACAGAAAGATCTTCAGCATCTGAGAGAGGCTGTGGAGTCTCATAAGGTGAGTCTGGAGAAGAAGAGAAGTTTGAGACGTCTCAGTTTGGACTCTGTCAGTCGTGCTGAAGCCACTGTGTGATTGTGATGTGTGTGTAACAGCGCTCTGCACACACAGCAGTGGAGGACAGTGAGAGGATCTTCACTGAGATCATCCGCTCCATTGAGAGAAGCCGCTCTGAGGTCACACAGCGGATCAGAGATCAGGAAAAGACTGCAGTGAGTCGAGCTGAAGGACGACTGGAGCGACTGGAGCAGGAGATCAATGATCTGAGGAGGAGAGACGCTGAGCTGGAGCAGCTTTCACACACACAAGATCACATCCAGTTCCTGCAGGTAACAGAGATCTAGAAGAACAGGATCATAGTGGACTTGAGCAAGATCCTGCTATGACAGAGAAACATTTCATGAGAGCAGAATGAGCCGTTGACTGAGATGTTGTCAGGAATTCAGTCAGATTCAGTCAAGTGTTGTGTTATCATATAATCATCAGTCAGACTCTCATCTGATCATCTTCTGTTTAAAGAGACACACTTACAAAGCCCTGGGAAATTTACCATTAAATATTAACTCATTTTTCCTTCTGGTTTCTTCTGTCTTGATGAAATCAGTGAACTTGATGGTATCAATATCCAGCCAACTAGATTTTTCATCCTCTTTTTAATGAAATCTTTTATTTGTACTAAAATAATTTCAGTAATTGGCACCAAAATTGGGTCAGGTGATCTTCAAAGTTGATAATATTGATAAAATTAAACAAACAATTTTCTATAGAAATTACATTGAGTATATTTTAGTTTATCATAAATGTGTGTCAGTTCATTCAGCAGTAACTTTAACCATTTTTCAAAGACAATAGAAATAATTTTGAAATTACATATACAGATACTTAAATCCTACTTAAGTTGGCCAAAAAGCTCTCTAAATATTAGCTAATTGCATTTAATATAAATTTAGTGTATAAGACATTAATTTAATTAAAAATAATTATTTTAATTATAATTTTAAAAATAAATAAGTTTCTGAAAGCATTTCATTCAATCTGCTCTTAAGTATTTCTATAATTATTTTATAGTTAAGTGTCAAATACTAGAGTTTGTAGCATTAAATGATGAATATGAGGAGAATGTGCTGATTGTGTGAAAGTGCTGGATTGAAGCGAGTCACTGAAGAGAAGTCAAGTCAACAAGAGCCGCTCAGATCTGATATAGTGCAGGTTATTGGCTGAAGTGTGGAGATGATGAGTTTTGATTTCTGTTTTCTGTAGAGTTTCCAGTCTCTCTTAGCACCTCCTGAATCTACAGACGAACCCGACGTTTCCTTCAGTTCTCTCTCCTCTTTTGATGGCATGAGAGAATCTGTCCGTCAGCTGAGAGACAAACTGGAGGATTTCTGCAAAGAGGAGATCAAGAAGATCCCAGACGGAGGTAAAGTCCTGCGCCTCGTTTATACAGACGTGTGGAGAAAGATCCCAAATCTGAACGTACAACCGTTTCCGAAATGTTCCTACGATTTATAAAACATCCATTTGCACAAAAATCTCCTTAAATGCATCCCAGTTTGAAATCACAGTTATTAATAAATTAAATTCAAGTCCATCAAATCCTCCTACAGAACGGCCACAAATATCTCTTGATGGTTCAGAAATACGGACTCATCATCGTGGACAAGCGTTTATATACACATGACGGAGGATGAAATCCATGAAATTTAGGATCAATCCGATGTGTGTGTTTTATAAATGAAGCCTCTGGAGATTATTAATCTGCTCTCAGAAATGAGTCCATCATCTAATATTATAAAGCATTATATTAGAAATGTCTCAGAAATGAATGTATTTTATCTTGTCATTTCTCTTCACACTGTTCATGTCTGTTTATTTCCACAGTCACTTTCACCAACATGAATCCCAAGACCAGGAACGACTTCCTACAATGTGAGTCACTAGAAAACAAGCAGAAAAACTCACTGAATGTGTTCATGTTCTTCCTGTAGAAGGAGAAATAAATCATGATAGAAGAGTTTTATAATTGATCATGTAAATGATGATTTGCACAGGATATTTGGTCAGCTGTACTGAGACACTGATGATACACTGAACATTGATTCATGAAGAGTTCAGATACATTAAAAGATCAGACAGATTCATAATTCCTGTTTCTGATGTGTTTTCTCTCCATCAGATTCCCATCAGCTCACTCTGGATCTGAACACAGTGAATAAACGCCTCAGTCTGTCTGAGAGGAACAGAGTGATTACTGTCACTGACACAGATCAGCCGTATCCTGATCATCCAGACAGATTTGATAACAATTTGCAGGTGTTGTGTAGAGAGAGTGTGTGTGGACGCTGTTACTGGGAGATTGAGTGGACTGGGAGACGTGCGTATAGTGTGTGTATATCAGTGTCATATAAGAGCGTCAGCAGGAAGGGTAATGAGTGTGGATTTGGATATAATGATCAGTCCTGGAGTTTGTACTGCTCTTCCTCTAGTTACTCTTTCATACACAATAAGATAGAGACTGTTCTCCCTGTAAAGCCCATCTGCAGAAGAATAGGAGTGTATGTGGATCACAGTGCGGGAACTCTGTCCTTCTACAGCGTCTCTGACACAATGAGCCTCATCCACACAGTCCAGACCACATTCACTCAGACGCTCTATCCTGGGTTTTATGTTTATTCGGGATCAGTGAAACTGTGTTGATGTTTCAGAACAGATTGTAGAGAGATTTTACCCAGAATACTTTGAGCTGCATGATAAATCAGTAACAGTGAGATACAGAGACTCTTATTTTAATTTTCTTTAATATCTTAACTTCTGCCTCAGAAATAACAGAATAAATGTGTGTATTAAATCCTTTATAGAGACAATAAGAATGGTGTGTGTGTGTGTGTGTGTGTGTGTGTGTGTGTGTGTGTGTGTGTGTGTGTGTGTGTGTTTATCAAGCTATAATTGTATTGATGGAAATAATATTCATTTAGTTTTTATTGTAGTACTAGTGACACATAATCATTTTAATATTACTATTAAAAGTACCTTTAATTTGAAATTATTAAACACATACAAAATGAAAAGATTAAGGAATAATGAATAATGAAATGAAATAACAGAAATGGTTGTGAACAATGTAAGGAGTGAAGATGTGGAAAATGACATTAGTAGTGGAGAAAATAGTGCTGGAAAACAATCACAGTTCAAAATGTGAGAAATTGTGATGCAGAAGATGAGGGATGAAGAAGCACTTTCTGAGATTTCAGATATTGGGTCACAAGGGATGGAAATCATGAACTCTTTACAAGAAATAAATGACTTTCACAACGTTTGATAAAGTTGTTGATGAAATAATTCTTTCCAGCTGAAAAGGATGCTTATGAAATTAAGGAAACCTAAAATACGAAAATAGTTACTCTGTGCTTTTTCTTTTCTGTCTGTCTTCTTCTTGCTTCACTGTGAGTGTGTGGAGAGTCTGATCATCATGAGAACATGGTTAAACTCATGTAACATCAGGGCATTTTGTGTAGAGTTTTGCAGAAATCTAGCCTGGTTGAAACCAGACCATTCTCAGTAGTAACTGAGTTATAGTCTGGCAAAGCTCCATAGACAAATCATTTCCAAAGGGGCGTCATTTGCGCAATTTGAATATAATAATGCTGCATTTAAAAGTTGGTGCGCTTCACCAACGGAGTGGACGTCACTCAAATGCCTCTCGGCGCTTTTGGATAGGCTAGACCTAAAACCAATCAGAGCGATCGTCATCTTATAAAGCCCGCCTCAACGTTTCTGATTGGTGCCTTGATTTCTGGGCGATAGAAATGAACTTGAATGAGCTCTTTGCCAGACTACTTGTAGAGCAAATCTAAATTTGCCGGAAGTTGTCTGGGTTTTCCCAGGCTAGCAGAAATCATGAAGAAAATTGTAATGTGTGTAAGCTCACGCTCGATCAGCCCAAAATTGGCATCGACCAGCGCGGAAGGTCTTAACGTGTTACTGTCTTTTCTCGAGGCAAAGTATTTTTTGATTAAATGCAATACATTTGAATATGTATTTTCTCGTTATTTCATCTAAATGAAAAGGTTTTAATTATATCTGTGCATCATTAAATGTGAGCGAATGTTTGACTATTCCTTTTAACTCTTTAATGAAAATAATGTCAAAGTCAGTTAGAATAATCAAATGTAAAAATTTATTAGGTCAGGTAAATGTATCATGCCAATTTCATAATCAATTCAAAGATAATCGATACAAAACATCAAATGCTCTGGAATAGAGAGAAGAGATGCGAACCCAACATTACATGAGGCTGAGAGGTCTTGCTCTCAGCCTCACGGGCCAATCTGAGATACAGAAGAGGCCTCGAATCCCCTTCTGCATTTCATTATATAGTCAGGACCTCTTTCACTTGGAAACATATTTTATTTTTAACAATGGAAATTTGCATTCAGAGGTTACACCTTTGGGTGTAGGGAGACCATTTGTCTAGAGACCAACCCTCCTTGTGTGCCAGTTATCCATAAACTCTTAAAAACCTTATTACCTTTTGTTTTACTTATTTGGAAATGAGACATTTGTACCAGTCGCACTGTGACATTTTAAATGATACCAAACATGAAAAATACTCTAATCATTCACATTAAACTGCAATTTTCTTGGGTGAATTCAGGTGATCTGAGCCTGAAAGAGAGAGGGTGAGGGAAGAGGGGGAGAGATGTGTTCTGAGGTGAGACTTTGCCTCACAAATGGTGAGTTTAAATGCTAATTTCCAGAGAGGTCCTTCCCATATAGCAAACAGACTTGGCTAATCGATTGCTCCTGTCTGCCTCGCTGCCTGCTGTGAGTGTGTTTGTTTGCTTCGGTGCTGTAAGCTCCATCTTAGCCTTGTATTTCTTTGTTTTGAACCATCATTTACTACCATTTCTAGTTGTTTATACTACTACATTCTACCCAACATCTCAGATTAAACTGACATCGCTAGCTTCTGTTATTAGTACTACTAGCACAAAACGCTAGTAATTCGCTAGCCTGTTAACGCGCCACCCGTGCGCTCAGCTATTTTTATTTATTTATTTTTCTCTCGCACGTCCGCGCCTTTGAGTTCATAAAAGCTCAGGTGAGTAAGAATCACTCAACAAACACGGTGAGTAATGTCTTGTCCTGTTATTGTCACCTGCACTTCATGTCACATGTTTAGCATAGCCTTCTCTGTCGACAATATAGGATTTATATGTGATAAATGTAAGGAGACAGTTAGGTTGACAGAGAAGATTTCAGAATTAGAAACACGCATCCAAACTTTAATTGAGGATAGTAAGAGTGCTAGAGCTTCAGATGTTTTGGATGCGCATAGCATAGTGAACACTTTACATGAGTCGGTTCCGGCTGAAGTAGAGCCTGCGCAGCCGGGCAAATGGGTGACAGTGAGGGATCGCTCTAGTCGCGGATCTAAAAACCACTCTTCCGTTCCGATTACCATAACAAATCGATTTGCCCCGTTCAGTGAAACACCCACTGAGAATGATTGTGCCCTAGTTATTGGCGATTCTATTACACGGAACGTGAAAATAGAGACACCAACCACCATAGTCACATGTTTGCCGGGAGCCAGAGCGCCTGACATCAAAGCAAATTTAAAAGTGCTGGCTAATGCTAATCGTAAATTCTCTAAGATCATTATTCATGTCGGCACTAATGATGTTCGACTCCGCCAGTCGGAGATCACCAAAATTAATATTAAAGAGGTGTGTGAACTTGCAAGTACGATTTCAAGGACTGTAATTTGCTCTGGCCCCCTTCCTGTTCGCAGGAGTGATGAGATAGTTAGTAGATTGTGTTCGCTTAACGGTTGGCTGTCTCGGTGGTGTCCGCAACATAATATAGAATTCATAGACAATTGGAAAAGTTTTTGGGGCAAACCTGACCTGTTGAAAAGAGATGGTATTCATCCCTCCTGGGATGGTGCTGCTCTTCTCTCTAGTAATATGGCTCATAGTCTTAGAGCTCAAACATGACAATCTGGGGCTCAGGTCAGGAAGCAGACAGACTGGCTAAACCGACCGTCTGCTAGCGGCCTCGCGTCACCCAGGTCAGATAAATCCCATCACATAGAGCCTCTTTCACCTAGCTATCATCATATAGAGACTGTGTCTGTTCCCCGAATTTGGAAATCCAAAAAACGTTTTAACCCATCTAAGGTTAAAAATTTAATTGATGTTCAACAAATTAAAAACAGCTGTAACAACATGTATGTTAGACCCTATACCAACTAAGCTACTGAAAGAGATGCTTCCAGAGGTCATAGATCCTCTACTTACAGTAATATCATTAATTCATCTTTGTCTCTAGGATACGTACCAAAAAACTTTAAGCTGGCTATGATTAAACCTCTTGTTAAAAAAACGCAACTTGATCCTACAGAATTAGTCAATTACAGGCCGATCTCGAATCTACCTTTTTCTGTCAAAGATATTAGAAAAGGCAGTATCCTCACAACTGTGTTCCTTTCTTGAAAGAAATGATATCTGCGAGGATTTCCAGTCCGGATTTAGACCGTACCATAGTACCGAGACAGCTCTCGTTAGAGTCACAAATGATTTGCTCTTATCATCCGATCGTGGTTGTGTCTCGCTATTAGTGTTACTCGATCATAGTGCTGCATTTGACACCATTGACCACAGCGTTCTTTTAAATAGATTAGAACATTATGTTGGCATTACGGGAAATGCACTAGCATGGTTTAAATCATACTTATCTGACCGTTATCAGTTTGTAGCAGTAAATTAAGAGATGTCTCATCGATCACAAGTTCAGTATGGCGTACCACAAGGCTCAGTACTAGGACCGCTGCTGTTCACTCTGTACATGCTACCATTAGGAGATATCATTAGGAAACATGGCATTAGCTTTCACTGTTACTAAAAATAACAGCGATTTGAATCTATTGAGTACTCCTGCCCTGAGAGCAGCGTGTAATACACTAAAATAACAGCGATTTGAATCTATTGAGTACTTCTGCCCTGAGAGCAGCGCGTAATACACTAAAATAACAGTGATTTGAATCTATTGAGAACTCCTGCCCTGAAAGCAGCGCGTAATACACTAAAAATAACAGCGATTTGAATCTATTGAGTACTCCTGCCCTGAGAGCATGCCGTAATACACAAAAAAAGTGATTTGAATCTATTGAGTACTCCTGCCCTGAGAGCAGCGCATAATACACTAAATTAACAGCGATTTGAATCTATTGAGAACTCCTGCCCTGAGAGCAGCGCGTTATAAACAAAAAAGTGATTTGAATCTATTGAGTACTCCTGCCCTGAGAGCAGCGTGTAATACACTAAAATAACAGCGATTTGAATATATTGAGTACTCCTGCCCTGAAAGCAGCGCGTAATACACTAAAAATAACAGCGATTTTAATCTATTGAGTACTCCTGCCCTGACAGCAGCACGTAATACACTAAATTAACAGCGATTTGAATCTATTGAGTACTCCTGCCCTGAGAGCAGCACGTAATACACTAAATTAACAGCGATTTGAATCTACTGAGTACTCCTGCCCTGAGAGCAGCGTGTAATACACTAAATTAACAGCGATTTGAATCTATTGAGTACTCCTGCCCTGAGAGCAGCGCGTAATACACTAAAATAACAGCGATTTGAATCTATTGAGTACTCCTGCCCTGAGAGCAGCGCGTAATACACTAAAATAACAGCGATTTGAATCTATTGAGTACTCCTGCCCTGAGAGCAGCGCGTAATACACTAAAAATAACAGCGATTTGAATCTATTGAGTGCTCCTGCCCTGAGAGCAGCGCGTAATACACTAAAAATAACAGCGATTTGAATCTATTGAGTACTCCTGCCCTGAGAGCAGCGCGTAATACACTAAAAATAACAACGATTTGAATCTATTGAGTACTCCTGCCCTGAGAGCAGCGCGTAATACACTAAAATAACAGCGATTTGAATCTATTGAGTACTCCTGCCCTGAGAGCAGCGCATAATACACTAAAATAACAGCGATTTGAATCTATTGAGAACTCCTGCCCTGAGAGCAGCGCGTAATACACTAAAATAACAGCGATTTGAATCTATTGAGAACTCCTTCCCTGAGAGCAGCGCGTAATACACTAAAAATAACAGCGATTTAAATCTATTGAGTGCTCCTGCCCTGAGAGCAGCGCGTAATACACTAAAATAAAAGCGATTTGAATCTATTGAGTACTCCTGCCCTGAAAGCAGCGCGTAATACACTAAAAATAACAGCAATTTGAATCTATTGAGTACTCCTGCCCTGAGAGCAGCGCGTAATACACTAAAATAACAGCGATTTGAATCTATTGAGTACTCCTGCCCTGAGAGCAGCGCGTAATACACTAATATAACAGCGATTTGAATCTATTGAGTACTCCTGCCCTGAGAGCAGCGCGTAATACACTAAAATAACAGCGATTTGAATCTATTGAGTACTCCTGCCCTGAGAGCAGCGCGTAATACACTAAAATAACAGCGATTTGAATCTATTGAGTACTCCTTCCCTGAGAGCAGCGCGTAATACACTAAAATAACAGCGATTTGAATCTATTGAGTACTCCTGCCCTGAGAGCAGCGCGTAATACACTAATATAACAGCGATTTGAATCTATTGAGTACTCCTGCCCTGAGAGCAGCGCGTAATACACTAAAATAACAGCGATTTGAATCTATCGAGTACTCCTGCCCTGAGAGCAGCGCGTAATACACAAAAAAAGTGATTTGAATCTATTGAGTACTCCTGCCCTGAGAGCTGTGCGTAATACACTAAAATAACAGCGATTTGAATCTATTGAGAACTCCTGCCCTGAGAGCAGCGTGTAATACACTAAAATAACAGCGATTTGAATCTATTGAGTGCTCCTGCCCTGAGAGCAGCGCGTAATACACTAAAATAACAGCGATTTAAATCTATTGAGTGCTCCTGCCCTGAGAGCAGCGCGTAATACACTAAAATAACAGCGATTTGAATCTATTGAGTACTCCTGCCCTGAGAGCAGCGCGTAATACACTAAAATAACAGCGATTTGAATCTATTGAGTACTCCTGCCCTGAGAGCAGCGCGTAATACACTAAAATAACAGCGATTTGAATCTATTGAGTACTCCTGCCCTGAGAGCTGTGCGTAATACACTAAAATAACAGCGATTTGAATCTATTGAGTACTCCTGCCCTGAGAGCAGCGCGTAATACACAAAAAAAGTGATTTGAATCTATTGAGTACTCCTGCCCTGAGAGCAGCACGTAATACACTAAAATAACAGCGATTTGAATCTATTGAGTACTCCTGCCCTGAAAGCAGCGCGTAATACACTAAAATAACAGCGATTTGAATCTATTGAGTACTCCTGCCCTGAGAGCAGCGCGTAATACACTAAAATAACAGCGATTTGAATCTATTGAGTGCTCCTGCCCTGAGAGCAGCGCGTAATACACTAAAATAACAGCGATTTAAATCTATTGAGTGCTCCTGCCCTGAGAGCAGCGTGTAATACACTAAAATAACAGCGATTTGAATCTATTGAGTGCTCCTGCCCTGAGAGCAGCGCGTAATACACTAAAATAACAGCGATTTAAATCTATTGAGTGCTCCTGCCCTGAGAGCAGCGCGTAATACACTAAAATAACAGCGATTTGAATCTATTGAGTACTCCTGCCCTGAGAGCTGTGCGTAATACACTAAAAATAACAGCGATTTGAATCTATTGAGTACTCCTGCCCTGAGAGCAGCGCGTAATACACTAAAAATAACAGCGATTTGAATCTATTGAGTACTCCTGCCCTGAGAGCAGCGCGTAATACACTAAAATAACAGCGATTTAAATCTATTGAGTACTCCTGCCCTGAGAGCAGCGCGTAATACACTAAAATAACAGTGATTTAAATCTATTGAGTACTCCTGCCCTGAGAGCAGCGCGTAATACACTAAAATAACAGTGATTTGAATCTATTGAGTACTCCTGCCCTGAGAGCAGCACGTAATACACTAAAATAACAGCGATTTAAATCTATTGAGTACTCCTGCCCTGAGAGCAGCGCGTAATACACTAAAATAACAGTGATTTGAATCTATTGAGTACTCCTGCCCTGAGAGCAGCGCGTAATACACTAAAAATAACAGCGATTTGAATCTATTGAGTACTCCTGCCCTGAGAGCAGCGCGTAATACACTAAAAATAACAGCGATTTGAATCTATTGAGTACTCCTGCCCTGAGAGCAGCGCGTAATACACTAAAATAACAGCGATTTGAATCTATTGAGTACTCCTGCCCTGAGAGCAGCGCGTAATACACTAAAATAACAGCGATTTGAATCTATTGAGTACTCCTGCCCTGAGAGCAGCGCGTAATACACTAAAAATAACAGCGATTTGAATCTATTGAGTACTCCTGCCCTGAGAGCAGCGCGTAATACACTAAAATAACAGCGATTTGAATCTATTGAGTACTCCTGCCCTGAGAGCAGCGCGTAATACACTAAAAATAACAGCGATTTGAATCTATTGAGTACTCCTGCCCTGAGAGCAGCGCGTAATACACTAAAATAACAGCGATTTGAATCTATTGAGTACTCCTGCCCTGAGAGCAGCGCGTAATACACTAAAAATAATAGCGATTTGAATCTATTGAGTACTCCTTCCCTGAGAGCAGCGCGTAATATACTAAAATAACAGCGATTTGAATCTGTTGAGTACTCCTGCCCTGAGAGCAGCGCGTAATACACTAAAATAACAGCGATTTGAATCTATTGAGTACTCCTTCCCTGAGAGCAGCGCGTAATACACTAAAATAACAGCGATTTGAATCTATTGAGTACTCCTGCCCTGAGAGCAGCGTGTAATATACTAAAAATAACAGCGATTTGAATCTATTGAGTACTCCTGCCCTGAGAGCAGCGCGTAATACACTAAAATTACAGCAATTTGAATCTATTGAGTACTCCTGCCCTGAGAGCAGCGCATAATACACTAAAAATAACAGCGATTTGAATCTATTGAGTACTCCTGCCCTGAGAGCAGCGCGTAATACACTAAAATAACAGCGATTTGAATCTATTGAGTACTCCTGCCCTTAGAGCAGCGCATAATACACTAAAAATAACAGCGATTTGAATCTATTGAGTACTCCTTCCCTGAGAGCAGCGCGTAATACACTAAAATAACAGCGATTTGAATCTATTGAGTACTCCTGCCCTGAGAGCAGCGCGTAATACACTAAAAATAACAGCGATTTGAATCTATTGAGTACTCCTGCCCTGAAAGCAGCGCGTAATACACTAAAATAACAGCGATTTGAATCTATTGAGTACTCCTGCCCTGAGAGCAGCGTGTAATACACTAATATAACAGCGATTTGAATCTATTGAGTACTCCTTCCCTGAGAGCAGCGCGTAATACACTAAAATAACAGCGATTTAAATCTATTGAGAACTCCTGCCCTGAGAGCAGCGCGTAATACACTAAAATAACAGCGATTTGAATCTATTGAGTACTCCTGCCCTGAGAGCAGCGCATAATACACTAAAAATAACAGCGATTTGAATCTATTGAGTACTCCTGCCCTGAGAGCAGCGCGTAATACACTAAAATAACAGCGATTTGAATCTATTGAGTACTCCTGCCCTGAGAGCAGCGCGTAATACACTAAAATAACAGCGATTTTAATCTATTGAGTACTCCTGCCCTGAGAGCAGCACGTAATAAACTAAAAATAACAGCGATTTTAATCTATTGACTACTCCTGCCCTGAGAGCAGCGCGTAATACACTAAAATAACAGCAATTTGAATATATCGAGCTCCTGCCCTGAGAGCAGCGCGTAATACACTAAAATAACAGCGATTTGAATATATCGAGCTCCTGCCCTGAGAGCAGCGCTAAGGCGGGAGATGTATCATTTTGACCGTTGAAATATCGCGGAAAATTTGAAAAGTTCTGTTCTCGCATATCAATTTAACAGACAGCGAGGTAGCATTGGAAAAGCATGTTTTACACCAGTTACCCCATAAGCAGCTTTGTTTTGGTCGACTGATGAAACAGTCAAATCAAAATGCATAGCCTACAATACGATATTTAGACGATGATACATACAACCGGCACATCCGGGAACTTAACTGTAAATTTCGTAACCGCCCCTTTTTAGGGGAAAACAAACCAGACTTCCCATAGACTTCAATACAAAATAGCGGCACAAAACAACGTCCGTACACAGCCGGCAGACGTGTATAACTTCAGAAATCACTTAGATGAAATATGTCGAGTAATTATATGTCCACCCTGCCTTCCATAGAGTGTGAATGATACATTTATAAACTTAATTTGGGCAACTTAAAAACATGTCCCTAACAGCGTCAAGTTGGTCTAACAACCCCACCCATTGGCCAGAAGTGTCTTAACTGGACATTTGCACTGTTCTATTGACTTCCATACTGGATGTGCATACTGCTGTCTTGCTAGTGCTGTAGACAACGAGTCACCTGCCCTATTGCACTGTTCTATTGACTTCCATACTGGATGTGCATACTGCTGTCTTGCTAGTGCTGTAGTCAACGAGTCACCTGTCCCATTTGCACTGTTCTATTGACTTCCATACTGGATGTGCATACTGCTGTCTTGCTAGTGCTGTAGACAACGAGTCACCTGCCCCATTGCACTGTTCTATTGACTTCAATACTGGATGTGCATACTGCTGTCTTGCTAGTGCTGTAGTCAACGAGTCACCTGCCCCATTTGCACTGTTCTATTGACTTCCATACTGGATGTACATACTGCTGTCTTGCTAGTGCTGTAGACAACGAGTCACCTGCCCCATTTGCACTGTTCTATTGACTTCCATACTGGATGTGCATACTGCTGTCTTGCTAGTGCTGTAGACAACGAGTCACCTGCCCTATTGCACTGTTCTATTGACTTCCATACTGGATGTGCATACGGCTGTCTTGCTAGTGCTGTAGTCAACGAGTCACCTGCCTCATTTGCACTGTTCTATTGACTTCCATACTGGATGTGCATACTGCTGTCTTGCTAGTGCTGTAGACAACGAGTCACCTGCCCCATTGCACTGTTCTATTGACTTCCATACCGGATGTGCATACTGCTGTCTTGCTAGTGCTGTAGCCAACGAGTCACCTGTCCCATTGCACTGTTCTATTGACTTCCATACTGGATGTGCATACTGCCGTCTTGTTAGTGCGGTAGCCAACGACTTAATTGCCTCATTGTGCTATACTACTGGCTTCCAGATTGGGTGTGCATTGCTGATGTGACCCACCAGCCCTACTGTAATATTCTACCTTGTGTCTCGTTATCATCAGTCTGCATTGCAGTTTAAGGATCCCAGCCCTCTGCTCCAGCCATGCAACTGTAAATCTATCATCCAGTTTCGTCTTCTCCCTGGCATGCAAATAATGGAATAGTCCACCTCAGTGTTGCCGGTGCCGCCTGCCTGTCATTGTTCCGAGTCGACCGCCTGCTTATTATTGGTGTGAAGATTGTGGTGAGACCTCACTTGAACCTTGGTGTGTTGCAGTGTTTTCTTCTGTTTCAAAGAGTATTCTACGTTTGCTGTGGATTTCCCCCAGGCTTCGTTGACGGGGCCGTGGCAGTCTAAGCGGTCAGCCGAGGGTCAGGGAGCAAGCCGGTGACCCCATACTGCTAGTTACCTGCTGTGGGAGGGACTAATTCAGCTGGGTGGCAGCACCCCCTAAGTGGGGGAGCGTGGAGGAACTTCGGACCTAAGCCGGGCTTGGAGACACGACGGGGAGAAAAGCAGTTGTTCTGCTTCCAGAGCTACACCGTAGTAGAAGACAGTTGCCTTGCTTTAAGAGACATTTTAACTATTGAGACTTCAATAAATCCTTTTTAAATTCACTTGACAAGCCTCTGAACTTTATTGATGGGTGTGGTCAGCTCCTCGGGGTGGTAGGTTAAAAGAAAAAGGGAATAACGTCCCCATCTCCTGGTCACAATTTACTCGTACTTCATCGAGTCACCAGGTAGCCAGTGAATAATTTTACTTAGGTTTTAAGAAGTAACGTTAAACATCTTTAAATGTATAATATTATGTCTTTATATTTAGAGTGGCTACTGAGTGCACTTTTCTGTCCAGCCATACAACTAGCCTGATTTAGCTTTTGATAGCATCATCCGTAATTCATATTTCCATAACAGCAAGATATTGATGATGATGGCAGGCAGAGATGGGCATCAATACATGGAAATGTAAATAAAATAAAAATACAAAATACTATGTGGAAAAATTTAATTAAATACAAATACATAATAGGAGTAGCCTACTGTGTGAAAAAAAATGTTTAAATACAAATTACATGTTTGTAAGGGTTAGTACACGTCTTCAATCCAATACTGTGTATGGCGCTCGCCGGTTTGTTTTCCCCTAAAAGTGGGCGTGAACCTTTTCAGAGACGTTCTATGACGATACGCCGGTTGTATGTATTAGTCCTGTGCATTTTTAAATGTTCTCTTATTATCTTAGTAAACTTTAGAGGATGTTGAATTGTAACAAAATATAGTACACTGTTAAAAAAAACCCGTGAAATTTACGGTAAAAAACCGGCAGCTGTGGTTGCCAGTATTTTACCGTAAAAAATAAGGTAGCAACCTTTTATGTTTTACGGGATTTAAATTTACGGGCAAAAAAACACAATGTAAAAAAAAACCTGTGAAATTTACGGTAAAAAACGTTAGCTTGGTTGCCAGTATTTTACCGTAAAAAATATGGTAGCAACCTTACTTTGAAAAAATAAATAAATAAACCTTCAGCAGGATTTAAATGTGTGGTAAAAAAAAAACATCAGCTGAGGTTCCCAGTGCTTTACCATAAAAAATACAGTAGGAACCTTTTAGTTTTCACGGGACAACCATTATATTACATAAACCGATAAATGTTATCATTAAATTTCACTGAAGTATTAAAGTCTGCTTTATATCTTTGCAATATACTGATAACCATCATAATAACACAAGTGGCAAAAAAAAAAACAAAAAAAAAAACACGATGATTTAAGTATACCATTAGTTTTTCACAAACTGAGGTACATGGTAATATTGAGAAGGTGCACAGTGTCATACACACAAACACAAAACACCATCATGGTGACATACACACATGACTCCAAATAATGCCATAAACATTCATTAAACAATATATGATGTAATATAAACCCCAAATGTATAAAACTGATAACAAAAACCAAGAAGAAACATAATTATTTAAATGAAATAGCATCAAATGTGAAGTGTCACACAGGGAATTCTGGGAATGTCCATTTAGAGAAACAACAGGAACAGAAAAAAGAGAAGAGCAGAAACACAAGAACTACAACTGACTTCAGCCACAGCCTTAGATGAAATCAACTGAAGATAAAAAACATTAAATCAGTGAAGATCTCAGCAGAGGAGGATTAAACAACTCCACAAACAGCATTACCAGCTTCACTTATTACTAACCAGACTGACTTTATTTCTGTCAGACGCCTACAGTTCTGTTTGAGAATTAACAGAGGTTTAGATGTTGATGATTTATTGTTTCATTTGAAGTCACCATGATGGAGATCAGTGACTGCTTTAGTTGGGGTCTTGACCCTTGACTTTCTAACTTTAGTTTTTCTCTGCCTGCTGTAACTCTGTGTTTATAAGACATGTTGATTATGGCTAGGAAATCAGAGAGAAAATGAATCGTGTGATGGCAGTTGTGAATCAATGATGGCACACACAGATGTCACTGAACTCATTAAAATTCTGCTTTCTGACTTTCGATTTATGTTGTTGGTTAGTGAATCTGCATATATGCCCAGAATTTTTGATATAATATAAAGGATTTCTTAAAAGTTGTTTAAAAAAAAAAAAACATTCTTTTAGGCACACACAGGTTTCAAGATTCAGTCTATGCATCTCAACAATGGTGAGGAGCAGAATATTCAATTAGGAAAAGTAAATTACATAGACAATTCAGATCATAATTTATTCATACCGCAATGCATGATGCCACCATTAATGAGTTGTGATTGGTGGCAGCCACTGCAACATGCTTTATTATTGTTACCATTGTTGAGATTCACAGGCTGATTATTGATGTCTGTGTTTTAAATGAATGTATCTGAATGTCTTTTGATCAGAACAATGTTTATTAAATATTTTGCATTATAAGTAAAGTACTGATAATTATAGGTTGAAGAATCACAAAGCTGCTGGTAACAAGTTAAACCAAACTATCTCAATAAGTTTCTGTTTTCAGATCACAGCATGATTATTTCAAAACATAACCAACACTATAAGATAACATTTTACTTTGTTCATTTAACTGTTATAAATTAATAACAGCAGACAAACAACAGTAAATATTAAAGTAATGGTCTAGAGCCCAACTAAAGCAAACACCCATCACCTTAATGGTAACTTACAATTTGTGATTTTCTTCTTCAGTGATTCTGCTTGTTAACATCAGGTGTCTTCAATAATGCTCAATCATCACTAAATTAATCACTTAATTATCTCCTCAGCCCTAAATGCCGCTTCATCTGAAAGCAGGTGATGGTGATTTACTACTAATCAAGGAACCGGCTTTACTGACGAGATGCGCATAACCATATCGCGATTTAAATCGCCCAGCCCTAATTGAGCCTCCAATCAAAACTCATCAGTATCTCCAAGAATGCATTGCAGCAGGAATAGGGGAGCGCGGGGCTAGTTGTAACACGCTTGTTTTAAATACTTCCGCACATGCTTGGATGACGGAACTTTGTTTATTTACTAGTTGCCATATCAACACTATAAAGAAAAAAAAAATCCGCCAAAATTTTTTTTTTTTTTGGAAGATATCCATAGACATTTATTAAACCATAGCAAAAGTAAATTTCTTACTTAAGTTAATTTTTCATCTCTATTTTTTGTGTTTATTTAAAATAAGACAAATCTGATATTATTTGAATCTCCAACCCACATAGCAACATTGTGTCGGCCCAGATCCGGCCCACATCTGGCACTTGTGGAATGCGGATCTGGCCCACATGCAGCATGGAATTACGGCACTTGTGTGGCCCACTCCTGTTTGCCAGATCTGGGCCACAAGCAGGCCATAGCAATGCCACATGTCAGCCAAGAGTAAAGAAATAAACCAGACCTGGACCTTATCTGAGCCACAAAGTCTGTGTATATTAAATATGGAGTCATCTCAGCCTTAATAAGCCTGTTAACAAGCAGAATCACTGAAGGAAAGAAGAGAACAGAAAAAGAGACGAGCAGAAACACAAGAACTACAACTGACTTCAGACACAGCCTGAGATGAAATCAACTGAAGAGAAAAGAAGACATTAAATCTGTGAAGATCTCAGCAGAGGAGGATTAAACAACTCCACAAACAGCATTACCAGCTTCACTTATTACTAACCAGACTGACTTTGTATTTTTTATTTTTTTCTTGAGATTTAACAGAGGTTTAACTCTAATGTGTTTAATTTAAAGTTACCATAAGAGTGATTAGTGTTTCCATTAGTTGGGCTCTTAACTCTTAGTATAACTTATGTCTTTTTTGGATGTTGTGACAGTGTGTTTGTCAAACACATTTGCAGCAGCAAAGAAAGCTACAGAGAAATGAGATCAGGTGATAATGGTTACCTGTTGATGATTTTATATTCATCATGAAATAACCTTTTTCACTGATGTTTTTGGAATCTAACAATTGTGTTGATCCATTAATATTGTCACAACACAAACCCCGTGTTACTGCAGAATGAGATCCAGCAATATAATAACAAGAAGTTAGAAGACTTTATCAAACATGAGCACAAAAAGTCAGTCTAATATGACACACACAGACATCAACAATCAGCGCATGACTCTCAACAATGGTGACAATCAAAAGTACTTTTATGCAATGCATGCTGGGTACCAGCATACTGCAAAATTCCCAGCATGCATTGCAACATGAATAAATTATGCAGCTGAATTGTCCTATAATTTTGTTTGATTCTAAATATTTGCTTTTATTTTTTGCTGATGTTTTTGTTGTGAATTAGTAGCTTTTCAGTGATGTTCTGAATTAATGTTCATCTAAATATTTTTGATTGTCACCATTGTTGAGATTCATACGCTGATTGTTGATATCTGTGTGTGTCAACATAAGCTAATCTTTTGATCTCATGATTGTTAAAAGCTTTAAACTGATTGCTATAATATTGCTGAACTCATTCTGCAGTAACACAGGGTTTGTGATGTGAAAGTATTAATGGATCAACACAATTGTTAGATTCCAAAGACATCAGTGAATCAGGTTATTTCATGATGATTATAAATCCATCAACAGGTAACCATCATCACCTGATCTCATTTCACTTTAGCTTTCTTTGCTGCTGCAAATGTGTTTAACAAACACACTGTCACAGCGGCCAAAAAATACATTATAAAAAGATATATTACGAGTTAAAGGCCCAACTAATGGAAACACTAATCACTCTTATGGTGACTTTAAATTAAACACATTAGAGTTAAACCTCTGTTAAATCTCAATAAAAACTAAAATCTAAAAAGTCAGTCTGGTTAGTAATAAGTGAAGCTGGTAATGCTGTTTGTGGAGTTGTTTAATCCTCCTCTGCTGAGATCTTCACAGATTTAATGTCTTCTTTTCTCTTCAGTTGATTTCATCTCAGGCTGTGTCTGAAGTCAGTTGTAGTTCTTGTGTTTCTGCTCGTCTCTTTTTCTGTTCTCTTCTTTCCTTCAGTGATTCTGCTTGTTAACAGGCTTATTAAGGCTGAAATGACTCCATATTTAATATACACAGATTTTTTGACTCAGATAAGGTCCAGTTCTGGTTTATTTCTTTGCTCTTGGCTGACATGTGGCATTGCTATGGCCTGCTTGTGGCCCAGATCTGGCAAACAGGAGTGGGCCACACAAGTGCCGTAATTCCATGCTGCATGTGGGCCAGATCCGTATTCCACAAGTGCCAGATGTGGGCCGGATCCGGGCCGAAACAATGTTGCTATCTGGGAAGATGTTATTTAACAGTTGAGATAGTTCTTTAATGTTTCGCTAACTAGCAGAAGACACTAGCCGGGTTTAAATCCCAGTTGTGCAGGCGGGGGCATGTTGTAACACTGCGTTACAATGTGCCCCTATTAGAAATATGCTATTATATTCTATACTTTTATTAATTTTATTGAGAAAACGTGAGAAAAAGGTGAATAAAGACTGAGAGTCAATGTCCAGAAATTACTAATTATGTATTTGTTTTGAACTATGTTGTGTTTTCATGTGTTCATAGTAAAAACTCAAAAATGAGTTTCTATTTAATTATTAAAAATTGCCATTATTTTATATGAAAAAGTTTTTTAATTGTATTTTATTTAGAAAATATTTTAGTTTGTTTTGTATATTTTTTTTTATTAGATCAGATAACATTTTAAGCTGCCATATGTCATGTTACAATGTGCCCCACACATGTTACAATGTACCCCACCTATGGGGCATGTTGTCACATTTCACTTCCATTCTTTCAGGGTATATCAAGAAAAAAGTATATACTGTATTAATAAAACAAAAACACATAATTGTACTAGACATGTGGGAAATTAATGTGGGAAAAAAATAAATACTCTGAACCATAAGTAGATTTACACAAACTGAGAAAGTCAAAAAGCGTTAGGTTGTGCCCCGCTCTCCCCTACATTATGCTGAATTGCCTTAGTATTTTCTTTTATTATTATATCTGCTTTTATTTTTGATGTTGTTTTTGTTGCAGCTTTTTAGTAGCTTGTTTTGTGATGTTCAGAGTTTTATCTGATTATTGTGTTGATTGTCACCGTTGTTGAGATTCATACGCTGAATCTTGATGTCTGTGTTGGTTTAAATCACGCAATAGTTCAAAACCTATTTTCTACACTATGTATTTTTAAAGTTTTTCAGATTATCTGTTGCTCATTTGCAGAAATATTATACTCAATAATATGAAATATTTATTTTTAATATTATAATCAATATTATCACTTCGCTCAAAGTGAGAGATAAGACTCTTTATGAGGTCAGTGAATCAGGCCACAATATGACGATTATCTCATCATTAACCTGCCATCATCACCTGGTCACATTTTCTCTCTGATTTTCATGCCATAACATTTGTGTTTTATAACCACACAGTTAAGGCAGTCAGAGTAAATCTAAAGTTAAAAAGTCAGAGAGCCCAACTAAAGCAAACACTCATCTCCATAATGGTAACTTCAAACTTTATCATTTTCAATAAAACATCAACGTCTAAACCTCTGGTAATTCTCAATAATTAGATTACAGGAAACCACAGCTGGCAGGTTTTTATTTTTTATTTTTTATATAAAAGTTCAGTTCAATGTTCAATGCCATAAAACCTAAAATATTACTACCGTATTTTACCGTATAAACTTTAGTTCAGTGCCGTAAAAGCAAAAACAATTCTACCGTATGTTTTACGGTAAAGTACTGGCAACCACAGCTGCCAGTTTTTTTCCGTAATATTTAGATCACTGCCGTAAAACCTAAAATATTACTACCGTATTTTTTACGGTAAATCGCTTTCAACCAGCTGCCAGTTTTTTACCGTAAACTTTAGTTCAATGCCGTAAAACATAAATATTTATACCGTATTTTTTACGGTAAAGTACTGGCAACCAGCTGGCAGTTTTTCACCGTAATTTTTAGTTCGATGATGTAAAACTTTGTAAAATTAGTAAACATTTGCTACCGTATTTTTTACGGTAAGGTACGGTAAATGCAACGGTAAGTTTTTTTTTTACAGTGTACTTCCAAAATCCGTACATTTAACAGTATATTAATGTACAATTACATGAAATGTTCCGTGAGAGCTATTACAGTTTTTCACTGTATATAGTAAGGGTACATACCGTTAAGGAATTAACATTTTTTTTCCGTTGCTTTTTTACAGTTTTTTACTGTTAAAATTACGAACATTTTTAACAGTGTAGTAAATTCACTTACCTTGCAATAAATGCGTTCTCCCACAAACATCTGTCTTTTTTTCCCGACTATTCCTCAAGAATCCCTCCGCAGCGCATCTCAAATTCAAACGTCTAAACCCCGCCCTTGCTTCAGTTTCATTGGTTGAAGCTGTAAACCAGTCATTTTCCTTTCTGCCCTCAGAATATGTTTGAGTAAGTAAAACTCCCATCTGCTTATATTTCTGACTTACGGTACTCCGAGTCCAAGCGCTCGCGCTATTTCTGACAAGGGACAAACAGGTTTGCATTAATGGTCCGGTGGTCGCTTCAATGTGTCCAATATACAGCCTCTGGTTATTATAGCGTTGTAGACACGTGGTGTAAAGCAAAAATTAGGAAATAAAAAGCACGATGGAATGGTGCCAGCCAGAGAGGCCGTTACGTCAAATACAGTAGTATACAGCAAATTTAAAAAATACAGTAAGTCTCTGTATGTGGTGTTAGACAAATACAGTAGTATACAGCAAATTTAAAAAATACAGTAAGTCTCTGTATATGGTGTTAGACAAATACAGTAGTATACAGCAAATTTAAAAAATACAGTAAGTCTCTGTATGTGGTGTTAGACAAATACAGTAGTATACAGCAAATTTAAAAAATACAGTAAGTCTCTGTATGTGGTGTTAGACAAATACAGTAGTATACAGCAAATTTAAAAAATACAGTAAGTCTCTGTATATGGTGTTAGACGTCACAGAAAATTCCCATGATGCAATGGGAATCACAGTAATTTACTGTAAAGAGAAATAGCAGTATAATACTGGGGGATTTAAAGTAAATAACTGTAGAAATTACAGAAAAGTCTAACAGTGCACCTATGTTTCTGGCACATAGAAGGCCTTGGGACTGAGAAAACATTCTGGAAGTGCAGGTTTACCTCTTAAGAAAAGAATGGGCCATTTTTATATTTTACTCAAAGTAATAAACTACTAAAAACAAACAACATACATAATCTAATAAGCAAAACTCTCATCATGAGCACAAAATAAAGTTAACTGGTAATCTTCCCTTCATCTCTAAATTATTTTTCAAATTATAACATTGTTTATTATGAACTGCTCTTAATATGCTGCTTAATCATGCTAAATATGGAGAAAAAAACTAAACATCTAAAGGTGCCACAGGTTAGTTGTCACAAACCTGGTTTAGTTAAACGGTCGGAGTCTGTATTACAGATAAAAATGATACGAAAACGGTACATAACGGCACACAACAATGAAGTGCTGAGGCTGTCACCCTCTGAAAGGCAAGTCGCCTCTCTTGAATCCTATAAAAACACTCATTGTGAAAAATTATCTCTCTGGTGATGTTGTCTCTTGCTCTCGCTGTCAGATCACCGGAAGTCTTCACCGGAAGTACTGGCCCACACACTCAAGTTTGAACGTCAACGGTCGCCATATTGTGCACGGAGCGTATTCCCCTGTTTTGACACATAAGTCAGATTTGTTAAACTGTCACTGCAAAACTCTACACACAAATCCCTTCATTTCTCATTGCCTACACCATGTTGTCATTTAGAAAGCACTAGCATTCAATATTGTTCACTCAAGTCAGCACATGCTTCAGCTCAGTTAGACACAATTACCCAAGTGGAAATTGAGTTGTTTAATCCTCCTCTGCTGAGATCTTCACAGATTTAATGTCTTCTTTTCTCCTCAGTTGATTTCATCTAAGGCTGTGCCTGAAGTCAGTTGTAGTTCTTGTGTTTCTGCTCGTCTCTTTTTCTGTTCTCTTCTTTCCTTTAGTGATTCTGCTTGTTAACAGGCTTATTAAGGCTGAGATGACTCCATATTTAATATACACAGGTTTTGGGGCTCAGATAAGGTCCAGTTCTGGTTTATTTCTTTTGATCTTGTCTGACATGTGGCCAGAGAAAGTAAAAGTCCTCCTCAGTATTTTGTTCCAATCACCTGGATTTGCTAATTCAGACAGGAGAACTAATTAGTGAAATCAGCTGGCTGAGTTCATGGGTGGAATAAACATATGGCAGGACTTCTACTTTCTGACCCCTGGACTATACACCTCTGCTAACCAGACTGACTTTATTTCTGTCAGACATCTACAGTTCTGTTAGAGAATTAACAGAGGTTTAGATGTTGATGGTGTATTGTTTCATTTATATTTCATTTTCATTTATCAGTGTTTGCTTTAGTTGGGCTCTTGACTTTCTGATATTAATGTTTTGCTGGCTGCTGTGTTTATAAAGCACATTGGTTATGGCAGGAAAATCAGAGAGAAATGAATCAGGTGATGTTGGTTATGTGTTTACAATTGATGATGACATAGTCATCATGTAGTGGCCTGATTCACTGAGCTCATATAGAGGCTTATATTTGATTTTATGGGTCATTAATTTTACATTATTTATTATAATAGCCCTATGATTCTATAGCATGTGATCCATCAGTGATGTGATAATCTGAAGAATTTTAAAAACATTGTGCACAATAAAGGTTTGAACTGCTATATCTTTCAGACACACACAGACATCAAGAATCAGCATATGAATCTCAACAATGGTTATGATAAAAGTGCAGTGCATGATGGGAGCCATCAATCAAAACTCATCAATATCTCCCAGCATGCATTGCAGCATGAATAAATTATGCTGAATTGCCTTAGTATTTTCTTTTATTATTATTATCTGCTTTTATTTTTGCTGTTGTTTTGTTGCAACTTTTTAGTAGCTTGTTTTGTGATGTTCAGAGTTTTATCTGATTATTTTGTTGATTGTCACCGTTGTTGAGATTCATACGCTGATTCTTCATGTCTGTGTTGACCTAAAACATACAATAGTTCAAAACTTTTTTTGTACACCATATGTTTTTAAAGTTCTTCAGATTATCTGTTTGTCACTGCTGGCTCCC
The DNA here is from genome assembly GCF_949319135.1 of Squalius cephalus. Lineage (NCBI taxonomy): Eukaryota > Metazoa > Chordata > Actinopteri > Cypriniformes > Leuciscidae > Squalius > Squalius cephalus. The sequence goes on along the minus strand of NC_137122.1, from coordinate 55,043,621 downwards.
GTACACTAGTTTTACAGAGCTGTTATACTCAAAAATGTGAAATATATTAGCATTAAACATTCCTCATATAATGAAAGATAAAGACTCTTAACCCATTTAAGCCCACCGGCAACTATAGTTGCCGCAGAACATAGTTGTCATTTTCCTTTTGTAAATATTTTTCTAGATGTTGTCCATGTTTTATTTCTCAATGGAATGCAAGCAAACAACCAAATAAAGGATTTCAAGAAAAAAAAAAAGGTATTCACTTCCTCCCTGTCACATGAGGCTGTCAACTTCCTACCCCTATTTCCAGGAAGCAGGGCGAAGGCAAACCCTCCCAAAGAAAGGTCATTTTCATGTTACTAATAAGTATTTTTTGTTGACATATATATATCTACATAATCATGAAGGTCTCTAGAATCAGCCAAACAAAACAAATCTTACAAGAGATCTATAGTTTTTTGTATACTTAGTCAAAAGTCCAAGCGGCAACTATAGTTGCCGGTGGGCAAATGCCTTGTAAGTACATATATCATGGGAAAATGGGGTATACACTGTAAAAACTAAAGGAGCCTCAAATATCCTGTCGGATACTCAAGGAACTTAAAAATGTAATTTAAGTGCCTCAAAGCTCTTTCTCCTATAGTAGGGTTACTGGAGGAGCATTGACCATATTTGAGGTTCTTGCTGGAACTTATGGGATCCTTTAAGCACTTTGTATTTAGTTCAGAGGTTCTGGAGTCACCTTTTCATTACCATGAGACCTCGAAGTGCTTTGGGGGAAAATACAGGAACTTGAATGTGATAAAAGGGTTATTGGAAGATCTTTTAACATTTAAGTGGTTCCTGGAGGATCTCTTATGTTAAAGCCAGCATCTGGAGGAACCCAATGGTTCAGTGAGGCCAGAATGATATTATTATTATCCAATTATTACTTAAGTTTGATTCAGTATACATACCCAGGTGAAAAATACGTAGGCTACTATTAAAAATGTACTTCAGTGTGTTTTTAGTAGGCCTTCAATACAAATATAACCTACTTTAATGCATTTTAATACATTTAACAGTAGCCTACGTCTTTTTCACCTGGGTAGCTTACATTTATTTAGTAGCTATAGGCCTGTTTTATTGATTAATTTAAACCTTAAACAACAACACTAAATAATAATAATATTAATAATAAAAATTCATTAATTATTGTTGAATAAATAATAGTAATAAAATAATATTTTTTACTTCTTCATAAATGATTATTTGAAGAAGAAGAACCAGGAGGATAAAGGTTTTATTCAGTCACGAAACTGCTGCTATTCCTCTGCTGTCGTCGCTTCAGTGATGCTCGCGCTGCTCGCGCGCAACAAAGCTCAGCTGATCGACGACGTCATCGACTTTGAAAGTAACGGCTCTCCTCATCAAAGCTTCCGCTGTTTGTTCCGGCTCTCCGTTACAAGGTTTGTAAACTCGCCAAAGAAATATAAATACTCACTATATATTCAAACACACATATATATAAACTAAATGTATTATACATTACTACGTTTTTACAGTGTTTACCACTCGTTTATTGTACAGTATCTGGTATGAAGGTTTTAGCCGCGATGCTAACTACGTTGATCTAATGAACAAATGGAAACTATTTACTTATTGTCTTAGATTGATTTAAATTTAGTCATTCAATTCAACATATTCTGTACAACTGTGTCTTCAAATTGCTGATATACAGCCTAACTAATTTAGCTGATTCCTGCTGTCTTTATTGGCGTTTGTTATGAATAACAAAAGCAGGTTAATATAGTTTGGTCTGTTTTTGTTTAGCCTAACTTTACTTAATACAGGTGCCCTCATTCTCTCACATACCATTTTGAATCCATTTAGTGGTCAATAAATATTGTGTAGTGAATAACCAGCTTTGTTATTTTGTTTCCCCAGAACAACCAGTACAATGTTTCAGTGGCAACATTGAATTACAGTAAGTACCTGCACCACATGCAAGTACTTTATTACTATGAACTTTCTCTGTGTGCAATTGTATTGTTTGACTGTGTACTTGTGTTTTAATCAGTTATTCTCTGAAAATCTCAAATCTCATTCATGTTACATCATGTAATATCACAGGTTTGGAGCCAATAATGCTATGCATGTTTTATAGGCTATACCTTAATCATATGGATTTGAATATAAGACATTTGAACCCTGAATTATAACTTCAAGTTTGGTCTTTTTCGGCAAAAAAGGGAAAAAGCTATTAAATGGCTTCATAAGACTTACAACACAAACCATAACACATGAGTTGTGAATTCATTGATTATTTTTAGGATATTTTCTGGGACATTTTTGGAGCTTAACCATTTTTACATAAATTGTTGCATTGAATTAAACTAGACAAGTGTGCATAAGAATGGTTACATGAATGATTTACACAATTTTTTTCTGCTTGTGTTTCATGCAGTGAAAGCGAATGGTGACAGGGGTTGCATTATGCCTGAGATCTGCTTTGGGTTCCACAGACAGGAAGTCAAACAGGTTTGGAACGTCACTAGGCTGAGGAAATTATTTAAATTTCACAACTATCACTTTAATAACCTTACTAATAGTACATTTTGTACTTTGCAGGGACCTCGGTAAGCTGAAATACAAGTTTGAAGTTTGAACAAGAATAAAAATCCTCCTGTAGACCTGAAAATCATTGAAGTGCCTGGACCATCCACCAGAAAAGAAGAAAAACAAACAAAAAAAGAAGCTGATGCACCTTTTCACTTTTCTAACTCGTTAAGTACCTCACATGTCCCTTGTGAAGATTTTATAATTGATTGCATTTTATGTTGCAGTGAGTAAAGGTGCGTCACATTTGTGAATTTCGTGAAATTACACTGGCAAAAAGGTCCATTGACCATTGTCAGCAGTGTAGCAATGTAATGTATGAACCACCACTCAAAATTGCTGATCGTGTGGATTCTTATTGAAATGACTGAATTCACCAGTGAACATTCACAGAACAACAGATAATTTTACTGCACCTTAACTCTGTTAAAATGGAAAATGTTTTCTGCTTGTTGTAAGGAATACTGTTTCCGGGTCGAAGCCTCTACTTCTACTTCCTTTATCTTGTTTCTAGATATTGAGAATACTCAACAACCATTTATGAGCACTGTTGATTCAAGTCACACATTTAAGCTTTTCAAAAACCATAGTGTACATTACAGTCTCCAGTCTCACGGCATCCCAGACTTCAACATTTTATGATTCAAAATAGCTGAATAGCTAAACCATCTGAGATTTCGGAATAGAGATAAAGGTTAGGATCATAATTTTCAGGAATATTACAGAACAATGAGTGCATATTAGCACTGTTGTTGTTTTTTTGGCATCTGAGAGAGCTTTTGGACTTGGAAACAGTGATGTCAGACTAACCATCGGACTGAAACACAAATGTTTTAAAGTTAAGTGAAGATGGACATTTTTAATTAGTCAATTTTAATTTTTTACATTGATTTATTACATGGAACATGTGGTTTCTATGCATTTTGTTGAGATGTCTTTTCTTGTGTAGCCTATTGTATACACATGGTTGATTATTCATGTTACTTATGTATTATGCAATTTTTTGTCTGTGTATTCATTGATATTAATCTATTACTTGCTTTTTTCCCCAAGTGCATTGAAGTGTATGTATTAAAATGGATCTAAAATATGTAATAAACAATTCTTATTTTGTATTTGGTTCAGTTTGTTTATTATAATAGAAGTTTATGGTAACCGTAGTAACAACATGAAATTAATTTAATACAAATAAAATAAAAATAGAAATTTGGTTCCTGGAGGCACCCAAAGTGGTTCCACACTGCTTCATATAAGAGTTCCTCAGGAAACCTGTGTGGTTCCTCAGAGAACCGCCCCTTTTTAAAGGGTGCCTAGAGGATCTACAGACGGTTCCGCCGGTGTGGCGAAGTGAAGAACCCCAAAAGGTTCCTCCAGGCACCTTTAATTTTTACAGTGTACTGTGTTAATAGGTTAATAAATCAAGTTTATTGGTCTTGTTTAGTGCATAAACATAACTTAACCCTTTAAATGACATCTCTATATAGATATATTTTTTTCTTCATTCTATTTATTTGTATTTATTTATTTTCATTTAACTTTTTGATACACAATGCCCTGTTATGGCTGCACTTTGTTCTGCACTATGTTCCACAACTTTAACCCTTGTGCGCTGTTCGTTTTCGGTTTACAGTCAGGCTATTTGGGGTCTGAGAGACCCCAGGCAACAAAATGTTGTTTTGTAACAACATATATATTTTAAATAAATGTAATTTTACTCAGTTTATTAATGTTTTTACTCTACATTTGGACATTTTTACTCCACAAAATGTTCAAAAAAAGAAAAGAAAAATTCTCCAAAAAGAAAAAAAAAAAGAAAAAAAAAAACCTTTCATTAACTTTCATTCATGGGGATAACATGGATAATTTGACATGGTTTAGTGTAAGATTTTTGGCCAAATCTTGGAAAATGCAGTTTTAAAAGTAAAAAAAAAAAAAATCTCTTTAACCAGTAGATGGCTGCAGAGCTCTAAAAGTACTAAAAGTTTCAAGCTAAAAGACATCTTTTCACAAGTTTTTCCAGTTAGATTCATATCTACATATAATGAAATCACAATTATAACAATAAAAGTTACTTTTTGTCAAAGTTTGGCAGTTTTTGTACTGAAAAAAAAAATCAGTTTTTCAATAATGTTTCATTATGATTATAATCAAACCTGATCAGGATGTTACAAAGAGAAAAGTTGGAGTTTTTAGAGTTTATCATTTATTTCAAACATCTGTTTTTCATATAATTCTACAAATTTAAAGTGTGCCACTTCATTTCTGTCTGTGTGTTCTGTGTTGTTTCTGATTTTGAGGATGAATTTTGTCCATTGATCAAATTCATTTGATTCTAATCATAATATATAACATTACTGAAAAACAGATTTTTTTTCAGTACAAAAAGTAACTTTTATTATTATAATTGTGATTTCATTATATGTAGATATGAGTACAACTGGAAAAACTTGTGAAAAGATGTCTTTCAGTTAGTCAAAAAGCAAATAGCAAATAGTGGTGCTCTGCAGCCATCTACTGGTTAAAGTGATAATTTGTTACTTTTAGAACTGCATTTTCCAAAAGATGGGCAAAAATCTTTTAAAAACACTTAACCATGTCAAATTATCCATGTTATCCCCATGAATGAAAGTCAGAAATGTGGGTCAAAAAGACCCTGAACAGCGCACAATGGTTAAGGCAAATGGATTTGTTGTTTGTTGTGTTTTCATATTCAAGAGATTATAAGATAGATGCAGTTTTTTTTAGGTCTGCATCGAATGTTTTTCGACTTTTATACATAATAAATTTGTTTATGAGTAAAGATTGATCTGTTGAAAGCAGTTATTTTGAGATAAATGCCAAATGTTCTCCTCCTATTCATATTTTACATTGAAGGGGTGCATACAACATATTTGCCCACCGGCAACTATAGTTGCCGCACATTCAAATATGATTTTCAAGAAATAAAAAAAAACCTGGGGAAAATAAATGCAGAACATGTTCACATAGGACACTATTAACAGGATTATATGCATGAAACCATTCAGAAAAATTTGGGCACAAATGGGTTAATGAGATCAGTGAATAAGGCCACTACATGAAAATTATGTCATCATCAATAAATAGCCAACAACACCTGATCACATTTTCTCTCTGATTTTCATGCTATAATAAATGTGTTTTATAAACACAAAGTTAAAGCAGTCAAAGACAATCTAACATTAGAAAGTCAAGGGTCAAGAGCCTAACTAAAGCAAACACTGATCTCAGTGTTTCCGCCTAATGTGTAAAGCCTAACGTGATTGGTTGTAGCGAGAGCGTGCTACGATTGGTCAGCTCAATGTGGCCATTATCTGATTGGCTTGAGTAAACAGTGGGTGAAGTCCACTTATTTGTGGATTTGTCTGCACGTCAACGCTAGAAGTGTTTCTAAATTCACAGATGCGTGATTTACAAATGCACAGAAAGCGGTTCACAAATAAATGCCTTAAGGAGCTGTTTTTGACATAAAACACAATTTTAAATATTTTTTTATTTTATTTGCAAATCTCATTTTATTTATTTGTGAGTTTTATAATTTTTTTGTGAAACTCTTTACATTTATTTGTGGATCTTCATTTATTTGTGAATTTGATACATTTTTGTGATTCTCTTTACATTTGTTTGTGAATCTCAATCTATTTATTTGGAATAATGCAACAATTCTAACCCCATAGTAGAAGCTAGTAAGTTTTACTCCTCCCAACAATGCTAAAAAATTAAACATGCGTGTTTATGGCTTTATGACATGTTATAGCCAGATATAACGCGCTTCTGCAACACGCATCACATCACATCTGATCAGCTGAGAATCTCTTCATCAAGCCAACGCGCAAACTACCGCAAATAAAACCGAAAGTAAAGCCCAACACGGATAGCCTAGAAAATGTATTTTGCAGCCAGGGTAGTCTAGCAACTCTCCATTGACTTTCGAGCTGCAAAAACCTAAATTGGGTCAGGCCAATCACAACGTGTATAAAACATACTGTATGTCCAAATATATACAGATGGATCCAATGATCCTAATACAGGGAAAGCAGGTTTTGGTTTTAGTATTCCTACATTGCATGTTTCGAGAAGGACTTCAGATCATCTATCAGTGTATACAGTCGAGATGTTGGCAATTGTAACAGCATTACAGAAGGTAGAAGAATTACAAATTAAAAAAGTTATTTTATGTACAGATTCATGCTCTGCATTAATGTCACTGCAGTCATTTTCATCTAACAGCAGGCAAGATATAGTAAATGAGATCTATGAAACATTGTACAGAATTAAAAATATGAACATGCAGGTAACATTTATGTGGATCCCAGCACACAGACTGATTAAGGGAAATGAAGATGTGGATGCATTAACAAAACAGGCTCAGATGCAGGAGGAGGTCTTGTGCGTTCCACTCAGTAAGTCTGAAGCTAAAGGAATAATCAAACGAAACATCATTAAAGCTCAGGTATGTAACTTTTGTATGTGACCACAAGAGGGCGCAGTTTCCAACAATAACAAAGGCGAAGCTTGATGACGCTATGAAGGAGGTGACAATGGGAGATGTCGTTTTGTATGCGTTTTCACCATCTAGCGATGTATCTAAATGGAATTAATGAATCATGATCACGGATGAGGTAATTTTTTCGTTTTTGTATTACCTGTATGTCTGATCGTATTATTTTATGTCATCATAATTAATGAACTGCAAGGAACGTGAAATGTTATGCTATATTATCCCGTTACAACATACAGCTATTTGTCAAATGATTTGTTTGGTTTATGTTGTGCAGTTTTACGTTTTTATGGTTAATGCCGTGTTGTTTAACGTGTTCAAACCAATATCTAAAAGTAAATTTGAACGAACATTTGCAAGTAATGACTAAATATATTTTTTTAACAACATATCCGATTGTATTTAATTGTACTGCCATAATCTCGGTCACCACACGTGATAAAAAGCCTTACCGAAGTACAAAGAGCAATATAACTTTGTTTATAAGTGCTATTATTGACAGTTGCATGTCTTACCTGTCTCAATACAGTCAGTCTCTGTCAAGTCCAAGATTGTCGCGCAGCTCTCTCCATCTCGAAAACGCCTGCCGATATTTATCCGGGTTTTATTCCTCCGTTTGTCACACAGTCCGTGACTCCGCGTGTATCCGAATATGGACGCTTTCGTTTTGTTGGCACTTCAATACTCGCCAAAGAGTTCGTAATCCATAACAGCTATAACCATACAGTCTATGGCTATAACGCTTTAACCACCACTTCCGCATTTGACCATGTGATATTCCGGTTTGGTGGGTCATATTTTTTATTTTATTCTTTTTTTATTCTTTGTCAGACGTCTTTATTGTTTGTTGTGATAAGAAAAAAAAAAACTCAATAAAGTTGTTGTAAAAAAAAAAAAAATCCGGTGGTGGAATATCCTATCACATGGTCCACACCGGAAAAAAAGGATAGAGCGGACATTGCGTCACTGAGGCGCGACATTTCTTTTCCGGGACGGCCAGTTATTTAAATTCGGAATTTCTCTGAAATAAAAAATCTTTGGAGACTTTTGAGATATTGTAAGTACACAACTGGAGGAAATATATCACACTGTGCAAGTTATTTTCGGAAATTTTATTACAAAATTCCTACATATTGGAGCTTTAAGGAGTGGCAGAACAGTTGAGATACAGGAAACACAGGGCGACATCTCTAATACAGCAAGATGTGGGTACAGGAAGGATAGCCAGAAGAAATAATAAAGAGGAGAACATATTGACAAGGCTAGGGTAGGACATACTAGGCTTAATAAAACTTTGCTCTTAATAAGTAAGCACCCTTCACAGGGCTCTCAAGTGTCACGCATTGAGCGTGACAGTCACTCATTTCGGTCTTTTGTCACGCACTCCCGCCACACATTGTATTTCTCACGCGGAAAAACTATTTATGCCGCAGCGCCCAAAATTTCTCTGGCCGTGCCGATCTCACTATGGAACAGGCAGCCAGGAATCAAGCGCGTCTCCCCTAGCAGAGCCTGCCACTTATCAGCCAATAAAAAAAAAAAAAAGAAAGGTGCTACACAATAGCCAATCAGAAAATAGCACTATTGTATCTGGGTAAGATTTAACGCAACAACCAATGAAAAAAAGCACATCCTGGAATTGTTAACGTGATTCTGCTACAGCGTCTTCGTTCAAAGTTTCGTTCACCCATAGAGGAAACCACTGGAGCTCCGAGCATCACTTTGAGCACAGAGTAAGTCATGATCTCCTGTTTTAATGTTACAACAAATTCACAACTTGTTTGACACAAACAGTGACAACTTGACTGCTGTTAGAGAATGTTTCCCAGATAATTAGCATCAGTTTTTCGTGAGTGTCTAATTTAGCCAACAGTTTTACAGCCTGTTCACTGACAACACCTGCTCAGAACAAGTAGTCTAGGCCTTGTCATATTTTCGTTATCACCATGGTTATCACACGATGACTGATATGTTGTCATATATTTTTTATATGTTTTTATATAATTTTATTAGCACTAAATAAATTAAAGTGTATTGCATAGTCGATGTTATAGGTCACTTTTAAAATCATGTCATATTTTATAATTAGGCCTATATCCTGGCCATGGATGCATTAATCATTGCATCTGTCTTTCAAAGATGTCAGGTAAAAAGCAATTAAGCATCCTCTCATTCACCCTGAGAGGAGAGTCCCCTAAAAAGGCCAGGTTAGAGGATGCTGGCCCTGAGAAGGTGGTGAAAAGGGTAGATCCATTAGAGGAGGAGACAATGCAGGTGGAAGGCAACAAGTCCAAAAAGGCAACAAACACTTTCAATAAACAACACCAGTCATAATCTCTCTCTCTCTCTCTCTCTCTCACACACACACACACGCGGAAATTGAATAAATACTTTGTATTTGGTATTTGAGCAATTATTAATAACAACAAAAACACTAATAATAATATTAATGAAACACCCCATTCCCGTGACAAACAATGGACTCATGAACAATCATTACAAAAAAAGAAAAACGGTTGTGGATCATTCAGCCAGGTAATTGACACACAATGTATTTTGTGTTTGTATTTTGTCTTGTGGACTAGGCCAGGGGTTCCCAAACTTTTCCATGACAAGGCCCCCCAAATGCCTCTAGGTTCTGGCCAAGGCCCCCCTTTTGCAGGATGTGTTATTGAACCCATTGACAATACTAAGTCAAATGTTAAAATAAATCAATAAAACATCTAGGTGAACATCAGATAATGTGATGGTGTTTGATACCAGCCAATCAGAAAGATTATAGAGATGCACCGATTACAATTTTCTAGGGCATTCCGATTTTTCATTGAGTTTGACCTGCCGATGCAGATTTTAGCCGATTCCGATTAAATTTTTTCTAACTTTACAGCACAGACAAATATTATTATTTTTTTTTAATTTATTTATTTTTTTATATATAAAACACCACTTTTACCCAAACTGATTAATTAAATTTATGTTTAAGATTTTAAGTTTAAATTTTCTATAAATATTTTTTAGTCTTCATTTTCTTTTCTGACATAGCCTACTCCAGTTCTCGTTGAAACACACTATACATGCAAATTATGTGCATTTGATGTACTTTTTGTTTGAAATCATGTTTATTTTGTCCATCAAAAGTGTGCTTTCACTTTAATTGAGCGTGAGCAGCAAAAATAGACTCGGCGCCGAAACCCTCCGCTTCACTGCTGCTCACGCGACGCTCCTGCTTGACGCTCACGCGCTGCTCCTGCTCGCGGTGTGAATGCACTCACTGAACATGCACGCAATTTAATGTTTTCGACTCCACTAGAAGAGCACATAAACAAAGCAGTACTTTATGTGCAAAGACTCTCTTTCACCAGGAACGAGGAAGCTGCTTTACAGACACTCCTGTTTTACACACGTCACTCAAACAGAAGCAGGAAACTATTTGAACTCCTCAGTTCAGAGAAACAGAAACTGACAATTAAAGATACCAAAACTAAGTCCAGACCCGACTTACTTGTGGAAATTTTACAGGTGTTGTATAGAATTCACAAAGCAGGGTATGAGGTGGGGTTTTTGTGGGTTCCGGCACATATGGGTGTGGAGGGTAATGAGGAGGCAGATGAGGTGGCAAAGAAAGCAGTGCAGGAGGAAATGGTTCAACTAAATTTGCAGTATGGGTCACCAGATTACACAGAACTAATAAATTGGTCAGTAAAAGAAATGTGGCAAAGGTCATGGGATTGTGAAATGAATGGGAGAGCTTATTATTCAGAACAAAGAATGGTAGAGAAAGACAGATGTAATTATAGATGTTAGAGAAGAGATGCAGTAGTCTTATCCAGATTGAGGTTTGGGCATTGTGGGCTGAGGAGTGGGCTGGCTCTGATTGGTAAACATCCTGATGGACAGTGTGAATGTATTAGTGCAGTGTAGGAGGTACTCTCATCAAAGGAAGAAATTGTTCAGGGAACTGGGAGCAACTGGAGAAACTGTTTTTAATTTATGCTCTTTATTGAATTTGGACAGTTGGACCAAATTGAAAAAACTGATGGAGTATCTGAGAAACATTGGAGTATATAAAAAGATATAAACAAGTAGTGTTAAATAAGCTGTAAATAGCGATTAGAGAACAGAGGAGGGCAGCAAACGCCATAGCTGCGTCTAGCCTGCCGGAAACTACAAGAAGAAGAAGAAACAGAAACTGAAGTATTGTTGAGCTGTTGTGTGTTTGTGTCTCTCTGTATTCATGCAGTAAAATGGCTGAAGCCAGAATTTCTCAGGATGAGTTCACGTGTCCAGTGTGTCTGGATCTCCTGAAGGATCCAGTGGCCATTCCCTGTGGACACAGTTACTGTAAGATCTGTATTACAGACTGCTGGGATCAGGAGGATGAGAAGAGAGTCTACAGCTGCCCTCAGTGCAGACAGACCTTCAGTCCAAGACCTGCTTTAGCTAAAAACAACATTCTGGCTGAAGTGGTGGAGAAACTGAAGAAGACTAAACTTCCTGCTGACTGTTACGCTGGAGCTGGAGACGTGCAGTGTGACGTCTGTACTGGAAGAAAATACAAAGCCGTCAAGTCCTGTCTGGTGTGTCAGGAATCTTACTGTCAAACTCATTTTGACCGTCATGAGGAATTTCACTCTCGTAAGCCACACAAAGTGATTGATGCCACTGGACGACTGCAGGACATGATCTGCCGTAAACATGATAAAGAGCTAGAAATGTTCTGTATCACTGATCAAGAATGCATTTGTTTGCGATGTAAAGAGTATGAACATAAAAACCACAACACTGTATCAACTGCAGCACAGAGGACAGAGACACAGGTATGAACTGAGAGGGATTGATCACACAGAAATGAAAGTGTCTTTATTTACTCACTCATTTACTCATGTTGTCCCAAACCGGTTTGACTGAGTTTCTTCTGTGGAAAATAAAAGATGACATTTTGAAGAATGTCTCATCTATTTTAGTTTATACATTGAAAGTCTGTGAGATAGTCATTGTAAGTCAATGGAGTAAAAAAGTTTCAAGCTCCAAAAAGGAGAAAAAGCATAAAAGTAATCTAAACAACTAGTTGTTAAAGAAAGGAGTACGCTTAAGTGTATTGACATGCACTTGTAGTGTACTTCAAATTAAAAGTATATTTAAAACAAAACAAAACTGTATTTGCAGATAATATAATATTAATTAAATTAAAGGCCACTTAAGTGCAATAAAAGAGAGTCAACTTTCATGACTGTTTCATAAGTACACTTTATAAAGTACACTTTTTTATCATGTAAAATGAAAAGTTTTACTTTAAAGTACATTTTAATAATATTTAATATTTCAGTTTAACTCAATAGAATTATGAAATTACATTATATACTTAAATCTTACTTAAAGGGATACTTCAGGATTTAGCATTAAGCTTTGTATTAGTAGAAAACCTGTAGTATTTTCGAATTACCGTGCTTTCCACCCTCATATCCCCCTGAGATGAGAGAATTATGTATTTTTTGTCTGGAAATTATCCTCCGATGACGCAAAAATCGTCATTTTGCGTCATTGGAGGATTTTTTGGACAGAGGCTAAAGACTACAGCCAGTAGGAGGAGCTGTTCCGCATGTGTTCAACCCGCCCACAGGAGGTGGGATCTCACTCACAGAATGTACAAGCAGTGTCAGCCGTCTTTATTTGGAAGCTTAGCTAACAGGCTCTTGTTCTGTGGAGAAAGCTGAGTAGTAGGGGATACCATCCTCTTTTTCCCTGACATGTCCGGCTGTCGAGATCGTCCAAAATGTCCGGGATTCGGCTTTTGCTTTCTGCAGTCGCCATTCATTGTTTGTATGCACACCTTTTGTTTCAATCTAACTGAATTCATTCCGATTGGTGAATCTGAATGTAGTGTTTACATGAACGCTAAACACGTGATCGGTTGATGTGCGTTTTAACATTGCTAAGAAAATTCCTGCTCCTCCGTGAGAGATACGAGACCGGTGCGTCTCACAGGTAACGCTCATCAGTAATCACGCCACCGGCCTCGCGCCGTTCTCCCACGGCCCTTCAGCCTCGTCCTGCTCGCCACAGTAAACATGATGAATGGCGACTGTAGAACGCAAAAGCTGAATCCCGGACATTCTGGGCGATCTCGAAATCCCGGGCAGACTCGTCACGGAGACTCACTAGTAGCCTTGTTGTTTAACTGCGCTCTCTTACCGGTAGGCGTGGCTTGGGAGTGGCCTCCTAGGGCAGCGAAGCAAGTGCATTCTGGGAGTTGTTGTCTTTCATCCACATGAGCCAAAAATACATTTTCTGGCTTTTCTCAGTCTAGAAAGCTCCAAATTCAAAAATAATTTCACATTTCTTTTACATAAATGACCCATTTTAAATACACATTCATTTTTCCAGAGGTGAAGTACCCCTTTAAGTGGGCCAAAAAGTCACTCTTAAGTTCAGCTAATTGCTTTATATGTACATTTATACTATAATACATTTTCATTTAATAGCAATTAACATGCAATTACGTGTCTGAAAACATAACTGAAAACTGAAGTGTTCAGTTCACACTTATTTCAGCTCTTCGCAAAGCACGCGTGAGTATTTGAAATTGAAAGCAGCTTCTGTCAGTGATTTTCATATTTTTAATATATAAGTCAACTGCATTCCAAAAGACATATGATGCCTTCGTAGAACATTTGTAAGTATAATTCCGGCGGGCGAGACCGCACTGGCGCGCACTACAAAAGTAACATCAAGCAAACCGCGCGTATCTCATAGCGTAGGCTATATCTTGTGCAATGAAGCCCGCGAATGTCCTTGTAATTCGCTTCAACTTTTCCGAACTTTATGAAAGATTATTCTTTTGAAGGTTTGAGTGGTGTGGTGTCGTGTGTGTGTGTGTATGTGTGTGTGCGTGTGTGTGACAAAGGAATTAGAAGCAAGCAGAATATGGTTGTTTATAAAGCACACGTAGCGTCATCACGTATCTGTGTTTAACCCTCTGAGGTCGACAAACGCGCGGGCGCGTTTTGCTGGATTTTCTCCACATTGTAGCACTATAAACTTAAATTACTCAGTCATTTATAGTCATACAGAAAAAAGAAATATAAAAAAATAATCTGTGATATTTCTCCTTTTGTATGTGTCCACTTACAATCAAACCAAAACATTGTGCATAATAAAGTAAAATAAAGAAAATAAACGGTGTGCGTTCTGCCTCTCCGTCGCGGTGAACTTTTTTTTCTTGAGCACGTCTATAAACTGAAACAAAACTCAGCGAATACTTGTCACACATTTATGAGCCATATACCTTTATAAACATTTAAGTGTGTACTTTTAAATGATCGGATTCAAAACGAAAACAAATATTCTCTGTTTAAGTAATTTGTATAAAACCAACAAGATGTCCAGCTTCTTTAACGCTTCCTAATTATTTTTAATTCGGCCACGCCCACTCGCGCAAAAGAGATTCACATGCAAATCTCCACATGGAACGCGGACTCTCATTACCTCAACAACAAAACACTTCACTTTTCGTCGGGTTTGAAAGACGTGCCTGAGCTTACATTGGATTTAGGCTACCTCAGAAGAAGAAGAACGCGATTTGAAGACAAGAAAGATAAGGTAAGAAATTCTTACATATTAGTTTGTTATTGTTGCATAAATGTCATGTTGCAGTTGAACTGTTGCTAGATATATGGGGAATATTATAATATTTAGACCCGTGTTTACTGTTACTGTGTGGATATCTGCTCAAACGTAGATATGTATATGGTAACCATAATGTTTTATATTTGAGCGCGATCGCGTTTGAATGTATCATATTTTTGATAGCGATCGCGTTTGAATGTACTGTATCATATTTTGGATGAAAGCAAAACGCACCAAACGGCTTCATGTTTTTATTATTATCTCATTTCATATCATCATAACAGATGGAAACATTCTGTGAATTTTAAAAAGGAATTTTAAAAAGCAATTTTAACCAGAAAAATCTAATATTTATTTCCAGAATCGTGCAGGCCTTTCTCTTGATATCAGTATGTTCACTTTTTTTTTTTTTTCAGGGCCCAGATGCCACTGAGGACTTCAACATTCACATGAGTCTCTATACGTGAACACGGTAAAGTGAAAATCTTGGAAATTAAAGGTATGTACAATGTTTTTAGGAATGGCACAAAGGTCTGTCTTTGAAGTGCTTTTTTGGCATTTGTTGTGTATCTTTGGATTATGTTGTGTTGTAAATAAATCCAAACAATTTAAAAGCCATTCTTTTTTAAATCTCCTCATTTACAGTATTGTGCAAGGTTGCTCAGAATGGCAGGGCCTGATAGCTCCTAATAGGGCCGTTAGGGGAGGTTCTTTGTCTTTCTCAGGTGAGAAAAGCTTACATATTAATGAGCTCCCGCATAAAGCTTTCTAACACAAAACACGTCGTAAAATTTTTAAATCAATATATTGTCTTCTCTGAATGAGCAGTCAGGGTGATTTTCACATAGTTTTGGAGCAAATATTCTAGGCTACGTCATACAATTTTCAAAAGTCTTGTGAAGAAATAATCAGTATGGGTTTCATGGCCTTATTTCAGTGAGAATTTTTTTTTGTATTTTCACAAACCACGCATAAATGTCATTATCTCAGAACTACAAACTTTTACATACATGCTGCTGATATATTATTGTAGCAGAGTTTGTGCTGAATACAGTGTAATTAGTCTTTAGCCATGAAAATGTCACAAGTAACAGAAATAACCAGAAATGTCAGAGCATGTCAGAACACCTCCAGGGCCCAGAAAACAGCTCAGACCTCAGAGGGAACTAAGCTCAGACATAAATCTGAAATTGTCTTAATCGATACAGAATCGCTGGAGAGAATCTATAACAAAATATCACATAAATTAAACAAACTGTTATTTCCTGTAGCCTATGCCAGGCCATATGAGCAGTGTGCCAAGTTGATGCTTCATCTGCAATACAGACTGGTTTACTCTCGCGTGTCATGTGACCAGGGTGTAATCGCAGTTTTATGGTTAAAAAAATCGCATTTCATCATATCTCGATATTATCGCAAATGCAATTAATCGTTCAGCCCTATTCTGTTGTGTCTCACAATAGACAGCAAGTCATACAGGTTTGGAGCGACATGAGGGAGAGTAGGCTAAATGATGATAGTAATGATATAAAACTAGGCACTGATGAAATACTGCTGACATTCATTCAGAGCATGTGAGCGGGCGGATCTTGGACAGAGCGCAGAGCGGCATTTTTAAAAGGACGGAGTGTGTGTACAATGGATATAAGCCAATTTTAATTTTAATCGTGCGCGTTGCGCAAAAGTTTACTTATAAAAATTCTGGCATAATAGTTAATTTACTTAAAAAAAAATGTATGTATATTTTTGTTTATATAGTTTTTATTTATATTATTAGGCCCATTTATTCGTTTAATTTTACAGGACTTTTTGTGTAGGCTATATTCTTTCTTACATAGGCCTAATTTGTAATTTGAAATAAAACATTTCTATTTGAAAAATGTTGTTGTTGCTCATTAGTTCTTTAGGAGGTAAGGCTGTGGTCTAAGCTAAAAGTGATCATATACATGTAGATTTTTTTCCTTTTTTGGAGCGAGCGGGGGCGATTTGAGTGGAGCGCGAAGCAAACTGCGTTGAGCACTGAGCGATAATGAGCGGAGCGGCCTGATGTAGCTTTGAGCGGGGGAGCGGAGGGGTGAACAGTTCCGTGAGAGATGAGCTGAGATTCTCACCGCTCCACTCCGCTCATATGCTCTGCATTCATTTCAGGAAACCATGAGTCTGTGGTTTGAACCAGACAGTAAACCACTTTAACCACTTCACCAACTCTGGATTCATGTAACTTTAATGACAGCAGTTTTATGTGTCATTCCCTGTCATTGGTTTGTCCTCCAGAAACAGCTGAAGGAGACGCAGATGAAGATCCGTCAGAGAATCCAGCAGAGACAGAAAGATCTTCAGCATCTGAGAGAGGCTGTGAAGTCTCATAAGGTGAGTCTGGAGAAGAAGAGAAGTTTGAGACGTCTCAGTTTGGACTCTGTCAGTCGTGCTGAAGCCACTGTGTGATTGTGATGTGTGTGTAACAGCGCTCTGCACAGACAGCAGTGGAGGACAGTGAGAGGATCTTCACTGAGATCATCCGCTCCATTGAGAGAAGCCGCTCTGAGGTCACACAGCGGATCAGAGATCAGGAAAAGACTGCAGTGAGTCGAGCTGAAGGACGACTGGAGCGACTGGAGCAGGAGATCAATGATCTGAGGAGGAGAGACGCTGAGCTGGAGCAGCTTTCACACACACAAGATCACATCCAGTTCCTGCAGGTAACAGAGATCTAGAAGAACAGGATCATAGTGGACTTGAGCAAGATCCTGCTATGACAGAGAAACATTTCATGAGAGCAGAATGAGCCGTTGACTGAGATGTTGTCAGGAATTCAGTCAGATTCAGTCAAGTGTTGTGTTATCATATCATCATCAGTCAGACTCTCATCTGATCATCTTCTGTTTAAAGAGACACACTTACAAAGCCCTGGGAAATTTACCATTAAATATTAACTCATTTTTCCTTCTGGTTTCTTCTGTCTTGATGAAATCAGTGAACTTGATGGGATCAATATCCAGCCAACTAGATTTTTCATCATCTTTTTAATGAAATCTTTTATTTCTACTAAAATAATTTCAGTAATTGGCACCAAAATTAGGTCAGGTGATCTTCAAAATTGATAATATTGATAATGTTGATAAAATTAAACAAACAAAACAAATTTCAATAGAAATTACATTGAGTATATTTTAGTTTATCATAAATGTGTGTCAATTCATTCAGCTGCAACTAACCATATTTCAAAGGTAATATAATTAATTATGAAATTGTTGGTCAAAAAGCTCTCTAAATATTAGCTAATTGCATGTAATATAAAGTTAGACTTTAAGACATTAATTTAATTAAAATAGTTATAATTAAGTGTATAATAATTAAGTGTCTGAAAGCATTACATTCAATCTACTCTTAAAGGGGTCATATAATGGTACATGCACTTTTACCATAGACAGTAAAAGAAATGGACACTGCGACCCCACAGGTTTCAACGGAGACAGTTGAAGTCAATTAGAAGCACTGACTTCCTGGGGGTCGAGCGTACTGCGCAGACTCAAACTGAGCTTGACGACGTAGATGTGACGTGAGCAACCTGTCTGTCTTCTAGTAGCTGTGCCAAGAGAAATCTGAATCATTCCCTTCCGAAACTTGCAGAGACAGAGAGCGTGAGTAGGAGGTGTCCATGAACTAGGAGCAGGATAAACTTATTAAAGTATTCTGATTAATTATTTTGTCATTTTGCCTCCACATCCCCCCGATTGCCCGCGAGCTTCTCCTCCTGTCCATACGGTAATTTCTCTACTGTGCGACAGAGAGTCGCAGGTTATGACGCAATCGTTAGCTTATTTTTACAAAAATTGCTTCTACGGGGCCATAGCGTAAGCTACAAGGTAATGGAGCCTTTTATACATTTTCGTGTTTCTTTAGAAATAAAAAATGGACAAATGGAGTCTTTAAACGCCTCAGATGTAAAGTTATTCGCTGTCAAAGTGACGCCAAAATGAATGGGAGTCAATGGAATGCTAACAGCAGGTGGGGGTCCGCTAATCAATGGCGGCGCCCGGGGAACCTTCAATAAAATTTGAAACGCTGACTTTTACAAGTTGATTGTACTGAAATGTGTGTTGGCAGTGCCTGTACACAACCATCATAAAATGATAAAAATCCATCCAGTGTTTTTTTTTTAATCTCCTCATATGTTTGACCCTCTCTGAAATCAAGCCGTTCGATTTTGTGACTTCACAAAATCGACGCCCCCCCATGATTGTGATTGACAGCAGCGTTTCAACACAGACCCGCCCTCGCTCGTGAGCGAGCTGTCTGTCATCATAGCGCATTGATATGCTGGAGAAGAATGGCGTCTAAGCGATTGTGGCCTTGGGTGTAATAAGGAACACAGCAGTCATTTTGATGTTTTTGATGGAATATTCCCAAAGCATTGACGCAGGGATTCCCTCACGGGGATTCCCCACGATCAACCTCAATGCTTTCATTTTTGTGCGAGTCATTTCACACCAGACTGCTTTACAAACGAGGGCCAGTAAAGCTGGTTTTGCTAAGAAGCTGTTCCTGAAAATAGGATCGGTACTAACTATTCGTGTTCCTGCTGCACCTCTAGAAGAACTGAAGTGAGTGTAACGTTTTATTAACCTTTATATTAATATTTATATTAATTTTTGCATATCGCTTGCTGCACGCTTCATGATGAATGCAGGTTTACACTCAGGGTACATTACGGCATGTTTTCTATGTACGACGTTCTCAATATAATTCAGAATCCCACGTTTATAATGAACAACGCGTTATGGTTATTGTGTTATTGTGTTAGAAACGGTGTACACACAGAACAGAGGGTGGGGTGAGCAAAGCTCATTATCATTTAAAGACGTATGCACTTAAACGGCGTGCTGAAAACAGAGCTGTTTTTTACCAGGTAAAATGAGTGTTTTCTTACAATACTAATGAGAATTTTTAATTAAAGTATATTACAAACTTTTAATTTAGACCCTAAAGAATCATATTAGCTTGTACAAAAATGGCATTATATGACCCCTTTAAGTATATATATATATATATATATATATATATATATATATATATATATTAGTGCTGTCAAAGTTAGCGCGTTATTAACGCGTTAACGCAAAATCATATTAACGGCACTAATTTTTTTAACGCGCGATTAACGCAGCGCGTATTTTCTGTTTGACCCGTGGCCCAACCCCTAGTTGGAGAAATGGAGATACACAGTGTTGCCAACTTAGTGACATTGCAGATCCATTTAGAGATTTTTTTCCCCTTCAAACAAGCGCCCAAACCTTATTTAGTTTCTGAATCTACCGGTACCGCCGGTACTGCTCTCCCAGCGCGCACAACTCTCTCTCTCTCTCACTCTCTGTCTGCGTCTCGCGCTGCAGAGAGGAGGAGCGCTTAAACACAGATATTATGTTGCTTCTCTAATTTTACATGCAAGTATAGGCGAAATTACAGCACAGATATTGTCTTTATCTTATGTGTATTTGATTTCATCAGACGACGGCTCGATTATCAGGATTTTTGTGCAGATTAACATCTTGTAAGGGAGAGCTGGTTATGTCTTAATGGGTCGCGTTTCAGTCACCATTTCATATTCATTCCGTTGTTTGACAACAGAAACGGTCAAATATACCAATGAAAACAATTTTATTGAGAATTTAGCTTCATCAAAATGGGCACAGAGAGAGACAAACTAATGTAATAATAAATAATAAATGTACATTTAGCATTTTCAGAAGAGCTGCCCTTTCATGCAAAAATTTTAACATGTTTGTGTTAGTAAATTGCTCAGTGCAAAGAAAGAGAAGTAATGGGAACCTGGTATTTCTTTTTTCTTTCTACATGTGTCTAATAGACATGAACAAGTTCTTTGAAAAACATCTATGACCTTTGAAACATGTCTCGTTTACCACCTCTTTTACCACATTTGTTTATCACATTTCTCGTTTACCACATTTACCACCTCTATGACATGTAGTGCGGTACCCACTAGTTCATGTCCCATTTACTCCGTGTTTCTGTCTAAAATCCTGGTTAAATCATACATATTGCTACTCACGCATTTCCTGCTTCCCGGTCCGGTTCGACTGCTCCTATGCAGATGCGCGCGCCGCTGTAGGGGCAGTATTTCTCCCCGTCCCACAGCAGAGGGTGCAGAGCATTGTTCACAGGGGTGTTTGTTTGTAGTAATGTTTTGTATGTATACGTGTGGTGTGAATAGGTGGTGTAAATGTTGTATATGTAGTTTGTGATATGATGATAATATTTCGTTTTCATGTAATGTTTATTTTCTACTTAGTTTATAGCTTATTTATGGCCTTAGGCTAAAGATAATACCCTGATTGTTGGTATGGTCCAATTAGCCCTGAATGGACCAATTTGGCCTAATGCTTTGGCCTATTTAAGAGGGCCTCATTCTGCAGTAGGGAGAGGGAGGGTGAGTACTAGCTTGCTGTGAGGCTATGTACAAAGTGTTTGCTGTACTATCATTGAAAGCTAGAAGCATTGTGCCATTTTGATTTATTTTTTATTATTGTGTTTTCTTGACTTTTGAGTTAAAATATAAATAAACTTTATTATATTTTTGGAACAATTGAGCTCTGGTAACCGTATTTTCCACCTCCACCATCTAAAGCCAGTGAGCCTACACATTCCAATACATGGGGTGACGCTCGGTCTCTCACATTTGGTGTCAGAAGTGGGGTGGTACGCTGACCGACACTTGCTAATAGAGGAGGAAAACGGCACCAGTCCCGGGGGAAAATGGCATACCGGAGGCTAGCCAAAGGTGACCCGAAGGAGGTTGAGGAGGAGACAGATGAACTCCCAGATGGCGATGCTGGGGCCCAAGCATTGGGCGGAGACCAGACAGAGGGGACTTCTCCTTGAGAAGACTCTGCAGACACATGAGAGGGCGGCGTATAAGCAGGAGCAGCGCTGGAGGAGTGTGCAGATACAGCTGAACCAGTTGAGGGATGATGTGGACGCAGAGAGGAGGCATCCGCCTACCACTCTACCAGGGCCTCAACCAGGAGCGCAAGTTCAGCTGGCAGCACCAGTACCAGCAGCGCCGGTAGCACCTGCACCAGCACCAGCAGCTCCAGGTCCGGCTCCAATTCAAGCTCCAGTGGCGCCGGTGGCACCAGTAGTACCTGCAGCTCCAGCGGCCTGGGCCAGATAGGCCATTCCAAGGTTCGAGGAGGGGGACGACATCGAACAGTACCTCACCACGTTCGAGCGGCTGGCCACAGCTTACCGCTGGCCCAGAGAGGACTGGGCAGTGTTTCTGGTGCCATACCTCACTGGGAAAGCCCACAGCGCCTATGTGGCCATGGGTATGGACCAGTTAATGGAGTACGACAGTGTGAAGGAGGCAATACTGCACAAGTATGAAATCAATGAGGAGGTGTACCGGAGGAGGTTCCGTGAACCGGATGTCAGGCCAGGAGAGACCCCCCGTGAGCTGTACACCCGCCTCAGGGATTTATTTCAGAAGTGGATTAGGCCGGCAAATAAGTCGGTTGAAGAGATCAGCGAGATGCTCATCCTGGAACAGTACCTCCGCACTCTGACACCGGACATTCGAGTCTGGGTGAAGGAGCACAATCCCCAGAATGGTCAAAGGGCGGCGGAGCTGGTGGAGAACTTCATGGCGGCCCGACGGGGCCACAAGCACTTCCGGCTGGAGTCACAGCCAAGACCAGCAGCCCGTGGTAGGTGTGAGGTCTTTGGTCAGGGGAGTGGTGCAAAGGCTAGTGAGCCCAGTAGAATGCCTGCCCGGAACTATTTTGTCCCAACCAAGCCCGGAGATAGCCTAGAGCCAAGAACCGGAGGTCCGGTGGTATGCTATTTTTGTGGTCAGGAAGGACATATAAAGCCTGAATGCCCGAACAGGAAGCCCAAGCACTCCAGCCATAGCTGTATTCCCCGTCCAGAAGAGGGCAATATATGTTTTATGGGAAGGTTACAGACAATGCCGGTCCTTGTTAATGGAAAAGATGCTACTGTCCTGCTAGACACAGGAAGTACCCAAACACTTGTGCAGACCCACCTAGTGGAGAAGAGGGACTTTGTGCATGGTAGGAAGCTGAAGGTTCTGTGTGTCAATGGATATGAACATGAGTATCCGACAGCCGAAGTGTACATGAATATTAGAGGCCAGACATACCAGATGATGGTTGGTGTGGTGGAGAGGCTGAGCCATCCTGTTGTAATAGGCTAGGACATTATTGTGCTACCGGAATTAGTGCGGTCCAGCAGGCCAGTGAATATGGTCATTACTCGATCCCAGAGCAAAACACAGGACCCTGAGAAAGGAGAGACCGATGAATCGACTGAGCCAAATAGCCTGTCAGAGTTGCCTTTTCCAGAGGGGGAGAATACTCCTCCAGCCAAAACAAGGTACAGGAAGACCAGAAGACAGCGGAGGCAGGCTAGGCTAGTGGGCACCATGGAGAGCTATGAAGAGCTACAACTCACCCAGCCAGTGGATGATTGGGGTGAGGTCCCAGATAATTTTGAGCAGCTGCAGAGAGAGGACCCCACTTTGCAAAAAGCGTATGACAGGGTCACACAAGTAGATGGTGTGTTCACTGAGATGCCTACTTCACTGTCTGGAGAAGGCTACGTAGTGAAGGAGGGATTGCTTTACCATGAGCCAGGAGAGGGCAGGGCAGAGCAGCTGGTGGTTTCTAAGCAGTTGAGGGAATGGGTGTTAGCCATGGGGCATACCATCCCTTGGGCAGGTTACTTGAGCAACACCAAAAGCTATGAGCGTATTGCAGCCAGGTTCTATTGGCCAGGGCTTAATAGTGAGGTGCGGCAATACTGTAAATCCTGTCCCGAGTGCCTGTTCACCAGCAAGAGGAAAACTAGCCCTTATCCCCTTCAGCCACTGCCGATCATAGAAGTTCCCTTCTCTCGCATAGCCATTGACATTGTAGGGCCCCTGGAAGGAACCCAAACAGGGTTCAAATACATATTAGTCATTTGTGACTATGCCACTCGCTACCCTGAGGCGTTTCCTTTGCGCAAGGTTACTGCTGGTCCAATTGCACAGGCCCTGTTGCAGCTATTTTCTAGGGAAGGCATTCCCCAGGAAGTCCTAACCGATCAGGGCACAGCCTTCCTGTCAAAGACATTAAAACAGGTTTATAGCTTGCTAGGCATCAAGGGCATTCGGACCACCCCGTACCACCCTCAGACAGATGGCCTGGTTGAACGCTATAACCAGACTTTAAAGGGCATGTTGAGAAAGTTTGTAGCGGCCAATGGGAAGGACTGGGACCTCAGACCCCCAAGTCTCACAGCGTCCTCATGCATGTCCTCAAAATGAGGGACAAGATGGAGGAAATGACCGAGCTGGTGCAGGCTAACATGGAGCAGGCCCAAATGCACCAGAAGGCCTGGTATGACAAGGCTGCCAGGCAGAGGCTCCTCAACCCAGGGCAGAAAATTTTGCTTCTTCTGCCCACCTCGGAAAACAAACTGCTTGCCAGGTGGCAGGGTCCATACGAGGTGGTGCGGAAAATGGGTCCGGCCACCTATGAGATTGACCTTCCTAGGAGAAGAAAACACAGACAGACCTTTCATGTCAATCTCCTGAAAGAATGGCATGAGAGGGCCGTACAACCAGGATTACAACTCCGGGTGCAGGCTGTGGTGGAGTAGGAGGAGAGTCCAGAGCAATTCTTCCCCACCAGTCAGCCAGCGTCTACCCTGAATGTATCCCACTTGACCTCCCACCAACAGAGGGAGCTAGAGGGAATCATCCCTCCTGACCTGTTTCAGGAAAAGCCAGGATTTACTTCTGTGGTGGAACACTCCATTCCACTCAAAGACACTACCCCAATACGCCAAAGAATGTACCGGGTTCCTGAGCATCTTCTGCCATCTCTCAAAGCCGAGGTGGAGGAGATGCTGGCCTTGGG
The DNA here is from genome assembly GCF_949319135.1 of Squalius cephalus. NCBI lineage: Eukaryota > Metazoa > Chordata > Actinopteri > Cypriniformes > Leuciscidae > Squalius > Squalius cephalus. Next base: position 55,018,952 of record NC_137122.1, on the reverse strand, counting down.
GGTGATTGAGCACTCTTCCAGTGAGTGGAGTAATCCTGTGGTGCTAGTGCCCAAAAAGGATGGCACTATGCGCTTTTGCATTGACTTTCGGCGGGTGAATGCCCCGTCTCACTTTGACGCTTACCCCATGCCTAGGCTCGAGGACTTAATCGAGCGCCTCGGCAAAGCGTCCTTCATCACTACCTTGGATTTATGCAAGGGATACTGGCAGGTGCCTTTAGCCAGGACAGACACTGCACACTGCATTCCGGAACCCGCAGGGTCTGTTCCAGTTTGTGGTGATGCCATTTGGCCTGCAGGGGGCGCCAGCCACTTTTCAAAGACTTATGGATATTGTGTTGGCAGGTACAAACTCTTTTGCTGCTGCATACCTGGATGACATAGTGGTGTACAGCGCCACCTGGGGGGAGCATCAGCGTCAGCTAGGTGAGGTATTGCAGCGCATTCAGCGAGCGGGCCTGACCATCCACCCAAAAAAGTGTACCATAGCCCAGGAGGAGGTCAAATACCTTGGCCATGATCTGGATCGTGGTGTGATCCGGCCGCAAAAGGACAAAGTCGAGGCAGTACAGGACTGTCCAAGGCCCCAGACAAAGAAGGACGTCAGGTAATTTCTAGGGCTGGTGGGCTGGTATCGCCGATTTGTGCCGGACTTTGCCCGACGAGCAGCTCCCTTGTCAGACTTGACTCGGAAGTCAAGCTCCACCCAGCTTCAATGGGGGGAGGAGCAAGACAAAGCCTTTTTGGATTTAAAAGAGACCCTCTGCAAAGATCCAGTTCTCCAGAGCCCTGACTTTGGAGAGCACTTCACTGTCCAGACTGACACATCTGGTGTTGGTCTTGGGGCGGTGCTGCTCCAAGGAGAGGGGGACGACAAAAAACCTGTGGCTTATATTAGCCGGAAACTGTTTTTTTTATTATTATTAAGTGTCAAATACTAGAGTTTGTAGCATTAAATGATGAATATGAGAAGAATGTGTTGATTGTGTGAAAGTGCTGGATTGAAGCGAGTCACTGAAGAGAAGTCAAGTCAACAAGAGCCGCTCTGATATAGTGCAGGTTATTGGATGAAGTGTGGAGATGATGAGTTTTGATTTCTGTTTTCTGTAGAGTTTCCAGTCTCTCTCAGCACCTCCTGAATCTACAGACGAACCCGACGTTTCCTTCAGTTCTCTCTCCTCTTTTGATGGCATGAGAGAATCTGTCTGTCAGCTGAGAGACAAACTGGAGGATTTCTGCAAAGAGGAGATCAAGAAGATCTCAGACGGAGGTAAAGTCCTGCGCCTCGTTTATACAGACGTGTGAGAAAGATCCGAAATCTGAACGTACAACCGTTTCCGAAATGTTCCTATGATTTATAAACATCCATTTTGCAGAAAATTCTCAGTTTATAAATCATCTTAAATTCAAGTGCAATGTGAACAAGTCCATCAAATCCTCCTACAGAACGGCCACAAATATCTCTTGATGATTCAGAAATATGGACTCATCATCATGGACAAGCGTTTATATACACATGACGGAGGATAAAATCCATGGAATTTAGGATCAATCCGATGTGTGTGTTTTATAAATGAAGCCTCTGGAGATTATTAATCTGCTCTCAGAAATGAGTCCATCATCTAATATTATAGAACATCATATTAGAAATGTCTTAGAAATGAATGTATTTTATCTTGTCATTTCTCTTCACACTGTTCATGTCTGTTTATTTCCACAGTCACTTTCACCAACATGAATCCCAAGACCAGGAACGACTTTCTACAATGTGAGTCACTAGAAAACAAGCAGAAAAAACTCACTGAATGTGTTCATGTTCTTCCTGTAGAAGGAGAAATAAATCATGATAGAAGAGTTTTATAATTGATCATGTAAATGATGATTTGCACAGGATATTTGGTCAGCTGTACTGAGACACCGATGATACATTGAACATTGATTCATGAAGAGTTCAGATACATTAAAAGATCAGACAGATTCATAATTCCTGTTTCTGATGTGTTTTCTCTCCATCAGATTCCCATCAGCTCACTCTGGATCTGAACACAGTGAATAAACACCTCAGTCTGTCTGAGAGGAACAGAGTGATTACTGTCACTGACACAGAGCAGTCGTATCCTGATCATCCAGACAGATTTGATCGTTATTCTCAAGTGTTGTGTAGAGAGAGTGTGTGTGGACGCTGTTACTGGGAGATTGAGTGGACTGGGAGTTGTGTGTTTATATCAGTGTCATATAAGAGCATCAGCAGGAAGGGATTGGTTTATGAGTGTGCGTTTGGATATAATGATCAGTCCTGGAGTTTGGACTGCTCTTCCTCTAGTTACACATTCAGACACAATAACATACACACTGATCTGCCTGTAAAGTCCATCAGCGGAAGAATAGGAGTGTATGTGGATCACAGTGCAGGAACTATGTCCTTCTACAGCGTCTCTGACACAGTGAGCCTCATCCACACAGTCCAGACTACATTCACTCAGCCGTTATGTCCTGGGTTTTGGGTTAGTTCTGGATCATCAGTGAAACTGTGTTGATGTTTCAGAACAGATTGTAGAGAGATTTTACCCATAATACTTTGAGCTGCACGATAAATCAGTAACAGTGAAATACAGATACTCTTATTTTAATTTTCTTTAATAGCTTAACTTCTGCCACAGAAATAATAGAATAAATGTGTGTATTAAATCCTTTATAGAGACAGTAAGAATGGTGTGTGTGTGTGTGTGTATATCAAGCTATAATTGTATTGATGGAAATCATATTCATTTAGTTTTTTTTTTTTTTGTAGTGACACAATCATTTTAATATTACTGTTAAAAGTACCTTTCATATACAATTATTAAACACAAACAAAATGAAAAGATTAAGGAATAATGAATAATGAAATAACAGAAATGGTTGTGAACAATGTAAGGAGTGAAGATGTGGAAAATTACATTAGTAGTGGAGAAAATAGTGCTGGAAAACAATCACAGTTCAAAATGTGAGGAAAATTGTGATGCAGAAGATGAGGGATGAAGAAGCACTTTCTGAGACGTCAGATATTGGGTCACAAGGGATGGGAATCATGAACTCTTTACAATAAATAAATGACTTTCACAACATTTGATGAAGTTGTTGATGTAAAATAGTTCTGTCCAGATATGGAGAAATGTATCAGTGTTGTTGCAAAAAGCAGTGTACTGCTAGTACACTGTACTGGATAAAAAGAAAAGATTCCAGCTGAAAAAGATGCAAATGAAATAAAGGAAAATAAAAGTGCAGCTTCACAAAAATATTTACTCTGTGCTTTTTTCTTTTCTGTATTTTTTTTCTTCTTGCTTCTCTATATGGATGTGTGGAGAGTCGAGCCATTTCACTTCAGATCAACCAATAGACACTACATGAACATAAATGGAGAACACAGCATACAATCCAGTTAAAGAAAAAAAAACATCAAGATGTTAGGTCTGGCAACTCACCATAGACACGGCTCAAACCGAGGGGCGGGATAAACGGTTGTCTTTCAAATTCCCTCTGCACGCAATAGGACAGCGCTACAACCAACCAGAGCATTTCCCAACAGTGGAGCTAGTTGATAGATTAAACTTTTGCCGTATCTGGTCGGCAAAACTACGAACACACCTTCCTGTTTTAAGAATGACTTAAGTGCCGTTCTTTTTTTCTTTCATGAAGAAAAGCTTAACTCCAAGTCCTCCAGAGTCACAGACAAAGCTGTTTGGAAAGACCGCTGTTCGCCAGCAGCAGCCGCTCTTCTTTGTGTTCCAGTAGCAGGGAATTCTCGCGGAACGTCACAACTCTGTCGTCATAATGTTAAGCCCGCCCACCGACTCTATACACGATGTGATTGGCCTGACTAGAGTTTGGTTTTTCCAGCTCGAAAGTCAACGGAAAGTTGCTAGACTACCTTGGCTGCAAAATAAATTTTGCAGCCGCTAGGGTGCGTCTATTTCTAGGCTACAAATAGACACCAGTGATGCGCTGGTCAATGTATAAACAACCTGCACCCGACCGTCGTTTTCAACTAACCCGCCCACAACTCGGACCGAAAAAAAAAACTGACCGGGCTGAAACCCGAGCCTGCGAAGTCCTCCTAGCAGCTCAAAGGAGGAAAAGACGGTTAAGTCCCGCCGCGGCCTGACCACCGTCAAAGCTTTCCGCTCTGTCAGTCCCCGTAGTCATGGCTACTGCAGATGTGTATTACGCAGCCAACGAGCCGGTGATACAACCCGCTCGCCTGCATACAACCGCCGTTATCACGCGACCCAGAGAAATCTCAAAAAGAGCATAATGTCTAGTTGTCCGGCTCACGCTCCATGTGTTTTAAGTGTAGAAAATGTGCCCACGTTTCAGTGTTCACCCCTGCACACAAGCACTATACCCCCTGTGTCTCTCACGGAGCCCACTCTCATAAAGCTGACAAAAGCCGCTCAAGTGTTAGATGTAGGATATGTGCCCACAACCCCGTGCCCACACCTACTCACTGCCCACTCTGTTACATGGCCACTCCCTGCCGGTCACATCACGGATGTAAGTCCCGTGCCCGCTCACGAGCGCTCACACTTACTGACAAGCACTTTACTCCCGGTGCTGCTCTCGCGCCCCGTTCCTCGCACAATATGCTCCCCGTCCAAAGCCACCGGGACATTGTGTATAAAACGGCCAGCCATCGATGTCTGCGAGCCGCCGTATTTGAGCACCAAGAGCGTGCGCACTCCGCCCGCACCTCCGAATCAGGTTCTCGAGCCCGCAGAATGCGGCGATCGGAACCCGGAGGCCATTCTGCCCCTAGCCATACATGCAAAAGCATGGGAAGCTATTCCAGGCGTGTCAGAATGGGTGTTGAGCACAGTAAAGCAGGGCTATTCGTTGCAGTTCGCTCGCCATCCCCCGGGCTTTCGAGCGCGAACCGAGACGAGAGTAATTGGGGAAGTAGCACACCTACTTCGTGCAGAAATAGCGAAACTTCTGTGCAAAGGGGCCATAGAACCGGTACCTCCTTCTCTGAGTGAGTCAGGCTTTTACAGCCGTTATTTCCTTGTGCCCAAGAAGGATGGAGCCCTCAGACCTATCTTAGATCTGAGATATTTGAACAAATCTCTTATGAGAAGACCGTTCAAAATGCTCACAACCAGACAGATCCTCGCACAAATTCACCCAGGCAACTGGTTTATTTCCCTCAATCTGAAAGACGCTTACTTTCAGATTCAGATAGTACCTCGTCATAGGCCATTCTTGAGATTTGTCTTCGACGGTCAGGTATATCAATACACCGTCCTGCCGTTCGGCCTGTCTTTAGCACCCCGTACATTCACGAAGTGCATGGACACGGCTCTTGCCCCCTGAGGACTCAGGGCATGCGGATTTTGAACTATTTGGACGATTGACTGATTCTAGCACAGTCAGATGAAGAACTTATTTCTCACAGAACAGTGCTTCTTGGCCATCTGGAAAGCCTGGGTCTCATGGTCAACTGAACCAAGAGCTCATTGCTGCCCAGTCAGTCAGCCTCTTTTCTGGGTATAGAACTGGACTCTGTGGCAATGACGGCCCGGCTGTCGACACAGCGCGCTCGCAGTGTTCAATGCCTGGCCACGTCTTTCCAGCCGGGCAGCGTCGCACCTCTAAAAACATTTCAGAGGATGCTGGGTTGTATGGCATCAGCTGCAGCAGTGCTTCAGCTGGGTCTACTGCGTATGCGCCCACTGAAACGCTGGTTGAACGCTCGAGTGCCTCACCGAGCCTAGGCGTCCGGCTGCATACGAATCAGAGTGACTCAGAGCTGTGTTTCAGCACTGAGACCCTGGTTAGCGGCCGACTGGTACCAGCGGGGAGTGACAATGGGAGCTGTCTCGCACCGAAAAGTTATCTCGACAGACGCCTCCAACTTGGGTTGGGGCGCTCTTTTCGAGGGCAAACCGGTTTTTGGTGGTCAGACCAGGAGAAATGCCTTCATATAAACTGTCTGGAGATGATAGCGGTTGAGAACGAGCTGAAGCGTTTCCTCCCACACATACGGGGACACCACGTTCTAGTCTGCTCGGACAACATGTGAATCACCAGGGCAGTGTCAGATCCAGGAACCTTTGCAAACTGACAGAACGCCTTTTCGTGTGGGCTCATCACTCGTTGCGCTCGCTGAGAGCCACGCATGTACCGGGCCACAAGAATGTCGGCCCAGACAGACTGTCCAGGGACAACATTCCCCTGGGAGAATGGTCCCTGCACCCTCAGACAGTCCAGTCACTATGGCGCCTCTTCGGCAAAGCGGAAGTCGACCTTTTTGTGTCAAAAGACAACGCTCATTGCCCGAGATTTCTCTCGAAGAGCGAGGACGCGCTGGCCCAAACCTGGCTCCCAGAGCTAGTGAGGCTGTCGCACGTAGCCCCATGGCCGATCCCGGTGAGGAAAGATCTCCTCTCTCAAGCAGGTGGATCAATTTGGCATCCCCATCCAGAGCACTGGTCTCTGCAAGCGTGGACAGGGATGGGCAGTATTTCAGATACATGTATTTAAAATACGTATTTGAAATACAAAATACTATTTTGTATTTTGTATTTTAAAGCCTTTGGAAAATTTCAAATGTAATTTGTATTTAAATACATTTAAGGTGAGTATTTTTGTATTTGCAAAATACATAAAATACTTTTTGCCAGTCAACCTCTTTATCAGGGTATTGATTTTGTGCATCAACTAGTTCAGACCTTGGGCCCTATCTTGCACCCAGCGCAATTGACTTTGTACACCGACGCATGTATCATTCCTATTTTGCACCCGCGCACAGCGGACTTTTCCCTCCACAGACGCACATCGGTTAACTAAGAAATACACTTGCGCTCCCCGGGCTCGGTTCAGCACAAAGAGGAGGCGTGTTCCGGCACAAACGTTCCCTGGTGCTATTTTGCAGGTTTAAAAAACAATTCCGCCACTAAGTGGCGCGTTGCGCATGTTATTCATATGCTATTTTAAGGGCACATGCTTGGCCATAATCAATGTAGCGTAGCGTGTGCACAACGCGCATGCACTTTGATTCTCTCATCTACACAAAAGCAGCAGTTTTCATTTTTGCAAATCATACATTATTACGATAGATAGATAGATGGATAGATAGATAGATGGATAGATAGATAGATAGTTTATTATAAAAGCATACATCTAGCTTACACATTTACCCAAATTATCATACGCCTGTTTAACCGAAGTTAATTTGGGTGTGTTTCTCCATCCCCAATGTCACTTCTCTGTGTTTTACGGCCCTGACGAGAACATCGGTCTCCTCGGCTGTGAACCGCTCCTGGCAAATCCGCCGTTATAATAGGAATCCGCTATAGAATAAGCGCGCCTGCTCTTAAAGGGAAAGTGAGATGACGCTCTGATTGGTTTATTTCACGTTACGCCCAAACCACACCTATGAATAATGAAGCTACTTCAGACCAACCCATTTTAGATTTGCGTCAGGCGCAAGAGTAATTTATCCCGCCGGTATAATAGCAACAGCGTCCAAGACCCGCCCACAAAATTACTTGCGTTTCGCGCTTGATACTTGCGTTTCAGACCGTTAAAATAGGGCCCATTCACTAGCTCAGTATTGGATCAACGATTTTTTTTTTTTGGAATAAGGTGAGAATGTCATGATCTATTCTACTTGTTGATTAAAGTTAAAATAGTGCATTATTCACTTTAGTTAACATGAAAGAATAAAAGTGCACAGACAAGTGGGAAAATAGTAGCCTTGGAAAACCCAGACAAACTTCCGGCAAATTTAGATTTGCTCTGCAAGTAGACTGGCAAAGAGCCCATTCAAGCCGATTTCTAATCCGTCCAAATCGAGGCACCAATCAGAAACGTTGAGGCGGGCTTTACACGATGACGATCGCTCTGATTGGTTTTAGGTCTATCCAATTGCGCCCAGAGGCATTTGAGCGACGTCCTTTGGAAATTAGTTATTAATGAAGCTTTGCCAGACCATAACTCAGTTACTACTGAGAATGGTCTGGTTTTAACCAGGCTAGGAAAATAGCGTTAGCCAATCAGTCTTGACCGGTTGTTGATTTTTATCAACTAGCTTGTCAAATGTGTTTAAAGCATTACTGCATGTTAGGGCTGGGTGATATGACACTATCATAGTGATGATATAAAGTGTTAATTGATGGAACTTTTTCTAAATCGTTGACATAGATGGGCCTAATTGCACTGTTAGACTTTTCTGTAATTTCTACAGTTATTTACTTTAAATCCCCCAGTATTATACTGCTATTTCTCTTTACAGTAAATAACTGTGATTCCCATTGCATCATGGGAATTTTCTGTGACGTCTAACACCACATACAGAGACTTACTGTATTTTTAAAATTTGCTGTATACTACTGTATTTGACGTAACTGCCTCTCTGGCTGGCACCATTCCACCGTGCTTTTTATTTCCTAATTTTTGCTTTACACCTCGTGTCTACAACGCTATAATAATAGGCAGAGGCTGTCTATATTGGACACATTGAAGCGACCGGACCTTTAAATGCAAACCTGTTTGTCCCTTGTCAGAAATAGCGCGAGCGCTTGGAATCGTATCGGACTCGTATTAAATATAATGGCCGCGGCGCATCACTACACTGTCTGAGGGATTTGTCGTGTCGTGTCAGAGCATCCAGTGTAGGTAATGGGGTCTGTCTTTTGTTGGTTCGCGACGTTCGTGTCTGGCCCGGGGAAGAGACGGAATTCACTTCACCGAGAGAGAGATCAGCAAGCAAGGTAAAAAAAAAAAAAAAAAACCTTCTGTGTGTGTTGACAGGATTGTGCCCAGTTTAATGTTATAACGTTAGCGTTAGCCTAACGTTACTCGTCGTCAACATGGCGGTAACGAACTTTACCATGGTAAACTGAGCTAACGTTTCATTTTACACACTTTGTTAGATTGAATTGTCGAGTTAAAATATGCCAACGAGTACGCGTTTACATAAACAATAAATGTGAATAAACTAATGTGAAATTCTGTTTATAGCCTAATGTTGGCCTACTGATGAGAACCTTTATAGTTTTAGCATTATTTTTCAAACTATACCATATTATAGTTTTTTTTTAATGGAATTTAATATTTACTTCCATTTTTGTGTTTAAAGGCAACTGCAACAAAGCGCCAATTCGCGCCAGTGACTTCTAGCAAGATTCCAGAGGTAGGCAGCCCATTTGTGATATATTTTGAGATAAGTTTGCTGAAATGATTAGCATACGCTATGTGAAAATTGCTTTTGAGCCACTGGTGCAGACTAGGTAGCTTACAATATCTTATAAAATCTCTATAAACTTTATATCAAATAAGTGACCTTTGCATTATGTCTAACTTTATTACACAGCAAATGAACCAATCAGAAGATGGATCATTGTCTTTGTTCAGTCTCACCAGATTAAATGTATCCAGGTAAGCACTGCAGTAAAACTCTCACTAATTCATTCATACCAAATCTAGCATTCTAAACAACTTAAGTTTATATTTTTGCATTATTTTGATATTTTATTAGCCAGAAGACTCTACCATTGCAGTCCCACCTGACTAGGAAGGTCCTAATATCAGCGCACAGGTGGGTTAACTACTGTAGGAAGGAGAAAGATCATCACACAGTGATTTCTTGCATGTATCTTACTGTGTATTTGTCTCAAACAGGTACTCCTTCACTGCAGACAAGCTGAAATGGGCTAAACTCATCGATTTCAGTCGTTCTTTCTATGGATCTCAGCATTTTTGGACAGAATTTAGGATTTGTAAGTATTAAAATTTAATCTGGCATAATTTAATTTAGTTTTTTTGTATGCTATTTATTGACAAAAGCTGTTTACAAATATATATTCTTAAGTTTTTGTGAAAATAAAAATAATGTGACACTAATATTCTCTCTCTCTCTCTCTCTCTCTCTCTCTCTCTCTCATATAGTTTTGGAACCGGGATCTCCTCTGAAGGACTGAGTACATTTGTGTTTGTGGACACGCATGCAGACCAGGGAACATTCTGATGTAGTCAATCAAGTTCTGAACAGGAACCAATCTTTGGAGAAGTTCATTTATTCACAAAGGTGGACAAAAACATTGTGTTGGCTTTTTAAAGATTATTTTGATGATAATTTTTACTCCTATGCTGTAGAAAAGATGGAGTAGACAGTCAGACATTGATAATAATAAGAAATGTTTCTTGAGCATCAAAGAGACTTATTTCAAAAACATTGACACTTAAATACTTCTTTTGGCCACCAGTGTACATGAATCCAACACATTTTTGGAAATAAGTGAAATTATTTTTAAGGTGGGGTTATGTGTCTTGTATTGTGAAAAGAACTGTGTTTTGTCCTGTTTTGGACATTTCCTTTTTGAATGCTTAAAAATGTATTTATATTCTGCAGTTTTATGAATGTAATGGTTGATATTTCATTTACATTTTACATTTACATTTATTCATTTAGCTGACGCTTTTATCCAAAGCGACTTACAATTGCTATATATGTCAGAGGTCGCACGCCTCTGGAGCAACTAGGGGTTAAGTGTCTTGCTCAGGGGCACATTGGTGTCTCACAGTGGATTCGAACCCGGGTCTCTCACACCAAAGGCAGGTGTCTTATCCATTGCGCCACACCACCACCATATTTCATTATAATACTTGTATAAGCTAAACAACCAATGACTCTACATTCATTTAGTCAAATGCTAATGTTTTTTTTATGGTTTTATGTATGTTTTCAAAAATGTTTGCAGTGAAGGACAGCACATAATGTGTTAATTTAACACGTTTACACATCTTTGTGCTAACCTCTCTGACATATTTACTTTGTTAAAATCATTAACACAATGAATGAGTTAAAATTAACACAAAAAATGTTGTCTCTAAACTCACCCATTAATGTGTAAAAATTTCACACATCATTTCCAGCATTGGCATGTTTATTTTGTGATATATACGAAATGTTTTAAATAAAAAAATGGTATTTTGTGATAACTTTGTCTAATTGGTTTGTATGAAAGTAGTACTTATGTAGGATAAAAATAAAATTAATCATATATCAAAATTATCAAATCTAATTTATATTTAGTACAAATAAAAATAATTACAGTAGTGTACTGATTAGCTTCATTTTTACAGTAATGCACTGTACTGATTAGCTTCGTTTTTACAGTAATGCACTGTATTTACACAAAACTGAAATACGGTTTGGTACTGTAACTCTTAATTACAGTAACTTACTGGCAACAGTGTTGCCAGTAAGTTACTGTAAAAAACCCTTGAAAAGTCTAACAGTGTGTGGGGTAAGCAAATTTATCCGTGCAGCTTTTAGTGGGCAGGAATTATTGGAACGTTGGAGTGGAAAAACAAACACTGATGAATGATACTCCACAAAAATCTTCAGCTTTTAGTTTTATTGTACATGAAAAATAATAATAAAAAAGGGGGAAATAGTGTCAAATGAATCTAAATTAATTCTAAATGAAATCTCTATTTAGATACACTTTCTAATTTGAATAAACTTATAGAAACAAATAAACTTTACATAAAATAAACATAAAATTACTTAAAAAGCATTGGACTACCTGCAAAAAAAAAAAAAAAGAGTTTGAAATTCAGTTTATGCTGTGGAATCAAAACTGATATTGAGAATTGTGAAAACATGATATTGTTACTGTTAAGTAAAATTAAGATTTTGGTCATATCGCCCATCTATATTCTTTGCTAGATATTAGAAAATGTTCCCACAGTTTTACATACAGTATGAATTTTTTAATAGTGTTCCACAAGTAATAGACTACATTGTAACCAGAAATAAGTATATAAATGGCTGCTATTTTGCATAAGTTTATTTGTAATTGCCAGAAAGAAGTCAGTAGGCCTATGTAGTTTCTTCATTCACTGTGACCTATACTTGCACTGGATGGCCAATTCCACTTGTATTTTGTGTATTTTCAAAATACAAAATACTGTATTTGTATTTAAATACATTTTTTCACACAGTATTTTGTATTTGTATTTAAATACATTTTTCCACACAGTATTTTGTATTTGTATTTTAAATACATTTCCATGTATTTATGCCCATCTCTGAGCGTGGATAATCAACGGATACCTGTTGTTTTGCCAGAAGGGTCGTGAACATGATCACACAGTCTAGAGCTCCTTCTACGAGAAGACTCTACGCGTCTAAATGGTCAGTGTTCTCCAAATGGTGCGCTACAAGGAGCTTGGACCCACACACGTGTGGGGTTTCGTGGGTGCTTTCCTTCTTTCAAGAGCTGTTGGACAAGGGCAGGTCCCCTTCCACGCTCAAAGTGTACATTGCGGCTATTGCAGCGTTCGCGGAGTCGACGCGCAGCCGTGCGATAGGAAGGAACGAGCTCATCATCCGCTTCCTTAGAGGAGCCAGGAGGATGAATCCCCCGCGGCCCCCTCCGGTTCCTATTTGGGATCTTTCTATGGTCCTGGAGGCCCTGAAAGCGTTTCCCTTTGAACCGTTAGAATCCGTGGATCTAAAATACCTCTTGCTCAAGACCGTTTTTCTGATAGCTCTGTCATCAGTAAAACGTGTGGGGGATCTAAACGCGCTGTCTGTTAGCCCCACATGTCTCGAGTTCGGACCAAATGACTCTAAAGTCATCCTCAAACCGAGACATGGTTACATCCCCAAGGCGATTGGCACTCCCTTCAGAGCACAGATCATCTCCCTATCGGCTCTGCCAGCATCCGATAGCGAGGACAGTGATAACCTCCTATGCCCCATCAGGGCGCTGAGAGTTTACATCACGCGCTCCGCCACCTTCAGGCATTCTGAGCAGCTCTTTGTTTCATTTGGTGGGCGCACCAAGGGTCTTGCCGCCTCGAAACATAGCCTGTCCAGATGGATAGTGGACGCTATCGTCCTGCTTATGCGATGCTGCTTATGCGTCCAAACACCTGCAGTGCCCTATGGGCATCAGGGCCCATTCCACTAGAAGCATGGCTTTGTCGTGGGCTTGGTCCAGCGGGGTTTCTATTCACGACATTTGTATGGCGGCAGGCTGGGCCTCCCCCTCTACATTTGTGAGGTTTTATAACCTGGAAGTTCCCGCCTTGCAGGCTAAACTTTTGTCAGTCTAAGTGATGTGTATGTTCTGCCCAGTTGTTCATGTGCAGACTACTCTCATGTCACTACTAGCTCTTCTGGTTGAGCTGCACAAATGGGTGAGACTCTATATACATAGACCGCCGGAGCCGCTCTGTATTTCCCCATGAGGTGTTTGTGTACTTGTGCTGGCCCGCGTTGCTGGCCGCCTATTCTCCACACAGCTGCACAAAGGGGTGATGCTCTCTATACATAGACCGGCGGAGCCGTTCTATTTTTTCCCTGTGATGTGCTTATGTACTTGTGCTGGCCCGAGTTGCTGGCCGCCTTTTCTCCACACGTTTATACATAGACCATGTAACGAATGCAAGAATCATGATTCTGTTTTCCCTGCACACAAAACTCCAGAAGCCTTGTCATTATAAATTTTGGCAAAACTTTTAACGTTTAACCTGAAAATGTAACTCATGGCCTTGGTGCCGTCAGGTCTGCGTCTCTGACACTTATGGCATCTCAGAGATACTCCAGAAACCTGAAACCAACATTCTTCTTCCCTGTGGGGAGCTTCAAAAGGACCCACAGAGAGATAACGAAACTTTCTATGTGATATACACACACACACACACACACACACAAACATCCTTTGTGTGTTATTCAGGATAGAAATATAATTGTAATGTATGTAACGCAGATTTGTATTTGGCCTTCCTGTATGCATGTTTTATTAATTTGTTTGATCATATAATTATGATTTTCTAGTGTTTAGCTCTGAAATGTATTTTTGAAGAATGTTTCTCCCAGTGGAATTGCATCCCGTAACCCGATCTTACGGCAGGTCATAAAGTTTGACCACCAATGTTTCAGCGGCTCATCAAGCTCCTCTGCTAGAGAGATAACGGGGAGGCAACATTCCAACGCACACACATACACAAACTTTGAAGATTAAACTTAGAATATACAGTAAGCATGTCATATTTCATATACTCCTGTGTGTTTCCCAATTTATATTCACTCCGTATTTGAAGGAACGAACCTTAAAATGCTTGTAATATGCATCTTATGTAATTTTGCATTCCTATGTATTGTATTCCTATCTTCATATGATGTGTGTGATATCGTTGAAATTCTCTCAATCTAACGGAGTTGAATTACGATAACCAACTGCAGTAATTTGTATCATTGCGACACATTTCATATGTCGTGAGCAAATCTTCTTAATTTCATCTCCTCATGACACATTCAAGTGGGCGTGTCTAAACAGGACAAAGGAAAAATCTTCCCGCCCGAGATGCTCTAAGATGATTGGATCACGTACGCGAAACAGGCGTGAGCCATCCTCTCCATAAGAGACTGACACAGAACTTTCTCTAGAGCAATTTTACGAACCCTCTTCATCAGCGAGACCATCCATGGCTCCCTTTTAGGGAGCTTTTCTCCGTTTATATTTTCCTTTCCTTGCAGTCTTTTAGTTTTGTTTCGTCTTCGGACTTCAGCCGACAACTTCAACTCAAAGGAAAAGACTCTTTTGAAATTCCCGCGACCGTGCTCCTCGTCCGGGAGGACACATGCACGAGCACTCGTCATGTAAAGAGGCTCTGGTTCCAGAACTCCTCAATAGGGAGTGTTCTCCGTTTTCTTTTCCTTTCTTTACTGAGTATTATTTTCATATTCGCCTCTTCCTACACGAAGGAAATGAACTCTGAATTGTTTCGCTGGTAACTTCACGTACGGTGAACTTTTAAACCTTCGCGCGAGTCTGCTTGCACCGGAAGACACTAAAGACTGCACAGATCCAAAAGGACGACCCACGCATGCTCGTCTTTCACAAATACAAAGAGAACCATACACAAGTATTGATTGGATTTGATTGATGTGATTTCTTGTTGTCTCTCTCAAGGTTACATTGCCTGTGATTTTGCCATGCTGAGATCATCTCGGTGATCTCTCTCATCCTGACCTTTAGTTTCACTTTCTCCCTTTCATTCTCTCTCTCTCTCTCATTTTCGTTATTCGTTTAGTCTTGTATTTTGTTTACGTGTCCTGTACATACATATTTACTGGTGTAAATTGTAGTATTTTGTATTCCTTAGTTCGATGCTATTAGTCCAATTATTAAAATTCCATATATCCTTGATTGCATCTTGTCTTAAATGCTCATTTTACGAAGTCAATGATTTGTTGATCCAAGCTACATGCTTTATCTTGTTACGATTTAAGTAACCTAATTTTATAAACACAGCGAGTTGGTTTTTTTTTTCAAAGCCAGAAAAAATACTCTTTCTTGCGTTTGTAAGAAGGATCATTTTACTTGAGATTTGATAAGTTAATCTTACGTTAATGTTTGCTGGACAAACAGATTGTTTGATAACTAAATTAATTCCATTGAAAGTTATCCCATAACTTAGATTTGAAATAAGATTATTGATATATGAATGAGGAATTATAATTCGTTGTGATTGGTTATTCATATATGCATATCGATCTAGTTTCAGTTTCAATAAATTAATGTAACTGTAATATGCTAAATATTAATCATATTCATGATTAATTATTAAAATTCCCTATAGATCATTTGAGCTAATGTTAAATGTACTACTAATGCCAGTGCGGTTACAACCGGCAGAGCCGCTCTGTATTCCTATGAAGTGCTTATGACATTTGCTGGCCGCCTGTTCCCGCATGTTGTGTTCCACGGGCTTCCCTGGGACTCATGCAGTGATGCTCGGCGCGCACGGCGTTGACAAGGGTGTTCCCGTAGCATAAGCAACTTACACAATACGAGAGAACCTCTCATAAGTTCTCGGTTACCTAACGTAACCTCGGTTCTCTCTAGAAGAGGGAACGAGTATTGCGTAACCTGCCGTGTTCGCGCCACGAGCTTATTAGCGTCAGTCAATGAAAAGCAGAGTTCAGCATGTTGTGCCCTTCTTTATATACGCTAAGCCACACCCATTCTGGTGGGCTGTGACGGGTAGAGGGCGCATAGCGCCCTCATTGGTCGTGACGTCACGCAGGGCTCACCGATAGGCTGCTGCAGTTGCCGCAGGACAGCCAATGAGCACGCTTATACAGCCTGCTATGGTCTGCTGGCTGCCGCACTGCGTTGACAATAAATACAAAATTAAGGATCATTTTTTGGCTTCAGATCTCTAAACAAAAAAGACTTTACCCATAGCGTAAGCAACTTACGCAATACTCGTTCCCTCTTCTAGAGAGAACCGAGGTTACATTAGGTAACCGGGTACGTTTTATGCAGTGTTTAATAAAAATATCAATTTTTCTGCTCACCGTGTTTCTGTTGTTGTTAAAATAACCGAGTCATTTGCAGCTCTTACAGTTTTTCTGAATTGGCTTCCTAACCGTGTCAGTACGAAACAAGTCCTCATAATCACTCATCTCGGGACCCTGTTGTTGTACAGCATGTTCTTCTGGGATAAGTTGTATGAGATTTAAGGTCCTTTCACACTGAATCCGAAATTTTCGCATGCGTTTTTTCGTATCGTCATTCTGTGGCTCTTTCAACTGTCAAAACACCATTCAAATGCTTGTTACGGATACGAAAAACGCAGGAAATCGAACCCGATCCGATTTTTTTTTTTTTTTGATGGATGAAAGTTTCGGAGGCAGTGTGCAAGTGTGATTGACATAACGTGAGGTTGTATTTATTTTTTAACGTGCGAAAATATCGGACGCGAATTTCGCGCTCATTGTGCAAGGGCCTTAAACCTCATGCTGTCTGTCTGGTTCTTAACATTTATATCCACTATGTGGAATTGCAGTTTCCCCCTGAAAGAACTAGGGTGGCAGTGCCCAGTGTCTGAATTGTTTGACCACCATAGGCTATCAGATTTACTCTGTTTGACTGATCAATTTGAGCGTTTGGGGTCAACGGCAATGTGGATACAGACATAACATTGCTTTTAGCTCCAGTGTCTATTTTCAGCTTGTCCTGCTTGTTACAGGTTGTTTTGAGAGTGGTGAATATTTCTCATTTGTTTACAAGCAGGTCCACGCTTTCACAATGAAAATATTATTGGTGGGCTTCACTTTCCACTTCATTTACTCTGTGTAGGTTTTTTTCACCAGTTCCACTAGATGGCGCCATCCACCCAGCTGAATATTGAGGCTTGGATCAACAACACTTGGCAAAGTGATTCCATTTGTTGCATGAGTTGCAGCGTTTATTAAAAGCTGGGCATTTGTTGCGCTCATAATCATGCTCACCTCCACAATTGTTACATCAGGTTTTTGCACTGTGATATTGAATGCATGTCTGTCCATTATTATGTTTCGTTCTGGCAAGCGCTATCTCATCAAATGTTTTAATTAATACATCAGGATCCTTTTTGTCCTCACCCTCTTGAAAGTGAAATGATTCATATTTGTCTAGTGCACCCGAACCGGCTAAATTGAGGAGAGTGCAAGCTTGCACTTTTTTTATTTGTCTGACAGTCCTGCTTTGCTATACACGTCCCATTCATTCCCTCTTGAATTTCAGCCAGTTGTTAGCGATGTCTTCATCAAAAACGAGCGGTTCTATGCGCCGTAGATTTTGACTCATGATTTGTCAGCTATCGAGCTTCTGACACCATGTAGAAGTGCACAAAACAGAGGAGTCGTTTGAAAACTTTGTGATGAACTGGTTTAATGTGTGACCTCTAGAGCAGGGGTTTTCAAACTTTTTGTGTGTGTGGACCACTATTTGTAATCAAGAATTTTCGCGGACCACCTCATAATACACATAATAAAATATGTCTACACAGAGTCCTACCTGAATTAATCTGCACCTCTAAATAGGCTTGCTAGCTCTAAAACTATCATTGGTCATCACATCAGTACAACAGGCTTGTTAAAAGAAAGTTTACTGCACAAAACGGCTGCCACATATTTAATTTATTTATTTACTCAGGCAAAGGTTCAAATAATCAGGTTCATTTGAACAACAGGCTTATTTCTATAGCAATGGAGTATGAAATCTATACAGTAATAAGAACACTGGAATATAGTCAACATTTCAAAACCTTTGGCGATTTTAGGGGATTATTAATCTTCAGAGTTTTACAAGTCCTCAAAAAGTAGGCTTGCTTGAGTTTGTCCACTTAACAGCACATCTGCAAAACATTTCAGAAACGCGAGATCAAGAAACTAACTGGAATTAAAATAATAACAGGCCTTATTCATTCCATTTATAAACATTTCGTTTCATATAAACTGCCTATGCCTAACTGTGCGTTCACCGGACGCGAATAGCGCGTCAAATTCAAAAAGGGATCATATGTCAAATTCGCGCCTGCCGCGTCTAGTGATACGCTTGACCACTTTGTATCAATTCGCGCGTGAAGAGCGAAATTGACGCGCGTAAAAACAAAAGTTTGAAGCGAAATTTCGTCCGGTGTGAACGCACCATTAAAGGCTATGCGTGTGATGTGATAATGAGAACATATTTGCCTCTGCCCTTTTCTCTTCAGAGAACCTGTTGCTATCCACCGAACCAATGTTGTGGTTCTAACGGCACTGAACTTGAATGTCACGGCCGAACACCACTTGGCTATTTTAGTAATCACACAATAACTTGACAATTTAATTAAAATGTTATATCAATATAGGCCTACATATTCTTTTTACTTTTTTTTATGGGAATTTCCTGGTAAAATGAAGGTAAAAAAAATATATTATTTTATATTTTATTTTGCCTTTCCACGGACCACCTGCAGTACTCTCACGGACCACTAGTGGTCCGCGGACCACAGTTTGGGAATGGCTGCTCTAGAGAATCTGAACACCCGCCAGTACAGAAATCAGTTCAGTGTTTATTTAATGTGGTTCAGTAATTGTAGTTCATCAATTATGAAATTAGTTCAATATGGCTATAAAGCAGCTCTGGAGAAAACAGTAATGTCATCATCCAGCTCAGTTCAGCTCTCAAACAATAGTGTCTGTGCATTCAAGTCAATAATGTTTATGCATCTGCTATTAAGTTTAATACTTACTTTTTTTTCTGACATAATTTTTATTATTCTGGTATGAATGCATGTCTATTAGTTTATAAACTGTGTAACCTATCTAAAATTATCTTGCAGGCTATCAAGACACGGTTTAGCACCATCCTTGACAGTGATGAAGCTTTGTTGCATTATCATTCAAGCTGCGCTGGCTGAGGGATGAAACAAGAAAAGTACCCTCATGTAATATGGGAATCGCACGAGCTAAAGCAAGAAAAGGGGAAGAAGGGGAACAGATGCTTAGAGCCGTACCTTTCTTTAACAATGAAGTAGAAACTCCGCTCCCAAACAAACAAGTCATTAATCGCCACTCGTAATGTAGCGAGGGCAGGGAGGGACATGCGATTCAAATTGCTGTTTGGTATCTATTATACTCCTGTCTTGATATATATAGACAGTATATAAACTGGACACAGCGACCCCATTGGATTCAACGGAGAAAAGTGAAGTCAATTAGAAGCACTTCTTCCTGATGGCTGAGCGTACTGTGCAGACTCAAACTGAGCTTGACGACGTAGATGTGACATGAGCAACCCGTCTGTCTTCTAGTAGCTGTGCCAAGAGAAATCTGAATCATTCCCTTCCGAATCTTGCAGAGACAGAGAGCGTGAGTAGGAGGTGTCCATGAGCTAGGAGCAGGAGAAACTTTTGCTAGGTATTCTGATTAATTATTTTGTCATTTTGGTCTGCTAATCAATGGCGGCGCCTGGGGAAAAATTCAATATTTTATGAAACAGTAAAATCAAACAATAAATAGACAGAGACAATTTCACACAGAGCTCTTGCTGAAGGCACAGAAGCTGACATTGTTTGGTCCAGGTGTGCTTTATAGCTTCCTGGTCATGATGTCTCCTGCCTATGACGTTCTGTCACTCCATTGGACTGTGATAGCACACGTGCTTCAATCCAGCAGAGGTGTTCCCACAGCATCATTCTCCACGCAGAGCTTGTTCCCTTGAAAGGGAATGTTGCTTTTTTTATGAAACTAAACCGACATTCAAGTGTTGATAAAAAAAAAAGAAAGCATGAAGCTGTAGTATAGGCAGTGAATTGTTCTGACCAGGATACCCCCATACAGTTCGTGTAGTTGGTATCACCCTCTGGTGTATGAAGACTAGTAAAATAAGCTCAACGATAACTCCTTTGTGTATGTGTCTTAATGCTAATTAAGTCCGGTGACATGCCCCCAAGGAAGAAAATTTTGAAAAATAACCCCTGAAATGATGACTTCTGGTGAATATTGTGGAAACTAATTGATACATTTAGATAAATATATTTCATACATTATAGCATATTGTAATGCAACTTATTAGGCCTAGATATTTATAGAAGAGCAAAGTAGGCCTAATCAATATTCAAGACTGAACCACATAGATGTGAAATATAAAGGCTATCATGATCATTTTGCCAACAATGAACCATGGATTTGTTTAGTTTATAATATGTTTTATTTTTAACTTAAACAAATACAACATATAACATTCAAAACTTATTGGCTTAGACTGCATTTGAAGAAAAATAAATAACAGTTTTCTGTAGCCTTGTGCAAACTTATTCAATAGAATTAGACTTCTAGAATGTTCTTTCCAGTGCAAAAAAATATATTTTTAATTTAATTAGACAACATTTTAAGGAAGTGTAGTGCAAATATCTTTATATAATTATACTTCCATTATAGTTAACTTTCTTTCCAGTGCAAAACAATAATACATAAAAAAACAGCTAATAAAGAAAATATAAAATATTGCACTCAAATACTGCATTCAAGCAATACAACACCTGTATATGTATATTTTTGTGCTCTTTTCCTTTTCGCCGGCTGCTTGGAGGTAGTCATTTTTACATTTCCCGCTGTTGTCACTTGTCGTCATCGTTGCTACGATACGTGACTCACAATGACTAAAACGACCAATTAAAAGGGCATTCTCTGATGATGTTCCAAGATGTTAAAAACGCTACGCTGATCATAGACAAACGGAGAGAAATTTACATCTATCGCACCGTCGGGTTTTTTTTCTTATAGCCTACAAATATCTTCGTTCATAGTCTGACATATATTAGAAGCTATGTGTCTGTCATGGATTTGCACTGAATTGATTCTCAAAAATACGGAACAAAGTGCGTTCCGTATCAGTTCAATACGGAACAAGACTTTTATGTGTCAAATACGGGACGATTCTGTATTATACGGAACAGTTGGCAACCCTAATTGCATAGGAGAAGAGGCACTAGACATTTATAATTCGCTCAAGATCGAATACGAGGATCCACAACGTAAAAAATTATCAGAAGTCCTCGCAGCACTGCGAAAATACTGTGCTCCGCGAAAGAATACCGTCTTTGAACAACATCAGTTCTGGGCCCACACATTCTCTGAGCAAGCAGGCATAGATAAATTCCTCACGGAGCTAAGAAACAAAGCACGCACATGCGAATTCGGAGAAACTGAAGTTCTCATGATACGAGACAAAATAGTATTCAGCATACAGACTCTGGCCTTCGTGAACGATTGCTGTTTATATCTGAGTTGACCCTTTCAAAAGCCATTGCTATGTGCAGAGCTAAAGAAGTCACGAGGGCACAAGTTACAGCTATGGCAGCATCATCAGAAACACAATTTGTGCATGCCATCACTAAAAAAAAGCAGCAGCCTTAATGGAGATCAAACAAACCAGCCGTGCACAAACAAATGACAGCGCCAACTAGAGGACATTCAAAAAATTGTGGCAAATGCGGACGCATTCACATGCCAAGGCAGTGCCCTGCCTACAATGAAGTGTGTAAAAAATGTGGCAAAAAGAACCACTTTGCACTTGTGTGCAAATCAAAAGCCAAAATGGACGTGCTCGACATAGATACCGAGATATCTGGGATAGACACACTGTTTGTCGGTACTGTAGTTCAAACACGTCAGAGACAGGCTGGCACACAAATCTGAGTATGGCAGGCACAGTTGTCAACTTCAAGCTCGACACGGGCGCTGAAACAAACGTCATTCCAATGAAAATCATTGATCAGCTTCAGGTTCCTGTGAACATCCAAAAGACAAACACAGTGCTTGTGTCGTATGGAGGCACCCGCATCAAACCAGAAGGTGTTGTTAAACTCCATGTGCAGTCTAAAAATAAAACAACTGACATGATGTTCTTTGTAACTACAGCGTCAGATATAGCCCTACTGGGGAGACAGGCATCTGTGCAGTTGGACCTCATAAGAAGAGTAGACGCTCTCACACCATCATCACCCGCCACAAAAAGCGGCCGCTATGCATCAGTGTTTCAAGGTTTGGGCCAGTTTCCAGGATTGCACCATATTCACACTGACCCTTCCGTTCCTCCGGTAATACACGGCTGCAGGAAGATACCGTATGCAGTCCATGACCGACTCAGAGAGACACTGGATGAATTGGAGAAAAGGGGTGTCATAAGCAAAGTCAAGTCAAGTCAAGTTTATTTATATAGCGCTTTTCACAATACAGATTGTATCAAAGCAGCTTCACAGTATTAAATTAAAATAATACATCAATGTTTGTTTCTAGTGGAAAACGTCTCGGTTACATATGGTAACCCTCGTTCCCTGAGGGAGGGAACGGAGACGTACGTCGTGGTGAACGACGAATAGGAATCTCGCTAGAGAGGCCAATCTACTTCGAGTGAAACTAAACAAGCCAATACACATTGGCGTGCAATCATTTGCATCAGCTGTGCAGCCTCGCAGCGCGGGTATTTAACGAGCAGCTGGTGAGATTGCACTTCAGTTTTTTGCTGAGGAGCCAAGCCTGAAAAAGCTGGTCGCCCCGGCGGGTAGCGGCAGATGTGGCAACGGGACGTACGTCTCCGTTCCCTCCCTCAGGGAACGAGGGTTACCATATGTAACCGAGACGTTCCCTATCGTCCGGTCACTACGACGTACGTCGTGGTGAACGACGAATAGGAATCCCTACCAAAGTGCCACAGCTGCTGCACCCCATCCAGCGCCCTGAGTAAGCCTCTACACCTTCTTGCCTGGAAGGACGATAGGAAGGGGCTTACACCGAGAGTATCCTTCACTGTTGTTCCGTGATAACCCATACAGTGAGATTATTGGATAACACTGGGAAGCGTGCCCGAATTGAGGGAAGGGAACGCTGCGGAAACCACATTCTTAAGAAGAGTTATGTGGGAATACACATATGGACTAACCCAAGGGTTGTACTGCATATGAATAAAGGGTGACTTAGCCCAAGGGAAAGACACAGGCTTCCGTTTAAGAGCAGCCGTGGAAGATATACACATATGGGATCCCCGTAGGGTCACACATATGGGACCCAGCCTAGACCCGGTTCTCAAAGATTCAGCGGGTAAAGGCCTGGCACCGGACGCTCCGCCACGTCCAGGCCGAGGGTGTTTGGAGGACTCGACAGGTTTTAACTCTGGAGCAATAAGGATGCACAGTAGGGTGCAGCAAGCCGACAGAGCCGGTACTCTCAGTGCTTCTACCCGTTTAGGGTGAGAACACGGGAGGACACGGGCTCTACACGTAGGCTATAGTATCTAGCGAACGTGTTAGGTGTCGCCCAGCCCGCAGCTCTACAGATATCTGTTAGCGAGGAGCCACGTGCCAGCGCCCAGGAGGATGCAACGCCTCTCGTGGAGTGTGCATGCAACCTGAGCGGGCAGGGCACGCCTTGAGCTTCGTAAGCCAAGGCGATGGCATCCACTATCCAGTGGGCCATCCTCTGCTTGGAGACAGCCTTTCCCTTCTGCTGGCCTCCGTAACAGACAAAGAGCTGGTCTGAGGTCCTGACGCTTTGTGTTCTGTCCACGTACATACGCAGAGCGCGAACGGGACAGAGCAAAGCCAGGGCTGGGTCTGCCTCCTCCAGGGGCAGCGCTTGCAGGTTCACTACCTGATCTCTAAAGGGAGTGGTAGGAACCTTGGGCACATAGCCAGGCCGGGGTCTCAGTACAACATGGTTGTCACCCGACCCGAACTCTAGGCACGATTCGTCGACCGAAAATGCTTGCAGGTCCCCTACCCTCTTGATCGAGGCCAGTGCAACCAGCAGCAAAGTCTTCAAGGAGAGAAGCTTTAAGTCTGCTGACTGCAAAGGCTCAAAGGGAGCATCCTGAAGTGCTCGAAGCACCAGGGAAAGGTCCCAAGAGGGTATGGAGGGGGGACGAGGAGGATTTAATCGTCTCGCCCCCCTAAGGAACCTGACGACCAGGTCGTGCTTCCCAACTGTTTTGCCATCTATGTGGTCATGATATGCTGAAATAGCAGCAGCATGTACTTTAAGGGTGGAGGGAGACAGCCTTCGCTCCAACCCTTGCTGCAAGAAGGAAAGCACTGACCCTATCGAACATCTTCGGGGGTCCTCTCTGCGGGAGGAACACCACTCGACAAACAGGTTCCACTTCAAGGCGTACGCACGTCTCGTAGACGGCGCTAGCGCAGAAGTGATGGTGTTAAGTACCTCTGGGGGTAAGTCACCTAGAACCTCCGCGTCCCGTCCAGGGACCAGACATGGAGTTTCCAGAGGTCCGGACGCGGGTGCCAAAGGGTGCCCCGTCTCTGAGTCAGAAGATCCTTCCTCAGAGGAATGGGCCAGGGAGGGACTGTCACGAGGAGCATGAGTTCTGGGAACCAAGTCCGGGTGGGCCAATAGGGAGCCACCAGAAGGACCTGCTCCTCGTCCTCCCTGACTTTGCACAGGGTCTGTGCAAGTAGGCTCACTGGGGGAAAAGCATATTTGCGGAGGCCCCGGGGCCAGCTGTGTGCCAGTGCATCCGTGCCGAGTGTTCCCTCGGTCAGGGAGTAAAACAACCGGCAGTGGGAGGTCTCTGAGGAGGCAAACAGGTCTACCTGAGCCTCTCCGAACTCTCTCCAGATCAGCTGAACCACCTGGGGGTGGAGTCGCCATTCTCCCGGAAGCACAGCTCGTGATAGCTCGTCGGCCACACGGTTGAGCACACCGGGGACATACATGGCTCGAAGCGACCTCAGATGCTTCTGACTCCAAAGGAGGAGATGGCGGGCGAGTTGCGACATGCGACGGGAGCGTAGACCACCCTGGTGGTTGATGTACGCAACGGTCGCAGTGTTGTCCGTACGGACCAGCACGTCTCTGCCCTGTAGCGGCCTTTTCAGGCGGCTCAGAGCGAGATGTACTGCTAGCAACTCGAGGCAGTTGATGTGCCAGTGCAGTTGGGGGCCCGTCCACACCCCTGACACTGCATGCCCGTTGTACGTGGCACCCCAGCCGGTGGCAGAGGCATCTGTGAAAACCACAGCATGCCTGGACACCTGTTCCAAAGGGACTCCTGCCCGGAGGAACGAGGGGTCTGACCACGGACTGAAGGTTTGACGGCACTCCGGTGTGATTGCCACCCGGTGAGTGCCGTGATGCCACGCCCATCTCGGGACTCGGCCGTGAAGCCAGTGCTGAAGCGGTCTCATATGAAGCAGGCCGAGCGGAGTTACCGCTGCTGCCGCTGCCATATGCCTCAGGAGCCTCTGAAAGAATTTCAGTGGGACCGCCGTCCTGCCCTTGAACGTGTTCAAGCAGTTCAGCACCGACTGAGCGCGTTGCTCTGTGAGGTGCGCTGTCTGTGCGACCGAATCCAACTCCATACCGAGATAAGAGATCCTCTGCACAGGGGCGAGTTTGCTCTTCTCCCAGTTGACCTGAAGGCCCAGCTGGCTGAGGTGCCTGAGCACGAGGTCCCTGTGTTCGCATAACTGATCTCGAGAGTGTGCTAATATGAGCCAGTCGTCGAGATAGTTGAGAATGCGAACGCCCTGTTCTCTCATGGGAACAAGGGCCCCCTCCGTGACTTTCGTGAAGACACGGGGGGACAGGGCCAGCCCGAAGGGTAGGACCTTGTACTGATATGCTCGACCCTCGAACGCAAAGCGCAGAAACGGCCTGTGTCGAGGAAGAATCGAGACATGAAAGTACGCGTCCTTCAGGTCGATCGCTGCAAACCAATCTTGGGGACGGATGCATTCGAAAATGCGTTTCTGCGTGAGCATTTTGAACGGTAGCCTGTGAAGGCTCCGATTCAAAACTCGCAGGTCCAAGATCGGTCGTAACCCACCACCTTTCTTGGGTACAATGAAGTAGGGACTGTAGTGCCCTGACCTCATATCGGCTGGAGGGACCGGCTCTATCGCGTCCTTCGCCAGTAGGACTGCGATCTCCGCGCGCAAGACATGGGCATCGGCTGCTCTCACTGTAGTGGAGTGGATGGCCCGAAACTTGGGGGGACGCCGGGCGAACTGAATCGCATAGCCGAGCCTGATGGTCCGAATGAGCCAGCGAGACGGGCTGGGGAGCGCTAGCCAGGCTCGCAGAGACCGTACAAGCGGGACCAAAGGGACCGTAGGCGTACCCGGAGTGGGGCAGCGAGGTGGAACACAGGGGCTCGGCTCGGGAGGCTCTCTCTGGGAGGCGGCCCGTAGCGGAGTCTGAGTGTGCTGCGCAACACTTACCTGGTTCCACGAGGCGGGAGGTGCAGGAGACGGCTTGGTTGCGTTCTCGAGCTGCACACTGCTGCCTGCTGGCGATAGAAGAGGTGGATGAGAGTGGTAAGGATTCTCTCCCCCCACTGCTCTCCGGGCCCTCTTCGGACCCAGAGACGGAAGAAACTGCTCTTTTATTGAAATTTTGGGTACCGCTGGTTTTGAGGCCAGCGGCGGAACAAAAAGAAAAGGAAAACAAGGATTTTCCACCCGGCCCTCTTCCGGGGGATGGAGCGATGCCGTCATCGTCTCCTGGAGAGCAGTCCCTGCCATCTCTGGGTCGCCCGTCCTAGGGCCGCTTGCCCTTGCCGCCCTTCTTGGTGGGGTCCTGGACGGGCGGGGCGGACCGCCTGCGACTGGCTCCACGGCGCCGTTTGGATGGAGGCTGCTGCTGCGGCGCGGGAGCAGGGGCAGACGCAGGAGGCCGCCCTCGGCGACGAGCAGACTGAGGAGCCGCAGACGGAGGGGTGGGAGCAGCAGCTGGCCGCCGCGGCAGGATGTGACGGATGGCCTCAGTCTGCTTTTGTACAGCCGAGAACTGCTGGGCGAAGTTCTCGACCGCGTCGCCGAAGAGGCCGGTCTGGGACACGGGGGAGTTCAGGAACCGGAGCTTATCGGTCTCCCGCATGTCCGCCAGACACAGCCAGAGATGGCGTTCCTGGACCACCATGGTGGACATCGCACGACCCACCGACCGCGCGGTCACCTTCGTCGCACGAAGCGCGAGGTCCGTCGCGATACGAAGTTCCTGAAGAACTTGGGGATCATGACCACCCTCGTGCAGGTTCTTCAGTGCCTTGGCCTGATGAACCTGCAGCAACGCCATGGCGTGCACGGCAGAGGCAGCTTCCCCACAGGCCTTGTAAGCCTTGCCGGTTAAATCCGACGAGTACTTACAGGCCCGTGAAGGGAGACACGGTTCTCCGCGCCAAGTGGAGTTAGGGCACAGTTGCATAGCAACGGCCCGTTCCACTGGCGGGATGCGCGTGTATCCCTTAGCTGCCCCGCCATCAAGGGTGGTGAGGGAGGAGGAGCCACCGGAACGGTTTCTGGCAGTAAAAGGTGCCGTCCACGTCCCCGTAAGCTCCTCATGCACTTCCGGGAAGAAAGGCACTGGGGTGGGTTGCTGAGAACCAGCGCGCGCCACCCCGAGATACCAATCGTCCAACCTCGAGGGTTCGGGACACGGTGGAGGATTCCACACGAGCCCGACCCCGTTGGCGGCCCGGGAAAGCATGGCCATCATCTCCGGGTCCGTCTCAGGCACCGTTGACACCCCCGAAGGAGGCAACGGCGCCGAGTCGTCATCCGCAGAGAAGTCTGACCCACCCTCCGATGCAGCGATCGACATCTGATCCTCACAGGGAGCCCCAAAGGAGACAACCGGTACACACCGCGAGGATGGTCCAGCTTTCTCCAATGGGGGCTCAACTGGCTGCGGAGCATGAGAGGGGTGAGGGCTCCTAGGGGGTTGGTTCCCCGAAGGAGACGCACTCACCGTGATCCTCAGGTCACCCATGTCGCTGCCCGAAGCCACCCTCTGAGGAGGATTGGATCGAGGCAGCGGCACGGGGACTCCGCCCCTTTGCAGGAACGTGAGTCTCGACCGCAGCTCCGCGATGGTCATCTTCCCACAATGGGTACATGACTCATCCACAAGCGCTGCCTCAGCGTGTTCAATGCCCAGACACACGAGGCAGCGTTTGTGACCATCCTGTGAGCCCAGGTAACGACCGCATCCAGAAACACACAGATAGAAAGTCATTTTTTTCTCTTTTTGAAAAAGACGCTCTCTATCTGTGTAAGCTCTTTTAGGGACTGCTCTCACTGGTGCTGAAACACGCAGGGGAACAGTCACTGCGAACACAGACAGGAATGTGCACCTGTCTGTGCGCTGTCTCTCTCTCTCTCGCTGGCAGGTCTTACCAGCTGTAAAAACAGCTTTTGAGCGCTCTGCTGGCGCACCTTACCAGCTGTTATAACAGCTTTTTTGTTTGCTCAGTTTATAACAAAAACAAAAAAGACAGAGAAAAGAAGAGAGAGGAAAAAGAAGACTGCTCGCGCTGCCGTGTTGTAACGCCCGCACCGGAAGGAGAGGTCCAAATAAGGCTTGTCAAAGTCACTCTGTTTGTAGAACGCATCGAAGTGCTTGGCTCCGAAGCAAAAAGCTGAAGTGCAATCTCACCAGCTGCTCGTTAAATACCCGCGCTGCGAGGCTGCACAGCTGATGCAAATGATTGCACGCCAATGTGTATTGGCTTGTTTAGTTTCACTCGAAGTAGATTGGCCTCTCTAGCGAGATTCCTATTCGTCGTTCACCACGACGTACGTCGTAGTGACCGGACGATAGGGAACGCCACGTTTGGTAATGCTGATAAATAGTATTGTTGATTGATTAATTAAATTAAATATCCCCAACTGAGCAAGCCAAAGGCAACAGTGGCAAGGAACCGAAAAAACTCCATCAGGTGACCTAATGGAGAAAAAAAAACTTGGGAGAACCCAGGCTCAGTCGGGGGCCAGTTCTCCTCTGGCGTTTATGAACTAGAGGTCAGATTTAACTGTAAGATTAAAAGTATTATATGAATGCCTGGCTGAAGAGATGCGTCTTTAATCTAGTTTTAAACTGGGAGAGCGAGTCTGAGCAACGAACAGTATCAGGAAGGCTATTCCAGAGTTTTGGAGCTAAATTGAAAATGCTCTCCCTCCTTTGGTGGACCTAGATATCCTAGGTATGACCAAAAGCCTCGAATTTAGTGATCTTAAATAGCGCGATGGATTATAGGGCGATAGAAGATCCGTTAAATAGACTGGAGCTAAGCCGTTTAGGGCTTTATTAGTCAGTAGCAATACCTTGTAATTAATACGGAACTTTATAGGTAACCAATGTAGTAATGTTAAAATCGGTTTTATATGATCATATTTTCTTGATCTAGTAAGAACTCTAGCGGCGGCATTCTGGACTAACTGTAGCTTGTTTATTAAGGATGCAGGACAACCAGCTAATAAAGCATTACAGTAATCTAGTCTCGAGGTCATGAACGCATGAACTAACATTTCTGCGTCAGAAACTGATAGCATATTACGTAGCTTAGCAATGTTTCTAAGGTGGAAAAAGGCTGTTTTTGTAACATATGAAATATGATTTTCAAAAGACAGGTTGCAGTCTAGTATAACACCCAGGTCTTTTACTGTAGAGGATAAAGTAACAGGACATCCTACTATGTTAAAATTGTAGTGTGAGAGGTTTTGTGGGTGGTTTTTTGAACCGATAAGTATTACCTCTGTCTTGTCTGGATTTAATAAAAGAAAATTGTGCGTCATCCAATCTTTTATATCTTTAACACACTCTGTCAATTTGGATAATTTAGCGTTTTCATCTGGCCGTGATGAAATATAGATTTGAGTGTCATCAGCACAACAATGGAAACTAATTCCATGTTTCCTTATAATAATAATTAGCTGGCAAAAAGTTGTTCACCATCCTGGATGAGAAGGACGGCTATTGGCAGATTCAACTAGATGATGAGTCAGCAGATCTCTGTGCTTTCAACACGCCGTGGGGCAGGTATCGTTTTCATCGCATGCCTTTTGGCATAAAGTCAGCAAGCGAGGTATTTCAACGCTTGAACTCAGAAAGCTTTGGGGACATTGAAGGTGTTTTTATGGTGGCTGATGACATGATCATAGCGGCATCCACCAAAGCAGAGCATGATGTCATCCTAGAGAAAGTGATGAACAGAGCGGTGAGTCTAAACGTGAAATTCAACATAGACAAGTTGCAGTATATGGTCAGTGAGGTTACTTACCTAGGCCATGTTATCACCGCTGAGGGAGTGAAGCCTGATGAGTCCAAGGTTTCAGCAATTTTGCAATTTCCCCCTCCCACTGACAGAAAAGCCCTTCAACATCTGCTGGGTATGACACGCTACCTGTCGCAATACATTCCCAACGAAGCCACCCTCACTGCACCGCTCAGGCTGTTGCTAAGGAAATATATAGACTGGCAATGGCATCCTGAACAGCAGTTAGCACTTGAAAAACTCAGAACAGCCATAGCAACTGCACCTGTTCTTGGGCATTTTGACCCAAAGGAGCCTATAGAAGTGCAGGCAGATGCCTCAAAAGATGGCTTGGGGGCCGCTCTAATGCAGAAACAGCAACCAATTGCATACGCTTCAAGAGCGTTATCTGCGGCTGAAAAGAACTATGCCCAGATAGAAAAAGAGCTACTGGCCATAGTGTTCGCTCTGAGAAAATTCCACCAGCATGTTTATGGTGTGCCTGTTAGAGTTCAGTCAGATCACAAACCACTTGAGGCGATATTCTCCAAACCCATAGGCGCAGCACCAGCACGCCTTCAAAGAATGCTGCTCCAGCTACAAAGGTATGATATTCACATTGTTTACACTCCAGGCAACCAGATGCATATCGCAGACACGCTGTCCAGAGCATACATTCAGTCTGATGCAACAGAGAGTCTAGACCTGAGCGAAGAGAAAGTCATCTATGCAGTGAATGGAGAATCACTTTGTGGTAACATCATGCACAAGATCCAACAAGCCACACAGTCAAATCCTGAGCTTCACCTGATACGGCAGCTACATGAGCATGGATGGCCGGACAGAAAGAAAAATGTCCCACTAGCTGCTCAAGCTTATTGGCCAGTTAGACACACCATTAGCATAGATGATGAGCTACTCATGAAAGATGATCGCATCATCATCCCTCGTGCACTGCGACCAGAAGTGCTGAAACGACTTCATGCGGCACACCAGGGTATACAGCGGTCTCTAGCACATGCCAGATCATGCTTCTACTGGCCAGGACTCACTGAAGCCGTACGTCAAATGGTAGAAGCCTGTAGTCACTGTCAAGAGAGTCATCCTGAAAATCAAAAGGAGCCACTTATATCACATCCAGTTCCAAATGGACCCTGGCAGAAAATAGCTGCTGACATTTTTTACTTTCAAGGACATTCATTTCTTCTGATTGTGGACTATTTCTCTAAATATCCAGAAGTCCTAAAGCTGTCAGACAAAACGTCAGGCTTACTGATAGCACAATTCAAAGCAGTGTTTGCAAGACATGGTGTTCAAAGGTACAGCACGCACATCCAAAACAATAAAACTGGGTGCTGGGCAGACAAGTAGTTGCAAAGGTAAACAATGAGTCCGCACACCAGAAAATGCTCCTTAGCAATTTTAATGGTTGCTCACCACGTGTAACGTTTCGGGCCCAAGCCCTTCATCAGGCATGAAACAAAGTGGGGAGACACACCTCCATATATACAGCCATGCATGATCACATGATCACATACATCCATGATTAATCACATGACCAATCGAGTGAAAATGCAATTACATCAGGAAAACAGATAAAAAAATATATATACCAACATTTGTAATACAAAAATATATTAGAAAAATATGAAGTGGCTAAGAGAAGGCCTGCAGTGCTTAAAACATAACCTAGAAAGTTTTTAAAAAAATGTCTCTACCACTGTAGACAGTAGTGATAGATGAGCAAAAATATAGATACATAAGGGATACCACAAAGGTGTGTTACATATCTAGTCAACAAAACGATAACACAACATTTACAATCTTTACACAATTACAAGAATTATTTACAGAAATTATTTACAGAAATTATTTACAGAAATGGCCTCAGGTCAAAATCTTCATTCAACCCTTTTGGAGCTAAAGTGTCCAGGGTATAGATCCAGAGTGCTTCTCTTTTGAGTAACAGACCATTTACATCTCCTCCACAGGAGGGCTGTTTCACAAGTTCAATGCCGCAATATCTGAGAGAGGAAACGTTATGAGAGGCTTGTGAAAAAATGCACCACTACTGGGCTTTTGATGTCATGGTTACGAATATATGATCTGTGTTCTGAGATTCTTGTTTTCAGTGGCCTGGCCATTTTACCAACATAGGCCAAGCCGCACGGGCATTTAAGTAGATAAATAACATTCTTTGTATTACAGGTGATCACACCTTTGATGTCATAGAGTTTTCCAGTGCGTTGGTGATTGAAGGTGGTAGTTTTATGTGTAAAGTTGCATTGAGGGCAATTGCCACATCTGTAATTCCCAAAGGGAATAGACTGTAAAAACTGTGGTGGAGTCAATGGTGGAAGATGAGCTCTCACCAACATGTTTTTGAGATTAGGTGCTCTCTTGTACACAATGCGGGGTGATGTGGTGAAGCATTTAAGTGCTGGATCAGAGTCAATAATGTGCCAATGTTTTTTAATGATGGATTCAAAATCTCTGCCAAGAGGTGAGTATTGGACAATACAATTAACTCTAGACTCAGAAGTTCTGGATCTGATGTTGCTGAGACAATCAGTTTGCGATATATTTTCAAAACGATTACGTGCTTGGTTAATCCATTCATGTTTGTATTGTCTCTGTTGAAAACGTTTTTCTAAATCAGCTGCCTGGGCTTGGAAATCACTATCATAACTACAGATCCGGCGAATGCGGCTGAACTGAGACAAAGGCAGACTCCTCTTGAGTGGAATAGGGTGAAAAGATTGTCCATGAAGAATAGAATTTCAGTCAGTGCTTTTTCGGTACAGGTTGGATCCCAGTCTATTCAAGTCTCTGTAAACGAGGATGTCTAAAAAATTCATCCTGTGCTTGTCATATTCCATTGTGAATTTCAAATGGCAACTGTTACCGTTGATAAACTCATGGAACTGTTTTAACTGAGTCTAATGGAAAAAATATCATCTATATACCTCCTCCAGTTGGAAATAGAGGGTAGATGTGGGTTGCATAGTTGATTCAGATCAGGATGATTTCCTTTTCAAGGAGTCCGCAGTATAGAGATGCAAAACTTGGAGCCATTTTAGCTCCCATGCTCGTGCCTGACACCTGGAGGTAAAAGTCAGAGCCAAAAAACGTTTAAACCTCCAGGTGTCAGGCACGAGCATGGGAGCTAAAATGGCCCCAAGTTTTGCATCTCTATACTGCGGACTCCTTGAAAAGGAAATTCATTTGGACCGGTTCTGAGACTCAGTTAAAACAGTTCCATGAGTTTATCAACGCTAACAGTAAAACGACCAGGCCACTGAAAACAAGAATCTCAGAACACAGATCATATATTCGTAACCATGACATCAAAAGCCCAGTAGTGGTGCATTTTTCACAAGCCTCTCATAACGTTTCCTCTCTCAGATATTGCGGCATTGAACTTGTGAAACAGCCCTCCCGTGGAGGAGATGTAAATTGTCTGTTACTCAAAAGAGAAGCACTCTGGATCTATACCCTGGACACTTTAGCTCCAAAAGGGTTGAATGAAGATTTTGACCTGAGGCCATTTCTGTAAATAATTTACAGAAATTATTTACAGAAATGGCCTCAGGTCAAAATCTTCATTCAGGGTGTCCAGGGTATAGATCCAGAGTGCTTCTTGAAAAGGAAATCATCCTAAACAGGGCTGGACTGGCCATCGGGCATACCGGGCATTTGCCCGGTGGGCCGACGTGCTTTTTGGGCCGATACATCTCATACTCATACATAACTTTTATCATTATTATTATTATTTTATTTTTTTAACGGCCCATAAAATTTGTACATCGGCGGCCCGTTCGTTTCGTTTTGTTTTGTTTTGCTTCCCACTAAGCAAAATGATGTCCGAAAGACGTCTTTTCAACGTCTTTGTCACAAAAATTGGACGTTGAAAAGACGTCCACTGAGGGTCTAGAATGAAAGTTGATATGACGTCTTTTTTCGACGTGTTCTGCACGTCCGATATAGACGTTCATCGAACCTTCGTACAAGGTTAAAACTAGTTCATATGTGGGCATTGTGGACATATTTCAACATCATTTATTGTCTCATTTAGACATTATTACTTTGACTATTGCTGTCAGATGATCTTAGTGAGAATAAACAGAGGTTTAGATGTTGATATTTATTTAATTTGAAGTGTCACCATTGTGGCGATCCGTGTTTGCTTTAGTTGGGCTCTTGGTCCCCTTTCTTTATACTTTAACTTTCCTTTGACTGCTGTAACAGTGTGTTTGTGTATCACAATTGTTGTGGCAGAGGATGCCTATAAAAAAAGTTTGAGTGTTATCAGCTCAATGTTGATGATGACATAATCATCACAAAGTTTTGTGTTTATATTTGGGATTAATAACCACCCTCCTTGTGGAACTGCAATATTGGTGCCAAAAGCATTAAAATTATCACTTATTTGAAGGTGGATAAAAATCATGTACACATGATGTTTTGAGCAAATGTATCAAATAGTCACACTCAGACATCAAGATTTTGGATATGAATCACAACAACGGTAACAAAAAAAAAAAAAAAAAAAAAAGCTTCATCCTGCAATGCATGATGGGTAGCTTTCATAGTACAAAACTCATTCTTGATTCTCAAGCTTTTTTGTTTTGATTGTCACCGTTGTTGTGATTCATATCCAAAATCTTGATGTCTGTGTATGACTATATGATACTCTTGCTCAAAACATGTGCACATGATTTTTATCCACCAAATAAGTTATAACTTTAATGCTTTTGGCACCAATATTGCATTTCCACAAGAATGGTGGTTATTAATCCCAAATATAAATACAAAACCTTAAACAATATTAGATGCCCATTTTGTGATGATTATGTTGTCATCAACATTGAGCTGATAACACTCAAGCTTTTTCTAGGCTTTCTCTGCCATAACAATTGTGTTACACAAACACACTGTTACAGCAGTCAAAGGAAAATTAAAGTATAAAGAAAGGGGACCAAGAGCCCAACTAAAGCAACCACTGATCACCACAATGGTGACACTTCAAATTAAACAAATATCAACATCTAAACCTCTGTTTATTCTCACTAAGATCATCTGACAGCAATAGTCAAAGTAATAATGTCTAAATAAGACAATAAATGATGTTGAAATATGTCCACAATGCCCACATATGAACTAGTGTTTAACCTTGTACGAAGGTTCGATGAACGTCTATATCGGACGTGCAGAACACGTCGAAAAAAGACGTCATATCAACTTTCATTCTAGACCCTCAGTGGACGTCTTTTCAACGTCCGATTTTTGTGACAAAGACGTTGAAAAGACGTCTTTCGGACATCATTTTGCTTAGTGGGTTAATTGGTGGCACCGGGTTTGTGCCGGTGTAATGCAGTGGTCAAAAAAAGTCAGTGTTAGTTTTTTTTTTCTGACAGACCAGCCCATGAAACACGTAGATCAGCGGCCCATTTGTTCTTTTCACAACTTTAAAGGAGTGAGCGAGCGTGCAGCAGTGTCTGTCAAAATAGTCAGCGAGATGGAGAAGGAACGCAAGGAATGTGCAGAGAAATAGCGTGAAAAAATAGAACCAGGCCCTTAAAACAGACGCTGTAAACTGTGTCAAAATATATGTTTTCTGCCCTTCATCAGCTCCAGCGGCAGATGATGATAGTGAGGAGGATCAGGAGAGAGATGAAAAAGTGTAGAGTCCGCGGTAAGCAGAACTACTTTCAAAACACTTAGGCCATGTCATGAGTGTAGGAACCCATAACCCAGTTACAGATTATTTCCACATCTGCATAGTTGACGATTACCGCAATTCACTAGAACTTTAATGAGAGGCGTTTGTAAACCATGTTTTCCGCCAAAATAAAAGCTTGATGCAGTTTGCGTCAAAATAAAAGATCATGTGCTTATCTCTTTCAAGTATAGAAATTGGTACAAAACTAATTATGAAAGTTTCCTTTATTTTTTAGTGCATTTGTTTTAAAAAATATGGCTATTACTGTCATTGGATTAATATTATAACTATTATTATGTAGTAGGTGTAATGTAAATAGACACTGTAACTAATTCTTGTAATTGTGTAAAGATTGTAAATGTTGTGTTATCGTTTTGTTGACTAGATATATGATATATGTAACACACCTTTGTGGTATCCCTTATGTATCTATATTTTTGCTCATCTATCACTACTGTCTACAGTGGTAGAGACATTTTAAAAAAAAACTTTCTAGGTTATGTTTTAAGCACTGCAGGCCTTCTCTTAGCCACTTAATATTTTTCTTATATATTTTTGTATTACAAATGTTGGTATATATATATATTTATCTGTTTTCCTGATGTAATTGCATTTTCACTTGATTGGTCATGTGATTAATCATGGATGTATTTGATCATGTGATCATGCATGGCTGTATATATGGAGGTGTGTCTCCCCACTTGTTACATGCCTGATGAAGGGCTTGGGCCCGAAACGTTACACGTGGTGAGCAACCATTAAAATTGCTAAGGAGCATTTTCTGGTGTGCGGACTCATTGTTTACCTTTGCAAGACATGGTGTGCCTGAAATCCTGATTGCAGATCATGTACCCTTTGCCAGTGCTGAAATGGCTAGTTTTGCTCATGACTGGGGTTTTACCATCACACACTCCAGCCCAAATTTCCCTCAGTCCAACGGCATGGCAGAGCGAGCCGTAAAGACTATCAAATCTATGCTGAAAGCTGCTGCTCAGTTTGGCACTGACCCTCACCTAGCTTTATTGACTCTCCGCAACACTCCTGTCACTGGTCTCAAATACTCCCCAGCCCAGATCCTTATGGGCAGAGTCTTACGTTCCACTTGTTACGACTGAGTGCGAATCAAACACAAATGAAGCTTCCAGGTGTTTTGTTCAAGCATAACTCCACACAGAATCCAACAAATCACCCAGCCCGGCTCCAGCCAGGCTACAAGAAGACCTTTTTATGGCCAAACTAAAGGAAGAACTTGTCAATGTGAGATAGCTTGGAAAAGAATGATTGGCTCAGAGATGGCACAACTCAGTGCCCGATCAAGATAACAGCATAAGTTGCTGGACCCCACAACATTCCAGACTCCCTCCTTCTTATAAGGACCTCTGAATGACCAAACCAGAGTTCTCTTCTCTTCAAACCAGAGAACTGAGATTTTACCTATAACAATATAAAATCAGCCCAGAACAGTTTTCGATGGACTTATAATCAAACACCATGCAACTACATAATTCTATGTATGTTTAATAAGCTTAGATCCCATGTAAGTCATTTAATGGTTATAACTGTTAGATGTTTGAATGAAAGTGTGTTGTGTTTCATATCAGTATGATCGTATGCTCGTGATTCAAAAGATGGCTTGATTGAAATCTGTGTAAAATGTTTTGTATTCGTATAATAGTAATGATGTCTAAACTGGGGCCTCTGTTCTCTCTGCTAGTAAGGAGATCCCAGATAAGCAATGATTTATGGTAAGAAATGAAGAGAACGCCACCTCCTAAATAAAGCCAGTGTCTAATTGGTCAAATCTCTTCAGGAGGTTGGCGAACTTTCGAGTTTAAAATCTTAAGACCCGAAAAAAAGCGTGTGTGCTCTCTCTCTCAAGAAAAAGTAACCATGTAGACAGAAGAACGGGTTCAACAGCTTCATTCAAGCCATCTAACTACTCTCATCTCAATTTTCTTTCTTTTCTAAGTTTTCCTTTCTTTTCCGTTGTGAGTCTCGGTTCTAAGTTAAGTTTTGCGGCAAAGTTTCGGTCCCAATTCGACGGCAAAACCAGCTTCAGACAAAGACTTTCATCCATCCGCCAGCAGCGCCAGCACACCACGTGACTGGCCGCCGCAGACCCAGGCACAAGGAGACCAGCCAACGAACTCGGGGAAACCCCCTTTTACGCAACGAAGGGAATTCCCAAAAAGGAACGCAAAGACAAGCAAGTAACCTCCAGACTCTTAAGCTGAACTGGTGTATTTGATATAGATTTAATGACCCATAAGAAACGATAGAAGGGTTAAATTAATGTTTGATGGTTCGTTCAGGTCATGTCTAAGTGCATGTAGAATCTTGAGATTTCATCATCTCACTCTTAAACTCACTCTTTCCTCACTTTCTCCCTTTCTGCAACCCGTATTAATGTGTGTGCGCGTGTGTTTGTGTTAGATATTAGTTTTATGTGTTAGAATAATCAATAAAGTCTTGTTTGTATTTTAAAGAGAAGTGTTACTTGTGTTATGTGCTTACGAATTTAATGTCTTAAACTGCTGATCTAGTTACCCTGCTAATTATAGTGTTTCACTATAGTTTGGGAAATTTATATCCGCTGCAGAGCGGATGGTTACGGCCGGTTCAAATGAACCCTGAACGAGTCATTTGCTCGGTCGTAATAAGTGATTCTTTCGAATTCCCTATAAATTGATTAATAATTCCTTTGAGCTAAATTAAGTTGTCAGAATCACGCTATTAACGCTACACACTTTACCGGCCAGCAAAGCTGTTCTGCAACCTTCTATACCTAAACACATCCAGGAAACGCTGCAGCATCTTCAATCACAGCAAAAGAGATGGTACGATAGAACAGCAGCCCCACTTCCAGCCTTCAAGGGGGGAGACAGAGTATATATGAGAATCAAAAACACATGGAAACCAGCTACAGTTGTCAGTATCCGAGATGAGCCCCGCTCATATGACGTTGTCACATCATCGGGCACAGTCTACCGCAGGAACAGACGCCACCTCAGGCCTGACAGGTCAATCAAACAAGACTCACAACCTGACTGTTCCATGTACACCGACAATGACTTGTGCAACAACATTGTTCCAAAATATGCTCCAATTGAGCCTCCTCAAGATGAGGAAAGGAGCGTGAGACGTCCGGAATGCACAAGAGCCGGACGTATCGTCAGACAACCGGCACGGTTTAAGGATTAATACATGATGTTACACTCAAAAAAAAAATTGTGTCTAAAAATAAGATTTATGTATTTGAATTGCATAACAAATTTCCATGCATTTGGATTACATAGTTTTAACATAAACCAATCAATAATCTGAATGTGATTCATATTTTTAAGTCATATCTAAATGAAACAGATAAGATTTATGTAATTGTATTAATAAACTGAATGTGATTTATATTTGTCAGTCGTATGTAAATGAAACAGGTAAGATTTATGTAATAGTACACAGAAAAACGCCCATGTTAAATTAACACTGCTCAGTGTTCATATGTGTGCACACTACAGAGTTAAAGCGGTGTTGAAGTTAATGAGATAATTAAGTGATGATTGAGCATTAATGATGAACACCTGCTGTTAACAAGCAGAATCACTGAAGGAAAGAGAAACACAAGAACTACAACCGACTTCAGCCACAGCCTTAGATGAAATCAACTGAAGAGAAACGAAGACATTAAATCTGTGAAGATCTCAGCAGAGGAGGATTAAACAACTCCACAAACAGCATTACCAGCTTCACCTATTACTAACCAGACTGACTTTATTTCATTTCCGTTTGAATGAAATCAATAGTTGTATTTTAAAGTCACCATGATGGTGGTTAGCGTTTGCTTTAGTTGGGCTCTTGACCATTGACTCTTTAATATCAAATTTTCTCTGGCTGCTATAATTATGTGTTTATAAAACACGTTTATTGCAGCAAAAAAAAGCCATGAGAAAAAGAGATCAGGTGATGTTGGCTCTTTATTGATGATGGTGACGACAAAGTCATCATCATGTAATTGCCTGATTCACTGATCTTGTTCAGTATCTAATGCTTTTTAGTGTTGTTTTATTCATAACAGAAGCCATTTGATTTTACAGCATGAAATTTAACAGTGTTGTTTATCAAACAATATACTTTTTTTTTTTTTTTTATAGTTAGTGCACAAAAACCTTTCATCTATGGCATTACTTAGACTCACACAGACATCAAGAAACAGCATATGAATCTCAACAATGGTGACAAAAGATACAAAAAAATCCTGATGCATAATTTATTAATGCCGCAATGCATGCTGGGAGATATGGGTGAGT
Source organism: Squalius cephalus (assembly GCF_949319135.1). NCBI lineage: Eukaryota > Metazoa > Chordata > Actinopteri > Cypriniformes > Leuciscidae > Squalius > Squalius cephalus. The sequence continues at coordinate 54,978,567 of NC_137122.1, read as the reverse complement.
TTTGATTGGTGGTACCCAGCATGCACTGCAGTATGAAGCATTTCATTGATTGTCACCATTGTTGAGAGTCATACACTCACATAACCCCAATAATCAAAGCATTAGACACTGAAAAAGATAAGTGATTCAGGCCACAATTTGATGATTACACCTTCATCAATAAACAGCCAATATCACTTGATCTCTTTTTCTCTTGGCTTTTTCGCTGCAACAATGTGTTTTATAAACACATAATTATAGCAGCCAGAGAAAATGTTATATTAAAGAGTCAAGGGTCAAGAGCACAACTAAAGCAAATGCTAACCACCATCATGGTGACTTTAAAATACAACTATTGATTTCATTCATTCTGCAGTGCATGCTGGGTACCACCAATCAAAACTCACCCATATCTCCCAGCATGCATTGCGGCATTAATAAATTATGCATCAGGATTTTTGTAGCTTTTGTCACCATTGTTGAGATTCATATGCTGTTTCTTGATGTCTGTGTGAGTCTAAGTAATGCCATAGATTAAAGGTTTTTGTGCAGTAACTATTAAAAAAAAAGTTGTTTGATAGATTTCACGCTGTAAAATCAAATGGCTTCTGTTATGGATAAAACAATATAAAAAAACACAAGTCCTATATAATCAAAGCATTAGACATTGAACAAGATCAGCGAATCAGGCAATTACATGATGATGACTTTGTCATCATCATCAATAAACAGCCAATAACACTTGATCTCATTTTCTCTTGGCTTTTTCGCTGCAACAAACGTGTTTTATAAACACATAATTATAGCAGCCAGAGAAAATGGTCAAGAGCCCAACTAAAGCAAACGCTAACCACCATCATGGTGACTTTAAAATAGAACTATTGATTTCATTAAAACGGAAATGAAATAAAGTCAGTCTGGTTAGTAATAAGTGAAGCTGGTAATGCTGTTTGTGGAGTTGTTTAATCCTCCTCTGCTGAGATCTTCACAGATTTAATGTCTTCGTTTCTCTTCAGTTGATTTCATCTAAGGCTGTGTCTGAAGTAGGGCTGTGCGATATATATCGTGAGATTGTTATGCGCATCTCGTCAGTAAAGCCGGTTCCTTGATTAGTAGTAAATCACCATCACCTGCTTTCAGATGAAGCGGCATTTACTACAAAGAGCCGTAATTAACTGACAAGCTGAGCCATATCGCATTAATATCGCGGACGTATCGCCAGCGATACTTAATGCGATATGGCTCAGCTTGTCAGTTAACTACGGCTCTTTCACAGCAAAAACTCCAGTGTTAAATTAACACTCCTGGGAGTGTATGAGTCCACACTCAAGAGTGTTTAAGTTAAGGAGATAATTAAGTGATTAATTTAGTGATGATTGAACATTATTGAAGACACCTGATGTTAACAAGCAGAATCACTGAAGGAGAAAATCACAAATTGTAAGTTACCATTAAGGTGATGGGTGTTTGCTTTAGTTGGGCTCTAGACCATTATATGTGTACTTTAGATTTTATTTGGCTGCTGTATCTGAGTTATAACTGACAGATAAACAAAGAAAAAAAAAGTGACCTGATGGTGTAGGTTATATTATGACAATCATCATTTGAACTTGATCACTGAACTCATTAAAATCCTTCTTTCTGACTTCGATTTATGTTGTTGGTTAGTGAATCTGCATAAATGCCCAATATTTTTGATATAATATAAAGGATTTCTTAAAAGTTGTTTAAAAAAAAAATCATTATTTTAGGCACACACAGATGTCACGATTCAGTCTATGCATCTCAACAATGGTGAGGAGCAGAATATTCAATTAGGAAAAGTAAATTACATAGACAATTCAGATCATAATTTATTCATACCGCAATGCATGATGGGAGCCATTAATGAGTTGTGATTGGTGGCAGCCACTGCAACATGCTTTATTATTGTCACCATTGTTGAGAATCACAGGCTGATTATTGATGTCTGTGTTTTAAATGAATTTATCTGAATGTCTTTTGATCAGAACAATGTTTATCAAATATTTAGAATTATAAGTAAAGTACTGATAATCATAGGCTGAAGAATCACTAAACTGCAGCTAACAAGTTAAACCAAACTATCTCAATAAGTTTCCTTTTTCAGATCACAGCATGATTATGTCAAAACATAACCAACACTATAAGACAGATAACATTTTACTTTGTTCATTTAACTGTTATAAATCAATAACAGCAGACAAGCAACAGTAAATATTAAAGTAAACATACAATGGTCTAGAGCCCAACTAAAGCAAACACCCATCACCTTAATGGTAACTTACAATTTGTGATTTTCTTCTTCAGTGAGTCTGCTTGTTAACATCAGGAGTCTTCAATAATGCTCAATCATCACTAAATTAATCACTTAATTATCTCCTCAGCCCTAAATGCCGCTTCATCTGAAAGCAGGTGATGGCGATTTACTACTAATCAAGGAACCGGCTTTACTGACGAGATGCGCATAACAATCTCACGATATATATCGCACAGCCCTAGTCTGAAGTCAGTTGTAGTTCTTGTGTTTCTCTTTCCTTCAGTGATTCTGCTTGTTAACAGCAGGTGTTCATAATTAATGCTCAATCATCACTTACTTATCTCATTAACTTCAACACCGCTTTAACTCTGTAGTGTGCACACATATGAACACTGAGCAGTGTTAATTTAACATGGGCGCTTTTCTGTGTACTATTACATAAATCTTATCTGTTTCATTTACATACGACTGACAAATATAAATCACATTCAGTTTATTAATACAATTACATAAATCTTATCTGTTTCATTTATGTATGACTTAAACATATGAATCACATTCAGGAGTATTGATTGGTTTATGTTAAAACTATGTAAACCAAATGCATGGGAATTTGTTATGCAATTCAAATACATAAATCTTATGTTTAGACACAATTTTTTTTTTTGAGTGCAGTGTTGGGCAGTAACGCGTTAACTCAGTTACTTTTGACAGTAACTAATACTGTAACGCATTACTTTTTAAATAAATTAACTCCGTTACCGGTACCATATGGTGCGTTGTCCGTTACTTTTTAAAATTAATTATGTGCGGCAGACCGGCAGTCATGGCGAGTCAAGGCGAGAGCAAGGCGAACAAAAGCGAGGCGAACGCCGCGAGCGCCCTTGAAAGTGCGCGAGAGAGACCGTTGGAGAGCGCGCTCGGAAGTGCGCGAGAGAGACCGATGTGTCCGAGAGAGACCGGTGTGTCCGAGAGAGACCGGTGTGTCCGAGAGAGACCGGTGTGTATGTTGGAGAGCGCGCTCGGAAGTGCGCGAGAGAGACCGAATGTGTTCGAGCATAATATAGTTTGTTTATAAATAAATTACACACTTCAGCATTTGAATAATATCTGTAGCATATTGGTATCATCTGCAATGTTTTAATTAGTTTACATATGAAACAAAACTCCAAAATAACCTGCAGAGAACGTTCCCAGAACACATCTGACCGGTTGTGAACACGTGCGGCAAACACGACTAGAATTTGGCTTAAATAACCTCTGATGGTGAAGTTCTCTGTAGGTTATAGAAATAACCCCCCCCCCCCAAAATTATATTTTATTATTATTGTTTATTTTGGTACATTGTTCAGTATTATATTGAGAGCACATTTTGTTAAACTGCTTACTTTCGTGAGGAAGAAAATACTTCAAGTAGGCTAGTTGTAAAGGTGTGTGAGTTTTATCATTTTAATTTGCACTACAAAGAGTGTATGTGTATGTATATTTTTTATTACTGTTTATTTATTTTTGATACATTTCTTAAGAAGCATCATATATTTTAAGACTTATTTCTTGGCCAGTTGTTGACTGTGCAATAAATATTAAAAGTTCTAAACCTTCTATTGTTTTGTTGTTCCATAGTAAAGATAACATTTTAATATTTAAGGTAATAGGTGTCTCTCACAATGTCCCACACCAAATTAACATTAAAATAGTGTGAATTAGTGTACAATATTTTATAATAATAATTTATTCTATTTAGTGTCCATTTAATTCATTTAACTTTTTTTTTAAGTAACGCAATAGTTACTTTCCCTGGTAATTAGTTACTTTTGTAATGATGTAACTCAGTTACTAACTCAGTTACATTTTGTGAGAAGTAACTAGTAACTATAACTAATTACATTTTTAAGGTAACTTGCCCAACACTGGTATTGGGTCCGAGTTCACCTTTGTCGAGTCCGAGTCGAATCCAAGTCCTTGACAATCGAGTCCGAGTCCAAAGAGGGCCGAATCGGACTTGAGTCCGAGTCCTTAACATCCGAGTCCAAGTCGAGTCCGGCCGAGTCCACAAAGATTAAAATTATTTGAAATTGACCTTACACAAAGACAGTTACCCTGTTATCCCTCTTACTGTTGCTACGTCCGACAAACCATTCCGCTCTCACTCCACATGTTCTCACACAGTGAAAAATATATTGCGGAGCAAAGAGGACACTGACTGCGCCAACAGACAAGACAGAGCAGGCTACTTTTGGTATGAAATAAAGTCTTAGCTTTCAAATTTTGTAATATTTATGAAATTTAAACAATACTGTTTTGTGGCACTTTAATGTGTAGGGCCTCGGTTCAAGCAGCACAAACTGATCATCTATTCTAGTTATATCACGAATTAAACATGAATGACATCAGAACTGCAAAAAGACATCAATACACACCATTTATCAAGTTCAAGTCCGCTGACCTTAATCTAACCTTAAAAACTAACTGGTTTGGTTTGTTTGTCGGACAAAAATGGTGGTTATCTGCATTATGATTGGTCAGATCGCCTGTCAATCAAATTCCAGTGAAAGGTCTCAACACTGAGCTCTTAAATGAATATTTTAACCCTTACAAAATTATTGCAATGACTGTAGGTAAACAGTCATATGTTTACCTACTGTACATCTTTCAGAATCTGCAAGGTAATGCTCAAGAATGTAACACGATGTATTAAGAGCCAGGGGTAAACTTTTGAGCAAGATGATGGTGATGTTTAATATTTTTCTTATTTTGTTTTACATGCTAATATCTTATTTAATATCTCACACGCTGCTCCTGCTTGCGGTGTGAATGCACTCATTGAACATGCATGCAATTGAATGTTTTCGACTCCACCTGAAGAGCACATAAACACAGCAGTAAAGTGACTCTCCTTCATCAGGAATGAGGAATCTGCTTTACAGACACTCCTGTTTTACACACGTCACTCAAACACAGAAGCAGGAAACTATTTCAACTCCTCAGTTCAGAGAAACAGACCCTGAAGTATTGTTGAGCTGTTGTGTGTTTGTGTCTCTCTGTATTCATGCACACTGTTAGACCTTACCGTGTTTTTTTACAGTAAAATACTGGCAACACTGTTGCCAGTAAAATACTGTTAATTGTACAGTTCTTTACTGTAATCTAGTTTGTTTCTGTAAAAATGCACTAAATTCTAATTCAAGTTAACTAATTACACTTGCAGAAACCGACTGCCTTAAATTGACCAACTGTCATTTAAATGTATTAACTAAAATGTATAATGCATTAATAATGTGAGCAAAGTATTACTGTGAACTTCTTTCATTTGAGACCACTAAAAAACTTTTGAACATAAAGAGATTTCCACTGGACCAGCAACTACACAGTCACCGCCTGTTAAATAAAGCAACACACAGCAAATCATCATTATTTGTAGATCTTCTTCTGGACTGAAGCACAGGCTCTACTCTTCTGCACAATGGTGACCCAAAAAATTATTTTTACAGTAAACTACTGGCAACAGTGTTGCCAGTATAAAACAGTTTTATAACTTACAGTTTATTACTGTTAAAATACATTTTGTGGGTGTGACTTTTTATCTTACACTGTTAACCCTTTCAACCCCACAGGAAAATCCACACTACAACGAGTAAAAGTAACATTGAGACAGTGTTGCAGTGAGATAATTAAGTGAATATGTAAGTGATTGTTGAGCATTAGTGATGAACACCTGCTGTTAACAAGCAGAATCACTGAAGAAAAGAGAAACACAAGAACAGAAAATAGAGAAACACAATAACTACGACTGACTTCCAGTCATTACACATTATTACACTTATTATTAACCAGTATGACTTTATTTCTGTCATACATCTACAGAAGTTGTTATTAAGATGTTTAATTGAAAATGTTTGGTTTGAAGTTACCATTATAGAGATCAGTGCTTGCTTTAGTTGGGATGCAGATGCTAAAACATTAATTTTTCTTTTGCTGCTTGAGCTGTGTTTTTGCAAGTCACACTTGTGCACACCCACAGTTTATGAATGATTGCGGTTGTAATGCTTATGGTGACAAATTCATCATATTGCTGGTTCATTCACTAAGGAATTAATTCTTATTCATTCAGAGTTTTATCCTTAATCAAAAGTGTTACATCAGCACCACTGTGAAACTACTCATTTTTTTTTAACACATCATGCATAAACCAAAAAAAAGCTACACTAAGTTTTAGAAACACAGAGATATCACAATTTAGCACATTAATCTCAACAATGGTGGCAATATTTTTTCTTTTTTTTAAATTCATGCAGCAGTGCATGCTGGGAGTTTTATATTATCCTGGAACCCAGCATGCATTGCGACATGAAACTTTTCACCATTGTTGAGATTCATATGCTGATTGTTGATATCTGTGTGTGTCTGAGCCAAGCAGGAATAAAATAAAATTGAATGCACTATATGATTGTATTTTTCAGAAGACCTGATTACAGAAATATTAATTTCATTTTGTAGATACACAGATTTATGCTAAATATGACACACCCATAATTTCAATGAATATATACAGAAAAAATCTGAAAATCAGATAATCCAAGATGACTGTGACATCATCACAAAAGAATAAAAACACCTGATCATCTTCCTCTTGACTCTTTCTTGCCATAACAAATGTGTTTTATAAACTCACTGTTATAGCAGTCAGAGAGAGATGAATGGTAAGAAGTCAAGAGACAAGACCAACTAAAGCAAATACTAATCTCCATCATGGTGACAACAAACTTTATTATTAACTAAATCTCTGTTAATTCTCAACAAGAACTTTTGTACATGTATGAAAGAAATAATTGTAAACTGGTTTGTAAACTGGTTTCACACTCAGTGTAGCTGGAAGTCAGTTGTAGTTTTTGTGTTTCTCTTTTTTCTGTTCTTGTTTCTCTGTCCTTCAGTGATTCTGCTTATCAGGTGTTCATTAGTTTCTCAATTCACTCACTTCTTTTCATTCACTCTGTCAAGTGGACTTTATTAGTGAACTAATGTAGGGAATAGTGAATGAGGGTATAGGGTGTGATTGGGAAAACAGCCTCTGAGTGTCGATTTTGAGCGCTGTTAATTCACAGTATATTCCTGTAGGCTATTTTTGTTTTCTACAGTATATTACTGTTTTAATGGAAAATGGTATGATACTGTCTGAATTACGCCTTTTTTTACAGCAAGGGCTAACAGTGCAGTAAAATGGCAGAAGCCAGAATTTCTCAGGATGAGTTCACGTGTCCAGTGTGTCTGGATCTCCTGAAGGATCCAGTGACTATCCACTGTGGACACAGTTACTGTAAGATCTGTATTACAGACTGCTGGGATCAGGAGGATGAGAAGAGAGTCTACAGTTGCCCTCAGTGCAGACAGACCTTCAGTCCAAGACCTGCTTTAGCTAAAAACACCATTCTGGCTGAACTGGTGGAGAAACTGAAGAAGACTAAACTTCCTGCTGACTGTTACGCTGGAGCTGGAGACGTGCAGTGTGACGTCTGTACTGGAAGAAAATACAAAGCCGTCAAGTCCTGTCTGGTGTGTCAGGAATCTTACTGTCAAACTCATTTTGACCATCATGAGGAATTTCACTCTCGTAAAGCACACAAAGTGATTGATGCCACTGGCCGACTGCAGGACATGATCTGCCGTAAACATGATAAAGAGCTAGAAATGTTCTGTATCACTGATCAACAGTGCATCTGTGTGTGGTGTAAGGAGAGTGAACATAAAAACCACAACACTGTATCAACTGCAGCACAGAGGACAGAGACACAGGTATGAACTGAGAGGGATTGATCACGCAGAAATGAAAGTGTCTTCATTTACTCACTCATTTACTCATGTTGATCCAAACCGGTTTGACTGAGTTTCTTCTGTGGAATATAAAAGATGATATTTTGAAGAATGTCTCGTCTATTTTAGTTTATACATTGTAAGTCAATGGAGTAAAAAAGTTTCAAGCTCCAAAAAGGAGAAAAAGCATAAAAGTAATCTGAACAACTAGTGGTTAAAGAAAGGAGTACGCTTAAGTGTATTGACATGCACTTGTAGTGTAGGCCTACTTCAAATTAAAAGTATATTTAAAAATATATATATATATTATATATGACGATAATATAATATTAATGAAATGAAAGGCCACTTAAGTGCACTTAAAGGGGCTGTTTACACCTGGCCACTTCATGCGTTTTCTCAGATCGGATAGCTATCCGATCGTGAAAAGACCAGGTGTAAATGCCCTCCGAAACGCATTCGAGACGGATTTGAATCCGTCTCAAACCACTTCAGGAGGTGGTCTGGGCCACATTCCTGCCGAAACTGGACAAGTGTAAATGCATCTGGTTGTTGAAACCAAATATGTAAATTGTAGGCTACTCCTCCCAAAAATGCTAAAAAAAATAAACGTGTGAGAGCGTGTTATAGGCTATATGTAATGTTATAGCCAGATATGACGACGCTACTGGAACACGCATCGCCGCAGATGAGAAGCTGAGCATCTATTCATTAAGCCAACATGCAAACTATCCCAAATCAAAGTAAGTCGCAGACGCTTAACACACAATCATCATCATCATCATTTAAAAGTAAAGAAACAAAATGATCTTACCAGGGCTGTTGCCGCTCTCTCTTATTGCGTCTTTGATTTTGAGATTTTAGCTGATGATCAATAAAATGCAGCTCATATCTGTTGCTTTCGGTGACGTGCCTCCATTAAATCTGCATATAGCGCGGGAATTGAAGATCGGATTTAAATCCGTTTCGCAAAAACACATTTATGTGACCAGGTGTAAATGGAATCGTTTTGATAAATCAGACAGCTATCCGATCTGAGAAAACGCATGAAGTGGCCAGGTGTAAACAGCCCCAAAAAGAGAGTCAACTTTCATGACTGTTTCATAAGTACACTTTATAAAGTACACTTTTTTATAATGTAGAATGAAAAGTTTTACTTTGAAGTACATTTTAATAATATTTAATATTTCAATTTAACTCAAAATAAGTATGAAATTACATTATATACTTAAATCTTACTTAAGTGGGTCAAAAAGTCAGTCTTAAGTTCAGCTAATTGCTTTATATGTAGGCTACATTTAAACTATAATACATTTTCATTTAATAGCATTTAACATGCAATTACGTGTCTGAAAACATTACGTTCAGTTCACACTTATTTCACAGTTACAGACCCTTTCCAAAAAATTAGAATATCATGGAAAAGTTTATTTATTTCCATAATTCCATTCAAAACGTTAAACTTCCACAGATTATAGATTCAGGGCCCACAACTTAAATGATTTCAAGTATTTAGTTGTTTATTTGTACATAATTTGGGCTTCCAGCTCATAAAACACATGAAAACAGGATTTCAAAAAATTAGAATATTACATGAAATCACACAGTAATTACACAGTGATACCATGGTCATTGAACCAGGTTTTGGTTCTTTTGGCAGTGTGGGCAGGTGCAAATCCTGCTGGAAAATGAAGGAAGCATGAAGTGCTCTGGAAATGTCCTGGTAGACGGCTGCGTTGACTCTGGATTTAATAAAGCACAGTGGACCAAAGTCCTCTTTTCTGATGAGAGCAAATTTTGCATCTCATTTGGAAACCAAGGTCCCAGAGTCTGGAGGAAGAATGGAGAGGCACACAATCCAAGATGCTTGAAGTCCAGTGTGAAGTTTCCACAGTCTGTGTTGGTTTGGGGAGCCATGTCATCGGCTGGTGTTCGTCCACTGTGCTGTCCACTCAACGCAGCCGTCTACCAGGACATTTCCAGAGCACTTCATGCTTCCTTCAGCAGACAAGCTTCATGGAGATGCTGACTTCATTTTCCAGCAGGATTTGCACCTGCCCACACTGCCAAAATAACCAAAACCTGGTTCAATGACCATGGTATCACTGTGTAATTACTGTGTGATTTCATGTAATATTCTAATTTTTTTAAATCCTGTTTTCATGGGTTTTATGAGCTGGAAGCCCAAATAATGTACAAATAAACAACTAAATACTTGAAATCATTTAAGTTGTGGGCCCTGAATCTATAATCTATGGAAGTTTAACGTTTTGAATGGAATTATGGAAATAAATAAACTTTTCCATGATATTCTAATTTTTTGGAAAGGGTCTGTATATTATTTTGAAGAATATAATTTCCAAAATAAGTGCAGTCTTTAAAATATGCTACTTTTAAAAGAGCCAAACTTTTAATCACAAATCAAATCAAATCAAATCATTGATAAACTCATGTATGTGGAGCCCAAATCAAATATGATGACATCAAAAACATCAAACTTCACTGGTGTTTGTGTCATGACATCATGGTGTTTAGTCATGTGACTGTGACATGAAAGAACCAATGAGGTTTGATGTTATTGACGTGTCACCATATTTTATTTGGCCTCTGTAAACCGCTGAGACATTCTTCTAAATATCTTCTGTTGTGTCTCACAATAGACAGAAAGTCATACAGGTTTGGAGCGACATGACGGAGAGTAAATGATGACACTAATGATATAAAACTAGGCACTGATGAAATACTGCTGACATTCATTTCAGGAAACCATGAATCTGTGGTTTGAACCAGACAGTAAAAACTTACCATGCAAGATCTTTAACCACTTCACCAGCTCTGGATTCATGTAACTCTAATGTTTGTATGACAGTAGTTTTATGTGTCATTCCCTGTCATTGGTTTGTCCTCCAGAAACAGCTGAAGGAGACGCAGATGAAGATCCGTCAGAGAATCCAGCAGAGACAGAAAGATCTTCAGCATCTGAGAGAGGCTGTGAAGTCTCATAAGGTGAGTCTGGAGAAGAAGAGAAGTTTGAGACGTCTCACTTTGGACTCTGTCAGTCGTGCTTAAGCCACTGTGTGATTGTGATGTGTGTGTAACAGCGCTCTGCACACACAGCAGTGGAGGACAGTGAGAGGATCTTCACTGAGATCATCCGCTCCATTGAGAGAAGCCGCTCTGAGGTCACACAGCGGATCAGAGATCAGGAAAAGACTGCAGTGAGTCGAGCTGAAGGACGACTGGAGCGACTGGAGCAGGAGATCAATGATCTGAGGAGGAGAGACGCTGAGCTGGAGCAGCTTTCACACACACAAGATCACATCCAGTTCCTGCAGGTAACAGAGATCTAGAAGAACAGGATCATAGTGGACTTGAGCAAGATCCTGCTATGACAGAGAAACATTTCATGAGAGCAGAATGAGCCGTTGACTGAGATGTTGTCAGGAATTCAGTCAGATTCAGTCAAGTGTTGTGTTATCATATAATCATCAGTCAGACTCTCATCTGATCATCTTCTGTTTAAAGAGACACACTTACAAAGCCCTGGGAAATTTACCATTAAATATGAACTCATTTTTCCTTCTGGTTTCTTCTGTCTTGATGAAATCAGTGAACTTGATGGTATCAATATCCAGCCAACTAGATTTTCCATCCACATTTTAATGAAATCTTTTATTTCTACTAAAATAATTTCAGTAATTGGCACCAAAATTGTGTCAGGTGATCTTCAAAGTTGATAATATTGATTTTTATTTTCATAGCTGTTTACCTGTAACACATTGATAAATTTGTTCTCTAAGACTCCAGACAGGAAGTGAGGCTGTATATTAACAATGCTTATAAAAACCAAACAAAACCTGACCTTGGGATCCTTAAAGGGTTAGTTCACCCAAAAATGAAAATTCTGGCTCAATCTTAAGTTTATCAAGCGACGAGAATACTTTTTGTGCGCAAAAACAAACAAAAACAACGACTTTATTCCACTTTTCATTTCCTTCTCTCTGGGCCTCGAGTCTTTTCACGTAGTGTAACAGCGCAGCACGTCTGTGTTCCACGTCACCACGTAGGCTCACTATTGGGCGACGCTGGTCATGTGTGTGATACGTGGTGACGAGTATTCTCGTCGCTTTATAAACTTAAGATTGAGCCACTGGAGTCACTTGAACTATATTAATGATGTCTTTAATACATTTTCTGGGCCAGCAAGTTATAGTGTCCATAAGCCTGTGGAGGAGTGATCCTGCACTCAGATTTCATCAAAAATATCTTAATTTGTGTTCCGAAGATGAACGAAAGACTTACATGGTTGGAACAACATGAGGGTGAGCAATTTTACTGACAGAATTTTCATTTTTGGGGGAACTAACCCTTTAAGAGTCCTTGTGAAGTTTCAGTTTCACTAACCAGTCGAAAGTTACATAATGATCGTCAATCTACTCGTAGCCTTTGAACTGCTTTTCCTCAAATCTTATCAACATGCAGATGTTTTATCAAATTTTTATAAAAAAAAAGAAGTTGTATAGATAATTATAAACACAAGTGAAGCAAAGAGGGAATTAATGAGTAACTATAATAACAAACAAGAGGGAAATGAGTGACCAAGGGGACAAATGAGAACAAAACAAGTGAAAATGAAACAAAAATTAACTAAACAGTGTCCATATAACATCTATATTTCTTAACACACTTTAAATAGACTTTTTAAAAATTGCAATTTGTAACAGTCAAATTAAAGTTTTAATTTGTACATTTGAAATCATTATGTTTTAATAATATTTTGTCATGCTTTAAAGAAGTGCAGTTATTTTGATTTTGACCAACATATTAAAGCACATGTAAAGTACTTGATTATAATTAAAACTTTAGTGTGTTATTCAATATTATATTTAAAATTGAACAAACAATTTTCAATAGAAATTACATTGAGTATATTTTAGTTTATCATAAATGTGTGTCAGTTCATTCAGCAGTAACTTTAACCATATTTCTGAAATTACATATACAGACACTTAATTCCTACTTAAGTTGGTCAAAAAGCTCTCTAAATATTAGATAATTGCATTTAATTTAAATTTAGACTATAAGACATTCATTTAATCAAATAAATATTTGAATTATAATTTAAAAAATAATTTTAAAATAATTAAATGTCTGAAAGCATTACATTCAATCTGCTCTTAACTATATATATTTTAAATGATATTATTAAGTGTCAAATACTAGAGTTTGTAGCATTAAATGATGAATATGAGAAGAATGTGCTGATTGTGTGAAAGTGCTGGGTTGAAGCGAGTCACTGAAGAGAAGTGAAGTCAACAAGAGCCGCTCAGATCTGATATAGTGCAGGTTATTGGCTGAAGTGTGGAGATGATGAGTTTTGATTTCTGTTTTCTGTAGAGTTTCCAGTCTCTCTCAGCACCTCCTGAATCTACAGACGAACCCGACGTTTCCTTCAGTTCTCTCTCCTCTTTTGATGGCATGAGAGAATCTGTCCGTCAGCTGAGAGACAAACTGGAGGATTTCTGCAAAGAGGAGCTCAAGAAGATCTCTGATAGAGGTAAAGTCCTGCGCCTCGTTTATACAGACGTGTGGAGAAAGATCCCAAATCTGAACGTACAACCGTTTCTGAAATATTCTTACGATTTATAAAACGTCCATTTTCACAAAAATGTCCTAAAATGCATCCCAGTTTATAAATCATCTTAAATTCAAATGCAATGTGAACAAGTGCATCAAATCCACCTACAAATATCCCTTGATGATTCAGAAATACAGCAATCATCATCATGGACAAGGGTTTATATATGGGCCATTCTACAGAATTGGTGCAAAGTCAGAGTTGGAAACATCTTGAAATTTTTTGTTTTTTTCCCACAAATTTTGCATGTATGCAAATTGTATAATATCCAAGGTATGCTTTTCTAGTAATTGTGCTGTTAATTCTCATACTGTATTTTCAGAAAATGCTGGAATATTTTCCTTCTCCCCAAATGTGTCACTACCGAAACACAATATTAAATAATTTATTAAGAAGGCTTATAATGACCTATTAAGATTCTGTTTACATCTACCTTATAAATATTTTTTTTTCTATTTTTTAAAAATATTTTTACAGGTTAAATCAATAAAGATTATAATTTTAATAATATTTTAAGTGTAATTTATGAGATTTTTTGTATTTTGAACCCAATCTTTCTTTGTAGAAGGCATAAAGTTTATCGTACTGATTTCAAAGTTAAGGATTCATTAGTTTGAATATGCATTGAACCAAACACTATCATAACATCTTAGTTGATAATTCAATATACTTTATTTTTGACAAAACATCCCATGTTACGGTAGTGACTGCACATTTTTGGTAGTGACAGTAATGTTTTGGTAGTGACTTAATTTGCCATGGCTGAATCAGACTGTCCACATTTTATGTTAATATAAATAAATAACTATGATGCACATATGCAGTCAGTACATATAGCAGACACACATCTGACAGTAAATATCTTATAAGAACACCTAGAGCTATTCTATACTTTGGGTCTTGAGGTGCAAGTGAGAAGAGAAGTTTGAGAATAATTTGTGCGTCTCTGGGTATTTGAAACAACAAACATCTGAGATGATGACATCTTAGACAACGGAGGCTAATCTATAGCACGGTGATTTCAGTTTAAATTTGATTAATTGTGCAGCCTTTACTGATGTCTCAGATGTCATCATCTCAGATGTTTGTTGTTTCAAATACCCAACAGAGACGCACAAATAGGTCTCTGTTCAAGTTTTTAAAGCAATTTCTCTGATTTTTCAGCGTCAGCCAAGTGTCGATTTCGGAACTGTCACGTCCGTAACAACGTTTTTTCCTCATAAATTAAAAAATGAAAACTAAAATAAAATAAATAATTTATCTTCTATAGAGAGCCAACAGTCATCCCTTCGGTTGGTATTATTTCTTTTGGCTTGTGCATTTGCAGAATTTCGACAAAGTATGTTGTCTCCCACAAACTCACATCTTTTTTTGTCACGTCGTAACGCATGTGTATTTCCCTCAAATTAAATATAAAACGCATGTGTAGACTGATATTATTCTAATGTCTGGACTCCTTTATTAAGGGAGTATGGACATATAAACAGACGTTTAAATATATTGGTATTAAATGCATTTTCTGAGAATTTATATTATACGTTTTGACTGCAAATGTCACGTCCATAACGCTGGAATTGCTCATTTATCCTGTATTTGGTGCATAAGCGTGTTGTGAAAAAGAAGAGTCTTTCTGACTTGTTTGGGAAGTCTGTGCTTTTTTACATCCTTCTGAGTCTTCGACCTTGGAGAACATTGGACTGGTGTCAACTTCTGCCTCAACCTTTGATATCACTTTCTATATTTGTCTTCTCTCCTCTGGATTTCTTTGATCTTCTGTTCTAACTTCTGACATTTTCTATAGTTACTGATTTTTACTCGTTTTCTCCCTTTTCCCCCAGTGTGTATGTGCACTGGTGTCTGATCACCCTCACTGGAAGTGCTAGGTGGTGTGGCAGCCCTGCAAAATGTCTCCACCTCTTTTTGTCTTTTCACCATCATCCTGTGTCTTTTGTCTTTTCCTCCATGCTTTTCTGACATGTCTTTGCTCCCTGTCAGATAATTCACTGATACTCTTCAACTTTCCTTCTTCCCTTAGTTTCTTATTTCTTTCTCTTTCTTTCCTTAAGTATGCCTCGTACTTCACTGGGTCTTCCCTCAACATTTGTTTGTATTCAGGGTTGCCAGATTGGGCGGTTTTGCAATCTATTTTGCAGGCAAAAATGGGATTGGGTGGGTGGATAAAAATTGGGCTGGTTTCGGATCAGTTCGGCGGGTTTTTGTTGCCGAAACACCGGCACTTCAGATCCTTTTTCCTGCGACCCAATGTTCAGCAGGCAGCAGTCTCTCTCCCTCACACACACACACACACACACTACAACTCTGGCTGACGTGCCCCCTAACCTCACGACAGTCCTCCCACTACCTTAAAGTGACACATGCCAGCACCACCACGGGGTTTTCAAACTTAGCTAGCTGTCTGCGGTTTCATAACACTCTCTCTGGGTCAGCGGCAGTGCCAACACAGATTTGAATGTTGCGATATGATTTTGTCAAAGGTTTAATAGACGAAATGGATCGCGTGGGTGTTTGAATCGAGATCACAGTCTTTTAAAGATGAATGGTGCAGCTCTGTAACGACACATTTCACCCTCTATTGAAATGAAAGTGGCTAACTTCTGTCAACCTCATCTATAAGCAAGGGCTAAAACATAAAACAATTTAATTTGAATTAATATCTGTAATATTCTGTATTTAAAAAATCGATTTTAAAATCATTTTTAAAAAAATCGCGATACCTATACATGTGAATCGATTTTTTCTCCCAGCCCTAATATGCATGTTTCATGTTGCCATTTGAAAGTGGGTTATTTTTTATGTCCATATATCCACTCAATGTTTTTATGTTACTAAATGCTTTTGTTCCAAGCGACTTTTATTGACAATAAACAGACTCATCGATAGCTTAAGTTGATCGCATTATTTTCCGTAATAGTGGAATAGTCTGACTGAGCCTACTTTTGCGTACATTTGATTGAATATTGTTTCTAAAATCGGATAGGCTAAGTCGAAAAATGGGTCATTTTAAAGCTTGTTAATGATTTCAATGTGTTTAAACGAGAAACAAGCCACAAAAAAAATTGGGCGGTTTTTTGTGCATTCTCGCGGTTTTTGACGAGGTTTTGGGCTGAAAAACCTTGCTGGCACCTGGTAACCCTGTTTGTATTCTCTCTGTCTCTCTGTCTCTCTGTTGTAGTTTTTCTATTTTTTTTAGGCATGTTGGTGTTTTATGTCATTCTCCCTGTCAAGTTAATCATAGAAATTAACATTACTGACAGCAACCTTACACCTAAGCTAGTATCTTGGACTGCAACCTTAAGTAATTGTAACCTCATCACATTACAGAATTTTAACAGAATTTGCATACTAAAACACTAAAACATTACTAAAACATACGACAGTAGTAATTATTTGCATAACTGTACTAAAATGTAGTTTATTCCTCCAAATAAAGGATTATGTGTTCCCTTTTGTCACTACCGAAACAATAATGTCACAACCGAAACTTCAAGACATGTTTCGGTTGTGACTGTTTTGGTAGTGACAATTTGAGATACTTTTGAGCCTAGCTCGAAGATGCCAATCAGCACATGGTTAGCACTCACTGGTCAGAACAGTTGAACACATATAACAACTAAATTTTATGGAATAACATCCAAAAAAGTTTTCTCAATAGCAGAAAAAATGAGTTTGGTAGTGACATTCCTTAAAGTTGCACACAGATTTTTAGACTTTAGAACACATTTACCTCAAAATGATGGGATCAATCTACTCACCATATAGCACATGAGAGAGAGGGACACAGGGATATTTCCTGATCAAAAATGTAGGGGTGTGGTTAAAATCAGTCTCAGCCAATGGACTACATTCACTGTTTTGGTAGTGACATGAAAATGCAGAAGTTTCATGATTTAAAAATAAAATATAATTTTTATTTTTTTTTTACTTTTTTTAAAACAAGAATAGAAAAATTTGCAAAAAATTTGAAATTAAGTTGAAATTTAGGGGTTAGGGTTTGGGACAGCCACCCCCTAATTGAAAGTAGCCTGTAAATGATGATTTTATATATATAAAGCTTACTGATATCTTAAATATTATTGTGGGTTTCAATAGATAATTGAAGGATCTTAGTAAACATCTAAGATTTTAATAATTAAATGCTTTTTAAATGTGTTTTTTGGATGAGGGACAGCAGTTTGCACCAATTCTGTAGAATGGCCCATATATAAACATGATGATGACTGCTGTAACTTGAAGCTTGAAAGTTTAATTTAAACTTGTTTGTTTAATTGTAAATATATTATTGAATAACATTATAATATTATACATGATAATAATAATAAAGTACTTTACATGTGCTTTAGTATGTTAGTTAACACATCAAAATAACTGCACTTCTTTGAAGCATGACAAAATATTATTAAAACATGATTAAAATGTACAAATTAAAACTTTTAATTCGACATTGTTACAAAGTGCACTTTTTAAACGTCTACTTAAAGTGTGTTAAGAAACATATACATGACGGAGGATAAAAGCATGGAATTTAGGATCAATCCGATGTGTGTTTTATAAATGAAGCCTCTATTTTATATTAATCTGCTCCCAGAAATGAGTTCATCATCTAATATTATAGAACATCATATTAGAAATGTCTCAGAAATGAATGTATTTTATCTTCTCATTTCTCTTCACACTGTTCATGTCTGTTTATTTCCACAGTCACTTTCACCAACATGAATCTCAAGACCAGGAACGACTTCCTACAATGTGAGTCACTAGAAAACAAGCAGAAAAACTCACTGAATGTGTTCATGTTCTTCCTGTAGAAGGAGAAATAAATCATGATAGAAGAGTTTTATAATTGATCATGTAAATGATGATTTGCACAGGATATTTGGTCAGCTGTACTGAGACACTGATGATACACTGAACATTGATTCATGAAGAGTTCAGATACATTAAAAGATCAGACAGATTCATAATTCCTGTTTCTGATGTGTTTTCTCTCCATCAGATTCCCATCAGCTGACTCTGGATCTGAACACAGTGAATAAACTCCTCAGTCTGTCTGAGAGGAACAGAGTGATTACTAACACTGACACAGAGCAGCCGTATCCTGATCATCCAGACAGATTTGATCAGTATCCTCAGGTGTTGTGTAGAGAGAGTGTGTGTGGACGCTGTTACTGGGAGATTGAGTGGAGTGGGAGAGGTTTGTTTAGTGGTGTGTGTATATCAGTGTCATATAAGAGCATCAGCAGGAAGGGACGGGGTAATGAGTGTGTGTTTGGATATAATGATGAGTCCTGGAGTTTGGAGTGCTTTTCCTCCAGATACTCATTCTGGCACAATAAGATACAGACTCCTCTCCCTGTAAAGCCCATCAGCAGAAGAATAGGAGTGTATGTGGATCACAGTGCAGGAACTCTGTCCTTCTACAGCGTCTCTGACACAATGAGCCTCATCCACACAGTCCAGACCACATTCACTCAGACGCTCTATCCTGGGTTTAGGGTTGATTATGGATCATCAGTGAAACTGTGTTGATGTTTCAGAACAGATTGTGGAGAGATTTTACCCATAATACTTTGAGCTGCACGATAAATCAGTAACAGTGAAATACAGAGACTCTTATTTTAATTTTCTTTAATATCTTAACTTCTGCCACAGAAATAACAGAATAAATGTGTGTATTAAATCCTTCATAGAGACAGTAAGAATGGTGTGTGTGTGTGTGTGTGTGTGTGTGTGTGTGTGTGTGTGTGTGTGTTTATCAAGCTATAATTTTATTGATGGAAATCATATTCATTTAGTTTTTATTGTAGTGACACATAATCATTTTAATATTACTATTAAAAGTACCTTTCATTTGAAATTATGAAACACAAACAAAATGAAAAGATTAATGAATAATGAACAATGAAATAACAGAAATGGTTGTGAACAATGTAAGGAGTGAAGATGTGGAAAATGACATTAGTAGTGGAGAAAATAGTGCTGGAAAACAATCACAGTTCAAAATGTGAGGAAAATTGTGATGCAGAAGATGAGGGATGAAGAAGCACTTTCTGAGATTTCAGATATTGGGTCACAAGGGATGGAAATCATGAACTCTTTACAAGAAATAAATGACTTTCACAACGTTTGATAAAGTTGTTGATGTAAAATATTCTTTCCAGCTGAAAAGGATGCTTATGAAATTAAGGAAAAGTAAAATATGAAAATATTTCCTCTGTGCTTTTTCTTTTCTCTCTCTGTCTTCTTCACTGTGAGTGTGTGGAGAGTCTGATCGTCATGAGAACATGATTAAACTTGTGTAAAATCAGGACATTTTTGTGTAGAGTTTTGCAGAAATCTATCATGAAGATATTTGTAATGTGTGTGAAAACAGATGAAATACATTTTTGTTTTGAGAAATGTGTCTTTGTTTTAAGAACTGAATGAAGGGTTTGGGAAATTGTGTCAACTGAATCATTTATAGAGTGTTAGCAAATGAGGAAACCTGTAATACGCACCCATACAACAGGACACAGTAATAAACATCAGTGGCTAAATGTATCAATATATATTTGAATAAAACACCCTAATAAATGCGTTCAGTGCTCAGTGTTGAGTGATGCTGCAAAATAATCATTGAATCAGAGCTTTCATTGTCTAAAGGAACACTATACATAAACATATACATAAATGGTAAATGGACTGCATTTATATAGCGCTTTCACAGACATATGGCCACCAAAGCGCTTTACATAGCCTCACATTCACCCATTCACTCACTCATACACCGACGGCGGTGTCAGCCATGCAAGGCGCCATCCATCCATCTCGTCGGGAGCAATAAATTTACTATAAACAGTTTTAACAGTTTGTGTGTGTGTGATAATTAAAAAAAAAATCATTCACAATTCATATAGACAGAATCAAAACAAATTCTGCTAGTTAAGGGGTAGTTCATCCAAAAATATTTTTCTTACATGAATTTCACAAAAACTTTTTTTTTTTTGTATTTCACCTTCGCTTCAGAAGGCCTTTATTAATCATAGCAGAGCCGTGTGGAGCACTTTTATGAAGGAGAGATGCTCTTTATGATAGATGCACTTTTATGATAGATGCACTTTTATGATAGATGCACTTTTATGATAGATGCACTTTTATGATGGATAGATGCACTTTTATGATAGATGCACTTTTATGATGGATAGATGCACTTTTATGATAATAGATGCACTTTTATGATAATAGATGCACTTTTATGATGGATAGATGCACTTTTATGATGGATAGATGCACTTTTATGATGGAGAGATGCACTTTTATGATGGATAGATGCACTTTTATGATGGAGAGATGCACTTTTATGATGGATAGATGCACTTTTATGATGGAGAGATGCACTTTTATGATGGATAGATGCACTTTTATGATGGAGAGATGCACTTTTATGATGGAGAGATGCACTTTTATGATGGATAGATGCACTTTTATGATAATAGATGCACTTTTATGATGGATAGATGCACTTTTATGATGGATAGATGCACTTTTATGATGGAGAGATGCACTTTTATGATGGATAGATGCACTTTTATGATAATAGATGCACTTTTATGATGGATAGATGCACTTTTATGATGGATAGATGCACTTTTATGATGGAGAGATGCACTTTTATGATGGATAGATGCACTTTTATGATGGAGAGATGCACTTTTATGATGGATAGATGCACTTTTATGATGGAGAGATGCACTTTTATGATGGAGAGATGCACTTTTATGATGGATAGATGCACTTTTATGATGGAGAGATGCACTTTTATGATGGATAGATGCACTTTTATGATGGAGAGATGCACTTTTATGATAGATGCACTTTTATGATGGAGAGATGCACTTTTATGATAATAGATGCACTTTTATGATGGAGAGATGCAGTTTTATGATGGAGAGATGAACTTTTATGATAATAGATGCACTTTTATGATGGATAGATGCACTTTTATGATAATAGATGCACTTTTATGATGGATAGATGCACTTTTATGATGGAGAGATGCACTTTTATGATGGATAGATGCACTTTTATGATGGATAGATGCACTTTTATGATGGAGAGATGCACTTTTATGATGGATAGATGCACTTTTATGATGGAGAGATGCACTTTTATGATAGATGCACTTTTATGATGGAGAGATGCACTTTTATGATAATAGATGCACTATTATGATGGAGAGATGCAGTTTTATGATGGAGAGATGAACTTTTATGATAATAGATGCACTTTTATGATGGATAGATGCACTTTTATGATAATAGATGCACTTTTATGATAGATAGATGCACTTTTATGATGGAGAGATGCAGTTTTATGATGGAGAGATGAACTTTTATGATGGAGAGATGCACTTTTATGATGGAGAGATGAACTTTTATGATAATAGATGAACTTTTATGATGGATAGATGCACTTTTATGATGGAGAGATGAACTTTTATGATAATAGATGCACTTTTATGATGGATAGATGCACTTTTATGATAATAGATGCACTTTTATGATAGATAGATGCACTTTTATGATGGAGAGATGCAGTTTTATGATGGAGAGATGAACTTTTATGATGGAGAGATGCACTTTTATGATGGAGAGATGAACTTTTATGATAATAGATGAACTTTTATGATGGATAGATGCACTTTTATGATGGAGAGATGAACTTTTATGATAATAGATGCACTTTTATGATGGAGAGATGAACTTTTATGATAATAGATGCACTTTTATGATGAAGAGATGCACTTTTATGATAATAGATGCACTTTTATGATAGATAGATGCAGTTTTATGATGGAGAGATGCACTTTTATGATGGAGAGATGCACTTTTATGATGGAGAGATGCACTTTTATGATGGAGAGATGAACTTTTATGATAATAGATGAACTTTTATGATGGATAGATGCACTTTTATGATGGAGAGATGAACTTTTATGATAATAGATGCACTTTTATGATGGATAGATGCACTTTTATGATAGATAGATGCACTTTTATGATAATAGATGCACTTTTATGATAGATAGATGCAGTTTTATGATGGAGAGATGCACTTTTATGATGGAGAGATGCACTTTTATGATGGATAGATGCACTTTTATGATGGAGAGATGAACTTTTATGATAATAGATGCACTTTTATGATGGATAGATGCACTTTTATGATAGATAGATGCACTTTTATGATAGATAGATGCAGTTTTATGATGGAGAGATGCACTTTTATGATGGATAGATGCACTTTTATGATGGAGAGATGCACTTTTATGATGGAGAGATGCACTTTTATGATGGAGAGATGCACTTTTATGATAGATGCACTTTTATGATAGATGCACTTTTATGATGGATAGATGCACTTTTATGATAATAGATGCACTTTTATGATGGATAGATGCACTTTTATGATGGAGAGATGCACTTTTATGATAGATGCACATTTATGATGGATAGATGCACTTTTATGATAATAGATGCACTTTTATGATAATAGATGCAATTTTATGATGGATAGATGCACTTTTATGATAATAGATGCACTTTTATGATGGATAGATGCACTTTTATGATGGAGAGATGCAGTTTTATGATGGAGAGATGAACTTTTATGATAATAGATGCACTTTTATGATGGATAGATGCACTTTTATGATAATAGATGCACTTTTATGATAGATAGATGCACTTTTATGATGGAGAGATGCAGTTTTATGATGGAGAGATGAACTTTTATGATAATAGATGAACTTTTATGATAATAGATGCACTTTTATGATGGAGAGATGCACTTTTATGATGGAGAGATGAACTTTTATGATAATAGATGCACTTTTATGATGGATAGATGCACTTGTATGATAGATAGATGCACTTTTATGATGGAGAGATGCACTTTTATGATGGAGAGATGAACTTTTATGATGGATAGATGCACTTTTATGATGGATAGATGCACTTTTATGATGGAGAGATGCACTTTTATGATGGAGAGATGCACTTTTATGATGGATAGATGCACTTTTATGATGGATAGATGCACTTTTATGATGGAGAGATGCACTTTTATGATGGAGAGATGAACTTTTATGATAATAGATGCACTTTTATGATGGATAGATGCACTTTTATGATAATAGATGCACTTTTATGATGGATAGATGCACTTTTATGATGGAGAGATGCACTTTTATGATAGATGCACATTTATGATGGATAGATGCACTTTTATGATAATAGATGCACTTTTATGATAATAGATGCACTTTTATGATGGATAGATGCACTTTTATGATAATAGATGCACTTTTATGATGGATAGATGCACTTTTATGATGGAGAGATGCAGTTTTATGATGGAGAGATGAACTTTTATGATAATAGATGCACTTTTATGATGGATAGATGCACTTTTATGATAATAGATGCACTTTTATGATAGATAGATGCACTTTTATGATGGAGAGATGCAGTTTTATGATGGAGAGATGCACTTTTATGATAATAGATGCACTTTTATGATAGATAGATGCAGTTTTATGATGGAGAGATGCACTTTTATGATGGAGAGATGCACTTTTATGATGGATAGATGCACTTTTATGATGGAGAGATGAACTTTTATGATAATAGATGCACTTTTATGATGGATAGATGCACTTTTATGATAGATAGATGCACTTTTATGATAGATAGATGCACTTTTATGATAGATAGATGCAGTTTTATGATGGAGAGATGCACTTTTATGATGGAGAGATGCACTTTTATGATGGATAGATGCACTTTTATGATGGAGAGATGCACTTTTATGATGGATAGATGCACTTTTATGATGGAGAGATGCACTTTTATGGACTTCAAAACAGAAACAGCCATTCACTGCTATTATATAGCTTGGAAAAGCCAGGACATTTTTTTTAAACATAACTCTGATTGTATTCATCTGAAAGAAGAATGTCATGTACACCGAGGATGGCTTGAGGGTGAGTAAATCATGGGGTAATTTTCATTTTTGGGTGAACTATCCCTTTAAATAAAAAACACGTATTTTACCGCTGTTCGCGCATGCGCTGTTCGCTCGGCTTGTTCGGCTGACCCGGAAATAATTGGTTGGCATTAGCAACGTTTCGGCCGAGCCAGGCCAGAATACAGACATAGCAGAAGAAAGAGAAACAAACAGACAGGTTTGAAACTCTCAATTTATGCGTTTTCCATTGTGTGAACATTAGTCTGAATGTTTGGCGATGCATTCGCTGTGTATTCGCTCGGATTGCGTGTGAAGTCAGCATCAGTTTAAAGCTATGAAAACAATGCTAACACACACTAGCTGCCAGTGTCTCATAAACAATAACAAACACTGAGCAACTGAATTACCTTCCGATCGTACCAGAAATATAGTATCAACACAACTCATTATGTTATATTGTATATTGAACATCAAGATGTACATGTCACAGATATATATAATTCATTGATGGTGCTGCTGCTCTGATCATATCAGTTAATAAACTCTGTGTGTCATTGATTTAGTGGATCTTTAACTCAAATGCAGTTTTGTGACAACTGATGTGTTTCGTCTGAATTACTTTAATCTGACTGAAGTGTCTTTCCCCTTAGAAAACACACTGACGAACAGGCAAACTTCCCTGTTAAGCCTCAAACTGAGATTGTGAGGCAAGAGATTATAACAGAATGACAAGGTAAAGTCATTAGTCCTTGCTCTGCTGATGAGACGCTTCACAACATGCATTTTAATATTAAGATATAATCACTGTTGATTAAACAGCATAAACATAGGACTCATTTTACAGACTGTAAAAGTGTTTCCAAAATCATGTGTATTTTTAATTTTTAATAATGTACATTTAGGCTATAACACTGAAATCAGTCCCTCTGTGTTTCTTTTCCTGTTTTGAAAAGTTGTGGAAACTTTTTCTTTTTTTTGCTATTGGAGCAAATGGGAACGCATTAATCATGTTATCTGTTGTCTCTCGTTCACCTCTATGGGCGTTTCTATCATGACTTCTGTGAACCCCGGAAATGTGCAACTTAGGCTTCATATTCAAATGTCAAACTACTGTAAAAGCAGCTTCTGCTGAATTGAACTTTTCACAGTTTCAGGAAACAGGTTTCACTTTAACATCTTGACATGCTTTGCATTTCTTAGGGGCCGTTTACACGACAACGTTCTCAACTAAAAACTGAAAACTTTATATGCGTATTGGCCGTTCGTTCATTTACAGTGTCATCGTTTTGACATTTGACAACATTGTCGTCTGTATGCAAAAAACTTTTCTGATTTTAGTGCATCGTTGTAATGTAAACGTACCCTAAACCTAGGGGGAAAAGTACTTTTTAATACTACACAAAATAAATGAGTGGAAGTGAAAAAACCCCACTAGTATATACAGTACAGGCCAAAAGTTTGGAAACATTACTATTTTTAATGTTTTTGAAAGCAGTTTCTTCTGCTCATCAAGCCTGCATTTATTTTTACAATTTAAAATAATTGGTTTTCAATTTATTATACTTTATATGATCATTTATTTCTGTGATGCAAAGCTGAATTTTCAGGATCATTACTCCAGTCTATCACATGATCCTTCAGAAATCTTTCTAATATGATGATTCATTATGAGTTTTGGAAACGGTTCTGCTGCTTAATATATTTGATGAATAAAAGGTTAAAAAGAACTGCATTTATTCAAAATAAAAAAAATATTTTCTAATAATATAAATCTTTACTATCACTTTTTATCAATTTAACACATCCTTGCTGAATAAAAGTATTGATTTATTTCAAAAAAAGAAAGAAAAAGATGACTGACCCCAAATTACTGATCAATAGTGTATATTGTTGTTACAAAAGATTTCTATTTTTAAAACATTTGCTTCTTTTTTTTTATTTTATTATTTATTTATTTTTTTTTACTTTTTATTCATCAAAGTATCCTAAAAATTAGCACAGGTTATGAAAAAAAAAACATATTAAGCAGCAGAACTGTTTCCAACTTTGATAATGAATCATCATATTAGAAAGATTTCTGAAGGATCATGTGATAGACTGGAGTAATAATCCTGAAAATTCAGCTTTGCATCACAGAAATAAATGATCATTTAAAGTATAATAACTTGAAAACCAATTATTTTAAATTGTAATAATATATCACAATATTTGATCAAATAAATGCAGGCTTGATGAGCAGAAGAAACTTCTTTCAAAAACATTAAAAATAGTAATGTTTCCAAACTTTTGGCCTGTACTGTATGTGGCTAGATGCTAAAAGTACAGTTCCTCAGTTTCATAAATCATCTTGTCATAATTAAGCATCTTGTTCAATGTTTTTTGTGTGTGTTTTCCAGCTCCTCCACCCCTAGAATGCACACGTACAAGAGGACGTCCAGCCCTCGATCGCCAACGAATACAGGAGAGCTTTTCACACCAGCACATGAAGAAAATGTGCGCTTCATTCATGACAGTAAGACTGCTGACACATGACACACACCTTCATAGCTGAGCACCATCTTCACCTTGAAAGCGTGTGATTCCCAGGCCTGAGAGCATCACTGAAACTACGAAATCTATCAAAAGCATGGGAATATGTCATATTTGTTGTAGTAAATGTCGTTCTTCGTCAAATTATCGTTCTTCGCCAAATATTAAAGATTAAGTGGACATGTGAATTAAATGTCGTTAAGCCAATATTAAACGAGGATTTGATCTGCTGTAAAGTGTAACAACACCAGGCCGTTGGCGCCCTCTGCAGGCATTTGTTATAATACATAATGATTGTTTATGTTATGTATATTATGTATTTTAACAGTGTTGTTCTATGAAATCATATGATTACTTGCTTACCTAATCGTCCGATTACTTGATTACCAAAATAATCGTTAGTGACAGCCCGTATAGCACTTTATACAATAGATTGCTTTAACACAAGCAGCTTTACACTATTAAACATGAAAAACAGCGTCAGTGTCGCTTTCAATTACAACTACAAGTTTCTATTGTATAGCAAAAAAATCTGTAACATATTTTTCTCTACAAAAAATAGAAAAAGTTTGGGAACCACTGATTTATTGATTAAACTTTACAAAATCATTTTTAAAAATCCTTTCCTGTAATCATGTGCAAGTTATGGAAATTCATTGGTCAAAAAGAGAAGGATCTCTTGATTTCAAGACATACATGTTGTTGTAATGCTTCTTTTTTTGTGTGTTTTCTTTCCAGCATGGCTTTGTGTTTTGAGAGACATTAAATCCCCACAAAATAGTGAACGAAATGATCGTGGACCACAGGAGTATGTGGAGAAAAACCCAAATCCCAACCTACATTGTAAGTTTGTTTTTAAGTTTTAAGTTTATTACAATAGAGTCATTCCATGTCAAATCAACCAAATTTCAGGAGCTTCCCCGATTTTTTCTGAAGAAAGACAAACATAAATATTGATGAAAGCCAAAATATTAAATATAATGGCTGTATATTTATTGAGTAATCCATTGTTTTGTCGAGGATGGTCAAAATGACGATTTGGAGCCAAATTACAAGAGGGTAAAATGACTTTAGAAAGACGACAGCATCATTATTTTATTATTACATAGAGATTGTTTGGTCTGTTGGTAAAATCTGTTGACTTTAGCAAGCTTTGTTTCATTTAATGCCAATGGAGACAGTTCAAAAAGGGGCAAAAGGCACGTCTTGTGTTTTTTGCCTCAAGTGTGCATGCCTGTAACTCAAGAAGTATTGGTTCTGGTTCTTAACAAACTTTTCTTTTGGTATCTTCATTTTAAAGGCCCAATATGATACAATCCCAGAGATATAGAGATCTCAATGCGGCTCCATGAGTAAATTGGTCTATTGTTCACATTTTCATTGGTCAAAAACCAAATGTGGGTCACTTTTAGAGTGACAGGCATCACAACTTTGGGAAAGGAATATTTGTGGCACTCAGACACGCTCTATGCAATTGTGTTGATAGAAAAACATGAGATACGTTTCTAGTTTCAACTTTATTTGTTGTTCAGATATTCCTCTTTAAAAGAAAAAAGCGTCAGATCAAATATCAAAGTGACCCACATTTGGTTTTTGACCACTGAAAATGTGTATTATTGATCAATTTACTCATGGAGCCGCATTAACATCTCTGGGATTTTATCATACGGGGCCTTTAAAATGAAGATACCAAAAGGAACGTTTATTAAGAATGAGAATATAAAAGGATATTAAGATATCTTTAATACTTCTTGAGTTACAGGCATGATTTTTGCTCTTTTGAACAGTCTCCATTGGCATACAATAAAACAAAGATTGCTAAAGTCAACAGATTTTACTAATAGACCTTCCAATCTCTGTGTAATAATAAAATAATGATGCTGTCATCTTTCTAAAGTCATTTTAACCCCCTGTAATTTGGCTCCAAAATTGTCATTTTGACCATCCTCGACAAAACAGTGGATTCCTCAGTAAATACACAGCCATTACATTTAATATTTTGGCTTTCTTCTTCATTTATGTATTTCTTTCGCCAGAAATGTTTTTGTTTTTTTTCTTCCCATTTATGCAGACAAAGTTAATGGCTTGTTTTTAAATGGGTCAACTTCATTTCTTGTCTATCGTCTCTCTCTCAGCTTTTATCCCAGTGGACCTGAGTGACCTTAAGAAGAGGAACACACAAGACTCCAAGAAGTCTTAGACCATTCCCTCTCTTTCTGATCCAGCAGTTTTATGTCCTCCCTTTTACATTCGGGACCTTTTTACTCTCTCAGTCTTCTGTCGGCCAACAAAGAGCCAGGAGCCGGGACATTGGGCCACCCTCCTCCAGAAAGCTTCTCTCTTCTCTGCCTCATGGACCCGTGTCTGGACTTACAGGCTGACGTCTATTTATGAGTCGCGGTTTGAGTGGCCATTCCCTGTTTTTCATGCTCATCCGGGCTCTCTGATCTTGGTTTTTTTTTTTTTTTTTTTGCAGATGGGAAAATAACAGACTTGTTTCAGGATCTTTTTTCTTTCTCCATTGGTTTTGTCTAGATTCTTCTTCATTTGCATTTTTTCGATGGTGAGATGACGAACGGGAAAGGCACGGAACAGTTAAACTGTTGGGGCGACTCTGCACGAACTTTCTCTAAATGGGATGCAGTCCTGGGATTTACTCCTTTTTTAAACCATCTTCATCTCCCGCAGAGGAGCGACTGACTGACTGACTGTTGAGTTAGTAGATTCATAGATCGATTGATTGATTAGAAGAATTAGAAAGCTTTGTCAGATTGGACTGGTAAGTTTGGGTCGGCAAATATTTTTAGATGTATCGCCATTTTTAACTATATAATTCGATTCCTTCAAGAACTTTAAGTAGGCTTTTCCACATCTTTCGTTCCCAGGCTTTAAAATAAAATGGAAATAAAGGTTACTTTTATGTTATCTCAGCCTCTCTGCATTGTGTTTATATCCTGGAGGTTTGTCTGTTGACTTTGAGGTTTTTTTTGTATGCTTTTCTGTAATGTAAAAGCATGAATGTTCAGCCGATATATGCGTTTGTAAATACCCAATCCTTCTTTTCTGGAATTGATTCGTAAATCCTCTCGCACACAAGAAAACACTCTTTAGGATTGCTTGTAAAAAATCATGGTTCATGTCTCTGACTAAAACATTTAAATTTCTTTAAGAAAAAAAGGATGAATCATTTTGAGATGAGTGAAATGAGGAAAAAATTAACTTTTATTGACAAATGTTTCAGTTGCCCTATCCATAAATCCAGCCATCTGCATTTGAGACTCATTTAGGGAGGATCTAGGTTTTATTAAGCCATAATGTTTGGTGATTATATTATCTTCCTTTTTTTGGAGGCTACTGTGAAAGTGAGAAAAGTTCAGGCAAGTGATGGTGATTCTGCAGATAATATGAACGTAAATCCTTCTCAAAAGCCCTGGTTAAACATATCACAAGTCCCTTATGTATGTTTATGGTTTTCATATATACTATGCATTTTGTGGGGACACATTCCTTGTCAGTATTTGTTTATTAACAAAACACTGCCATTATTAATATTTGAAGTTAAATTAGTTTGTTATTTGGGTGTTTCAGACATGAACCATAATGAGGATAAATCATTTCAGGGAAAATTAACAAAGTTTATTCAAACATCCAATTTTATGGCTTTTGTCCCCCAAAAAAAAAAAAAAAAAAAAAAATCCAGCAAAATAAAAATATTGCAGAATCTACTAAACGTATGCCTTTAGAATGGGTCCGTGTCTAAATGTGATGCTGTGATTAAAAACATTAAGTGAATACTTTGAAAATAGAGCAAATATCAATGGTCGATTAAAATTGCATCTATATATAATATATAAATGATGAATAGTGGTTATTCTCATTCATACAAACTAATTTTAGTGAGGCTTACAATTAGTATATTTACTTTGATATATATATTGGTTTGGTTTTCGACCTTTCCAAACTAGTAAATATATATATGAAGAGTTCAGATGTGCCATCTGAAATTTTCTTCTAAAATGAGCATTTTTATCAAGCTCGTATATTTAGGTTCAGTAATTTCACTTTAATTACAATTAATAGGTCATTTTCATTGTCATTAAAATGAAATAACTGAACATAAACATACAAGCTTGATAAAAACGATCATTCTAGAAGAAAATATCAGATGGCATTTAGAGGCTTTTGCATCTGAAGTCTTCACATATACATACACACACACACACACACACACATATATATATATATATATACGCCTAAATTGTCCAGTAATTTTAAGCCAAAATGGGGGTCAACCTAGGACAAATTGCAACAGAAGCAAACTCAACTGATTTTGTATCCTCAATATGTCCTGAGTAAGAAAAGAAAAAGTCCCGAAGAATCCCATTAGGGGAAAGTTTTGAAAAAGACCCAAATATACCCCATTCATTCTTTTATCACGTGAATAGGGTAAAAAATGTAACCTTTAGATATCACCATTAATATTACTCAGTTGATTACTTGCATCAAGACTAACAAAAAAATGTATTACAAGTTTTTTTGAAATTGTTTGTTAACATGGGCAAACGGTGCATAATCTAATTACGTATGTGCTAATTTGCATAAATACCATAACAGGTCTAAACATTGGGTATAGCCAGGTGAAAATGTCTTGTTGAATCTTGTTGAGACTTAATGTTAAGGTCTGAATGGAACCCATTTAGGCTACCCATGAACATTAATACATAGAGGCAGGAAGAAGTACTTTAGAAACCAGCCTATATTAATTATTATTGCAGAGATGGGGTTTGGGGCTGGGTCTGTGGGACTGTTTCTGGGGGACGAGTCTGAGGGAAGAACAGGAGACAATGGTAAGGGGAATGCAGAAGACAAAAGGTAGGTAAAATAAAAAGTGAAACCCCAGAAACAGTCCCAAATTTTTTTACCCTACCCTATTCACGTGATAAAAGAATGAATGGGGTATATTTGGGTCTTTTTCGAAACTTTCCCCTAATGGGATTCTTCGGGGCTTTTTTCCCCTTAGGCTACTCAGGACATATTGAGGATACAAAATCAGATGAGTTGCTTCTGTTGCAATTTGTCCTACCTTTTTTTCATAAAATGACTGGACTAAAAAGTCAGTGTGAAAATCATAACTCTTCCACTAACTTATAATATTTTTGAAGAAAATCTACAACGTTTGAGTCTCGCGTTGCTATTAAATCACAATAAAAGATCAATGGTCTTGATTAAAATTGCATCTATGTATAACATCCATGTAAATATTGGTTATTCTCAATCTCATTCATAAAAACTGTAATTTTGTTGGTGAGGTTTACTATTAGTATATTTACATTTCGACGAGTTTGGAAAGCTCGAAAACCGAAAGTCAGTGAGACAATCAAAACCCTTACACTAACTTATAACATTTTTAACGAAAATCTACATAATTGAGTCCATAGACTGTAAAAAAGTTGATTTTAAATCATAAATAAATAAACACCGCTTTCCTGCGCGTGAGGAATTTAAACCGGAAGCGCTCGTCTCGCAGATGCAGACGTCATCAGCGTTCCCACTATAAATGTGTCACCCGGCGCGAGCACGTCCGTGTTGTTTCTTTCCTCTCTCTTGTGAGCGAGCGGTAGCGCAGGGGCAGTGTAGTACACTTCAAACGTGCTGTTTTTTTGTTTTAGTTGACTTAAGTGTTTAGCATTAACAAAGGCCAGGCGATGGCAGACAAGATGGATATGTCCTTAGACGACATTATAAAGCAAAACCGGCAGCGCGGAGGCGGCGGCGGGCGCGGCGGGAGAGGAGGCCGCGGGGGCCGCGCAGGAACAGGCGCCCGAGGAGGAGGCGGCGCCGGCGGACGGCTCGGAAATACAGGCGGAGGCTTTGGAGGCCGCGGCGGGGGATCGGGCCCCATGAGGAGCCGCCAGAACCTGAGCCGCGGAAGAAGCAGACCTACGCCGTACAGCAGGGTAGGAGAAAGCGGAGAAAAATCACGGGCGCATCCACATGCCAGTGGATGAAGCCCCGTTTTTATCTTTCTAGGCTGCCAGCAAACATGGCGGCGAGCTCGTGCCCCTGGAGCTTCTCTGGGAGTGTAGTTCGGGGAAGCTCGTTAGATGTATATTGTGCATAATGTGTTCTCTCCCTAAGTTCTCTTGCCCTTCGTGTGAGCATCAAACCCCGTGGGTCGTGAAGAAGAAGCGTGTGTGTCTCTCCTCTTCATCCTCCCAGAGGCCGTCGACGCCATTTTGAGGACGGCGGATGCCTTTCATTGAGCCTAACCTTTCTTTGTGTTCGACAACATCAATCCTCACGTGGTGAAACATCCTTCAGATGATTGAAGATTCTACCTTTTTTTTTGTGCATTAAAGCCCAGCTTTAAGAAGGCCTTTCCTCCTCGGTGGAATTCGGCTTTGTTTGTTTTTTGGGAGGGGTTTCATGATGGTCCAGTATCATTTAAAGCAGAAAGATAAGTTACATAGTGCTGGATCCGTACGGGATAAACGGACTTTGGCCATCTTTGTCCGGGAATTAAAGGAGGTTCACCTCTCCTAATTTATTAGTTTGAGCTTTTAGTGAGGGCTTTGTTTATTTAAGCACGTCAAAATGGCGTGGGCTCAAAATGGACGCTCCATCATGGACACTTTCGGTCGCCTCGTTTTCACCGTGTGTTTTGGACTTTACTGTGCCGCTCCTCACCGGAGACCAGTGGATCGTCCACATCCACCTCACGGAGGCCTCACTGCTGGGATTCGTTTGGATGAACGGCAAGAGACTCTTGGGGATGCTGGTAGCTAGCTTGCTACCAAAGGGGTGGGAAGTTACTGAGGGAATACTGGTGTTTGAAACAATAGGCTACCATGGGCTCATTTGTTGTTAACCTGCTCTTGTAAAACTGTTATTGCATGTACATTTCTTTGAATTAACCCTCTGGTTTTACTTTTGATGCTAAGCGGTCAACTATAAGCATAACTGTTTAAGTGAAATTACATTTTGTGTGTTTTGAGTGGATGCTACACTATTCCTCTAAGTTATGCACAATTTATTTTCATCCCTTACAAAAAATAACCATGATTTTACCACAAATGGTTATTGGGATTCAACCATGATTATTACAGTTGTTTGCTACACTAACCATGGTATTTGTAATAAATCTGGTTGTATAGGTATACTACACTTACTATAATAAAACCATGGTTAACTTTAATGAGGGATATAAAATGCTACTATAAGTGGTTAAAAGTACAATGCTCTGTATTTCTTAGTTGCTTTTTATTTATTTAGGATTTGAATATCATTTTCAAAGAATATAGACCTTGTCAGACTACATTGTGGCTGATTTGCTGGTTTTACCCCCTCAATTTGTTTATAGTTTCCCATCATTTCCCATAATTTGATCACAAGCAATTTTTTTTCCTCCCCATATACCAAGGGTTTAATTTCTTAAACCATTTTTTGTTGTTTTTGGTCTAAAACAACCACAGAGCACCAGAGGGTTAAGCTTGCCTCCACTGAGATCGAGTGAATTGCACATCCATCCAGTAGAGTTAGAACATGATTTGAACTGTTTCCGGAGCTGGCATGGTTTACTTGTTTGTAGTGATGGGGTGGGCAGGGATATCTGGAAATGGCAGTGAGCGCACTGGGTGTCCCTGGCCTTGTTGAAGCGGAGCCCCCTGCTTGCCCCAACACCCAGCCGAGTGGACTGTCAGTGACAGACTGGGGACCCGAAGTCAGCAGGTGCGTTCTCTCTCATCTGTTGCAGCCCAAGCAGCTCCCAGACAAGTGGCAGCATGACCTGTTCGACAACGGCTACAGTGCGAACGCTGGCGGAGGCGGCGGTGGAGGCGGAGGAGCGGGCGTGGAGACGGGAGGAAAACTCCTCGTGTCCAATCTTGACTTCGGCGTCTCTGATGCAGACATTCAGGTCGGTGTCGGTTTATAAGTGTACGTCTTTGAGAAATTGGGTTGTTTCTGCAGCTTATGTTTGATTTGTTTTCGCTACAGGAGCTCTTCGCAGAATTCGGCACTCTAAAGAAAGCAGCGGTACACTACGATCGGTCGGGACGCAGCCTTGGCACTGCGGACGTTCACTTCGAGAGGAAAGCAGACGCCCTGAAAGCCATGAAGCAGTACAACGGTGTTCCCCTAGATGGTAAGTGTGCATCCTACAAGCTCCCACGGTACCTCTTTATACAGGCCCTGATGTACTTGCTAAGTAGTTTTTGTTCTTCGCTTTGGGGTAAAGTTTGAAATACCTTTGCTTATACTGTTAGCGAACACCCTGATGCCGTCCGCACTGCTGAGAGCGGCGTTCAAATGTATGTAAATGTGCTGCGCACTTTCCTCTCAATAACAAAATAAACATGCAGCAAAAATGACAGTGGTGAGAAAACGGCAGTTAAAGGGATAGTTCACCCAAAAATGATCCCATAATTCACTTGCCCTCAAGCCATCCTAGGTATACGACTTTATTCTCTCAGCCAAACAGGCAGAGGTATATTTAATAAATGTCCTGGCTCTTCCAAGCTTTATGATGGGAGTGAATGGTACCTTAGATTTTGAAGCCCCAAAAAGTGCATCCATCATAAAAGTAATCCATACGACCCCAGGCCTTCTGACGCAAGGAATTTGTGTAAGAATCCATATCTATAACTTTATAACCGTAAACAAACTTCGTTTCGGCCTGATTTTGCTCAATGACGTCACAAATTTGATCGATTTCGCTTTAAGTGTATCGGAGCCTTTAGAAGGGATTTCTTATCCAATAATCTTGAGTCATGGGAAATATTGTGTGTTTGGCAGCAGTTTTCAGTTGTGTATACTCTTCTCTTTTAGGTCGCCCAATGAACATTCAGCTTGTTACATCACAGATTGACGCACAGAGGCGGACTCCGATGCAGGGGTAAGCATAACAAAAAAAGGATTTAGTCTCTTGCCTTGTATGTTTCCTGTGACTGAATTTGTTCTTTCTTTCCCAACAGTCTCAATCGTGGAGGTGGCGGCATGAACAGAAACCGAATCGGAAACTTTGGCACACAGAAAGGTCGTGGGGGACGTGGAGGTGGTGGTGGAGGCGGTGGAGGATCCAGAGGTCGTGGTCGAGGCGGTCGTGGCGGCAGCAGCAAACAGCAGCTCTCCGCGGAAGAGCTCGACGCCCAGCTAGATGCCTACAATGCCAGGGTGTGTTAATGCATTCAGAGAGGCTTTTAAAATCAGGGTTCCCACAGGTCCTTGAAAGCTTGTGAATTGTAAAAAAAAATGTATGGACTGGAAAGTGCTTGAATCTTGTTGTGTGAAGTTTTCTGGGAAAAAAAATTAATTCCCACTGGTCCGCTTATGTGTTATTTCACCAACACTTGGTGGCCTATGCATACTAGCTTGCTTGATTTGTCTTAGTTACGCGCATTTACACATTACGTGTTTCCCGCGTGAGGTACTTTAAGTCCTTGAACTTGAGGGTATTGGGCTTGGAAAGTCCTTGAATTTGAAGTTAACCAAGGTGTGTGAACCCTGTAAAATGTGCCTTTTTTTACGTCAAATCTGGTACTAATCTCCTTTTTGCTTTCTTTGTTCTTCTAACAGATGGATACCAGCTAAATACCAACACATTAAGCTACGTTCCCCGCTGTTCCAACATGGGAAGAGTGGTCATCGTTGTAATAGCTTTGAACATGCCGGATGTTTTACACGTCTTCAGAAGTGATTTAAATTTGTGTAACAGACTTTCTCCTTTTAAAATGCTTGTTTTTTACCTACTTTGTTTTATTTTTTGTTTCAATTTTTTTTTTTTCTGAGAAAACCTGGTTGGACTGTAGGATTTTAAAGGATGTTCTTATCTTTAACCATCCTTGTGTAGATCATTGAAATAAAAAACCTGCAGTATTTAGTAACCACATGATGTCTCTGCTTTCTCCTCATGCACATTATGCACTTAATCACGATAGAGAATTGCAAACACTAGTCAATCATAAGTTTATTCAGCATGACTTGACAAAGCACACTACTCCTGCCTTCCACTAGATGTCTACATTTAACTTTTGCCTTAATGATAGAATGTAACATGCTTTTGTAAGAGTTAAATGAGTTTTAATGGGTATTGTAACCCCTGTAAAAGCTACAATGTTTTGTCTAAGTGTCAGTTGCTACACAAAATTAATGGCAAGAAGCTTTAAGAACATTTGTTTTACAAATGGTGGTGAATACCAGGTTATTGTAAGTTTTGCAGTTACTCCTGTTTTTAGTCCCTTTCCTGAAACTCCGCCATTCATGAAATGTAAGAACTAGGCACATTAATGATTTATACAGGTTTCTGATTGGCTATCTAGGAGTAACGTATGAAATGCTACTAACAAATCATCTAATACCAGTATGAAATGTGTATAATATCTCATATCATAGTAGCTTGTTTTGGTCGTTTTATGGAGAGCTTGGTTAATCAGGCAGATAGGAGACCATTAACTACCACTTATTGAACAAATGTCATAGCATGTATACAAATTTATCAAACTGATTCGAGAACACAACACTGGTGGTTTATATGTTTATTCAGATCGATCGCCTCCTAGCGAATTTTCAGATCACGTGACTTTAGCAGTTTGATTCGCGCTCCGGATCACAGGTTCAAAACAATGATTCGGATCAGTAATGTTTACGTTAATATAATAGCGATGTATGACACGACACACATTTAAATGAACAAATAAACTACAACGTGGCACCTTAGAAATCGAGAAAAACAGGCTGCTATTGTATTAATCACCACGAATTCATTCACACCACTTTGTTTCGTTTGAGCTCGAAAAAAAGAACAAGGCGGGTGTTGTTGCGCATGCGCAGAAAGCGTCAGGCGCGTGACGGTATTCCCGGAAGTGAGTCGCTCTGGCTGGCATCGCCGCCGCTCCCTCATCGCGCCATTGAGAAGTCAGGGAAGCTTTCTCTAACCTATAAACTCGCAGTACCCGCAGGTCCACGGTAAGTTTTCACAACAGAAACACCACGAACATCTCATATAACACTCTCAGAAAGGGACACGACGGCGTCTTCGCTTGCGTTGACATTTTTTCCCGGTAGTTTTGCATCTTTCGTAGCTCGGTAGCAACGGCAGGTTGACACAAGACAGCAAGTTGAAACATGCATTTCCTTCCTGCTACACAAACTGCACGTACAGCCCTTTATAAAGATGGTCAATGCGAAATTAAGCATGCATTTAATGCCACGGATCAGACTGGAGGGTTTTGTGTTCTCCAGTTTCGTTTTGATAACCCAGTTTTGTCGGAATTGGTCATCAGGCGTTGTCCGAAAAGCCTGTAACGTTAGCGGAACATCAAAGTTAACGAGCATTTCCAAGCTCGAGATTTTGCCTTTTTCCTGTAAAATAAGGAGTAATTTAGAGATTAAACTCTGGGATTGGGTTTCCTAAACGAGTCTGAAAGCATGTTTTCTGATATTGTGCTCGGGAAAGTTGCAGTTTTTAATCCAGACATGTCCATCCATACAATGACCGGCGAGATGATGTTGTAAAGTCATGTTGTGACATTAGATATTGACAGAGAATAAAGGGCCAAGAAGTTGAAGGGATATTTTCAGAACTTGTTTTCTGTTGCTGAGATAAACATTCACACAATTTGCTATTTTATTGCATGGATTCGTGATTTGTCAATGATGTTGTCAGGAGTCTGATTGGAAGCATATTGAACTTTTTTTCTCTATAAAACTTCCTGCCGTTGGAAATAATGGTCGATTATAGTAGCATTAGCTTGCTAGCATGAGGAGGAACTTCCTGGATCTCAGCTGCAACTTGATTTATAAATAGCTAATACGCCGTATCTATATTATTTTTCCTTGGGCATAATCTGCAACTAAATTAATAGTGGTAGAAAAACGTATATGATTTTCTTTTTTTCTTTTTTTTACTGTGTAAATCCCGGTTAATTAAATCGCGCCTGGCAGCGGGTGTTAAACCGACCTGAATCTGACGCTAAATGCGTGCGCTTAACGGAGAGCGAGCTGGAGATTAACGCAATCTTTGCCTGAGCACAGATTAAATGTTAGGAATCATTTGTACACACAACCCGGTCTTGTGTTTCCAAAGAGACACCTGACTTCATTAACAAAAGAAACCCAATGATGAAACCCCCTGAATATATAATCAAAGCTAATTTCCTTCCTGTCTAGCTTGAGCGGCGCGATGCATTTTCTAGTTCCTTCTTTTTTTCTGACGCGATTTACGATTCTTACTATGGTGAAGAATTGGCGTATCATGAATATTAAGTACGTAAGGTGACGTCCGCCGCTGATTGGCTGAGGGGCAGAGACAGCCGACGAATGAGCGAGTTCTACTGTAACGGAAGGCGTGGATTTTAAATATTAATGAGGTCACGTGACGCGCGTTTCAAGGATACATCGGCAGGATTAAATTAATATTCATGAGCTCAGCCTTCGCTGTAGTATCCGTAATTTTGGCAGGGCGGTGTCTGCAGGCCGCCTCAGTGTTTAAACTTTGGCCTTAAGTGTGTTGAGCAGCCATTTGGGTTATTATACAGTGTTTGTCTCAAAGGTTACATTCGTACATCTGTGGATTTTGTTCACATACAATCTTTAAAAACGAAAGGACTGTTTAAAAGCGTTAAGCATTGATAGTAATGCACATGTTGCCTGAATAATGATGTGTTTTGTCTATACTGAAATGCAGTTTACATTTAGTTTAAGGTTAAATTACAGACTGAAGAGATGTTTAATGTGTGCACTTGTCTACCAGCATTTTATTGTCATAAAAATAGATTGGGAGTGAAATATTGGGTTTTCAGTGTCCTATATACGTGACCACAGTTTCAGCTCTGTCAGGGGAAACGAAAGGGAAAGTAGGTTGCAAATCAATTTATTATGTTTAACGGATTCACAACTTCTGTGCGTTTACCTTCTTCATGGTTTATGTCCCCCCCCCCCCCCCCCCCCCCCCAAAAAAAGACAAGTGCATATACAGGAATATGCCAAATAACATACACACATGATCTCTTAGTGTGTTTTGTAAATGTCATTGTCTGATTTTGTATAGTTCGGCCGATTTAATGAATAATAGATCTGCGTTTCCTTTATGAAGTCTTTCAGGCTGACAGAGCAGCAGCGAGCGACTGACATCAGAGAGATGTGTGAAGCCACATAAAGGTCTGGCCTGATGGGCCGTCTCTGATATGACCACCTCCCGTGGCTCTTCTGCCGTGGTTTATTGACCCCTGTAAAGCTGCTACAGCTGGGCAGTAAAAAAGTTATAGCTTGATTTATTTAGTTTTTCAGTGTTGTAGATACAGGGGTTGGAAAATGAAATGGAAACACCTGGTTTAGACCACAATCATTTATTATTATGGTGTTGGGCCTCCTTTTGTGGCCAATTCAGGATCCGTTCGTCTTGGGAATGACAGATACTAGTACTTCAGTGGGATTTTGAGCCGTTCCTCTTCCAGAACAGCGGCCAGGTCACTGTCATACATATATATATATATATGTATATCTATATATATATAATATAATATATAGGTCATATATATATATATATATAATATGAGGGAAACGTTTTATGACTCGCTCTTCCGAAAATATCTTCCTCAAAATGTGCATTTCTAAGAGACAAAACATGTAAAATGATTAATATCGCAGCCTGCACTGCAAACTGTGCTGAAGATACACATCCTCAAAGTCAGGCAACACACGCCTGTTTCAAACAATAATCACACTTTGGCACATGAAGAAATTGATTTTTCTATTAAGATGTATCTGTTTATTTAGTTTGTGTTTGTCATGTTCTAGCAATAAGAGTTTAAAAAACAAAATCAAATAACGGTCTGGTTTCTACAACTTTCACTTAGGAACACAAATCTGCCTTTAAATTTGAAAGAAATAAAGATTTTATGTTATTGTGATAATTATTGATATTGAATGATATATATATATATAAAAAATCATGATGATTTATCAAAATTATGAAAATTTTTGGCCATATCACCCAGCCCTATTATCAATAAGAAAAAGTTGGGCCACAAAAAATCAGCCACTTTGGGTTTTCTCCACATCGTATATCACACGGATGAAGGAGAGACAGTGAAGGTGGACTCATCAGAGAACAATACGTTTCATATTGCCCAAAATTTGCGCTGTTGACTCAAATGAAAGTTTGACATTGGCACGAGTGACCCAGAGGTTTGGCTGTAGCAGCCTGACCATGAATATTGAGAGTCGAGGTGCGCAGTGAGTTGGGGAGCTGTGCTTTTATGTTTTTTGGAGACAATCCGGCTTAGTATCCAGACATCCCTTTCAGACCGCTTCCTCTTGTGCCGACAGTTGCTACTGTTGGATGTGATTCGTCCATGTGATGGTATGTTGACATTACCCTGGATAACATTACTCTTGATAAACCACAAAGACCTGCTGTCCTCTGGTCACAGATGACCACCAACCTGAACTCTGATATATCTCCCATTATGTTGTGTGGATTGCAATATTTTATGACCCGCTGTGCTGTTGCTCTGCTAATTCCACCGTCACACTATCCTCTTACTGATGGAATGTAGAATCAGTCCAGATTGGCCGCACACATAAAGGCATGAATCCTCCAACACTATACTGGCCAGTGTTTCTGCTTCATTGTCCAACCCCTGAACGTAGGCCTAAAATATTAGAGCTGCACGTTTCTTGGTAAATTAGGAAAAACATTTTTTGTGTGTTTCAAATAGAGATCACGATTCTCCCGTGATTCTGATCAGACTAAACAAAACAACATTTACTAGAGGTTCTGACGTAGACTTTAGTGTTTATATCCGAGCTATAAACTTATATCGCAGTACTTCTGTGATATGAATTATTGTATAGTATTGTAATAACAATACTGTGTGTCAGCGCCAACACAAATCTGAATGTTCGCTGTGATTGAGGGTCAGTTCTTGAAGGTTTAATAGACTCGCTTGAAGGTTTAATAGACTATTTTTAATAAAGTTGAAACAGACAGTTCCAATTCCAGTTGATTTCACAGAATATCAGAGTAAAATTCATAATGCAAACGGATGTGTTGCACTTTTAGCTTTGCTGTAAGAAGGGCTTGTATAGTGGGCATTAGCGTAAATGCTCTGACAGTCAGTTGTCAGTTTACAGTATATATAAACTGTTCATACCAGCGTGTCCATGTGATTTGTCATTCAGTCTGCAGTTGCAAAACAAAGACAAACACATTTAGGCTATATTTAATGTTGCGCTGCCAGAGAACATGAAACTACATTACCGGTGTGTGTGAAATGTGCTATACAATTAAACTTGACGTTCCTCACCAAGTCTAACAAGCACAAACAGTGTTAAATAGAGTTTGATGTGCCAGCAAAAAGGTACCTTGCTCTACAGCGTTTTTCTACGTTTTACTACAGTAAAAGATGTGAATATAGTAGACCTATTTAAAAGTGAAAGAAAGGAAGAAATGTTTATAATCAGTCCTCTGTAAAAAAAAGAAAAAAAGAAAGAGAGACATGAGTGAAGATTTGGGAAAAGAAACTAGAGATTCCATGTCCAGTGGAACAACTCACGGAGTATTGTTAAATTTGTGGATAATCGTGTGACCAGATTGCAAAACAAAATACAAAGCCAACAAACAGCTTTATTTATGGGCTCATGTAGCTTACCTCTCTATTTCAGCACAAATCCAAATGTTTCCATGGTTGCAACTTGCAATGTAACATTTATTAGCACTTGTGTCAATATATTCGTGTAAAACAGCATTTATCTACAAAAAAAAAAAAATAATGTTTTGGCACAGCTCTATTCATATAGTTTTTCCCTGTGGTATTAATAATTGTGGAATTTCACTGATATCAAATATGTTGGTATCATAATAAACTAATAGTGCTGGGAGAACCAGTGAGAAAGCATTTGAATTCGCCGCAGTATTAATAACATCGCTGCGAGATCAAGTGGGAAGCGTTCAAATTCAGCGCAGAATTAATAAGTTATAGTATAATATAACAAGTTAAGAAGGCTTTTTCACCAACAAATCACCATGGATTTAATGTATTTTAAGTTTAAGGACTTTCAACTGCTTCACTTTTTTTCCAGCTCTTCAAAGCTCTAAATATTATCCAATTTAATGTTGTTTTTAATGTGATGATCAAAAATTATTTTGACATTTT
Organism: Squalius cephalus; assembly: GCF_949319135.1. NCBI lineage: Eukaryota > Metazoa > Chordata > Actinopteri > Cypriniformes > Leuciscidae > Squalius > Squalius cephalus. The sequence continues at coordinate 54,935,156 of NC_137122.1, read as the reverse complement.
AGTGTTGTTAATAAATTAATTTAATCTGCACCTCAACTCAAGCTCAGTGCTTTACTGTCAAATGTGCATTTCTGAGAAATAAATGTAATATTAGTTACTGCGCTTATTATTAATGCAAAATAATAGTAATTATCCCGCCACCCCCAGTATTACCTAATCAGGTGCTGGTGCCACCTTATCTCAACATGTTAGCATCTGAGGAAACCCACTCCATGTACAATACAATTGTAAAAAAAAGTTCTGTTTGTTTCTTTGTTTTAATTGTTTAAGTCCCCTGTAGTCAATAATTGTATCCCTTAAAACTCACCAAAATGTCATATTTAAACGTTTTTTTCCTTGAAACTAAAATGTCTTCATGCCTTAAAGTAGCTTGAATGTAACTCTACACCTTTGCCTCATTTGATTCTATGAATATGCAAATGAGCCCCGCCTCCACTCACTCACACCAGCTCAGAGATCCACTGGTTGACGATCACATGTTGATCTGATTGATTACAAGGTAGTCAAACCGCGTTTTTAAAACTGTCTTTGGTTCACTGCAGTTTTAAGGAGAAAATACTCAGCAATGGAGTCGACTTATGAATTTACACATGGTTTAAAGCACATTAAAAACACCACATAGACATATAATCAACATTAAAAACTTGATTTTCACCACAGGGGGACTTTAAAGATAATGAATACAAACCTAAATTATTTGGAAGGGGCTCAGGATATTGAAGAAACTTGGCTTAGTTCATGTTTTATGACAGTCATTGTAGTTCTGAACATTGAACAGGGTTTCCACCACTACAGTGTGACCTAGCATGTTTATGACAAGAGCCAAAGCTGGGAGGGGCTTCTCAAAGTGTGATCTATTCCTGTCTCCTCTGTCCTCGCGTCTCTTTCTGTCTCCAAGGACCTCGGTCGCTTCTCTAGCATTTTGCAGTTTTAGGTCAATGACAATCACACTGCTCTCCCCTGACATGTCTGACCTTCAGCTTAACAAAAATACTTGGGGATCCCTAGGGATCGCTCCATGTTTGTTTTCAGTTGAGCCAGTCCCGAACTAAAAATCAGCATTACCAACAGCACGGCTGACTCTCCTCTGATGCAGGCAGTGTTATTGATCGTGAGGTACGAGGCTCATGGCTGTTGCTAGGGAAATCTCTTCACAAGTTGGCCAAACCTAAATCACCCCCTCCCCCTTAGTGGTGCTGATGAACCTGCAACACACCATTGACCTGCTTTCACTCATGTCTACTGCTCGACACTCTACACTTCTCACTGCATCCTTTTAATAGGTCTTATTTTAGTTTTATAAAACGGATAGTTCCGGTCCTTGATTCTGATTGGTTGAGCCGCGTTCGAAGCCGTTGTAAATTACTCAACAAACACACACCTGTGACCGCATGACATTAGTATTACTCCGCAACTGCCGTTTGTGATTGTTTGTTGCTGCATGTGTTGCTTAGCAACCTCTTTGGAACTACATTGCTTGGCGGAGGAATAAATGTGTTATAACGTTATATTTTTTGTCGCTGGTGTTTATTTTATGAATAAAATAAATATTAAAATGAATATTTTTATGGAGTAACCGTTTTATAAAAGCAGTAACCCCCTTGAAGCCATGTTTTACAGTGGATTTAGAACAGCTAAGGGGGTTTTAGGCACTCCGCTCCATGCCGTTGCTAACAACGCCCCTTAGATGTCCTAAATCAAGGGGCTTATTGATTAACAACATAATTTTGTTTTCCAGCGCATGCTTATCAAATTGTCAGCAAATGAAACCTTTGCTTTAAAGTCGGCATGAATTAGAAATTGTGATTGAAACGGCTTCTCAAAGGAGAAAAAACATGTAGGGAGAGACTTGATTTTGTCTATTGGGAATTGATTAGATCGTTGGTTTGTTGTTAATTGCACATTTCATGTTGAGTTGCTGGAGGGGAAGGGGTTGAAACTTATCTGGCTACAATAGATAACTTTATTGTCCCACCCCTTATTGTCCCCAAATAAAGCCGCAACAGAACCATTGCACGTCTCTGAGCAACTCAGTGGTAATTATGTCCTTAATGAATCAGCATTTCTTTTTTTCTTTTTTTACAAATAAATGATTCAATGAATCCATTTATAAAGATAGTCACTTGCTTCGTGTGAATTAACTAATTTGAACGAATTATTTAGCCATTTGAATGAATCAGTTGATTGAATGATTCAATGATCCGCTCATTAAAACAGTGTCAGATTGGCACCAACTACTGGCAGTTTTAGTTTCATATTTAAAGTATCATTTCATTAAATCAAACACATGTATATATTCACTGTTCTATATATTGTCTTTTAAAACATTAATCTCATAGCATTGTTAGCTAATTCGTTTGTAAGTGTAAACGCATCTAAATGCTGCTTCAAATGCAGCTTCTGTGACACTTACACAGTACACAAATAGTTTTTTGGATTTTGTTGATACTAGGGCTGTCACTTTACGTTCGAAAATCGATTGCATAATCGATCGGACCAACCAACACAAGTTTCGAAAACGAAAATAGGGAATCGATTTTAACGGCCTTCTCTCGGAGCGCGTCCAACTCGTCACGATACGCCCGCAGCGAACGCGCTTCACACAGCAACGGCAGGCTCTGACAAACACGCATAGCAGCAAATTATCCTTCTGCATCTCATGCATACAGATACGGTCTTTGTTTGACATTTCTAATCTTAAACACAATGTTTTTCATTGTTATGGCAGTCCACTTTGCTTATTGTTTTTCGAGAATGTTGCACTCCTGTTTGTCATTGTGCACTAAACTTCACGCCAATAAATCATCAGAAATATTGCTTACTTGTGTGCGTCTCAAGTGCGGCGTGCCCTCTTTACGTTCGTCCTAATGCCTGTTAGTTGTCCGTGGATTTGCCTATATTTGGCGTTTAAAATGGAAACGTCTTTAGACATGGAAAATCGATTTTACAATCGATTCAATGAACACTTATGTCTCAGAAATCGAACAGGATTTTTTCACAAAAGTGACAGTCCTAGTTGATACTGATTTAATTTGAATGGCAGTAGTCTGTCTTAATATTGAAATATAATATTATGTCAAAATTGGTGTAAGATTTGACTAAACATGATGCTTACATCTAATAAGGCTGGAAGAAAATTGCCCTTATTAAAGTAGAAATGCCATTGGAAATCAATTTTAAGGTGACATCACCCTTTAATGAAAAGGTTAATGTCTGTCACTGCTGTGAACTAACCACAGCACAGAATATGAAGAATTTCAAAAGCTTTGGGAGTCTAAACCCGTCAAGGTCCAAGCACATTATCGTTATCGACAAATCCCATTATCGCACACTGCTACATTAAAACATTTAGCTAGACTTGTCAATTTGGATTCCACGGTGACTTTAAGTGAGATATTGTTTTAGGGAAGCTACCTTAAAATTGCATCTCTTTTGAGGTCACTTATGTTTCAGTAAGAATGTTGCCTTTTTAGAAGGCTGCGTGTGTAGGAATAGAGAGCCAAGGCCAATAGGAAAATAATGGATTGTTTATAGAAGTATTCCCTGAGTTCCAGGGTGAGGCAGGGATATGAACAATGTTCCTCTTGTTTACATTGGAATTTTCCAGACTATCCTCAGAATGCGTCACTTTCGACATGTGTTAAGACCCCATGCAATCTAAATTAAGAGTTCGGTGGCTTTCAGTTCTTCCTAAAAGAGAATTATAAGTATAATCTTTGGCAGATAGCCATATTTAAAATTAAACTGTCTTTCTCTTCTAGGATAGATATATTGATGACTCATGTTGAACATTTGGGCGTATCCGTATCCCATCAAATCTTCCCTTTAATGACATTGTACCACCATCTAAAACCACCTGACCTGACTAGCAGTAACAAGTAGCATATCATGGTTCAATGCTGTAACGAGACTACTGGCTACTTCAAGATGTGCCCCACCCCAGCTTTGTTTCAGTAGGAAATACATCAGTGTAGGGAAGCAAATTGCACTTGAGCCTATTCAGTGGGTTTTATTCACGAGTTGATCTGTTCTGTACATCTTTAACTTACCCTGCTGTCATTTTATTATTAAATGTTGAATTTAGTGGTTTATTATGTGAAGTTCAAATAGTTTCAACTTGCCCAGGAACATTGTCATTCACCCCACGCTGAGGCCTGTGGTGTTTTGGCCTGTGTTCAGAGTGTTTCTTTACTGACTCAGCCACTCTAATTAAGTTTAGTCTTCGTGGGTTGGGGCCAAGTACTTGTGGTGCTCTGTTACCCACAATTCCTCCGTTGTGCTGAGCTACACATGACTCGACGGTGGGGATAATTGTTGTTCCTGCACACTGTGGCTGTTTGGGCTCAATTCATCTTCCTTTAAGACTGATGGTGGAAAACGTCTGTTTCCTTTTTACTTGACCCCACTTTGTTTTGTGCTCCTCCCTGTGGATTTTCTTCCCATATTGCCTTGTCATCTGTCCATGTGGCACAGATTTCAGTTCACTCTTTTACTGTTAAATCTTTCACAATGGCTACGTTTACATGCAATCAAATAATCCATTAGTAATTGGATTGACGGCTCAATCAGCCTTCATGTAAACACTTTAAGCGATCCGATTGAGCTCGATCCGCATGAAATCGAGGGGCCGTTTTACGGCGTGATCAATATAAGCAGCACGGCACAACGGTTCATACTCATTGTCTCCAAATTATGACCAGAAATGGATTAATATTAAGTCTGCTGTTTAAAACAAATAAAGAACCAATGTAGGAGAATGGCTATTAAGCGCAAACAGCGGGAAACTGTGTATTCGTGCAGTGTGCGCATGTCAAAAAATCTGTTCCGATTTGAAGCTTGTGACATATAACCCGATCACTTGTTTAGCTTTTATGTAAACACTACGCTCAGTTTCATCAATCGGAATGAATTCGGTCCGATTAAAGGTGCTCTAAGTGTTTTTTTAGGTCAAAACATTTTTGTCACATAGAGCAAACATCTCCTCACTATCCGCTAGCTGCCTGTCCCCTGAACACACTGTAAAAAAACGCGGTCTCTGTAGACAGCCCAGGCTCCACAAACGGCAACAAAAACAAACTGGCCCAGCCTGGACCAGGAAACATAAGTTTACAGTGTCCAGCCAATAACCGACAAGAATGATTTGGGGGTGGGGGTGGGGGGGTTAGTGCGCGTGCACATGAAGGGGGGTGTGGGGAGTGGAGGAGAGAGAAGCATGAAGAGGGAAGTTAGCTAGAGGAGAGATGTCCTAGACAACGACTAACGTTAAAATTGTATATTCTTGAGAATTTTCATATGACCGACACACGACCAAAGAGACGACGTTCCGATGAACAAATAACAAAGTATAGGGAGAAGGAACGTGAAGTCCCGAATTTACATCGGAAAAGCGTTCAAAAGGTGGCAGAAGGGCTTCCAATCCGACCCTCAGGTGGCTCTGTTTTTGCTGGACAGGTGGGTAAATCCAGTTTTGTTTTGTTTTTTCTAAATGGTTCATGACTGTTTCAGGAAGCACGGAAGGGAGGGGGAGGGGACGGGATGAGGAGGAGGGAGGGTCGAGCTAGCCTCCGTTTTGTTTGACAATACTTCGAACGTCAACAAGAAGTGACGTCACCCAACATCGCTTAGCATCTTTAAAACAAAAGTTGTGCATGTAAACATAGCCATTGTTGCGGCGGCCACGGGATGCGTTACCGTTGTGTTGAGGTTTGGGGTTAAGTGGGACAGAAACGTATTTTTCTCTGCAGTGTTGTGGTCTGTCGTTTGCTGGAGAAATGTTTCAAATGAAGTGCCAGTCTCTTTTTGTCTTTTTTTTTTTTTTTTTTTGTCTGGAGTCCTGTCAACAGAGTGAAAAATAGTTAAGCTATGTCTTTAAAATGAAGCAGCATCTAGTTAGAGTCTCACTTTCCCTTTCCCAACGGATTAGACCTACTGTTTAATTAACACGAGTGCTCTCCATAGCTACAGTCTCCTGGCTGTAAGATCGCCTTATGTAACAATATTATTATCCAGAGCTTGAGGCTTCTGTTTTAAGCATTACAATAGTTTACTTTGACAGTTCACATGTAACAATGTTTATTTGGCAGTATGATCATCAACACTATTTTTTTGCCCTACTTGCTGGACGTCACATGCCAGCCAAGCTACTGCACTTGAGAAGAATGGGAATGTTTTCAATGGGTGTTGAAGCCCAATTGTTCAACAGCCTCATTTTCTTCCCCATCAAACTATTTATATCATCCGTTTAGAGTAGCTATATCAATGCAGAATTTATAGCCTAGAGTCACTTCAACTCAGACTTCACACGTCGTTGCTGTACTCAGTTTAAACCTAAGGACAACGGAGTCTCTTGAGGAAACTGATTGGGTTTGTCAGGTAAATCCTCTTTACCTGGCACCATTTGACATCCCACCGCTCTTACCGACACTTCCCCCCTTTAATTAGCACTAATCTTGAATTCATAATCTTAAGTTTAATGGTTGCTCAGTAACGTGCCTAATCTTGGGCTTTGTAACCCTTAGACTTACATGTTAGTCCTGCTCAGGCTTCCCTAGTGATGACACTTCTGGATAATCCCTAATTAGAGTGAATTAGACTCAGCTGGACAGAATCGGATGGAAAAGTGGGTGATGCCAACATCAAATTCAAGCCGTCTCCACTATCAAGTGCGTGAACTGGCCTTGACGGCTCACTTTGCCTTGTTTTCATCGACCAGATGCTTTATAAAGTCACCTGCTGTTGTTTCCCTAGGTTATGTACTTGCTGCCTATGTTTAGAAAAGAACTGCTACACCCTTGTTAAACGGTTTCGCCGTCATTCTCAGCTGTGTGAAATTACCCAGCACTCCTTTCTGCATTTTATTAACGTTGAGGCGGCTGCCAAATGGCTGTGGTGTTTGTTACTCTGGCAGCTAAAGTGAAGTCATCTGGACATAAATGCTTACAGGCTGAACTCGACCTTGTTTTCATGTTTTGCTGATTCTTCAGCAGAAACGGATTTTATTTCGTCAGTCTTAATTAACTTTTGCCAGCTCCAGAAAGGGACATGAGCTGCTTTTTATTACTCACGGGTGTTTTTCTGTTCTGCTTCCCTCAGCCTGTTTAGCTTCTCGACTAGGGAGGTCAGTGTTCATTAAAACACTGTTGTCATAATAATTTACTATCACTGAATCTATAAATTGTAAATGTTAATAGTATTTCATGTAATACCATGTCAACCAGACACGAGTTCAACTGAAAAGATGCACAGTAAAATAATTCTAACAGAAAAGTACTCGAGTTAAAGATCACACTACTCTCAAAAGTGCACATTTTTCCCAAAAAATACTCAAGCAAATGTACTTCGTTACTACCCACCTCTGCATGTAGATATTTCTGCCTCGTACGATGATCAGAGTCCCCATCGGATCACAATTTCAAACACTCGCTGATGTCTGAAAGTGAGTTTTGAGCTGAATTTTCATTTTAAATGTCTTTAACCCTTAAAGACCGATACAGTCGCCCGTGGCTGAAAATAACTATTGTGCTTAAATGTAACTTTTGAACCGCTAATCCAATCTGTATGCTTTAAAAAGTCTTGTAAAGAGGAGATTCAGGTTGTCGCCTTTGGACGTTCAGAGGCTCCGTAGTGAACATGATTGCGTCATCAAGTTTTAATCAGCATTGATCCGTCAAAGAAACCCATGCGGTTCGTTCCTCTGAGCCAAACAGGAATGATTGTTGATGCTTAGTCCCACCCCTGCCCCCAGCTTAGTTGAAACTACCATCTACTCAACCAATAAACATAGGTTTTGGTCTGACAGTGGAAACACGGCTAATGATGTCAACTGCATCTGGGCCAAATTTTGTGTTGATATCTCAAAGCAATCAAAAGTTATGGGATTTGGAACCATGGTAGCCTTTTATCAAGTCCAACAACCTCTCCAAACAAGTGATCTGAGTGTTTAACTGAACATAAGAACTACTTGTATGTGTAAATAGGGCTGTCGCGATAACCGCAATATCGCAGTACCGCGCTACTGACAAGCCAACCGCAGAGGAATTCAAGTAACCGCAGCAACCGCGATATTCACGTGTTTTCTTTTTTCATAAGGCTATACCCTTCTTGTTTTGAACTTCGTGCATGTATTGAATGTTAAATAAGTTAATAATGATAATAAGACGCGGCAATCATGGTTTTATCATGGTGATTTGTACAGAGGCTTCGTGGATTTGCCTAAACAGACAGTGAATGAGAGTGATCGACTGAGTGCGTGCGATTACCTGCGTCTGTCTTTGAGGTCAAGTCATATATTCGTGAAAAGGTTGCCGTGTCCAAGGAAAGTTAAATATTTGTCCTGTCATCCTTTTAACGTTTAAAATAAAGGTTACCATGAATGGCATCAGCGACAGCGCTGGTCAGCATCCACAGCACGAGGAACTCGCGGTCGCGGGAAACAAAACTCAGTGAGTCACGCATTGAATCAATGCCATTTGTCTCCATTAAGTGAAGCTTCAGTCAGAGAATGTCTAATAAGACGGGCTCTGCTTCAGTGTTACCCGTGCGACGCATTGCTGGTCAGCTGAGCCTTGAAAAGTGGAGCTCAAAGTTAAAAAATAATTAACCTTGTTTCATTACTATCTTTTAATGAATCAATCAGCGTTTTTGAACGTGTTGTTGAATGAATAGTTTAATGACTCACTCAAAGACAGTCCGTTGCCGTAACAACTGCGCGCTGAGTGACAGGCTTTCAATGCGGAGAGACGCTGTTTAGTTTCGGTTTATTGGTTACTAAAAATGTACTCGTTTTTGTGCATGCTGATTATTTATATAGCAACAAATAAATATAAATAAATCAAAATAAATTAATAAATGCGGTAAAACCGCATATCGCGCTATTGAGCCACTCAAAATTACCGCAAGGGAAAATCCTTCACCGCGACAGCCCTATGTGTAAAATCATAAAAGTGTTTATAATCATAAGTAACAAGTAATAAAATCCTTGTGGATGATTTATGATCTTCCAGCGCACTTTCAGCTTTGTGCTCCTATTCTTTGGCGCATGGTAAATCAAGACCTGTCGATCTAAACGATCCATCCGATCCAAGCGCGCTCCATCTGTAAAACAGTGTCCGATTGGTCTCTACCAGGGCTGGAACTAACCATTATTATTTATATTGATTATTGTCCGATTATTCCACCACCAAAATGGCTATTATTAAAAACCGTTTCACCCCTACATCAACGACTCGTTTATTTCCAGAAATCAAGGAAAGCAGTTTTTCTCAATGTCCTCTTTTAGAGCTTCATACACACCTGAACCAGATAATCAAGCTCTTCAGGATCACTAGAAATGTCAAGTCAGATCAGTTGAAGCCAAACTGCGATGAAGGTGGCCCTCCAGGAGCAGGAATGGACACGCCTGTTTTAGGGCCAATGGGAACATGACGACAACCCATTATGTGCCTCTCTCTTCTGATCCTAAACTTGAAAAGCTAGCCGCTGGACCGGCGTGCCAGAGCCTGCTGATGGAGAACGGCCTCTTTCCCTGTCAGGAGTGTGAAGAGGCCCAGAATGGAAAAAGCTGTGCAGTGTTATCTGAATTCCTGTCCGGCCGTGGCCAAAACCATCCACTGCCAACACTGAGACTGTTTTCACAAGGCAAAAGATGACTTTGAAGATTCTCCTTGAATGTTACGCTCTTTTATTGATTACATTGTGTAATTTTCTTGTTGATAGTCCTTCCATATTAATGATAAGGGATAGAGCAGAAAACAGTGTTGTTGGGTTTCATGGCTCCAGCACATTAACCGCTAACCACACTACATTGTGTGCACCAGTAATGCAGTCCGCTTGTGAGTCTCCCGAAGTGTTACGCAAACAACATCTGTCTTTGATATGCAGGACCTACAGACTGTACTAGTACACCATATGCCGAGAGGATGCTTTTTCTCTGTTCCCTGGCTCTCCCGGTTCAAATCTCACGGCGTTTGTTCATATGTGGTCCTCATTACAACTATTTGTCAGATAAGCTGGCAGATCTTTGCTCTTTGTTTGAAACAAGTTGTCTGGTTTATAGAAAATGTTGTGCTGTTGGCGGCCAAGTGAATTTCTCTTCTTGACGACTTTAAGGCCCTTTAAGATAAGGCATGCATGTAGCTGCGGCTCTCAGTATAAATTCAGCAAATAGTTTAACTAATTTCTTATTAGTAGTAGCATTTTAATCATTATTTAATGTTCATTGCTTTGAAAATAACAGGTTTTAAAATGTTTAGATATGCCCCAACAATATAAAATAGATTATTCATCAAAGAATCCTGAAAAAAAAAAAAAAGATTATAAAAGTATCTAGGACTGAAATATCTGAAACGGTTCCAATACTCCTTTTCTGCAGTATCGATTCACTGATACCAGATGCGCTTTCTATCAGGGCTGCACGATATTGAAGAAAAATGCAATATGCGATAACCCATTAAATTCGATATGCGATACGATAATGCTTAAAGTGTGTAAAATAAACTCAATTTATTTAAAATTATATAACCTACATACTTGTTTCACATTCTTTTTGTGACAAGAAAACATCCCTACAACTTCTGAAAGTGAACAGCAGTGTTTTACTGTAGCATAAGAAGTGTTAGTTTAACATCAGTGTAAACCACAGGGTTTAGGGTTTCAGGTTATACTACATTAGGGTTATTTAACAACAGAAACTGAATAATCAAATGTAAAAATAAAACACGGCTTAGTTTTCACTGTATGAATTAAATGTATACTCATTCCTATTAAAGCTGCAAAAGTTATTCAGCCAAGAACAGTGAGTGATTTTTCTCTTTGTCTTTAGTTCTTGACCCACAGTTATTGCAAGCTGTTGCGATATGCATATCGCGATATATACATTTGCGATATTGCGATAATTTCGATATATTGTGCAGCCCTACTTTCTATCTCTCTTCTCTCCGATGGCGAAGTGACTCCCGCCTCCTGTCACTCACTAGTCTCATTCTCTTCAGTTGAATAGCGCTTGTATTGTCATTCCCACAGGTTTCGCGCTCACACTAAAAACGTGCACCACTGATCTATTGTCATAAAACATAAAGCCGTCTCAAACAGCTTGTGAGAACCAAATTTAGCTTTTTTTTTTTTTTTTTTTTGGCTTATTGCGCTTAAACGGTCAAATACATGCAAAATTATGCCAAAATGCCCGTCTTGCCGAGTATTCAGGAAAATACAGTCAGTTTTGAAACATAAATAGTCGAGAGAAAGCGCATGTTGTGTAACAGTATATTGGATCCGTGCTTAAGCTCTTAAAGTGGCAGCAGCCTAATAAACCTGCTGCTATCTGTCACGTTAATCAAATAAAAAAGACAGATAATCACTCGTTGCTCATAACTGAATAACATTTGTAACTTTAATTGTAAACATTAATCAGTATTTCATTTTTACATTAAAGACTATCAGTGTTATTTTACCATTGATTTGCCTACTTTAATTTCTGTAATTCTCTTCTTACCTGAATACCACCGTTAAACCCACCTGAAAAACTTAAAGCCATGTTTATTTAATTTGTCTCTTTATTCTATTCTATTGTATTTATTCGTTTCCAGTTTATTTGTTATTTTATTACTGATCATTTGTCTTTTTTATGTAAATTTAGTTTATTCAATTTATGATTCAAATTTAAGATATTTATGACCCAGATAAAGCCTCCCTGTTCTGTGTGTAAGCTATTGCAACCGAATTACCTTATGGTAAAAACATTTAGATAATAATAAATGATCTGTATGGTTATATACAGTATATGGCAATTCGTGGTATGGAAAATGGTATCGAATATCGATACTTTTCAAGGTATTGTATCGAAATTCCAGTATGGTGACAGTGCTAGTTTCCACAAAACTATTAAGCAGCACAACTGTTTTTAACATCGATAATAATCAGAAATGTTTGAGCAGCAAATCAGCATATTAGAATGATTTCTGAAGGATCATGTGACACTGAAGACTAGAGTAATGATGCTAAAAATAAATTGTAAAAAGTTATTTTAAATTGTAATTTTTCCACAATATTACAGTTTGTACTGAATTCATCAAATAAAACAAAATCCTTAGGTTTAATAACCTTTTTTTTAATAACATCATGAATGTCACGCATGCTTGAGTTTGTGTAGTTGACAAAACCGCACCGTTCACTCACACACAGATATGTAGAAAATGCAGACTACATATTTAAATAGCAGTTTTTTGTTGTTGTTGTTTTTTTGCGGTTTAATATTCACAGACACTAGTCCATATTGCCATTAATTTTGGTGTTCAGCCATACTTTTTATTCATTCAAAATTATGCCAAAATCCATGACATTCCGCCTTGTACAGTAAATGAAAAAAATTATGTCTGGATTCTGTGGTTCACATATTCAGCATCACTGAAATGACCCTAAAAAATTGAACTTCTTAATAAAAAACCTGCTGTACAACTAGAACTTGGCCTGGATTAGTCCGCAACTTGCCAAAATCACAAGCGCAAAAGATCACAGCGAATCATGATTGCTCTTTTGCAGATGCGTCTTCCAAGTGTCAAAGCACGTTGAAAGCGCTTCAGTTCTGTTATGAGTGTGATTGTGTGTGTCTAGCACGCCAACACCATGTAAGGAAAGGCCACAGTGAAGCAGAGTGAGCTGCAGCTCTGCAGAACAGAAACTACAGAAGCTGCGGTAAAGGTGAAGCAGTCGTATCAGTCGGGCTTTAGTGCGCCAGGAGGGAGAGAACACAAGCACTTTCTGCTCCAAGCCCTCTGCATTGCAGCACGAGTGTTTCTCTGCATTCACTTCTTCATTTAGCATACGTCTTTGAAAGGCCTCGCTGGGTGAAGACATAAGGACGTGACATTGACATGGGGATGTAAACATCCAGACCACGAGCCAATCAGATGCTAATTCAGGAACTGGTTGTCAGTGTAATTTGTCATGAGTAAAGATAACAATCTTTAGAGTCATTAGTTTGTGAATCGGTTTACGAATGTATGTTTGTTGTGCACGGACTGAAATAGATTGCAGTGTTTAAAACTACAGCAGTCGACATTCGAACTGAATCAAAAACGTTAATCGAAGTTGTCCTAAGGCAAGAACGGGTATTGTTCAAAATTAATTTATAACTTTGATGAAAGGGTTTGATCCACTTCAAATATTGACTACTTAGTATATACACTAAGAATATTCATATATATATATATATATATATAAATATAAAAAAAAAGTACTTTAATACAATATATTGATCAAAAGTGACAGTACAGGCTTTTATTGTTTCAAAAGATTTATATTTAAAATAAATGTTGTTCTTTTGAACTTTATTAATCAAAGAATCATGAAAATGGTTACGTTTCCACAAAGATATGATGTAGCACATCTATTTTTAACATTGTATAATATTCATAAATGTTTCTTGAGCATCAAATCAGCATGTCAGACTGAGGGTCATGTGACACTGAAGACTGAACATTCAGCTTTGATCACAGGAACGAAATATATTACAATAGAAAACGTTTAAATTGTAAAATGAATCGCTGTTTTTACTGTGTTTTACATGAAATAGATGCAGCCTTGGTGAGCATAAATAAACTTAAACTCTAGTATATATTACATAACTTGTATACATTTGAAATAAATTGGGAAATTATATATAGAATTTTCTAACCGTGAATCAGCCTAAAAATAAGCAGCACACACACACACACACACACACACACACACACACACACACACACACACACACACACACACAGCGCTGTGTAGTGTATTTGAGTCCCTACAGTAATTGGCTTTGACCACTAATGCAATAGTGCTGAATACAGACGCCCACATTAGGCCGCTTCCGTTGGTGAATTCATTTCAAATCCATTAATAGTATTAAAAATTAACACGCTGGAGGAACTGATCACATGACGTTATGTGGGTCAGATCTCCATTGCTGTGGATATTTGTGGCACGTTTGTTTCCTCTCCCCTGACCCTGTTGCCGTTTCCCTCCAGCTGTGCATCATGGCCGAGCAGGAGCCCACACCAGAGCAGCTGGCCGCTATCGCAGCGGAGAACGAACAGAGCGAGTCTGTCAACTACAAGCCACCGGCACAGAAGAGCCTTCAGGAGATCCAGGAACTCGACCAGCATGACGAAAGCCTCCGCAAGTACAAGGAGGCGCTGCTGGGCAACTGCAGTGTCGCTGCAGGTGTGTGTCGCTTTCTCGTACTCACTCTCTCTCTGCTCTGGCCTAGTTTGATTAAGGTTTCTGCGCACCACACACACACACACACATGTCTGGTGCACTATCTTTGTGAGGACTCTCCATAGACGTAATGGTTTTTATACTGTACAAACTGTATATTCTATCCCCTTACACTGCCCCTATCCCTAAACCTACCCATCACAGGAGACATTCTGCATTTTTACATTTTCAAAAAAACTAATTCTGTATGATTTATAAGCTTTTGTACCCATGGGGACCTCAATTTAGGTCCCCACGGTGACACGAGTCCCCATGAGTCTGTGTGCATTCAGGTTTAAGTCCCCACCGGTGTAGAAAAACATGTACACACACACACACACACACACACACACACACACACACACACACACACACACACACACACACACACACACACACACACACACACACACACACACACCCACCTCAGATTGTAGTGTAGCAGTCCCTTTCCCAGAATTCATCACATGGACCTGCTCTTCTCTCAACACGCTTTAATTTTTAGCTTATATGATTAGTATGTCTTGGCATGCACTACAGGCCTGTGTGTGTGTGTGTGTGTGTGTGTGTGTGGTTCTGATAAACCCTATGTTATATGTATAACAAATGCCCCCACAAAGATGGCAATATCCTTGTAGGGACAATTTTTTTTGTGATTTGTTTTGAAAATGTAAAAATGCAGAAGGTTTTCTGTGATGGGTAGGTTTAGGAGAATATACAGTTTGTACAGTATAAAAATTATTACGCCTATGGAACAATCCCCATGAAATATGGAAACATTTAAAACTGTCTTGACTCACATGATGCTCCTTTTCCCCCCCTTTTTGTTGTATTAATGCATTCAAAAATACTTAAGTTGCATTTAAGGATGCACCGATATGAACATTTTCAGCTAATACCGACAATTCTTTATACTTAAAGCTGCAGTCCGAAACTTTTTTGGGTTAAAAATGTAAATATTTGAAAAAATTAATTTGAGCAAGTACATCACCAGCCAGTGTTCAAAATTCTCTGCTTGCCTTAGCTCGATTCAAAACGGAAAGCTTGTAATAATGTATTTAATTCCAGTGGTACTGGTGGATTTCCGTGGGAAATTCGAGCTTGTTTTTGCATCATTACGTCACATCTGTCCACATAAAGAAGAGTCTCGGCTAGTAGGCTATGAGTGTGAGGATGTTGGAGGTGGAGATTTATAGCCTTTTCTCGCAGCACTTTATATGATTAAACGTATCAATTTGATGGCGGATCCAGAAAGGTTCAAACGACAATCACCAGTGACAACTGGAGATTCACCCGTTGTAAAACGCGAAAGACTTCGGAGTGGCTAGAGAGAAAAAGAGACTGCAACCGGCCCATGCGAAAACAAGGACAAATACAACTTTTTCAAAATCATATGAAACAAAGACAATTACAGAACATACATTTCTAAGCGCAAGTGTTTTAAATATTTCTCCTCTCCCTCTCTCACGATTGCTGAAGCTCCAATCGCAATCCACTTCTGATATTGTGTTGCATTGTTACGTATTGAACCGTAGCTTGATAAATATTCAGCATGTGATTTCTCCTCCAGATACGCGTGTTGTTCCAGGACCATCAGATAATGTTGATCCAGGAATGTGTCCTCCTCGGGTAAATGATGTTGTTCTGGGCTAAAGCTGTAGACTCTTGGTTAGCGTCTGCTGTCCTCTGCGTCGTCTCTCAAAAACGAGGTCACGTCTCGAGAGTTCCTGCTTCTTTTGCTTTTATCAGCAGTCCGCCATTACAATAACCCTGTGTGTTACGGTTCATCCCTTCACCTGAAGAGCTTCCTGAATCTCATTTCCTACTGTAGAGTGACTAAAGCACCACACAGACGTCAGAGATGATGATGATGGATGATGATCTCCGGCTGTGTGTTTGTGTAGTTCCTGCGTTTACGCGGGCGTCAGTTGTTGGGCTATTGGTCGTACTCTAAACAAAATTCTGAAGTTGCTTATAGAACAAGCGGCAGCAAATGGATTTGCAAAAGTTTGTTTTCCCCAAATACAACCGCTCCTCGTCTTCAGCCGGCCGGCTAAACACCCGCCCTGATCTCACGACATTAGCAGAGGTTGAGCTGCGCAAACAAACATGTGTTTTCTGGAAGTTCTCATCCTCTGGAAGTCAAGCTGTCAGCGTCTCTGTAATCTGGAATAGGATTCGTTATTTTAACATTTTGAAGTGAAGGTCATTGTTTATTCCAAATTAGACTTCATTCTGCTGAAGGTGATAAGAAAGTACTGTTTATGTAACATTTTACTTGGTGTTGTTAATCGTATGCATCACACGTGAGAAACATTCCAGTGAGACTTCCAGTGTATTCTTGGTTCAGTGGTTTCTGGGTAGTTTGCTCTGTGTTTGTTTACTGTTCTGACCGCCAAGTCTCTGATATCAGGGCCTGAATTTGGTGCGAGTGTTGTGCATAATTTTACTCATTCCCACGAGTTCCGCTTTTAAGTTTCCGTGTGGGAAATTCCTGCAAACATTTATTCTCTAGCATGCAAGTTTAGCGAGTATATTAGGGTGTGTTCACACTTTGCAAGTGTGGACGGTGACATTCGAACCCTGGTGCCACCAAACAAGTGGACCGAGACGCTGAAAAGATGGGTCTTGACCTGCTTCCAAATGAACTCTGGTGCGGTACGAATGAAATATGAACACAACACGGACCACAGACATGTAAACGAGCCAAAAACAGGACGTAATGTCTCAAGATGTGACCCTAAAAAGGACTGAATGCTCAAGCATACCTGTTTTTTCTCATCATAGTGGCGATGTTACCCATCACGGTTCAGTACAGGCGTCAAAACCGCGTCTTCACACAGCAGATCTTTATTTGTGTGTGCAAACGTGGAGCTGTTTTGATTCCTTTACACTTTTTATAAGCTCCCTTTGCTCCTCAAAAGCTCCTTTTGAGTCCTCAGCTGGTCAGAATACCATCATATGTTCTTGCCCAGAACACACAGCAGTGTTTTAGATGTTCGGTAAATTCCGTCGCAAAATATGCATCGTAAAATCTGTCCAATCAGGTTGTGAGCGTTTTGTATTTTTAGGTTCGGTGTTAAAAATGAAAGCGTGAACACTAAGCGAACCAAGACTAAATGTATCATTTTCTCTCTTTTTATTTGGTCCGGTTGCACAACATTCATCTTAACTGTGTAAAATATTAATACAATGATCAACGTGTATGAATAGAGCCACATTCAGAAGTCAAGACCATAATCAGAATGAGCGCTCGATTGCCAAAAGAGTGAGAATCGGTTTGGCCTGTTGGTTGAGGTTTGGAGATCAACACACACTTGAATCTGACTGCACTGTTTTTCCAGTTTTACAAACTGAATTCAAAGTTTGAAATCAAATCCTCTTGAATGCTTTTGCGTAATGAAAATGACCACATAGTAAGTAACATCTTGAACCCAAAGTGTGCGCTTAAATATTATTCGGCAACATAATTGCATCAGTGTCATAAATAAAAAGGAACATAATGTGTAGCGTCACATGAATTGGGGTATTTGCAAGATGCTCTTAAAATATGTTGTAAAAACACAAATACATTGAGTGAGCATTTAGGGTAATTGATACATTTTGTCTAAAATATTACCCCCCTCAAATAAAATAAAAGAATCCTTTCCATAAGAGTCACCATTTCCTGAAAAAAAAAAAGTAAATCTACGGCCTTTCTTATGTCATTTTCTTGTGTCTTTTGTTCACTTTGCAGATCCCACCGCTCCCAACGTTCAGGTGACACGGCTAACTCTTGTGTGTGAGACGGCTCCCGCCCCGCTGACCCTTGACCTGCAAGGTGAGTAGAGAACACTATAAAGGGATAGTTCACCCAAAAATAAAATTTCATCTCACCCTCATGTCGTTCCAAACCAGTAAGACTTTCGTTCAACCTCATAATTTTTGTCCATCTGTGGAAAGGCAATATAAAAAAAATCAAGCTTCAGAAGTTCATAAAGACATCGGAAAAGTAATCGATATGAATCGAGTCGTACATTTTAATTTTATTCATCAGTGCACATCAAATATGGCAAGCGGAAGCTCAAACATGTGGATACAAAGCTTGTTGTTTGAGCTTTTATTTAGTAATGAACATTACAAATTTGTTTTGAAAATAAGACTTAGCATGGTTAGCATGAGACCTGTAATTTTGACAAAGTTTATAGCATGTTATATATTCAAATACCCTATTTATATAATCACACCACAACAATGTATATGTTGTGATGTAATAGTCTGAGCTCATTTCTCTTGGATATATTCATGCTGTTATTAGGGAGTGTTATTTAAGTTATGACTAAGCCAAACCAAACCTGTGGTGCGAGGTAATCTTACGGTCACATGACCCAGATAAAGCACAGCAGCCTAAGAGCTCAAATCTGAGAGAGAGAGATAGAGAGAGTGTGTGTGTGTGTGTCCTGCAGCCATCTGCTGGAAACATGACTCAACTGCAGTCTGTCGTTCACAATCAGCCTCATAACACACCTGACAACGCCAGCTCAACCTTCAAACTTTCTTTTACATGTTTTTTATTATCCAGGTCATTATTAGTGGTCATCGGATACAGGTTTTTTTTAATGGCCAATGCCAATATAACAGGATGGCTGATATAAATAGATAACCTCTGTAGTCTCATTTAGACACTTGTTATCGACCTGTCAAGACAAGTAAAAGCTTTGAAGTCCCCCTGTAGTCAATAATTGTATCCCTTAAAACTCATCTTTGATCACCAAAATGACACATGTAAATGTTTGTTCCTTCCTTAAAAAAAAAAATGTAACTTGACACCCATGCCTCATTTAGTAAACATGGTTCTATGCATATGCAAATGAGCCCCGCCTCCACTCACTCACACCAGCTCAGAGATCCACTGGTTGACGATCACATGTTGATCTGATTGGTTACAATGTAGTTTGTGACGTCAGAAACACCAGCGATTTCAAACCGTGTTTTTGAGACTGTCTTTGGTTCACTGCAGTTTTAAGGAGAAAATACTCAGCAATGGTGTCGACTTATGAATTTACACATGGTTTGTCTTAAAGCACATTAAAAACACCACATAGACACATAAACAACATTAAAAGCTGGATTTTCACCACAGAGGGGACTTTAAAGAATTCACAAGTGACATTACTGATGTATTTTGTGTCATAGAATAAAACTACCCAAAAGCTCTTTGGTTTTGGCCATTGACAGTGATTCTGTTTCTCATGTTTTGGTTTTGGCCCGCTGTGAGGAATATTAATGTCACAACGCTTGGCTGGTATTTTGAGGGGTTCGCTGTAGTATCTTGAGCGTGTGTTTGTTCCTCTCTCAGGTGATCTGGAGTCCTATAAGAAGCAGTCGTTCGTGCTGAAGGAGGCGGTGGAGTACAGGATAAAGATCAGCTTCAAGGTTAGATGATCACAACAGGACACATTTAAACAGAGACTGCTAGGGATGAACGGTATCGCACAACTTCTTGCATGGTACAACAATCGCACGGCACATTAACTGTGTACAGTAGAAGTTACATTATCACTGAATTTCCAGTAAAATAACAAAAGTTTATATTTCACAACCATGCATTAGTGTCTGGATAATCCAGTAAATTACTGGTAATTATTCTATCATCAAGCTTGGACGCCCTGTACTTCCACATTACGCCATAAACACAGGCACATTGTGTACTGACTGCATATGCAAACATGCTGCACTGAACCTGTTCCTGTTTATCAGTCAAATAACGTGACTTCACTGGTCCACATTTGTATTCACATCTGTGTACAGGTAAACAAAGAGATCGTCTCCGGGTTGAAGTATGTACAGCAGACCTTTAGGAAAGGGGTGAAGAGTAAGTGCTCTTTAAAAATTACACAATTTTGCATTCATGTTCATGCATGTCACCCGCAAATCAGA
This sequence comes from Squalius cephalus, assembly GCF_949319135.1. Classification (NCBI taxonomy): domain Eukaryota; kingdom Metazoa; phylum Chordata; class Actinopteri; order Cypriniformes; family Leuciscidae; genus Squalius; species Squalius cephalus. Next base: position 54,915,002 of record NC_137122.1, on the reverse strand, counting down.
AGAAAAAAAACACGGTTCTCCTAGTATTCTCTCGTTTTATTGATTTATTTTGGATTCTGCTAAAAAAAAAACTACTATGATGTATAAATACTGTAATACTTTGTTTACATAATTGTATTTATTTTACTCGTGACTTTTTCATGAGTATTTGGCAACACAAAGCTAAACATTTTGTAATGGGCTTCATTTTCTTTCAAGCAACAGCATATTCTTATTGCATGACTTTTCTTTTCATTTGGGGGTGAAATTATATGATCCACATATTTTTTAAAGGGGTTTGTGCAATGTGCATTATATTGTTTTGGTCAGGTGATTAGATATTAGGGACTTGGATTGGGCCGCCCTTCCATTCTTCTTGGAATGCTGTTATGTAAATCCTGTCTGGTGGGATTTTGCTTTATTTAACAAGAAAAGCCTTCAGTTCATTGAGGAACTGGATGTTGGAAATCTACCTCTTTCTCCAACAAAGCAACCCATGTATGCTTGATAGAGAGGCCATGCAAATAATTATGCACAAAGTAGGAATGGACAGTAAAACTAAAAGGGGAAACTAAAACAGCCAGAATGTGACGGAAAGTCACTGTTTTAATGAGTGAATCATTCATTTAACCAATTAATTCAAATGGCGGATTCATTCAGGAACATGATTGAATCATTGACTCATTCTTTTACAAGTTTGTTTGTGTTTACGTGGATTCGTTCAGTAATAAAACACCCCTGCATGTTTCTTAGAGACACGCACTGATTCTGCGGTGCCTTTTCTTGGAAATCCTATTTTCGTTTCCAAAAAAAAAGTAATCTGAAACTGAGAATTCAGTCTAAAACGTAACCCAGTATTAACAACTTGTTTATTGAACTGTTGTAAAAAATCAATATCTCATTTGCAATCGTGCTGATATTTGGGAAGAGCATCACTCTTGCTTTATCATGTTGTAAATGTTAAATACATAAACTTGTACAAGGGCATTTTTGCCTCCATATCTTGAATTTTGGGGTCATTCAATCAATGTTTTTTTTATTGAAAAATGTGATTGCTCTAACCTCCACTGACAATGAATTAATATAGTGTTATTTAATGTCAACCTCTTCACCTGTTTCTTGTGTTCAGTTGACAAGTCTGACTACATGGTGGGCAGTTATGGGCCCCGGCCGAATGAATACGAGTTCCTGACACCCTTGGAGGAGGCACCCAAAGGCATGCTGGCCCGGGGCACTTACAACATTAAATCCAAGTTCACTGACGACGACAAGCACGACCACCTGTCCTGGGAATGGAACCTCAACATCAAGAAGGACTGGAAAGATTGAGTTGTTTCCAAACCCCCATTTTCCTTCTTGCCATCCTCCTACCTAATCCCTCACTCCCTTTCTTCCCCTCCAACCTCCTCCAGTTCCCTCCATCATCGTTATCATCATCACCACCACCATCAACATCATAGTCCTGGATTAACTGATTCAAAGGAAAAGGATTTTTCTCTCTCCGTCCACTTTCCCCCATCTTCAATCCCTTCCTCCATATTCCTATCCCTTTCCCTCCCAAATGAGTATTGAGGCTTTTCATGAAATATATATGTGAAAACAAACAAAAACGTGCACAATCCATATTTTGTGTTTTGGTTTGTTTGTATATAAAAGTAAAACCAAGAGGAAAAAAAAAAAAATATTCAAAAAACCTCATGGATACTTTTGACATGGATGTTATTAGTAATCTTCACTGCCCCTTCGTCTTCCTCGTGTGTCCCGAACCCTTCCCGATTATCCCACGTCATTCCTTTTTCTGACATTCCTTGTTTTCTTTTATAACCATGATCTGCCTTTATGAGTGTAATGGGAGAAGGTGCCACTTGCTGATATTTTTCCACTGGCATTCCCTCATAACTCAAGTTTGCCTTTGCCCAGAGGGAACGTGTCCGATGCCTTTGAGATGAGCCTAGGGTTAGTGTAGCATGGGTAACTGTTAGCGATTGTAGTGGCGCAGGTCTTTACTCGGCTCTCGGTATGAATGTGTGCGTGTCCGAATATGGTTTTAGCTACGTAGGGTTCGTCATCCTGTCCACTAGGGGAGCCGTACTAAGAATCAGCCTTGCCCTGCTCTAACGGCGTAGGGTTTTTGTTTAACCATTTCATCGCCATGTGGCCTTAAAAATGATTCCTGTAGCAAGACATTGAGTAGCTGCCTTTTAGCATCTTAAGTTTAAATTCACTCAAGTCTTTCGTCCTTAAGAGGCCAAGGTGCTTTACCGACTCTCGCTCCCTCAAGGGACCGGCGGTCACATCTTCTGCCTCGTTCAATCGGCTCAATTCAGGATGGTCCAACCTTGAAGGCCAGTAGAAGATAGTGAACCTTGATGCTGAGCAAGCATTTTCCCCAATTCAGTTATCAAATCCGTTCCAAAGACGACTGGTGCTTCATTTACAGAATGTGCCCTTTTGCTTGTGGTTTACGTGAGTTGCGAGGTTTTAAGAAGTCTGATTTCACTAACAGATCTCAAGTATTGAACTATTCTACAGAAAAATTACCAACACCATAGATTGTGCCTCCAGTATTGACGACCACAAGCTGCTCTCGATGCGAAAACCTAAGGGAAAGAAAGTCAGGACTCTAAAGGAGGTGCATTTGTAGTGGGACAGATTCTGGAGTGAACCTAAATCTCAACTCTCAGTTCCAGTCCAGGTGTAGTCTGACCTCAATGTTCAAACGAGAGAAGGATGTGCTCATGCATCACTGTACTGTTTTATACACGCTTGTTTCGTTTGTTTGTTTTCTTTGGTGACATTGCCTGCAAAGTAGTGGCTTGTTGTGCTGGTCTAGAATGCTGCTTCTGTCTTCACCTGTTTGTACTTATCTGGAGATTACTGTTCACCTGTGTCAACATTAAAGTGTTCAGAACAGACCGTTTCTTTTGTCTTCCATTCACCGACATGAATTCTGTACCATTGTTTTTTTGTTTTACTTCACCAGGGTGATGTCTAGATGGGAAACCTCATTCTGACTATTTGAACTTAGCGGCACCAAGATTAGGAGTTGTCTTGTAGTCTTGCATAGCCAGTCCTGACTTTCGGCATAAAGTCTGGTCTACATTAGAGCTAGGTATACTTCATTTTCTTAGTACTACATCTAGCGCACAGTTGAGCACACCAGCCATTCAAAGTACACTCCATAGCTATGTTTACATGGGACACCGTTTGTTGAATGAATCTGAACGTAGTTTACATGAAAACTAAATAAAGTGATCGGGTTGATGTGTGCGTTATGTTACAAGCTTCAAATCAGAATTGATCTTTTGACATGCGCACACTGGATGAATATAGTTTCCCACTGTTTTAAACATGCTAACCATCCCCCTACATTACTGTTTAAAACAAAGAAAAGAAGCAGACTTAAAGGGATAGTTCACCCAAAAATGAAAATTACCCCATGATTTACTCACCCTCAAGCCATCCTAGGTGTATATGACTTTCTTATATAATTAGGAGGGTATACTAAGGAGTTATATTAATAAATACCATTGCTCTTCCAAGCTTTGTAATGGTAGTGAATGGCAGTCCTGATTTTGAAGCCCAAAAAAGCACATCCATCCATCATAAAAGTAATCCATATGGCTCCAGGGGCTTAATAAAGTCCTTCTGAAGCAAAGCAATGGGTTTCTGTAAGAAAAAATATCAATATTTAAAATTGTATATACCAAAATGACTAGCTTTCGGCAGACAGCCTACGCAAGTTGACATTTTTGGGTGAATCATCCCTTTAATATTTATCTATTTCGGCTCTCAATTTGGAGAAGACGAGCACATGAACCATTGTGCCGTGCTGCTTATATTTATCAAGCAGTAAAAAAGCCCCTTCCCACGTCCAAAACAAGGCGCCTGAGGATGAGAGTCTGAAACGAGGATTGGTGGGACGTTGTCCTGCTGCACTTCACAGAAGATGAGTGGAAGGAGAATTTTAAAATTACATGAGTCATTTGACACTTTATTCAACAGCTTGTTCCACGCATCATACGATCAAGTGTTTGCATGTCCTCTCGATCGGATTAGAAAAGGTTTAAACTACCACTTACAATCCGAATGAAATTTGAACAGGATTTGGCCAATTCATTCCGACTGACGTGGTTGCATGCAACTTTTTTTATTCCGACTGCTAATCCGATTATAAGCGTACATTAAAATACAGCTACTGCACACGGATGGATGCATGTGGCACATGCGCACTACTTAGTAGACCTTTTGTCCACGCAGACACACAAATTGGGCTGTACGGGGGTATACTTTAGGCTTTATTCTAAAGAGGAGACTGACTGACTAACAAGAAAGTGTCCACAGTTCATTTTGATTTTACTTTATTTTGAGGGATGGGGATATTCAAAATGATTAATTAACACCAGAAATTAGCCAACATAGAGAAAAAATTGTGCTCATCCAGAAGTACCAATTGTTGTAGACTCTGAATATATAGTCATGCTTATGGGTCTACTAATAACTAATAAGCACCTCAAAAAAATACTGAATATCATCTAAATAAGACTTGATGGAACTAACCTAAAACTTTTGTAAGTCCAGTGACAAGTGCTTCCTCATTGTAGTAATCTAGTACCTTGTGGGCACCTTTAGTTCCTGGTGGACAGGTTCACCCAAACTCCCAGCCAGCAAGATTAGAACTTGATTTTCTGCAATTGTTGGCCAGTTTTGTGTGAAATGTGCGTCAGACGGTCAGTCTGTGGGCCGAGACTGTTGCATGTAAGATTTTTCACAGAACAAGGGTTTCCTTCTAGACACAACCCTACAGCAGATTCATCCTGATCACTCCACTCACTCACTCGTTCATCCATATGCTCAAGGTAATAAATGTATCAAACACCCTTCTAAAGCAAAGTGTGATTTAATATTGAACAAAAGTGGTTACACAACGCTGTGGTTATTCATAACATGTAATACATGCGAGAAAGGAAATAATCAGCAATGATCATCTTCAGGGTGAATATGGTTAACATTTTAACCAATAGTGAGTAATATGGTCTACACTAAAAGGCCAACCCGGCAAAAGCACATTAGCACATCCTGTTAACAGAAAAACCACCATTTATCTCTTGATATGTGGCACCAAATGATTCAGGGATGGGTTGTACTAAACAGCCCTCTCTAAACATCTTTCTGACTGTAGTTTCGAAAAAAAGAAAAGCAAGACGTTACATGAACGACTGAGGAAACAGAATCAGTGGCACGAATATTAAGAGCGAAAATCGGCTATTTTCCACCTTTCCTCCCTTTGGTGGAGTGTGTGTCACTTTTCCTCCCTTTGGTGGAGTTAATGTCGCTCTTGGTCCTCTGCAAGCGGGAAAAGATCTCCTTGAAGAGGGCTTTGTACTCGGGAGTGTTTTGGCTCAGCCGCTTGTCCACAGCCTCCACTTGCCGGCTGATTCCCTCCAGGGCCTCAGGAGTCGAGGGCGTCTGTGGAGGAGTGGGCGGCCGCTGGGGTTCTGCGATCCGGCACTCCTTCATGGACGGGTCCCGGGACACGGGTCGGGAGGTCTGCACCTCAGCGTGGCATAGACTCTCCTCGTGGCGCCGGCACTTCCCTAGCAGCTCCTCGTACTTCTCCAGGAGGGCGTGATACTGCTCATCCACCTCCCGTAGGATGGACATGCCCCTCTTCCGGACGCCGTTAGCATGAAGCGCGTAGCTGCCTTTGCGTCTCCCTGAGGCATCGAGCGCAGAGATGGCGTCTAGAGCCGTGTCGCTGCAACTCTTCCGGACGGGCGCCGCATCCCCGTTCTGAGTTCCAGCCATGACGGCATCATCCGGCGTGTCCGTCTCGGGGGCGCTGTTGAGCAGCGTTTGCTCCAGGCCCTCGTCTCCGCTTAGCAGGCAGGCTCGGGACTTGCGGAGCTGCTGCATCTCCTGTAGCTCCGCCTCCAGTTCGTACACGCGCCGCTGGCAGTTCTCCGCCCCCGTGAGACGCTGCTCCAAGCGCTCGAACTCCTGTAGCACCGCGCCACATTCCCGCTCGGCCGCCTCACGCCGACCGCGCTCGGCCGCCACGGCTGCGCGCAAAGACGACACCATCACGCGCAGATGCTCCTTCTCTTCGTCAGTGGGTGGACATTCCTCTAGGTCACCGCTGCCCGGGTAGGACACCATGAAACTATCCTCGTACCTGCAAAAGAAACACCAAAACATAGGCACAGAGAACACACCGTGATGGATACAGAGAACAGAAAATTCAGGTTTTAGAGATGACAATAATGCTGATAACACATTTTTTAAAGTCACAATGTAATGGAAGCATCACATTTTCTTGCATATAGTGACGTATAGAGTTGTCAAAAAGTACAGACTTGGCAAGTCGATACTGAAATTTTTTAAATTGTGACTCTTTGAGCGCTGTTGAGCGGATTGGATTTGTCTCTGATTGGCTACAATGATCAATGCAAGGGAGCGTTTGAAAGCATAAGCAGGCGTCCATCAAACGCTCCCGTGTGTATCCGTGTAAGCGCTCAGTGAAGAGCGTCATTGATGTATATTTACAACATGTTTTTGAAGCGCTGATCATTGTAGCCAATCACAGACATATTCGATGAGCGCGTGAACACAATGGCCAATCAGAGGGGTTTACGATTCTGCTCAGCGCGTCACATTTTTTAAATTTCAGTACTTTTTGACAACTCTAGTGACGTACATCCGGGAGTGTGGAGAAAAGTAGGGTATGATTGGCTTATGTTGAGATGTGGGCCTTGCCCTCAAAAGTGGCAAACTTGGAATGGCGTGGACTAATGCTGCGTCCTAAATCTGTACCTACTGTTTTGTAGGTACTAAATTTGGTTTAAAACTTGCTTCACGAACATGATTATGTACTATATAGTATTTAACAAAATTACGTACTATATAGTATGAATGTGTGCAGTATGAATAAAATTTGGATGTACAGCATCCATGTTATCATGTGACTTATGGCATCAGTTGCGTCGCTTCACTACCATTCACAAATCCTCTCCTGTGGCCTCATGGGATAGTAAAGTGTCCATTGAATGCCCACTTCAGAATCTCACCGAAAGTAGTAGGTCATTTGGGGACTTTTTGCCTACTGTTTTATGAATACTACGAATTTGGACATACTACTTGGCTCACATACTGTATATATGATATGATAGTGTACAATTTTGGACACAGGGTAAATGATTGGAGAAGTCCTGCATCAAAAGTCTGCCATTTTTCACCAGAGGACTGAGTTATGATATTTTTATTAAAAAATGTTTTATTAAAATCAATTTCTAGACATATTTTAGAGCTGATCATAACTAGAAAAATTCTCTAAAACTGTGAGAACCTTATTTAAAATAGTTTACTTTAAATGGAAAACTAAAGCAAGCCCCAAATTATTCAAAAGATATGTCATTGAATTGTGAAAATGGTTCCAAACTAAAATGGTTCAAAACCATTTTGTGGAGTTCGTTTCTACTTAAAGGGTATAGTGGATAAAGGTATTTTGGGTATGTTGTTAAAGAACAGTACGATCTATTGAACGCACTGGTCTTCTGTCCCGCACAGCCTCGTTTTCATTCCTGTCACAAAGTAAATATGGCGCTACCCTGACCAAGGTCTATTTCATTTTGTTCTTCTCTTTCTTGTAAATTACTGTTTGTCCACGGTGAAATATTGTTTTCTGTGTCATTTTCCCCCGTGGACACATTTTTAATGACATGACACGTCTCCGCTGCAGATGTAATAAATCGGGACGTACCTGGGAGCGGTGCAGAGCTCTTTGAGGCAGGGAAAAGAGTGCACTGTCTTTCTCCTCTCTTTCTTTTCTCTGTGAACCCTGAGCTCTTCCAAAGTGCGCAGTTCCTCCACGCGAGCCGTCAGCGTGTCGACCTGCCCCTGAAGCATCTCCATGGTACTTGTCAATCTGTATGAATATGTGTGCATATGATCACTCCATGCATGAGACAGCCAGACAACATAAACCATATCAGAAATGTAATGTTCTCTGGTATTGTCTGTTGGATTGCCAGATAATACAGAAATTTACCGTCAACCTTTGAATAATGTAAATGCCCTAATATAATTTCAGTAAAGGGACACAAAAGAAGGCAAGACTGTTGCCTGGAGAGGTCACAATATCAATACAGTAATCCTGATTTGATGGAAAGCAAACAATGGTAAGTGGGAACTAGTCAGATAATGAATCTGAAGATTTAACTCATGAATATTAATTGATTGAGGCTCCAGGAAGGTCACAATGCAATATCAGCATGACCAAATTAATATTTATGAGCTGAGCCTTTGCCAGAGTAAAGGCCTGTTCACACCAAGGGTGATGGCTGTAAAAAATATAGTTTTAAAATTTGTTCAAAATGTAAAAGAATAGTGACGTATATATAGAATTTGGTTACACTTTATTTTAAGGATGCATGTACTGGATGTATACATATAATTAGGCATGTAAGTACTGAGTAATAATGATTAACTACATGTACTTACTATAGAGATTGGGGTTTGGTTCAGGGTTAGTTGCATGTAATTATGCATAATTTATAGATATTACTACAGTAACTACATGTAACGTGTAACAAGGACACTATAAAATAAAGTGTTACCTAGAATATATATAATATATAATAGTCCACAATTGTAATTAAACTTGATTCCCAGACAGTAACAGTGTCGGCCCAGACCCGGCCCACATCTGGGACACGTTGATCCACATGTGGGCCGACACTATGTTATTGTCTAGGTTGGAATCACTTTCACAATGATTTTTTCCAGCTGATGAACAATACAAACAATTACAGCCAATCAGAATCCATCCTGCTTTAAAGAGCTTGAGCATTTAAAGCAGCAGATGATAAAACTGCGGCACGCGCTTATAATAAACAGGGCTGCGTTTCCCTAAAGATTGTAAGCCTAAATTGAACGGTATCAATTGTTCTACGATCAACTTGCAAAGCTTTAAGGAAACGCGGCCAAACATTGACGTGGACGCTAATATAGTTTTCGTTCTTTGTGTGAACGGGCCTTTACACTCATAATGTCAGGAATATATCAGTCTTAGAGAGGTACAATAGAATAACTGGTACTGACATTTTCGTTACCGAAGTACCAGTACTTGTGTCGCCCCCGGTGTGTAGTGCACTTCCCATGATGCTCTGATAAGGTATGGGCTCACCTGTCAATCTTCTGCTGAGAAGCTTTGCTTTCCAGCACCAGTTTCTCATTGGTTATCTCCAGCTCTCGGGCCGTCACATCCAGCTGCTCGTACACTTTAGCGTGCTGCTCGTTCATCTCGCGTAACATCTCCATCTGCTTGGTCAAGTACTGACACGGAGAGACACAAGCAGAGGATATGATATCACTGTAAACAGGGTTATTGGTGAATGTTTTCTACAGAGCGTGTCAGACTAGTTTTGTGATTGTTCTTATGATTTACAGTATGAGAGTATTGAGACGTTTTAAAAACCTTTAGGGTTGACAAGTTTCAGTGAATCGATTCAATATGCTGATATTATGTAAACCTAATTAAGAAACCGTTCATAAAAGCGGCAAAAATAATGTGTCTCCCAATGATGATGAAATATCACAGTAACTTGTTTTGTTTTTCTTCTTCATATGATGGAGCCAATGTTCACAACTACAGTAAAAATGGGACCCGTGTTCAAGCTATTATAAAATGGCATATCCTTGTGGAAAGTTTGATAATCTCTTGTGAAATGAGTTTTTGTGTTAAATATCGCTCTGAACTTTCCTTCACTAAGCTTAAGACCATAAACCCCTTACATTTCTCTTTTTTTCCCGTGCTTGGATTCATACGGCTACAGCCCAAGCGGTCTCAGCATTACAGGTCTGAGATATCTAAATGCTGTGCGATCCACACAGAGTGAGGCCAGTATCCGAGTATATCCGAGCAACAGCAGCTCATTGTTCTCAGATATGTAACGGAGTCTTTGTTCGGTGAGTCTGGCACACGTACAGGCGACTCCCACCGCATGTGCTCTCATCTACAAACACGCTTCGTGCGCTCCGTCAGAATCGTGCTGATATCTAATTGGCTCATCGACGGGAAATCTGGAGAAAATGATTCTTCGCTGAGACATGCACCATTCAGAATGCAATGAGAATCCTTTTAAATTCAATTCATTTCCTCAACGTTTTTAATAATATGAATTCAATATGAAAAATTAACACAACATTTGGGATATGTCCACAAACTGTAGATGATACTAATAATCAAAGTTTGAAATGCCAACTGTAATTTTTTTGTTGTTTGATTGTTTAATGCATATACACAGCATTTCATTATATTCCATAAATTAACTTAATATATTCTAACACTGCAAATTTGATGGAAAATAAATGTATTCAGCCTATTTTGATTTCATGACATTTTTGGAAAACAAAATGACTACATTTACATGTGCGATTATAGTGAGATTTAGGCAATACTGCGATTAAACTTTACCTCATGTAAACACAATACTTCAAATTAATGCGAGTGATAATCGTTGTAATATATGTGGTGTATGCCGATTATAATGACAATAAACAGGCATGTAAACTCTTTAAATCGCATCTATCTCACTCTGCGCATGTGCTTGTGACAGACACGGATGATGTTGTCATGCGCAGATTCGTGAGCATAGCATTTTTGGGGTGTTGAACAAGTCGTAAGCTCGTGACATAACCATAATGCAGTATATTGATGGTCGAAAACATTGAAATGAAGATATTTTAGAAGATATTTATCACTGAAAAAAAACAATATGTCCATAGAAATGTGTTTTGTATTTGACTGAAGCCTGCGATACACCTAGAAGAATGGCAGTGAATAATCAGAATGATGAAAATTGCATGTAAACGAGTCAGCTCGTGTCAGCTGCGAATAAGTCCTTACTCTGATCATTTAAATGAATAATCAAATTATTAGTGCACATGTAAACATGGTCAATGTGGTAGACATTATGTGGTAGTTTAGGGTGCACAATTAGGGCGCTTTCACACTTAGTTTGATAGGCTAGTCCGAAACAGAATTTGATGGATTGTACTCCCGCCGGATTGCATTCGCATTATATTATTTGGGTCTGAACCGCGGTGCGCGAGCATCATCAAAGTAGCAGCTGTTCACCCAGGTTTACCCAAGTTCTAGTATTGAACTTAGTTTAGAGAAACATGTCTAATTAGTTGTGAAATACAGTATTGTTGTCATACATTAATAAGCATAATTATGTGACGGCCAGTTCTGGGTCATGAGAGAATGTGTTCTCGAGCAGTGTTTGAGCAGGTCTGTACCTCGATCTCCTGCACCTGCTCTTCATTGTTGATGTACATCTGCTGCAGCGAGTCCTCCAGCTCTTTATTGCGCTCCAGCAGGGTTTTACCCAGCTCGGCTGCCAAGTGCAGATCTGAGACAAAAACACAGCACAATATCAGGGGATCTGCGAGGAAGTCTTTTGTTTCTTTTCTTTTTTTCCTCCGTTAAGCAGCACATTGTGTACTGCAGGTGTTTCAGCATTAGGAAAAACTAATTCTGGTTACCACAGTTTTCCATTCATTTCTATTGGGCAATTAAAGAGAACCCACCAAATTTGTTTTCTTTTTTTTTTTTACTTCAAATACAGCGTGAATTTAAAAGGCCGCTTAAAGAAGATAACTGTGAGATCAAGTAATTTAGTGACACGAAATTTGTGTGAAATCATACTGTTGGGGTCAGTAGGATTGAATTAATTAATCAATTAATACTTATTCAGCAAAGATAGTACAGACTTTTCCATGGCTACCAAAATATTTCTATTTCAAATAAATGCTGATCTTTTGAACTTTCTATTTGTCAAAGTAGAAGAATTGTCATGGTTTCCACACAAATATGAAGCAGCACAACCGTTTTAAACACTGATGATAATCAGAAATGTTTCTTGAGCATCAAATCATCATATTAAAATGATTTCTGAAGGATCATGTGACATTGAAGAGAAGGCTGAAAATTCAGCTTTGATCACAGGAAAAAAATTGCATCTTAATTATATATCACAATATAAATCAGTTCTTTTCAAATGTAATATTGTTTCACAATATTACTGTTTTTACTGCATTTCTGCTCACATACATGACGCAGTCTTGGTGAGCATGAGAGATTTAGCTAATCCTAGCATATACCCAAACATTTTGAACAGTAGTGTACATCTGAACATGTATATTTTATTACAGGTCAAATAAAGGTAAAAGTAAATTCAGTCTGATGGGCCTGTTTTCCCCCACACCAGTATATGATGTTCTGCTTACTGTATCCGAGTCTAAGTAAAATCCATTATTATCAGTGATTTTCTAACAGATAAAATACAGAATTAAGCTGATAATATAACACCAGAGGAAAAAACGGCTGAAATGATTGAATGGTTCTGACATTTACTACTCACAAGGAGCTCTACCTCACACAAGCAGAGTGTGTTTCTCTGCGGTGGCTGGCATTAGTGCCGTCGGTGTGTTAAAACCTGAGAAAGGAGTGAAACGAGGGCAGAGAAAATCCTGCGGTTTAATTCCGCCTAAAGGAGGTGATTTTATTTAATCCTTCGTGTTTTCTGATGAACACGAGCCAGAGTGACGTCAGCCAAGACACGACTGAAGAAATCAAAGACAAAGAGAAGGAGCGGCAGGATCCGCTGAATGTGAAGCGCGTGTTATAAAGGTTCTGATGTCTGGCCTTCTGTCGCTCAGTAGAAAGAGAAGAATAGGATAGAGAATATGAAATGTCTACTTGAATGGATGAAGGCCAGAATCTTCAATGAATAGTTTCCTTATAGTTGCATGTTTGGTTAGGATGAAACATATTTTAACATCAAATGACTAAACCTTGAAACCTTGACAACAGTAGCTATGTTTCCATCCACCTATTTTTAAGCACATTTTGGGTTATTGCTTTCTAAAAATGCGGATATGTATGGAAGCTTGTTTCCGCCACTGAATAATAAATAAATAATAATAATTGCGACTTTTTATCTCGCAGTTCTGACATATTAAGTCAGAATTGTGACTTTTTTTCTCAGAATTGCGAGATATGAAGTCAGAATTGTAAGAAATAAAGTCGCAATTGGGAGATATAAAGTCAGAATTGCATGATATAAAGTCACAATTGCGTGTTATAAAGTCAGAATTGCATGATATAAAGTCACAATTGCGTGTTATAAAGTCAGAATTGTGAGATATAAACTATTCTGAGGTAAAAAAAAAAAAAAAAAAGTCAGTCTTTTTTTTCCTTAGAATTGGACTTTATATCTCGCAATTGTGAGTTTATGTCTCACAATTCTGAGAAAAGATGTCAGAATTGCGAGATATAAACTCGGAATTATGTGTTATAAAGTCAGAATTGTGTGATATAAAGTCGCAATTGCAAGAACAATAGTCAGAATTCTGACTTTATATCACACAATTGCGACTTTATTTCACGCAATTCTGACTTTATATCTCGCAATTCTGAGAAAAGATGTCAGAATTCCGAGATGTAAACTCGCAATTGTGAGATAAAAAGTCGCAATTATCTTTTAAAATGTTTTATTTTGTGGCGGAAACAAGCTTCCATAGAATGCGCTCAACTGAGGCGGATCATTTTTTATCTAATAAGAAGATGTGCATAAATTATGATGGAAACACATGTGATGAATAAATCCCTCAATGTATGAAAATCCCGCAACAAAAACTCAGGTGACTTTGCCTCAACAGTGATTGGATAACTGGAGAAACCAGTGGACCAATCACATCACAGCATCTCAAATGTTGGCTTGGTCGTTCTGAAATGCTTGAGCCAAAGTCTCATCGCAATGATTATTTGGTTTAATTCCCTCTCAGAAGCGTCTCACATGGATGTGTTCCCAAACGCCAGCATCCGCACACAGGAGAATATGACTGCGTTTAGTGAGTTTCGTCTGTGCGCACTGAGACGATGATTCATTCATGACGGAGGAATAAAAAGCCACAGTTTCAAAATAATTCCCTGTTTGCAGCAACTTCCATTTTTGATACAGATATTTTGCAGCAATATCCCAGGAAGTGACGGTTTTGTCCTCTTGAAACGCTGGTTTATTCGCAAATATTCAAATTTTGCGCATGAAGTTAAATTGGCACGTTTGGATGGAAACAGCGGATTTTTGGTTGAATTGAGTCTGTTGTCCTTCTGATTCTTTGTTTTTGTCTCCCATTCCTTGTTTTTCCTCCACAGCCGTATCTCCATAGAGAGTGCAGTGTGATTTGACACTAAATCCCCCATTCAGAGACACAAACACAGTCCTCCAGTCTCCTCAGATGGCGTTTTAATACCCAGCAGACACTGGGAACATGCTAGCGGAGACAGTGTCACACACACAGGGGAGGAAGTGACATCGTGGGAGGTGCTGAAGTATTAAGATCTGAATCATTGACCTCCATTACACTGATGTGAATGCAGAGATTTATCATGAGATGAGACGAGGCAAACATGCTATAATGAGGAAGCACAGAGCATCACACGCATAAATCACACAAGAGCGTTTGGGGCCGCAGTGTAACACACTTTCCTCCTGTGTCTGTGTGTGGAAACTGATCCCATGGGAGTCGAGAGAGAATAACACATAGATAGATAAACACATATACTGTAAGTGGGTATCAAAACGCCATCTCAAGTCATGTCACGTTTATATATATCACTTTATACAATAGATTGCTTTAACACAAGCAGCTTTACCATATTAAACATGAAAAACAGCATCAGTGTTGCTACTATATAGTTCCTACTGTAAAGCAGCTCTCCAGTGTGTTCGTGGTTTTACTCACGGATGTCAGACTCGAGAAGAAATGAACCGGAGAAGATTTCCACGCCAAAGAAGGCGGAGCCTCAGAGCCACACCCACCTATTATGTCATCGTCACGGACCAATGGTAGTTTCCGGAAAGTTTGATTTGGCAAGCCTTTGAACTCCTGAAACGAACTTCTATTTGGCCTGATTTTGTTCAAAATAACGTCACATCAGTTCGTTCTTTGATTTTGCTTGAAGTTTCCACCTTATTTGTAACATAAGAGCAGCGCGGCCATTTGTAACTTGAATGTGCAAGGCTTCCGGTGTCATTCGCTTCCAGTTATTTTTAGCTGTACAAAAACAGCTCGATATGTGCGAAATTGCAAACTGGTATTTCTTACCATATTATTTTCATGCATTATAATCATAAACACACTGGTTTGTAGCACAATAGTTTTACCATTTACTGCAGCTTGTTATTCTTCTAGTTTACCTGTAGCGGTATAATAATCAGATGATGAATCTAATGTCTCGCACATTCACAGTCAATTTTAAAATAAGGTGCATATCGAGGCCTTTAGTGATAACTTTGGCTGATTATTCGGCCCGAGGTGCGTTTCCGGTACAGTGACGTAACTCACTGCTAAACTCTCATAGTGAGATGCATCGTTGGAGAAATGGACTAGCTAGTTTGCCAAAACCGTAGTAAGTCTGTCGCACATTAATTCAACAAAAGAAAGAATTCCTGATATTATTCTTAACATTTGTGACCCTGGACCACAAAACTGTCTTATGGGTCATTTTTTTTAATATATACATCACCTGAAAGCTGAATAAATAAGCTTTCCATTGTTGTGTGGTTTGTTAGGATAGAACAATATTTGGTCGAGATCATAGACTGTAAAAAAAGATGGACGACGCCCCTTCGCTCTCTTCCATTGGTGAGAACTGAAGCCGCCAGTGTCCCGATATGGCGCTGACATATTGGAACTTGAGTCTGCGCAGTAGCGATCTCGGGACCAGACCTGCGCAGTCGTGAGGAGGAAGTGAAGCCGCGAAATCAACGCTCCGCCCTCACTCTCGCAGTTCTGCACACTTTTTTAAAAATTGATTGCAATACGACAAGAGGCTTGTTAAAATTATGTAAATACAATCTCCTCAGTCCTCCGAAGATCCCGAAAAAATGTCCGTTGGTGCTTCAGTGACTACTTCGCTCAGAGAACCTGTCAATCACAGCTGTCAATCATGACGTTACACCACCGCATCACGTAACTAACTAAAAAACAACTTATTTTTGAAACAGACACTTGAACTTACATCAGCGTGATAAAAACGACAGCAAATGAAAGAAACCACCTTTGGAAAAAAGATATTTGAAGTCTAATTTAATTGTTTAGTTGGTCTCGCGTCCCGTTGAATAACACGGGGAGGCGGGGCTTATGATCTATACTAGGACCAGTCACCGGGGGGCGATCGAGACGCTTTGGCTTCACTTTTCAGGGCTTGTGCGGCACGCTTGGTCGAGATACAACTATTGAAAATCTGGAATCTGAGGGTGCAGAAAAATCTAAATATTGAGAAAATCTCCTTTAAAGTTGTCCATTTATGTTCATGATTGTGCAGCATTCACTCACAAAAATACATTTTTGATATATTTAAGGTAGGAAATTTACTAAATATCTTCATGGATCATGATCTTTACTTAATATCCTAATGATTTTTGGCATGAAAGAAAAAACGATAATTTTGACCCGTACAGTGTATTTTTTGGCTATTGCCGCAAATATACCCGTGCGACTTATGACTGGTTTTGTGATCCAGGGTCACATTTGATTGATATGGTTAAAATTGTGCATCCTTACTACATTACTGTAAATGTTAACACTGGTATAATCACAGCACTTCTTGGATAAGGTTGTTGCGTAACAACAGCAGAATGTGATATTCTGTACAGTCAGACATTTTTAGTAACAGCCTTGAAACAAGGTCAGCGGTTTCTCTGAGAAACCACATCCTAATTAAGGATTTTTCTTAATTAACATTCTCAATGAGGATGTGTTCCTCTGAAGAGCCTTTCCAAGCCAACATGCACGTTACAGACACACCACGCCTCACTCGCCCGAGGACATGTATAGGCCTCATGTGCACTGAGGTTTTCTGCACGTGTGGTTTCAGATCAACACACGACAAGACAGCAAACCAAGAACAAGAGCAAAGCCCTTTACAACTACAGCTCAAGCTGAATCTTTACATCCTCCACCAGCCCAAACAGATTTACTACTCACTTTATCTAGAGTAGTGCTTGCCACCAAAACGCTGAAGTCATAATAATTCACTATAATTTACTGTATAATGTCATTGGATTTAGCAAAATATGGAAAGATAAATCAAAAGTAGGGTCGTACACTTAACCACATTGAGATGAGGACTAGTGTAAAGTGCAAAAAGCTTGCTATTGAAATATGAAGTCTGCATGTTTTTTTTTTTTTGCACATCTGTGTGTGAATGAATAGCGCAGGTTCAAACACGCGTGATGCTCGCTGTGTGTTTTCAGCATCTGCCGTCTCATCACAAATGGATATGAACGCATGAACTTCATCTCTAGAGCTTCACCAGCATTTCAACATTTCATTTCTGATAAAACTATCGTCAAATAGAAACAGAAACTCAAAGGTCTTCATGACAATCCGCCAAAATAAAAGTTTGGTTTAGGGATGTCAAAAGTACCGGTACTTCGGTACCAAGTCGGTACTGACATTTTTAAAATGTGTTTATTTAAATAAAGTTCTGATATATTATTCTCTTTTACTGTAATATTTTTCAATGACATTATGAAGTGAAACTATTGCAGGCATTTTTCATTGCAGGTACTTCTATTTAAAAAATATTTCTGTTTTGTATCATTTTTAGTGAAATTATTTTGTAGTCTGAGATGTGTGTGTGTGTGTGTGTGTGTGTGTGTGTGTGTGTGTGGTTCTCAAAAATTTGAGAACCACTGGTGTAAGCGCTCTGTGAAGAGCATCAGTAGCCAATCACAGACATGTTTGTTGAGCCAATAAGAGGCATTTATGTTAGTCAGAAGAATCTGCTCGATAGAGGGCTGCAGTGATGATGTATTTTTGTAGGCCAAACCAGAAGTTAACATCACCCTTGTTCCCTCGACAAAACACACAACTGGATTTCTCCATTGGCTTTAGGATTATTGCAGAAAATAAGGGACTGGTTTCATAGACTTAGATTAAGCCAGGATTAGACCTTAGTTCAATTAGGGCATTTAAGTAGCTTTTGTAATCATAACCTAAAAAAACATTACTAGTGTGAATGTGACATATTTTCAGCGCAAGTTACTTTCAGTTAAAAACTCAGACATGTATTTTTGTCTGGGACTAGGCTTAAGCCCTGTCTGTGACAAACAAAAGCTTATGATTCTTACATGTTTTGTTCATCCTGATAATCTTCACAAATTAACATCTTTTATGATTTTCTTTTTTTTTTTACAATCGGCAGAGGACAAAAACTATACGGACTCCTTATTCTCCCTATGCGGTGTCCTTTTGGTCTCTCCAAGTGTCCTTTTTTGGAAAGACATCTAAATTTACCTTGAAAAAAACATGCAGAAAATACAGTTTTGGGAAAATCATCCTTCAGTCTGATAGCTTTCTTTGCTGCATATAGCAAATAATGACTAAATGAATGCGTTAAACAAGATAAATGACGCATGCTTAATTTTAATGCAAATAGTCGCACCCTTTTTGTGTGATTAAAATGTTTAATCTATTGACAGCCCTATTCAAAACAGATCTGTGCATTAAGTCTTGGAGTGTAAGTTACCCAGCACTTGATCTGTTCCCTGTAATATGTTTCTTTAATTTTCATTTGATCTTTTTAATCCAATGCTCACTTAATGTAACAATAAGGCTTTAATGTGTTATCTACTCATAATTATTAACAGCATAAAATAAATAAATTTATAAATTTATTTAATAGTTTCTATTTTCAAATAGTACAATTAAAGAAAACTATTAAAATAAAACAATCACTATAGCGTTTGCTATGGTGCCGAACCGTGAAATTTTACTGGTATTGTTACAGACTGCTGAAATTTTGGTACCGTAACACTAGTTCGGTTTAACGTACAAATTATGATAGGAATACATTGGCATTGTTCAGAAGAATGTACTTCTTAAAAGTAATAATAATTATTAGGGATGCACTGATGTGTTGCCCAATAATCAGTATTGGACGATTTCTTTTAAAACAATCACTTAAAAACAGCGATGACCACAGTAGTCATACATAAGAGTCAATCAAAAGGGGGCAAAAATATGCACTGGAACTCAAATTACTTTCCACTGGCTGACAATGACAACTGAATTACAATTTGTAAGCTCTGCAATGCTAGAACTTCACAATTTCTGAAAAAAAAAAATCAAACACTATTGTTAAAACTTCATTAAATTATTAACTGGATAAAGTTTCATTAATTATGATTATATTATCTTTTTTTGATTGTTAAAATATAAAACCATTAGCACATTTGCAGCACAAATGTGCAGGATGAGGTACGAGCCAGAGGTTTGTTCAAATCCCTTAAGAATGAGCAACGACCATGTTTGCCTTATCAAATATCACTGTTTTAGGCTATGTTTACACGACAAAGATATGCTTAAATTGGGAGAAGTTTTTCCTTTGAGTTTTCCACAGACAACACCATTGTCAAAACGATCCCCATTCACACGGATCCGCGAAAACGACTAAAAACACTGTATTCTGCTGTCAGGCCATTAGATGGCGATGAAACACTATGGACTGAACACGTAATACGTCACCGTTTTCCGAGATTCGCGTTTTTTTGTCGTTTACACGGAGACCGTTTTCAAAAACTTGCACTTGCACAAAGTTCACGTTTTCAGGCTGATGCCGAGTAAACAAATGGCCAAAACGCATAAAGTTAAAGTTTTTAGTTGAAAACGGTGTCGTGTAAACAGCCCCTCAGTGTCCAGCTCATTACACATAATTATGCATTATGTAACCAAATGTAAGCAAATAAGAGACTAAAACATCACATAATGCATGATTGAATAGATGTTTGATCTGCCATAAAAGCTGATTATCTCCATGTACTGTGTGCTTAGTGCTGTTTGCTGTTTGCATCTGAAGTGTCTCTCGGCTGAGTGATGTCGTCTTTCACCCTCGTTCTGCCCAGCTGTATCGTCCCCTTCAAAAGAGACAACGGTGCCAGGAGTCCCAATCAGAGCATCCCAGCCAGCCTGAAAGGGTAACTCTCGCCAAAATGCAACCTAGGGTCTTTTGGTTAATCTACCCGAGGCAAACTTTCGTTTAAACGCATAATTTGAATGGAAACGCCATTTTTAAGTTTGACTGTATTTTCGTTTTCGGTCAAATTGCCTTTTGAAAGGGAGTGCTAGGGGCACTTCTATGATAGCATCAAAAATCGCTATTTTTAAAACACTAAGAAGGCTCGACACAACATGAAACTTTGCTCGAAGTATCACCAGGGGCTCTACACATGAACTCCAGCATTGAGAACATTGTTTGTGTACACAGAGTTTACTAAAAAGAAAGATTTTGAACAACTCACTGTAGCCGTTGTTGTTTCCGTCCGCCGGCACAGACAGTCAAAAATAGTCGATCTCTGAATGCAACGTAACAGGGAGGAGAGTAAAGATGGAAAGCTCCTAAAGCTTAGTTCCATATAAATTCACGGATAATTTGTTGTTTTTTCGTTAGTGAAAATCAATATTGACCTTGTATTTGAAAAAGGATCCTCATATAAGAAGCAATACTAAAATTCAGAGACAGATCATTCACATTCGGAGGTCGACTATTTTTCACTGTCAAA
Source organism: Squalius cephalus (assembly GCF_949319135.1). NCBI lineage: Eukaryota > Metazoa > Chordata > Actinopteri > Cypriniformes > Leuciscidae > Squalius > Squalius cephalus. The sequence goes on along the minus strand of NC_137122.1, from coordinate 54,894,387 downwards.
ATGCCGGCGGACGGAAACAACAACAGCTACGGTGAGTTGTTCAAAATCGTTCTTTTTAGTAAACTCTGTGTACACAAACAATGTTCTCAATGCTCGAGTTCATGTGTAGAGCCCCTGGTGATACTTCGAGCAAAGTTTCATGTTGTGTCGAGCCTTCTTAGTGTTTTAAAAATAGCGATTTTTGATGCGATCATAGAAGTGCCCCAAGCACTCCCATTCAAAACGCAATTTGACCAAAAACGAAAATACGGTCAAACTTAAAAGTGGAGTTTCCATTCTAATTATGCTTTTAAACGAAAGTTTGCCTCGGGTAGATTAACAAAAAGAGCCTAGTTTGCATTTTGGCGAGAGTTACCCTTTAATGCCGCTCAAGTCACATACTGAACTCTTCCGTCCAGAGTGAATCCGCACTGAAGTCCTGTGGTTTTGGTTCAGCAGGGGAAATCACTCTTTATGGTGAAGTGATATCAAATCGTGGCCCTGAAACCACAAACTATTCCAGGCTCAGGAAATCCACTTCAAAAAACCAACGTGCCACTATGTTATTTATCAAAACGCCACTAGCTGAGCGAGGGTGACATTTCACTCTTTTGAGATCTGAGCGGGCACTTCCTAAAACGCCATTTCCTCTTGGTGATGGATTGCTTTGAGATCCTGAAACGGATCAATATGGAGTCTCTGCGAAAGAGATTGTGTGTTAGGGCCCTCCATTAGCACAAAGTGCATGAATATTAGGCTACTTAGCTAATTTGATTGTGAAAAAATATGCCTCTAAACATGGTATCATTAGCAGTCTTCCTGTAGCTGGCGGTGCATTTCCGAAGCATGTCTAAACATGCAAATCAAGCTTACTGCGATAATGGTGGAAGTGAGCCAATGCAGCTGATGAGAAGATACACAACTGTGACTGTTCCCAGCGAATCGCCTCAGCCAAAGGATCATTGTTCCGGATTCCATTTCAATCCCAATTCCTCAAATAGTCAGAATTCTCCATTTTCCTTCCTTCCCATTCCCACTGCACAGCGACAGTCAAACCTAAATTTATCCAGACACCTTCAACATTTCTCACACTATCACAGTTTATTTTACTAGTTTAGAAAATGGTGATAAAATATGACAAGAGCTCAGAGTTATTAAATCAGTTGTGACTGTCTCACAGATGAATAAGGTTGAATATCTGTCAGCTATTAAATTGAACTACACAATTAGATGGACAACAATTTAGGTCAACAAATTACCATGCAATGCTTCATTTTGTTCAGTATGTGGTGTAAAAATGTCACATTAATTAGCAATTAAAGAAAAAACACTTAAGAAAAACATGGTCAGGTCAAAGTGTCTGGATAATTTTTGGTTCCAAATTTGTATAAATTTTACTGGTAGTCCAGTTTATGAATAACTGTTGGGTATAATATGTCCCAGTTTACTTTATTTTGCTATCCTCACTTACATAAATGAACTATAGTGTCCTGCACCCACTAGTTAAAAAATATAAAAAATGATATCTGGCGTCTGAATAATTTTTGGTTTGACTGTATAAGACACGTGCATCAGATCTAATTTAAGCATCCGGTTACTGGCTCATCATCAGTTCTAGAGTACAGAGCAACAAAGTGTCCTGAAATACATAAAGATCGGTCACAGGCTGTTCCACAGCTCAGCGTTTTCAGTGGGATTCAATCCAGAGGGCAGAGAGAGGGCAAAGACATCAGAGAAACACTTTGTGCCGTCCGTCCAGGTTTCCTCTCATTAAATCACAGCATGATGATATTGAAATAACTGGACTGGGGGAGTCGGAAAAACTCAAGATTGGAAAATAATCCAATCTGACATGTGAAACAGCTGTTGCATTGTACAGTCCAGAAACCAAATGGCTCCCATTTGACCAAGTTGAGTTCCCATTACTTTTCCAGTTGTTCCTGTTGACTGGACTGCATTTTTTTAATGAAAGCTCATAACTACTAGCTATCAAATCTATCTAATGAAAACAAATCATTAAATCACAGTTATACTTTTATCGAAGGCGGCTTACAAATGAGGAATACAACAAGCGATTTATAAATGCAATGCACCATCCATTATCCAAAGCTGTTGGTAGATTGTGAAGGTTTAAGAAAAGCAAATATCAGCTGATTTATATGATGCATCTCTGCTTACTACAATGAAGATAAACAGTACATTAATGCTTTGAGTCTGCAGACACACGGGTAGTGATGAGGAGGTTAAAGCAGACTGAGCTAATGCTGAGCATCTGGACTGACACAGATCCAGAGGAAGACGTCATCCATTTACAGTCATCATCATCACAGATGGTCTCTAACCTTCAACCTCTAATGCATTTCCAAATATGACACGATCGAGACTCTATAAAGACAGGGGAAAGCATTGTTTATACACACAATGAGCACTTTCTTTGTCCGCGGTTTGTCACTCACACACACACCCGTCTTTGTTGTCAAACTGATGCGGTTTGTGGCGTTTAATCTCACCTTGCTCCAGGTCTCTCTGGTCGTACCACGGCTCATCCTCTTCCGTGACAAACTCGTCCATTCTGCCGGCTCGGAGCATCAGTGTGTCGCGGTAAACGGAGGCTCAGAGATGCGGAGATCTATCAAAGCGATACAAATGCATGAGGTTGCAACATCTGACTTGTCAAGGCGTTCATGCAGTACATTTACAATCGCATTACAAAAACACAGACTTTCCTAGATGTCCATATTGTGCGTTAAAACACACTTTAACCAGCTGTTTTTACGCTGAATAAATGTGTTTTTCGAGCAGCATCCGCGATGGAGAGATCCGCTCAACGCAACAATGACAGCGCGCGCTAACGTTACTTACTGCGAACAAACACGCGCTCCGTTCGCGTCAAATGTGTCCAGCATGCCAGGAGAAAATTTCCTACGAATTAAAGGAAATGTCACGGTGTTGCCATTGAGTTCTGCCACGTTCAATCCCTCCCACTGCCGTGCTAAGCGCGGATATCTCTCCTCATCCGACTTCCCAACAACATCCCGTTGGTTTCGCCCGAAAGAGAGGATGAAGTACCCGAAATCCTACTATTGGGAAGGCCAGGCTCTTAATATTCATGAGACAGGTCTTCGCTATTGGTCGGCTGCCGGGCCACGTCAACAGTCCCTATTAATTTTCACAAAACAGGCGTCAGCCATTGGATGGGTTTCAAGCAACGAGCGAGTCTGTCAAAAATGGCCTTGTCATGTCCTCCAAAATATAAGGAAAATTATATTTTTCAATTTATTTTTCAACTTTTGATGTCAAAATGAAACGTGACCCGTGTCTGTTCAGACTAATCTTAAAAAGTTAGTTTTTTTTTTTTTCAAGACTGGTCGTAACTTTTTAAAGTCACATAAAAAGGTAGATTGGTCTAATTTAAAAAGTAATTTTGCAAGTTTGTTTTGCAAATTAATTTTGGAAAAGTAAGACTGATCACCAACTAGACACAATCCAAGTTCATGCAACTGGCTGCAGATCATCTTTGCCAATGTTGATCCATCCTTTAGACAAACATGAAATCATCTTCAAGTTATATTAATTATGCACAAGCAAATAAATCCTTGAAACTGAAAAGTGAACTGACACATCACCACAGTTTATTAATATTCATGACTTACCGCACAAATCCTTCGTCGTAGTAGGGATCGTAATTTCTCCTCTTCCACTGAGAGAAACTGGCAAACACAATAATCCGTTTGTCCAGGAATCTGAGGGCTGTTTTCACTCTGAAGAGGGATAATTAGGGGGTCTCCATTCAGCAGTGACTGTGGGCTCAGTCGAGCGTTAAACTCGTTTATTTCGAGCAGTTTCCCGCAGAGAGGAAGACAATGACATGATTAAGGTGTAATTTTAGAGGTGCCTAATAATAGCACGAAGCCAGATTTAATGAATAGGTACTTTTTTTCTTATGTGCAGCAATAAAACTGAAGACAAATGTGAGATCTAGGCGACCCATAATGCAGCATAAATGTGACAGCAAGAGCACAACAGTATCCTAACTCCCATTAAAATTCCCATTCAGTTTCTCTATTAAATAATTGATTTTCAGTAACAAACACTTCAAGACAGACCTCTGAGGCTAAGCGATGATTTATCCTTCTGTAGAAGTCAGTGTGTGAACTTCACTTTTGCAAAGGTGTTTAAAAAGCCGAGTTCCCAGTGAAGAACTACAATACCCATAATCCTGAAGCGAGATCCACCAATCAGAAAACTCCAATATTAGACTGCATTAGTGCCCGCCCACTTTCACAGTGGCATTGATTTCATGTGTTTTTTTCCCATAGAGATCTTTTTGTAATTCTTCATTAAAGCATTATAAGCCATAAACCAAACCAACCAGCACTGCGAATGACAATCAAATTACAGAGTTATGTAAAATATCAAACTATTTATTTAAATTTGCTGATTATATCTATAAATCAATACATTTTAAGTTTATTGCTAATTGCATTTATATACAAGCGTTTACGTATTTTGACAGAGTGGAAGCGCCTTGCAGGCTTTTCTGGTACGACTTGCTCACCGCAACTCTGATTGGTGGATTTTTCTGTAGAGCATCATGGGAAATGTAGTTTTTCACAATTAATTCAGCTGTTAATTAAAAGCATGTTGAAATAATGGGAACAAATGGTTTCAACAAAAGCATAAACCATCATTTAAGAACCATAGAGAAAATGTGATGGTCATTCCCAATGCTACTGAGCAGTTCATGCACTCATAAAAGATGACATAATGACATAAATATACTATATACTATACAAATGATGTTTTGCAATCCCTGTGGAGAAAATAAATGAGAAAAATATATATGCAACTGAGGCTACTGAAAAACCGGAGGTTTACCGCTCGTGTTGAAGACACACAAACTTCCCAATTATGCCATAAATTATTCAGCATGAAGTACTTCTCCATTTTCCATTTGTTCACTTTTAATGGAGTTTTCAATACAGTTCGCACTCCTTCGAGTGCATTATAAGCAACTAATGCTACATTACAGTTATTGCGGTCTGTTGCTTGTTCAGATTTCCAACATGAAAATGCGCTTTTCATCAGTTCATATTCATGTGCAATATATGCTTAGGCCCTCACGCTACACCTGAGATATACAGCAGCAGCTGCTAAACATGCGGCATCTCGGACATGACAGGGATTGGAGGATCTCCAGGGGTTTGGATGAAGGGATGATAAAGATGGAGATCGCTATCTGTCCTGGACTTTCAAGTGTCTCCAGTCTGCCTCGCTCTCACAGCGCTGAATCCTGCTGAAGAAACCCTTGATGAGGCTCTTCGCTTCCATCTTCACTGTGGGGAAAAATGAGAAGTTATAAAGCGCTAATTCAGCATTTGAAAAATGTTGGATTTTTATGAGGTTAAGGATAGTCTCACCTTGGCCTCGACGTGCAGTTTTTCCCTCAGTGAGAAGATGGGAGAGGAAACGTGCAAAGGATTTGAACAAATCCTGTCGGGGAAAAGGAGCAAAATTGAAGCTTTCATTCTAACATCTTACTTTGTACGTGTTTTACATTTGAATGGAAATGATCACCTTGTTTGCGAATTTGCCCTTTTTGTAGAACGGATCCAGACATCGGACCACGATATCAGCGGCCTCCTTCAGTGTCACAGGCTTTCGTGAAATCGCAGCCGCATCTCCGTTCATAGTGCCAAACTGCGTCTCCTGCACCACCGGGTCAAAGGTCACTCTCTTGCTGTCCTTCATCACGCGGTTGCGTTTCGCAGGAGGAGATGCCGCTCTCTCCTCTCGTGACTGAGGAAAAGAGACAGGCTACTGACATGACAATCGGCTCTCCATAAAGCTCTTGTTAAAGGGGTCATATACTATATTTTAATCATTCATTTTTTTCCCTAAGGTCAATGTTTCTCATAATTTTACAGAAGCCCTGAACCATAAACGTATAGAAAAAAAATATATATATATTTGTAAAAAAAAAAATTAAATTATGAGAATAACGTCTTAGCATTTCAAGAAAAAAGTTGAAATATTTTGAGAATAAAGTTGAAATATTTTGAGAATAAAGTTGAAATGTTTTGAGAATAAAGTTGAAATATTTTGAGAATAAAGTTGAAATATTTTGAGAATATATTGAAATGTTTTGAGAATAAAGTCGAAATATTTCAAGAATAAAGTCGTAATATTTTGAGAATAAAGTAAAAAAAAATGTTTTATGTTTATAGTTACTATTATGATTAGATCCATGTCAGAGGCAATTCGACTTCACAGGCGCATTTCTTAAAAAAATTAATAAAAATTAAATAAAAAATAAAAGAACTACGGAAGACTGTATTCTCATAGTTTTTATTTTATTCTCAAAATATTACAACTTTATTTTCAAAATATTATGACTTTAATCTCAAAATATAATCTTGAAATATTTCAACTTTAATCTTGAAATATTTCGGCTTTACTCTCGGATTAAAAAATTACGGATTTTCTTTTTTTTACGTATATGATTCCTTTGATGAAGAATAAATTGTGATGTTACTTGTTTTGGCGATTCTTGTTGGCCGTCAGACTTCAGATTCCCTCTGTTTGGACAAAGAAACAGCGGTTCAGAACACATTGAGAACATTTAAGGCATTTCCTCCATGATGACTGAGGGTGTGTTCACACTAGTTCAGTTCACTTGATCCGGACCAACAAAAAAAAAAAAAAAAAAAAGGAAACCGCTACATTTGGTTCTGGTTCGCTTAGCGCTCATCATTTTTAACACTGAACCTAAAGATGCAAAACAAAAAAGACTTTTATGACTGAGGCCATTTGAAAACGAAGACGCAAGTTTAGTCATCTGACGCATATTGAACCCATAGATATTTATAAAACGGTTCGTTCCAGTCCTTGATTCTGATTGGTCAATAGCTGTGTTTTATTCACGATAGACTCGCGAACACGCTTCACTCGACGGTTCTATGCATCACTACACAACACTCCTAGAGTAGCAACCACACATGCTCTCAATATTGTTCACTGAAGCTTATAGAGTAGAGTATTGTGAGAGATCGAGTAAGCGAGTGTACCTTCATTTACACTAGATATAGCATTTTCCTTCAGGTCAGTCCTATATTCATAATCAAAAATCTGTTTGAATGTCCACTGCGATATCTTGTCCTTTTAACAGTTAAAGGGTTTTCACAACAAATTTCAGTCCTTTCAATATAAAAGTCTTCTCTACTGACTGACTCACTCACTCATAAAGACAGTCTTTTCCACCATCTAATGGTGAAATAATGTAACTTTTGTTGCTGTTCACGGTCAGGGACTACTTTTTTCCAGCGGAAGGAAGGATTTTAGTGATTTTACTTCATTAAAGTTGCATTGATACATATTTTTAGCTTTAATATTTGTATTGTGTGGTAACCGTTTTATAAAAGCAATAAGGTAAGAGAGGCTAGTGCTGTCTCGTGAATAAGTCACGGCTGAAGGGTGTTGTTAGGCACGACGCGAAGAGGAGTTAAAAGGACAAATTGTGCCTGTTATGTGCTATTCACTTTCACAGAGTTGATAAAATGTTACTTTGCACACTCTTCATATCACAGTCCTGCAAAGATGACAGAAAATGTACTCGTATTCGCTGACCCGCTGAAACATGAGAGCAGAGTTTTACACCAAACATATAATGGTGACTGAGTGCGACCTGGACGCTTCAGTGAATGCTGAGATTTTGCTTAATAAAATGATCCTGCCAGAAGAATTGTGTGATAACTTTATGTCTGTCTGTATCATCTCAGTGAACTTTTATGAGGGTTTACACATGCATGCACGGTCGGGTAAATTTAGCGTTTTCCAACGTTCGAGTGTGGATAAGAAACCTTTGGAAAACGCTAGGATAGACGGAGAGCGTTTTGAAATGAAACCTCTACCTGGATTAATGTAGACGTAGCCTGATTTTGCCAAACTGAGCTTACAATGCTTTAAGTTTGCTTTAAATGATTACAAACATCCAAAACAATGCTTTCTGGGCTAAACGCGCTCGTTGTATATGCGTACATACAGTATGATATTATTTTTACCAGCTGAGAACTTGTGAAGAGCTTCGTTTGGAAGCGGACTGTGGTCTCGGTCTGCTTGTTCGGTGCGCACCAGGTTTCAGATGGCCACTTATTCAAATGAACCGCACTAACAGAGCAATCGCACCAGGATTCATTTTAAAGGAGTGGTATAATTACTTTTTCACAAGATGTACAATAAGTCTTTGATGTCCCCAGAGTGTGTATGTGAAGTGTTAGCTCAAAATACCCCACAGATATTTTTATATAGCATGTTAAATTGTCACTTTTTGAGGGTGAGCAAAAATGCACCGTTTTTGTGTCTGTTCCTTTAAATGCAAATGAGCTGCTGCTCCCAGCACAGGGGGCGGAGCTTCAAGAGCTCATATGTTATCAGCTCCTATTACCTTACACACGCACACACTGAAAATTTCAGAAAGATGGTGGAGTGACAACATTTCTGAATGGTTAGTTGATGAATTTATGTAGCTTATGTGTAGTTATCTTCTTGTCAATGATTAGCATACTCTGTCTTGATAATCTATAAATCGCGTTCCTGGGGGCGGGGTTTATGTAAATTTTAGGGTTCGATATGTCACTAACCTGGGAGGAATGTTGTGTAGTCCCTACCAGCCGTTTGTTGTAGTCCTTATAATGCGATTTCTGTAAAAGCAAATATCTCCCTTTGCTTTGAACTTTGAGGGTCGTAACTTTGCAGACGTTGTTTATGCTCAAACAGCAACATTACACACTAAATCATAATCAACCACCCCTTTAATCGAACCAAATCCGCCAAGTGTGAACACACCCTAGATATCAAACAACTCTGAGAGAGAGTGTCTTCTCCCATCATACCGGTCCATGATCGCCTCATCCTCTTCTGCAGAGGGACTCGCGTGCGCAGCAGCGTCATTCTCTGAAATGCTTTCTACATCCATGGAGGTGTTATTCATCATTATGAAGTCAGTCAGATCTGGTGATGGCGAGTGATGGGGAGATCTTTCCTCCTGAGGCTCCGATTTAACACTTCCTCCTTTCGTCTGAGAGGCGTCTACTTGCTTTTTCCCGAAATACTGTGATATACAGCGCATGTCTTTGGCTGCTTCTGCTAGTTTCTGCTGCTTCTTAGAGAGTTTTTTGCTCGGGCTGCTCAGGGAGGAAGTGGTGCTGGTTTTGGCTTTGATGGGGGACAAGCCGGCGGGTGTTGTTTTAGTGCTTTTCATCTCCTGTGTCTTTCCGGTTTCCTCCTCCTCTTCCTCACAGACGGGGTCCGTGCCGAGCATCTCCTTCTGAGAGTTCAGAAGATCTCCAGCTGTCTGGAACAGGCTGGACGAGCCACGAAATCCAGCGCCCACACGCTTCCTCTTCAGCTGGAATGTGAAGGACAAGATTACATTTTACATATTACATTTTATGCTCAATCTGAATCCCAGGAAACAAAAACAATGTCCCGCCCCACTATTATTTCAAACTGAATAACCTGTTTTAGTTGTAATGATCTGCTATCACGGAAGATAAATGTGACCCTGGATCACAAAAGTCACGAGTCGCACGGGTATATTTGTGGCAATAGCCAACAATACATAGTACGGGTCAAAATTATAGATTTTTCTTTCATCCCAAAAATTATTTAATTTTTTTGAGTGAATTGAGTGCATTGTGAATGCAGCATAATCATGAACATAAATGGACAACTTTAAAGGTGATTTTCTCAATGTTTCAATTTTTTTGCACCCTCAGATTCCAGATTTGTAGTTTTTTCTCGGCCAAATATTGTCCTATCCAAACAAACCATACATCAATGGAAAGCTTATTTATTCAGCTTTCATCTCAATTCTCAATATCTCAATTTTAAATAAAAAAAATTACCCATGTGACTGGCTTTGTGGTCCAGGGTCACAAATGTATTCTAAATGCAGATACATGTTAATTGATTAAAGTAACATTTGTTAACATTAGTTAATTCTTTAGTTAACATGAACTAACAGACAGAAGATCGATAGATAGATAGATAGATAGATAGACAGATAGACAGACGATAGATAGATAGATAGATAGACAGACGATAGATAGATAGATAGATAGATAGATAGATAGATAGATAGATAGATAGACAGATAGACAGATATAGATAGATAGATAGATAGATAGATAGATAGATAGATAGATAGATAGATAGATAGATAGATAGATAGATAGATAGATAGATAGATAGATAGATAGAGTTGTATGTTTAACATGAATACCTGATATGCATTTATATTTTTAATGTTATGCAATTGTTAATAAAATAAAATAATCTTGATAGTTTGAAGTTTAGGCCTGCTTTCAATTATACAATAATGTAGAATGGCAATAATAACTTTAGCATTTTAATCAGTATCAGTGATACTGGCCTTCATTCTTAGTACTTAGTAAAAAGATGTCATTAAACATATTGTTACGGTTCTGTTCTGTTCTGTTATCTTTTAGGTAACATTTTATTTTACAATGTACTTACCATAGTAATAATAGTAAATTATGCATGATTACATAATTACTATACATCAACCAAACCTTAGTCCTGCCCTAACCCTATAGTAAGTACATGTTGTTAATTAATATTACTCAGTACTTAAATACATAATTACACTGTAACAATGGCATCTTAAAATAAAGTGTAGGCTAACAATCTTTTATTTAGAAATTCTGTTCTGTTTCCTTTAGTTCCTGTTTCCCCGCTGTGTTTAGTTTCGTTTGGTTACCGACTATCCCCAGCTGTAACTCATTTAGTTCTCAGTGTATTTATACTCCCTGATACACCCTAATATATACACACTTTTAAATATGCATGTGCATCTCTAAGGACAAACTGTGACTGTCTCACCGAGTAGACTTGAGAAGCTGAAGTGAAGCCGTCTAGATGTTGAGTCTGAGATGATGAAGAGCAGGTCGCAGTGGCTTCAGCAGATTCACACCGTTTCTCCTCAGCTGCGCTTTTCTTCATCTCTGACACCTGGAGAGGGGTTTATATGTGTGAACTCCTACTGTTACTGAGAAAGGCTGCACATATGACGAGCTGAAGCACTCACTCTCTTGAGGACCGCTGCCTTGTACAGGTTTGCTGATTTACTGGCCTTGAATATCTCATGCTCTATTTCGACAGCCTGATCAAGAGCCTCGAAGCTACCAGAAGAAAACAGTCCAGATCACAGAAATTACAATAAATATCACACATGATGGTATTAAATATATTATTGTGTTAATAAGCACACAAAAAACACAACAATAGGTAAAAAATGAATTGCTGCATCTCAGGAGTATATTAGAATAGACAGTGATGGTGAAATCGTGACGTTACCTGTGTGAAAGCTCTGCTGCCCCCCTGTGGCTGGACACACACTCCTGCAGCAGAGACAGGCAGTGCTCTCTGCTCTAAAACACACACACACATCAAGGTTTGTTTGAGACACAGTCTGGGCCTCCAGTGCACATGTGTGCCAGTAGAGGGCAGCATTACTCATCTCTCACCGTCTGGGAAACTCATGATGGTAAACCACAGATTTACACCCATTTATTTTGACACAGTGTTCTATTGCTTTGTCTATGAATGATTAAATCCACTAATATTAAAAAATGTAGCACACAAGCAATAAAACAAGAGCAATACATGACTAATGTTAGTGGTCGACGATATAGATTTTCAATGCCGGATGACGATACTGATATCTGATGCTGGACGGTTTAGAGATGTCACATGTATACATAATTACTGAACCACTGACATATATTTCCATCATCATAACTTATTTATCTGTGAATAGGTGATCAAATGATTTGAAAATATAAACTTATTTACATTAGTTAACATCGACTAACAATGAACAATACTTCTACAGCACTAAGTGTAATAAATGTTGTTTGTTAGTTTATGCATTAACAACATTTTAACAAATGAGAACGTATTGTAAAGTGTTACCTAGTTTATTATCATCCATCTATCTATCGTCTGTCTATATCCATCTATCTATATATCCATCCATCCATCTATAGTCTGTATATCTCTCTATCCATCCATCCATCTATCTATTTATCTATTCATCTATTCATCTATCCATCCATCTATCTATCTATCTATCTATCTATCTATCTATCTATCTATCTATCTATCTATCTATCTATCTATCTATCTATCTATCTATCTTTGTCTTGTCTGTCTGTCTGTGTCTGCTTATCTATCAATAAACTGTCTAACTATCTATCTATCTATCTATCCATCCATCCATCCATCCATCCATCCATCCATCTATCTATCTATTCATCTATCCATCCATCCATCCATCCATCCATCTATCTATATATCTATCTATCTATCTTTGTCTTGTCTGTCTGTGTCTGCTTATCTATCAATAAACTGTCTATATATATATCCATCCATCCATCTATCTTTGTCTTGTCTGTCTGTCTATCTATCTGTCTGTCTGTATATATATTCTCTCTCTCTCTCTCTCTCTCTCTCTCTCTCTCTCTCTCTCTCTCTCTCTCTCTCTCTCTCTCTCTCTCTCTCTCTCTCTCTCTCTCTCTCTCTCTCTCTCTCTCTCTCTCTCTCTCTCTCTCTCTCTCTCTCTCTCTCTCTCTCTCTCTCTCTCTCAATTAGGATGTGATGATTTTTGTTTTTATAAATACCTTCACCGTGAGTCTGGGTATCCTCTGACTAGCAGCATCCTTCAACACGCAATCATCATCTGAGAAAACACCAACAACGTGATGCTTTACACTTGACACACTGTCACATTTATTAAATAATAATAAACAAATAAAAATCCTCAATATGTCCTTAGCATGGAAAATTACATATGTACCAACTCAAGCACTGACCTGGTGGAACAAACGTCTCCTTTGCCACATCTGAACCCTATAAACACGCAAACAAAAGAGAAGTTGATGACATGATCAAACCTCTTTATTTTCCTCACAATAACTATAGTTTACAAAAATTACTGTTAGTACTGTAAAATCATAGTAAATGACTACATTTTTATAGAAATATGAGCGGGGCTTGTCTGTGCAAAACCCACTGCCTATGATTCTGTAATATGACAAAGAACTTGTATCAAGAAAATAAATGATTTCATGTTCTCCAAAGGAGAAATGCCTTCAGTACAGCTGCAGATTGCTCAACTTTATGGGAGAGGCCTCAAAACACACAGCTGGAAAACAGATGTGGAGAGAGAGAGAGAGAGAGAGAGAGAGAGAGAGAGAGAGAGAGAGAGAGAGAGAGAGAGAGAGTGGGGGGACGTTCTGGCACAGACTCAGACTGAGAGGGTGAAGCGAAGCAAGACTGTGGTTAAGCTGTTTCTCATGACAATGTATCACTGTACTTGCGTGACATTAAATGTGAGCACATTTACACTAATCGTCATTACTGTAGGGCAAAAAATGCCATTCTTTAATGTGAGAAATACATAATTCAAAGGATAGCTTCCATACATCGGGCCCTATCATACACTCGGTGCAATGCAGCACCAAGCTTGACAAGTGTTTTTTGCTAGTTTCAGCCCGACGCAGTGTGTGCGCTCATGGGTGTGCTGGTCTGAAAACGAGGTGTGTTCTGGCGCATTGTTGGACCGTCGCTATTTTGAGGGCAAACTGAAATAGACTGAGCCATTGACCAACTGAAACCTGGTCTAAAGTCAATGGCACATTCTTTTATTTTGTTATTTAAAGAGCGCATTAGTAATATGCGCCTATAGACGGGTCCACAATGCTTACTACACTATTAATTAATATTTCATTAAGAGAATAGTGACAACCCTTTTAGACCATGCGCCGGGCGCACCGACCATTTTTTCCGCCGTTAAACTAGCAAAAGTGACCATGTCCTTAGATCGTTAAGATAGAGCCCATCATGTTGGTATTCTACTCCACTGCCATTTTTATTACATTTATTTGAATTGATTTCTGAAGGATCATGTGACACTGAAGACTGCAGTAATGATGCTGAAAATTCAGCTTTGATCACAGGAATAAATTACAATATACAATATATTCAGATTGAAAACAGTTATATTAAATTGTAATAATATTTCACAATATTACTGTTTTACTGTATTTTTGGTCAAATCAATGCAGTCTTGGTGAGAAGAAGAGACATTTTCAAAAACATTAAAGGTCCCGTATTATGCCCCTTTTCACAAGATGTAAAATAAGTCTCTGATGTCCCCAGAGTGTGTATGTGAAGTTTCAGCTCAAAATACCCAACAGATCATTTTTTACAGCATGTTTAAATTGTCATTTTTTGGGGCTCAGAAAAACGCTCTGTTTCAGTGTGTGCCCTTTAAATGCAAATGAGCTGCTGCTGGACGACACAGGGGGCGGAGCCTCACGAGCTCGCGCTCAGTCTGTCAGGACAATCTCATCTCACGGAGTGATGATAATATCAGAAACTCTCAGTAACGGCGTTCATTTCGAGTCGGACAATAATGCCTACAGAGTCAGAGTGCTGTATAGAGATGAAACAGGTATAGTTTAGTAGTTTAATTACGGTTATTATAACGTATTTGTCATCTGCTTGTATGTATCCATTATTTATTAATAGCCTACAAGTCTGCTGTCTGAATGATGATCAAACATATACTGATGAGTTTAATAAAGTTTATTGTACATCACACAAAAGATGAAGCGTCAGTTTTACTTCAGAAAATCACCGTAAGAGCTGAGTAAACACAGTAAGTTATAAGAAGTGCGCAAGTACATAAACGAATTTCGGTAGAGTTGAGGGAGCATTCCTGTGGGCGGAGGTTAGTCAAAAAACGGTTTTAATGACGTCATTAAAGCAGGAAGTAGAGGGATGTAGTCCAATCGAGCCGTTCGATGTAGTCAACTTCTGTTAAATAAAATATCTCGCTTGGCATTGAACTTTGAGCTTTATAATTTTACAGATATTATTTATACTCTAACAACAACATTACACACTAACTAAAGTTTGAAACATGGGATCACGAAGAACGGGACCTTTAAAAGATCTTACTGAGCCCAAACTTTTGAACGGTAGTGTACATCAGTATTTACTGAGAATCGCTACTGAGAATACTAGGCATTTCAAAAACCCTGTAAAATGAAAATAACTGGACTCGTTACACTGCATCCTCACCATCTGCGATCCAATAAGATTCCGGCGACAAGGCTTTTTGTAAACGCTGAAACCAATAACGCTGCACGACGACACAAACTATAACAACCAATGGAGTTTGTACTGTTATTACTTCTATGACAATCTCTTCCAACTCTTGTGAAACTTGTTATACTGTATAATATTCAATGTTTTTCAATCTTCCACATGTTTGATAATGACTTGTGATTTTTTGGGGGTGAAATGTGAAATTTTCATGAGATTCCCTGATTTTGCAAGTAGTGTTTCTGCTGGCCGTGTGTTCACCTTTCTCAGGTTCATCTGCTTCTTGAAGAGGCTTCCGAACTCTTTCTTTCTCTTTTCTGAGTCATCTTCCTCATCGCCCCATTCCTCATCACATCTGAACACACACACACACACACACAGAGAGAAGCCCTCTCAGTCTTCACAGAATAACTACTATTATAACTATAACTACCCTGACTCGTACTGCTGCTTAAGTAACAGGTCAGCTGACCTCTCAAACCCATAACCCTTCCTGCCTCCGGCGTAGAGTTCGGGATCGAAGCCGAACGGTCCCCTGGGCACGGTCTGGGCCGGGCCGGTGCTGGTGCTGGTGCTGAGGGCGGCTGCTCTCGCCAGCTGAGCGCGGACCAGTTTGGGGTCACGGCAGAAGTCACATGACCCGGCGCAGTTGGGCTTCTGATTGCCAAAAAACTGTGAGATGGTGGCGTGTCTGCACCTGGAAATCAAGAATGATGGAACGACTAATAGGAACCAAACAATGTATGTCATTATTATCCTAATTTTGGGGATTTTTTTTTCTGAACGAAAATGAAATTTCACTCTCTGCCAGTAGGTGGCGCTTATGGAGCAGCAGAAATATAGCGGTTACCCTGGTAAACTCTGCATACATTCAGCCGATTGTTATCTCAGAATAAAAAGCGACAGGATGATGAGGACCCCGACGTGATTATACCGCTTACTTATACGGCTACTTGCCACATAAGTAAATAATTAGACACGAAATATTGATCTGAGTCAAAATATTTTATAAGCTCTTTAAACGCAAAGCTTCCGCGGAGAGAGCGGTTGCTAGCTAGCGACATTTAAGGGATCCGGTATACAGTGATACCACTTATTACACAGCATTTCGCCACATAAATAATTATAATCGTTCCTGTTCGTTTCTCATAATCCAACAGTGTACAAAACAATAGTCGCAAAATGGCAGCATCTGTGTTTATATGAAACGAGAGAGAGAGCAAGTCCACGATACTGGATGACATAATTAAATAATTGTGCGCAAAATATTGATTTGACTGAGTTAATATTTTATTAGCTCACCAAACGTAAAACTTCCACGAAGAAAAAACGTTCCTAGCAGGCGTATAGCGCTGATTATTGTAGTAACCCTGATGAGCCTGCGTTATCTGTTTCCAGCGGTTGTTATCTGGGAATTACATACCACTGGATGGCGCTATTGACCAATCACAATCAAGTATTCCACAGAGCCGTCTAATAACAAACATTATACCATGGTCTGGGTGAATACTTGATTCTGACTGGCTGCAGGGTGTCCATTAAAAAGTGATAGAGGACACCTAGTAAATAAACCGTCAGGCGTAACCAGGGAAACCAAGTTATTGTTTGTAAAAACTTTAGATTTCGATTGTAAAACTAATTAAAATATAAACTAATGTTTTAAAAATGTGTTATTTGGCAATGACTATGGTATAAGTGGGTTAATGCCCTTCGAGGTGTCCATTGTCAGGTATTAATGAACTTCGGCGGAAGACTGGACGGTTCACGCCTTGCCGTCGTCCATTAATACCTGACAATGGACACCTCGTCGGGCATTAACCCTTACATATTTTACACTACGGTTGATGTGCTGGGCAGCCATTTTGGATTCTAAAGTTGGGGTTGTTGCGGATCCCAGAGTTTCCCAGTCGCAACTCTGACTAAAAGTTGTTAAAAGCATTCCAGTTTAAAGTTCCTACTGGGAACTAGGAATTTCCTACTTCCGAGGACAAACAGAACACACTATAAGCAATCGCTTGGCATAAATGTGCCGTATTCATTGACTGTGAACTGCTCTGAAATGAATCACTACACTACTGATAAAACACAATAGACCTTTTTTGTCCACAAAATTTCACCAAAAATGTCACTAATGGGACTTTAGAGTGTCTGAGCAGAATTTTTATTTCAACAAACTTTGAGCACCAAATAAAACAGACTGACTGAAAGTGGTCAGAAAAACCAGTGCTATTGTATCTTATTCCATATTCGTTTTCTCTTCATATTTCTCTTGCCTCCTAAAGGACTACAGGAACTGAACTGTCAACTGTTGGACATACTCAATCAGTCCGACTAGCAAAAAAATAGGGTCAAGCCGCAAAATTTTGGCCTGGCCATCGCTCAACGACATTGACCAACCATCGGCTTGGCTTATCAGGGCCTTTAGACAAAACACCCATGTTGGTCACTAGCCATATTTACATCCAAAGTTGCAAATTTAACTTAAGCGCAAAATTGGAGTATCGCATAAAACGTGCGAATAAAGCACCGTTTCCATCCAGTCAGTCAAAGAGAACAAAATCGTCACTTGCTGATAAACTGGCGCTAAAAATCCGATGCTGCAATAGGAGAATAATAATTTTGTATAAATTACTTGCGCCTCAAAACGCGCAGACGAAATGCAATAAAGTTATCTTGCTTTCCGAGGCGATGCTGCTGTTTGGGAACGCAGTCGTGTGAGACAGTTCTGGGAGGAAATTATGCTGAACCTCTTTGACGACAGACTTTGCTCAGGCATTTCAGAACAACCAAAACAGCATTTCAGCGGGATTGGTCCACTGGTTGGTCCAGTAATGCCATCCCATCACGCAAACTCACATGACTTTTTGGATGCACATTGAGGAATTTATTCGTTAAATGTGTTTCCATCGTGGTTTATGCGTGTGTTTTCTTATATCTTAAAGGGGGGGTGAATTGCTGTTTCATGCATACTGAGTTTTTTACACTGTTAAAGAGTTGGATTCCCATGCTAAACATGGACAAAGTTTCAAAAACTAAGTTGTACGTTTGAAGGAGTATTTTTGTTCCAAAAATACTCCTTCCGGTTTGTCACAAGTTTCGGAAAGTTTTTTTCGAGTATGGCTCTGTCTTACGTAAGATAGAGCGGAATTTCCTTATATGGGTCCTAAGGGCACTTCTCCGCGGCCGCGCGCGCACTCGCAGACCAGAGAGAGAAGAGAGCGAAAGCAGTACGTTACCTCAAAGCGCTATGCTCGGCTTTTAGGGAAGTCAATGTCACCAAAGAAGTGGGTTTTTGGTTGGCAGGGCAAGACAACCCTGCACAGATTCCCAAAGAACCCAGCGTTAAGGGAATAGTGGATGGAGTTTGTTTTTTCGAAGCATCAACGGAGGTTGTGCACGACTCTTTGTTCCCTGCATTTCGACGATGATTGTTTTATAAACAAAGCCCAGATCGACTTATTTGCAGATCGTCTAATGCTTAAGGATCGAGCAGTCACGGTGAGTAAACTACTTCAAATGTCTCTCTGTGTTGTTGTTAGATCAGTTAGCACAGCTATAGCACACCGCCCACACGGCCCGCCCCCAGCCGCTCGTTTTTTTCCGGAAAGACTCGGTACAGTCAATCTTTCACTTATAAATATAATAAAACTAAAGACGTTTTGGAGATATGAAGGATGCAATACTACTCTATAGGTACTCAAGATTAACAGGAGATTGAGTGAAAATGAGCATTTCACCCCCCCTTTAAGTTTATCCGACTCAATCGAGCGCATACGCATTTTTAGAATTGATGCGCATCTTGGCGTTTCCATCCAGTGTTTTTGTTTATGCGATATCCCAAAAAGTGCATAAAAATAAGTGGATGGAAACATAGCTACTGTATGATTTCACTGTACGTCACATGGGAGAGTAAATGATAACTTCTGTTTGAAAATGTTCAAGTTTTTGGTGAACTACCCTTAGAAAGAAGAACAGAGGATGTTTTCTGCATGTGTAACGGCTGCGCACACACACTTACACTCTAAAATAGAGACTGTACTTCTCACTTCTCTGAGGTTAGGGTTTCAGGTTTCAGAGTCTGAAATAGCTGGTCTGAACCCCCCCCCCCCCCCCCCCCCCCCCCCCCCCAAAACACATTTACATGGTCTGTCACACAAAGACCACTGCCACCCATAACCAGAGTGTTCACTACAACTCACACTGACCACGCTTTTCCCATTAGTGACTTCCTCTGAAGGCACATAGAAGTGCTGTCCTCCTTTCTCAATGTAGAGACACTAGATGTCTGAAAGCATATGCAACTTATGGAAACAAATGCAGAGAAATGTAAACAAATGCAGAAAAATCCCCGACAGTAAACCGATGCCTCGTTCAATTTATGACACTTCCTCTTTTTTTTTTTTTTTATAAAAGTGTTGCTTTGAAACATCACATTTTTTCACACTTAAAAGGTGTGAAACTTTCCACAGCTGTCTGACAGAGAGAGCAAATAAACTAACTATAAATAAAGTGAACATATCTGGGGCATGTTTTATCCCAAAATCAAATAGATTGTGTTTTTCCATAAGGAAAATGGGTTACACTGTTTTACGGTGACACTGACACAGTGTAATTATACAAACAAGTATGGAGTAATATTAATTAAACAAGTACTCACTATATAATTAGGTTATTACTATAGTAAATATATGTAAGATGTGTAATAGGGACACTGGAAAATAAAGTGTTACTGGAAAATGAAATCCTATTTTTAGGATCATGAAGATTTTTTCATTAGTATTTTCATGACGATAAGGCACAGCACCCAAGTCTCAAGAAAATAAAATATATAAATGTAATAATACAACTAGGACATATTATTTCAATCATAGATTATTTTGTCTTAAATGTATGCTGATTTCAATAACTGTAAAAAGATAAATAAATAATAATTAAATTACAATACAAATAACTATTTATGTAAAAAAGTGTATGGTCCTAAAACAGGCTTCATTGTCTTTAGGCAAAATATTTGTATATAATTATTATTAATTATTATTAAATATTAAAATTATTTTTTATTTCTGACTGTGTGGTGAGACACATGACATTGAAAACAAACCTCTGCATAGTGCGGTTCAGTCATGTTTTGACAAAATATTTTTATTAATTTTTTTTTTTCATTTTTACTTCATCTGAGTGGTATGAAACAAAGGTTTTGTGTTCACACTTGTGCTCCTCACGGTCAAAAATTATGCACTGAAAATGAATGAGAGACGAATTTCATCTAGTGGACACGTTTGGTACTGCGGCCTAAACAAAATCTGACAAAGCTCATTTATTGAGATGTCAAGCACATAATTACAACTTGCTTAGATTTATGGCTTTGATTTTCTCACAATTTAAGATTAAAACATCATTTGGAAAATATACATTACATTATATATATATATATATATATATATATATATATATATATTAGGGCTGTCAAATGATTAATCGCGATTAATCGCATCCAAAATAAAAGTTTGTGTTTACATAATATTTGTGTGTATGGAGTATAATTATTTTCTATATATAAATACACACACATGCATATATATATTTAAGAAAAATGTGTTATTTATATATAAAATATTTATATATAATATAAATTATATATAATATAAATATATATACACAGTATATACATGCAAATATTTCTTAAATATATACATGCATGTGTGTGTATTTATATATAGAAAATAATTATACTCCATACACACACATATATTATGTAAAAACAAACTTTTAATTTGGATGCGATTAATCGCGATTAATCGTTTGACAGCCCTAATATATATATATATATATATATATATATATATATATATATATATATATATATATATATATATATATATATATATATATATATGTTTTCATAGCAATAAACAAACTTCTTTTTAAACTTTTTCCACTTTAGCAATAATCTGCCACATGTTGTCTTTAAAAAGAGACCAAACTTAAGTCTGTGCTCCAAAGCATTCAAAATTTTTAAAAAGTGAATTAATGGATCATAACTACTACATAAATATAATTTAGTACCATCAAAAAATATTAAATAAACATTATCGAAGTAAAAATAGTACATTATTTTCATTCAACAAATAACAAAAATATCTGTTCGGTTTTTTTTTTACCTCCACAAGAGCACCACCAGAGGGTTAACAACATATTATATAAGATATATTGATGAGTGACACTGAAAAACAAGTGTCCTACTTTTTAGGTCATTTGTTTTCCTAAATTCAGAGCACGCACACACACACACACACAGTCAGTTTCAAAAGCACTTCAAGACTTTGTTTGACAAAAGGAGGAGGAAAAACTGTTTCCACAGTGATTTGAGGGGAGGAGAAAAGACGGGGCCAGACAAAAAGGGGGTGGCGATGGATCTGGTAAACAGAGAGAGAGAGAGAGAGAGAGAGAGAGAGAGAGAGAGAGAGAGAGAGAGAGAGAGAGAGAGAGAGAGAGAGAGAGAGAGAGAGAGAGAGCCAGAACGCTACACAGCCCAGCCCAAAAGACTCGTTAAACTGGAAAACTGCAGGCCAAACACATCTGAGAGACACTGAGCAGCTCACAACAACTGCATGACGGGACAGAGAGCGCTCTAACGGACCAAGTTCATAAACAACGAGAGATACAGGGGACGTGAACTACAAACTGGATCAAAGGTGAGTGTGTGTGTTTGGAGTGACTGTGAGCATTAAAATAAAAACTTGGTCTTAGTTTGTGCATCTACAACTTCCAAAAACATGAGAGACATGTACAAGAAGAAATGAAGGGGAAACATGAGTCTGCACAGCGTCCAGCAAAAGTATCTGGACACACAAACCCCACGTTGAGTTTTATGAGGTAAAATATAAAAAGTAAAGCTGGGCTATATATCCAATATAACCACTATTTTTGCTCAAAGTTATCAACATTGTGAATAATGTGATGATTTTAATGCACTTTTTATTTACACTTTCTGAAGAAGTCGACTATTTCTCCATCCGCCTCGTGACTCACAGTTCACAGGAACAGCGACTGATTCACTTCCAGCAATTAACTTGTCATCATAGTTAGTAATATGGTTAATAAAAAGGCAGCCGTTCATAGTTTGTTCATGTCAGTTCAGGTCCATTAAATAACATGAACAGATACAACTTATGATTTAAACAATGTATTAGGAAATCTTGAAATTAACACTACGTTTATCAAATGCTTGAGAAGTATTTCTCATTGTTAGTTGGTTAATGTAGTTTACTCATGTTAAAAGCATTATTGTAAAGTGTTGCCATTGCTGTTATATAACTATGCATTGTTATATAGGAGCATATAAATAAAAATTCTGTGTGGAGAACATCTCTTGATTTTACTGTTTTTCTCTTACAAATTCCAAGCAAAACATTTCCTAAAACGATGAGTGCTAGTTCATAACCCTAAAATTATTGCACTTGATATACTGTCAAAACGTACAGTGACACTTTGTGCTTGTGAAATATTAATTAATAATTAATATCCTCATGAACTCGAGGGGAAACGACTAAAAATATCATCAAAACATCACCATCTGATTCCAAAGACATAGAGCAGAAATGATGAAGACAAGACTAATATTCCCAAAGCATGATTTGCAAACGAACAACCGAATTAAAACTCACAAATGCAAAACATCAATCACAATATTAGATTTAATGTTTTTGCACATCCCTGATGTCTCGTATGTTATGTATGTTATGAAACGGACACTCTCTTTAGCCAATCAGATGCGAGTTTTCAGTCCAACCAATAAAAATATGCTTTGACTCAAGAGGCATAACTTAGCATGTGCAAAATTACATTTTATTATGAAAACAATTGCCTATAAACATGGATTCTGGTTATCAGCCACCAGCTGATCGGTTCAGCGGTTAACATTTACAACACTGCATGTAAGCTGTGTAAAATGACTTGAATTCACTTTTATGCCAGTAGATGGCGTTTCTGAAACTGCAGGGGCCGGTTTCACAAAGATAGACTTTGACTATGGCTTATAGTAGGTAGTCAGACTTCAGATAGACATCTAAATCAGACCGCTGCACAAAGCACTTAAGACTCTGACTATCTTAAGTAGGACTACACTGCAATGCATTCTGGGTAAAATAAGACACTTTTCAAAACAAAAAACATGGCGGATCGAGTAAGCGCATTCAACCGCTCAGTGCAGTTTACCCCAGTGGAAAATATGTGTTTGTTGGAGGAGTATAACAGTTACAAGGACATTTTACTCGGGAAATTTAGCGGAGAATGTAGTAACAAGAAGAAATGTTTAAATTACGAGCCATTTTCCCTTTTCTTTTGGCTGTTTGTAATGTAACTGATTGTTACTGCTGGTTGCCAAGGTAACAGAGTCTTAGACCTAAGTTAGCTCTAAATGTTTTTGGTCTAAATTAAGTCAGTCTTTATTTTTGTTAAACAGTCTAACTTGCATTAGCCTAGTCCATGAGCACATTTTAGACTTGTCTAACACTATAGACCTGTCAAAAATAGCTTTGTGAAACCGGCCCCAGAAGCATTGTACGGAGGAACGTTTTTGAAGGCAGTCAGTACCCTTTAGAAATGCAGAATATAAAACCTTCCACACAAAACTCATCGGATATGCACAAATCACATGAATGATATTTCCGTGTCAGAACGTCCATTTTGTAATACACTAATCAGTAATACATCATAAATGTATTTGATTGTGAACCGCTCTGAATCCTCTCTGTGTTTTTACTTTGAAAAGCGCAGCGCTCACAATTAAATCCTTTCCAAGCTCCATATTCATCACATATCGCGACTGCTGTTTTATGTCCCAACATTTAAATAATTAAGACTTTTTGTATTCCACTTCATATATTCAAGACTTTGTACGGCCTTAAATTTGATAAAACTGCATGTAAGACTTTTAAGGTAAAACCATCCAGAAATGTGCAAAACCATTAATTATAAAAGTATTTATGAAATAAGTTTTGCATTTCTTCATCTTTATGCATATACATTTGGTTGTGCAATTGTCTTTTGTGAATATGAATAGGTTATGAGATGGTGAATTGTTGTTTACAAGCTTTTCTTAAGATACGCAGTTTAGAAAAATGCATCTGAAATAGCATACTCTCTTGAGTATTGAGTAGGCACTTAATTTGAATAAGTAATTACTTCATGACTGCTAAAAAAGTATGTTCTATATAGTATGAATGTAATCTGGTCCATTGGCCATGTTGTCGTTATCATGTGACCTACAGCCGTCAGTTAGAGTGCTTAACTGCCATTAATAAATCCTCTCCCGTGGCCTCATGGGACAGTAAAGTGTCATTTTTTAAAATACTTTTTTGGTGAACTTGGACATACTTGTCATATACTGTGTTTCGCCTACTATATAGTTGGGAAGTATGCAATTTTGGATGCAGACAACAAATAATGCAATGTTTTTGAGTTTTTCATAATACAGCCATGTCATAATTATTCAATATTGCTGTTTTTAAATCACTTGAAAGGTAGGGTACAAAACTTGACTTTAGGGAGTTGCATAATTATATATATATATACACACAGCAAAAAGCAAAAACTCCAGTGTTAAATGATATATGGGTCAATGACGTGACGGGTCATTTTTTTTGTCCAAAGGCCTTAATGATAATAAAAAAACAAATATATAACATCCAAAGTATGTAAGGTATTTTTTACTGAATCCAAAAGGTTTTAATTATATTTTACTACATGTAAAGGTATTTTAAAGATTTTGAAGTGTCAAAAGGTCATTCGGTAAAACCGATATAGTAAATATTTAAATGGAATAATATTGTTTTTAATAACTAAAGGAACTGCAATAATATTGTTAACACCTAGGTAAACTGAAAAAATGGTTTTAAATATAGTTATATCTCCATTCTATTTTTTTACACTTTTAAAAACCTTATTCGTCAATGACCCATATGTCAAAAAAATGATGTATGTTAAATGATGTCAAATATATGTTATATATGTTAAATGATATGTCAAAATATGATTATATTTAACCAACATAACCAACACCACCTGATCAACTTTTCTCTTTGTTCATCTGAGAGTTATAACACAGATACAACAGCCAAACTAAATCTAAAGTTAAAGATTTAAGGGTCAAGAGCCCAACTAAAGCAAACACCGATCACCATAATGGTGTCTTAAAAATGATATTTTCTCCTTCAGTGATTCTGCTTGTTAACATCAGGTGTCTTCAGTATTGGTCAATCGTCACTCAATGAATCACTTAATGAGCTCATTAACTTTAACACTCTTGAGTGTT
Organism: Squalius cephalus; assembly: GCF_949319135.1. Lineage (NCBI taxonomy): Eukaryota > Metazoa > Chordata > Actinopteri > Cypriniformes > Leuciscidae > Squalius > Squalius cephalus. The sequence continues at coordinate 54,868,901 of NC_137122.1, read as the reverse complement.
AATTTAACACTCATATTTTAGCACTTTAACACTCTTGAGTCTGGAGCCATATAAACTCCCAGGAGAGTTCATTTAACACTGGAGTTTTTGCTGTGTATATAATGTTTAGAGGCAATTTTATTTATTTTTTATTCAGAAACTCAACTTCAAGTTCTCAGATATAAATGTATTCTCAGACTGTGATGTCGTATAGAATTAGATTCAGGTATAATTCTAGAAGGAACAGAATAACGTTCCTGAGACCAGACAGGCAACACATTCAATACAGGACAATCCAAACTCATGTTTAACCGAGGAAACGGTGTTGAAAGGTGGGAATAACAGTAAGGAATGATTCTCTCATCAGCAGGGATAGTTTCATACAGTGACGGCACACCCAACAGCGTCTCTCATGTGGAAACACACCCACGACGCAGCAGAAATTTAACGACAAGCTCAACTAGCAGGTTCTGTTGTTTCTACATTCTTCAGCAAAACCACAGGAAACATTCTGCAAGGCCTCGGTTGTGAACTACTGCCATTCATTTGACTAATAACTGCCAACACAAATAGGACAAACTTACAAAAAACAATAATGTGCTTAAAGCAGCCATTTGTCAATACAGGGTTTGCATGATGCCTCGGAGAAATGCAAATCTATCAGCCAGCAATCATGAATCCAACCTGTTTTTCCCATTGATCAGAGTCTTTTTGACTCCAAATGTCCACAGGAATAATTGTATTTATTATAAAAACGTATTTTAATCTAATCTACGGACACTCATAGTTTCTGTAAATTAGACAAGGCACTGGGTGCCGTTTACAAGACACCATTTTCAACTAAAAACAGAAAACTTATAATCCGGTTTTGGCCGTTCGAGTTTTGGGGCCTGAAAACCCAAACTTTTGAAAACGGGTTTCGAAGTGCAAGTTTGAAAACGACACTGTTGTCGTCTCTGCGTAAACAACTAAAACGTGTATCTGTGAAAACGCATAATGTATTACGTGTTCACTCTATATGTGAGTAGCATTTCTTTACAAAGTGGCATCGCCAACTACTGGCCTGGCATGAAAAATACAGCGGTTTTACTCGTTTTCATGGATCGGTGTGAACGGGGATCACTTTGACAATGCTGTCGCCTGTATGCTAAAAACAGAAAGGAAAAACGTTTCCCTTTTTAGTGCAGTGCAAACGTGCCCTAAAACAGTCATAACACAATTACAATAATTAAATTTCACGATTCCACGAGTTTTAATAACGTTAGCTGAATGTTCTTCAGGGATGCCACTCTTTTTAACCCATGATTTTACATATGGGTTACAAATATTTTTACTCACAATCTGATAAAATCATTTTAGAGCTTGGCATAAATAGGAAAAACTTGTATTCATTATAAAAATGCCCATGGAACTTTAAGATTTAAGATTAGTTATTTTTTTCAAGTCAGATATCACGTTTAAAATCAGGCTTTCTCATACAGTATATCCAGGTTTTCCAAGACCATGGGAATGCTGGTTCCTCAAATAAAAAAAATAAATTAAAGTTGTTGAGGGAGAGAGGGGAATTAAAATGAGAAATGTTTTGATATTTACTTTATAAATCTTACTTTAAAGCTAGTTTTGTCTTATTCTAGGTCATTTTGAGGTCCAGCGCCTTGCTATAGATCAAATATGTGATATATGAAAAATATATATGCTTGGCATAATTAGGAAAAACTTGTATTCATTATAAAAATGCCCATGGAACTTTAAGATTTAAGATTAGTTATTTTTTTCAAGTCAGATATCACGTTTAAAATCAGGCTTCCTCATACAGTATATCCAGGTTTTCCAAGACCATGCTGGTTCTTCAAATAAAAAATAAAATAAAAGTTGTTGAGGGAGAGAGGGGAATTAAAATGAGAAATGTTTTGATATTTACTTTTTAAATCTTATTTTAAAGCTAGTTTTGTCTCATTTTAAGTCATTTTGAGGTCCGGCGCCCTGCTATAGATCAAATATGTGATATCATATCATATAATAATCAACATAATTAAATACACTGTTATAACCTGGCAGCTGAGGTTATCCCATAAATAATTATTTTAAAAATGTAATAAAAATGTAAATAACCTTACAGAACAGCCTTACAGTTTAAAACTGTTGTTATTTAAAAAATAACAACAACAACACCACCAACTGCACTTTTCAGTTGAATCAGCAAGACCACACATAACAGCTTTCCACTGTAAATAAGGTGATTTGTCTTTTTATATTTACAAAAACGGTATATTTAACTGTACTATTTTACTGTAACACTACAGGAAATGTAAGGTTAGATCCTTACTTGCCTTTAACCAATTAACAGATTTTTTACAGTACAGTTAAAATTGTGATAGTGTACAATGTGGTCTTTGTGCTTGTGTTTAGGCCAGAATGGGCGCTTCAGAGGACATGATGGGAATCCTCCAGAGCGTCTGGACCAAACTGCAGGCTCTTCCCCAGGAGCACCCGCTCACGCAGACGGCGTTCGTCATCATCCTGCTGTTCTTCTGTAAGCACAGTCTTCTCTCTACACTGGGCTGTCATTACGTCTCTGCACTGTGCGGCCACATTTATCTGAACGCGAGGCGGAGAGGCTATAAGAGGCTCTACTGTGATTAAAGGCCTCCACCAAGCGCACGTCCATATTTATCCTGCTATTTTAGTGAGCGCACTGCACTTAAACTCTAACTAGCTGACTCTAATTGTGGGACTGTAACTGTTAGTTGTTAAAGTTGGGGTTTCTCACAGCAGAAATCCAAAGATTTGAGTCGTTCTGAAGCTTGGTTTGCATAAATGCTGGGGGTTTTTTTTTAACTGCAAAGGAAGTTTTAAGTTCTCAAAGTTGCAGTTTCATAGTATCAACCTTAATTTTACTATACAATGGGTCTCATTCATGAAACATTCGTAAATATACGAGTAAATATGTGAGTGATTTGCGCGTAAAGAGACCTTCCCGAAAACTCTTCTCCTGATTCACAAATACTTCGTAAACGTCAGATGTGATAGTGAAATGTGTGTGTGTGTTAATGAATTTTCACTCAGTCGTAAATGGGACGCGCGTACACACGCTCATTCTCAATTACCATAAATCCCGCCCATTAAATCCGACTGACAACTATATATGAGCATCATATTATGACACCAAACGAAGGATTTCAACATGTCTTCTCAAAAGCGAATGAAAAAGAGAAATTTCTCAGATGCAGAAATTGAAGTTTTATTATCAGAAGTTCATTCAAAACACCATATTTTATTTTCAAGCGTACATAGTGGCGTATCAGGTCCTAAAAAAGGGAAGCTTGGCAGCATATTACAGATGAAGTTAATGGAGTTTCATCTGTTAATCGAACAGTCCCAGAAGTGAAAAGAAAATGGTTCGACATGAAGCTTGACTGCAACACTTGTGACTTGCAGACGCTACTGGCTCTCATAAGAAAAAACGTATGTAATTACTATATATAATATTTTTTCAAAATGCTGTGTAAATATGTACCCGATTAAGGTGAATTAAAATGCAGCCTTATAAATGAGCAAAACGTTCAGATGTTAAACGCACCATTTACGCGTGGCTGGGAGCAGGTGTAGATTTCTTTCGTACCAACTAACATTTGGAAAATACGAACATTTTAATGAATCCGAAAATTTACACCAGAACCACTTTACACACGATTTACACAAAAATTCGTTCTGCTCGTGTTTCATGAATGAGACCCAATGACGTCACTTTAGCTTCCTTAAAAGCACTGTTATTATAAATCACCATGGTCTGTCTGATTGCTCGATTCTGATTGGCTGGAAGGTGTGCATTAAAACCAATCCAATCAATTCCCCACAGACAAAATCAAGCCCCGCCCTACATCTGTTCTTGTTCCAGAAGCCGTTTCACTCAGATATACGTCACAACAGAGAAGGAAAGACCATCACAGCTTCTGTTTCATGCCAACTTTAAGTTAGTTTGAGTAATCAGTTTTAGGGCTTTTCACACTTGAACTAGTTAACCCTGGGTCATTTTAAACCCAGAGTAAACTGAATCCTGGGTTATCTTGATTCACGTTTCACATTGCTCATAATTTACTCAAGGTTAACAATTAATCCTTTCCTAAACCTGGGTGAATGTCCTCATTTGCATATTTGCGGCATCAGTGTCACTGATTGGACAAACGCAGCACGTGACCTGTTTACATAAGGGCTCTATCATTGGACATACTCATATATTGCCTTACCCTACTATCAGCTTTATAATGGATAAAGGTAAGAGTGAAACAGTCTCTAAATACACCAATTGTCACGTTTTCTTTCTTTGGCCGCTACAATGAACGAGTTAGACTTGGCTTTTTATCTAAAAGAGGAACAGAAGACGGCGCTCGAATCGATCCTTTACAATTACGTTTTTGCCGTTTTGCCGACCGGATACGGCAAGAGTCTAATCTACCAGTTAGCTCCGCCGGTAGCTAAGCGTATGGGGTTTATTGTTGTGATTGGTCGTAGTGTTATCCAATTGCGTGCAGTGAGATTTTCAAATGCATGCTTGGTGCCGCCCCTCAAGCTGGTCGATTTAGCTGGTCGCATTAGTCGACGCCAGACCATTAATCTTTTAGATTTAGGTCTGGATTTCCAGGCTAGTTTGGCACCGCAATGCGAGGTTAACATCCCAGAGCAGGGTTTCATAACCCTGGGTAAAAAAAACGGTGCTTAACGTCTTCTAAATTACAAGTGTGAAACGCTCAGGGTTAAAAGCAGGGTTTAGAGTGACGATAACCCGGGGTTGAGCGTAGTGTGAAAAGCTGCTTTGATTACGACGTGTGACTAAATCTCCATGTTTTCTTCTTCTTCCAGTGACATTCATCGTTCTGATCGTGACCGGATGTGTCTACGGCTGCTGCGGCTGCTGCACTGGCGGGTCCAGGAACAAAGTCTCTGCCGTCTGAAACACGGCCAGCGAGAAGATACAAAACAGACCACAATGGGCCAAAATAAAATCTGGTGGAGTTTGACCGTTTTGTTTGTGACCGCTGCGATATCACACATTACAGCGATAAAATTCAGCCACTGTAAAGCTGCATGAACACACAACACACATCAGCTACAGTCACGAAGCAGATCTTCAGATGCAGAAACAAGCATCTGGCTGAGGATTATGGTCCCCCTTAATTATGGAAGTCACAAATAAACACTAAATTCCCAACCTCTGTCATTATATGAACGGTGAACCACTGTGAAACCAGCGGCTGCCCTCTGCTGGTCGCTCACACCACTGCAGTAACGGAGCAGAGACGAAGAAATGAGGGAAAGCGTAGGGCAGATCTCAGGTGCAATGCCATTCACAAGTGTAAGATTAGCCAGCAAGTAATTATCTTTTAGCAAGGGGATTAAATTGATTGAAGGGTCATTTAGGCCCCGTTTACACGTACATGGTTATTTAAAAAAACTGAGACATTTCCCCTCGTTTGTGCCCTTCGTTTACACGCAAACGGAGAATTCGCCTCTGAAACCGATTCTTTCTAAAAACTCCGGCCAGAGTGGAGATTTTGGAAAACTTTGTTTGCACGTTTGCATGTAAACTGAGAAAAACTGAGTTTTAGGCAGCCGACGTCACAGTGTTCGTTGCTGTTGTTGCTATTTTCGGGATTCTGATTGGCGAACGTGGGCTTGAGCTTCTCGTTACACTGCCAGCTACAGGTTTGGCATACTCTTGACGGCATATATACACAGGTTCGTGTAAACCAGGGTTCACCAATCTCGGTCCAATGTCCGTTTATGAAAATAGCCGGCCACGTGTAAACGTAGCCTTATAATGTTCTAAAAGATTTCTTATAAATGCTGTTCTTTTGAACTTTCTATTCATCAAGGAATCCTGAAAACTGTATCATAGTTTTCGCAAAAATATAGGCTAAAGCAGCACAACTGTTTTCAACATTGATAATCATAAATGTTTCTTGAGCAGCAAATCATTGATTTCTGAAGGATCATGTGACACTGAAGACTGGAGTAATGGTGCTGAAAATTCACAGTAATAAATCACATTTTACAATATTATTCACATAGAAAGCAGCTATTTTAAATTGTACTAATATTCCACAATATTGCTGTTTTAACTTGGCCAAATAAACGCAGCCTTGGTAGAGCAGAAGAGACTTCTTTCAAAAACATGAAAAAACCTTACAGACCCCAAACTTGTGAAAGATGGTATCTGATATTACAAAAAAATTAAAGAAAATACTACTATCACGTTGTATTAAGGTCATGTGCTATACAGAGGAAATGGAGCTTAGACTCTGGAGAAGTAAAATGTAAATAATCAAATATGCTTAAAAAAAAATAACCTTGTGTATTTTTATTCTGATTCAAATCAAATGCATTTTATGGATATAAAGAGATAAAAATATTCATGCATGTTTTGTTTTTGAAACATACCATTCTGTTTTATTAAACATATATTGTACCCTCAATCCAGGATATCAGTTGTCTGTGTTTAAACTCACCCTTCTTGCTCACAAAAAGCAACCATTGCCTCGAAGTCCAGAATGGGCGCCTTGTCCTGCTCTTTCTGTGATCCTCGCTTCTCCTGAATTCAAAACACAAAACACACAAGGAATGTCTACCTGTGACTGCTCAGAAGTATGAAGACACCCAGATCGGATGTTGTTCCCGACCTGTTTGCGCGTGATTTCCTTGCGGATGAGGAAGCCGAGCTGGTCTCTGTCTTTGGGAGAGTAGTAAATCCTGCAGGACGACGGCAGTCCGTCACGGCCGGCTCGTCCCGACTCCTGATAGTAACTGGCCAAAGATTTCGCCACATTCCAGTGAACGACAAACCTGAAAACATACGGACACTTACACGCAACATCAAACACGGTAGCTGCTAAAGCACAGATGCGAGAAGTCTGAAATGTCTACAGATTCATCAACCCTCTGGTGCTCTTTGAAAAATTGTACGTTTTTTTTTTTTTTTGTCAAATTTTTACTTCCTCGGAATGGTACGAAACTTGGTAAAGGTTTTGGCACTTGCTATGTGAACACAAAAATAATCATGGACATGATTAGAAAAGGTTTAATGGTCTTGAAAAAAATAGTCACACTTGTGCTCCTCGTGATCAAAAATGACGGCATTGGAAATGAATGGAAGACGAATTTCATCTAGTGGAGACGTTTGGTACTGCGGCCAGACAAAATCTGACTGAAAGCTCATTTATTGAGATATCAAGCTCAAACTTGGAACACAACTAGATTTATGGCTCTGATTTTCTCACAATTTAAGAGTAAAACATGATTTGGAAAATATATATTTAATTTTTTAAACAAACTTTTTTTATAAACAAACTTCTATAACATTTTTTAAAGTTAACTTTAAAAAACAACTTCATTTAACAAAATCTGACTAAAAGCTCATTTTTGAAACACAACTTGTTTAGATTTATGCCTTTAATTTTCTTGCCGTTATAGAGTAAAACATTTCATTTGAAAATAGTATTTTTGTGCATTTTTCATAAACTTAAACTTTACTTTAAAAAAAACAACAACTCATTTTTGACCGCCACACGAGGAGCACCAACTGAAGAAATTGTATTTAGGTACCATAATTAGGGGTGGGAGAAAAAATCGATCCATCGATGCATCGCGATTCTCTCTCCAACGATTCTGGATCGAATCTGAGAATTTCAGAATCGATTCTGAGCTTAGTTTTTAACCAGATATGCGATGACGCTGAGTTTACTTTAGAAACACCCGTAATCTGCTTTCTTCCAATTCCTCACACACATACATACACCAATCAAACTTTCCGTAAAATAATCTTTAATAAGTTCGGAAAGGTTGAAGCGAATTACTAGGACATTCACAGGCGTCATTGCACAGGATGCGCTGTGAGAGACGCGCGCTTTGTTTGTGTAGACTGCTCGCGCATGCGGCTGTGCGACTCCGTGTAAGTGGTTTAATATACTTGTGCAAAATTAACGTAAACACAGCCAGTTGTCTTAAGGGATTAAACGGACAGGACAAACCACTTTACTTCTTATATTTCAAAAGAGATCCGTGCGTGAATGCAGCTTAATAGATCTCTCGCAGTCTATGATGTCATAGTAAAAAACAACAGTAAAGATGAAGAAAAATCATTCACAGTTCTTGAATGGAAAACGTTCAGATAATCTTAAATAGGCTACTGAAAGCACTATTTGTTTGTTTGTTATGTTTCTATGCTCCTCTTTATTATTTGCTACTTACTTGTATGTTTTGAAGTTATATTAGTTTAAAATTCTTAACATACAACTGTTTTAATAATTGTTTTTAAATTTGTAAATGTCATTTACATACTGTGAATCGTTTTTTTGAATCGAAAATCGATTTTGAATCGAATCTTGAGCCTAAAAATCGATATCGAATCGTGACATTTTCTGAATCGTGCACCCCTAACCATAATCCTTTGCACCACAAAAAAAAATAGACTTCTTTCAAAAACATAAATAGAATCTACAGACTCCAGACTTTTGAACATTACGATGAGAAACTCACCTGACATTGGCCTTGTCCACTCCCATACCAAAACTGATGGTGGCCACAATGACAGGCACTTTATCAGCCATCCAGTCAGCCTGACTCTCTGTGCGATCGCCCGCCTTCAGCCCTAGAGAGAGAGAGAGAGAGAGAGAGAGAGAGAGAGAGAGAGAGAGAGAGAGAGAGAGATCACAGAATGACCCATGCAAACATGCACAACGACATTATACTATTATAGTCTATAAAGCGTGAAAAGGCAGCGGGATCACCTGCATGGTAGGGCTTGGCTGAAATTCCCAATTTAGTCAACTTATGAGCCACTTCCTCACAACTCTCTCGGGTTCGACAGTAAACAATCCCACATCCCTGCAAACCAAAAATCATCTTGGTTATATATATATATATATATATATATATATATATATATATATATATAACAAAGGAATAGTTTAGCAAAAAATGAAAATTCATAATTTTCTCACGCTCATGTTGTTCCAAACCTGAATGACTTTATTAGTCCCAAAAGGAAACGTTTCACAGAATGTCCAAGTTGCACTTTTCCATACAATGAAAATGAAAAGTGACTGACACTGTTGAGATCCAGAAAAGATTTTTCAACCCCTGTGGTGAAAATCAAGTTTTTAATGTTGTTTATATGTCTATGTGGTGTTTTTAATGTACTTTAAGACAAACCATGTGCAGATTCATAAGTCGACACCATTGCTGAGTATTTGCTCCTTAAAACTGCAGTGAACCAAAGACAGTCTCAAAAACACGGTTTGAAATCGCTGGTGTTTCTGACGTCACAAACTACCTTGTAACCAATCAGATCAACGTGTGATCGTCAACCAGTGGATCTCTGAGCTGGTGTGAGTGAGTGGAGGCGGGGTTCATTTGCATATGCATTTGTATAGAACCGTGTATATTAAATGAGGCAAGGGTGTAGAATTACATTTAAATTTAAATTTGCATGACTTGAGAAACTTCCAAGACTTGAAATATAGCCTAGTTGTTATTGACTGAAGAGCTTCCCCTTTACTTCAGATTTCAAATCTCACTTAAGTTCACGTACATTCAATTATAGCACGTCAAGATGTATTTTCTACCCAGATCTGACGTCTATGACTTTAAACATCAGTGAATCTTGTGCCTTGACACTGATGACACACTTTGACACACTATATCAGAATGTGTGGCTCAATGACACTTTAAAAAAGTGTCCATGGCTCGTCAGTAAACGGCCACTGTTATGATTGGCTAACTCATTGCATAGGAAACAGTGTCAGCAGCCACTCGCTATTGAACGTGAGTAAGTGTTTTTAAATCATTATTTATATAAAACTGTAATTTACAGACAAAGCATTATGAAATCATTTACTTACGGCACTGTGCCTCGTTTACAAAACAAAATGCTCCAAACAAACATAATCTTTCGACACGATCCAGGACGCCAATAAAAACCATCCACTTGTTTCTGAGATGCAAACAAGCTGTTTAAACTGGACGCGTCAAAGCGAACATTCTTTCACTCGTTCATTTGTCCAGTTGAACGCGCATCTATCTATCAGTTAGCTAAACTATCAGTGTAGACAGCGTCAGTGATTATAATGAACTCTATTTGCTTTTGACGTGACGTGACACTCCACTAAGCGACTAAACGAAAGTGGGCGGGGCCTTTGGTGCGATGATGTAAAACTATTGGTCGATGTCTTGCTCAGGAGGCGGTCATATGCAAATGTATTTGCCCATGTGACTTCACAGAACCCAAAATATCAAAACAAGCTGTTTTTGGAGCTTGCTTGATAAATTCTTTGTTTAAATTGAGTCGGAAATTTGAAGGTATGAAACTTGCAGGATGTCTTAATGATACAAATACCTCTTATATGTGACCCTGAATCACAAAACCAGTCCCAAGTCGCACGGGTATATTTGTGGCAATAGCCAACAATACACTGTATGGGTCAAAATTATCGATTTTTCTTTTATGCCAAAAATCATTAGGATATTAAGTAAAGATCATGTTCCATGAAGATATTTTGTAAATTTCCTACTGTAAATATATAAAACATGTATTTTTGTGAGTGAATGCAGCACAATCGCCAACATAAATGGACAACTTTAAAGGAGATTTTCAAATAGTTGTTTCTCGGCCAAATATTGTCCTATCCTAACAAACCATACATCAATATGTCACACTTCCTGCTTCCGGAACGCGGAGTAGGGATTCAGAACTTCCGGACAACAGTATTTCTCGATAAGGATTTAGATTATCAGCCATAATGTCTAAACCATCCGAGGTAGACTGACCACGAGCTATGAGGTTGTGAAACGAAGGTTTTTGCTCCTGTAGAAGCTATAAGTTTGTATGAAATCAACCTTGTTTTAAGAAAAACATGTTTTATCCGCGATCTTATGAAAAAAAACTACACTACCCACAATCCTAAGCGTAGCAGCAACGTCTGCTGATTGGTCCAACTCGCTGTTACCATAGAAACGTTTACCTTACTGGCGAACATGCGCAGCTGTTGTTGTAGTGCACCGGGTTGCTCTGCGTCAGGACGTAGACAGCCATACCTCAGCTTTCATGCTTTTCCACTTGAGAGTTTTCATTTACCATCCGAACCACATCGTCATATGTGACTTCAGGCAGGTTGCGGAGAGATTTGGTCCAGCGGTATCTATCGGACTCCGCCTTTGTAAAAAGCTAACCGGAAGAGCCTTATCCCTACTAAAAGACGTACTTCCGGTCTTCAATTTTTTCGTGACATAGGCCTATGGAAAGCTTATTTATTCAGCTTTCAGATGATGTATGAATGTGACTGGTTTGTGGTCCAGTGTCACGTATGGCAAATTTGATTTCTCATGTCATGACCCCTTTAAAGGTAGGGTAGGTAGGATTTGTCTAAAAAACTTTTTTCCAATTTTGTTTAAACTTTCTTTATATATCAATACATAATTAAAATGTAAGTACTCTGAAAAAAAAGAGTATAAAAATCGAGTGACTCTAGACCGTTTAATCTGCATTAAACACAGCTCATTATTTCCATTCGGGACGAAACAAAGGATTGGCTTAGGCGACTGTCACTCTCTCGCAACTATGGCAACCACCCTTTTGCCACACAGGATCTGCCCACTTGCACGAACCCGTTTGATTTGAGGAATTCAGGAGGCACGGAACGTAGGAATAGCAAAATAATGGCAGAGAAAGAGCATTCAAAATTCACATTACCGGCATATGCAGTTAGCGAAGGCAAACAAGGCAAAAAAAGAAGACTACTAGAAAAGGCAATGAACAAAAAGTCTTTGGATAAACAAAGAAATAAAACGCGAGTCAATATCGACGTGGCTTTCCAGCGATGGCGAGAGCTGAGGGACCTCAAGGGGCTGAAAAGTGACTCCTTGATGGCTTTATTTCTGCTGGACAGGTAATCTTTCTTTTTGTAATTTGATTATACATATTTTTTTTGTTTATGTTTTCATGAAGCATGTATCACTAGCACACGTAGCTGCCTAATATAGCTAACATAACATTACATAGCGAGCCATAGTAGAGACGATAAATAATCAATAGGCCTAGCTCAAGTTGATAGCTGTCGTGTTGAATTGTGCAAAATTTAACTTTACATAACAAAATACATGTTTAACAGCTAGTTGTCCTCGAGCTGACGATGCGGTACTTGTCTCTGGAGTGTAGTCCTCATCAGAGTCAACAATGCTTTCATCATGGAAACTCTTACATGCAGAACACCATATATGTTATGAATCTTACACCAAATTCATATTCATCACAGTGTAACTGATGGTAATGGAAAAACGTGTATCAATGCAACCTGTTTTTAGCTTTGCCTTAGATATAACTAGCTCGTTAGCGAATCAAAATATATATATTTTAAACTTTACCAATATCGATATGCTAGCTTGATAGTGAGAAGTAAAATACATCTTATTTGTTTATATTCATAATGATAAAGTTCGATTTTTTTATTACATGTGATTCTGACATGATGCCACTACACGCACGGTGCTCCTTCCTCTCCGCTCGTCTCAGGTAAATAATGCGTCTTCCAGCTCAGCGGTCGGAGTCGCGCGTTCATGTGTTTTGGGGGCGTGGCTTTGGAAGGAGCTCAGAAGGGAGGGGGTGGACTGAATGGAAATAATGAGCTGTCTTTAAAACAGTCGTGAGAGGTCTACAGACACTCGATTTTTATACTTTCTTTTTCAGAGTACTTACATTTTAATTATGTATTGATATATACATAAAGTTTAAACAAATTTGAAAAATAAGTTTTTTAGACAATTCCTACCTACCCTACCTTTAAGTCACTTATGATTGAACTTCATTTCAGCGTCATGTCATTAACTAGTGTGCAAGCATACATTTTATATTGATCTTTTTTTCCACTTTTATTGAAGCTTCATTGTAGTGCTAAACTTCTGTGTTCAGCAGATGAGAGAAAGTCGTACTGGTTGAGAACAACATGAGGGCGAGTAACACATAAACAGTGACTGACCTTTTCAGCAGTATTTCCGCCCATCGCCTCTTTAGCAAACGCAAGCAAGTGGACGTAAGGGTCCGGCAGCAGATCCCGGAAGATCACGTCATACTTCAAGTTCTTCCGGAAAACAGGCGTGGCAAAGAGGAGTGGCGAGCGCAGTTTGAGCGAGCGCTCGATGTCTTCCTGCACTCTCTTGGGCGCCGTGGCTGTGAGCGCTACGCAGGGAACGTCCTGCAGACGGGAACGCAGGTCGCCCAGCTTCAGATAGTCCGGTCGGAAGTCATGCCCCCACTGGGAGACGCAGTGAGCTTCATCCACCGCCAGATACGCCAGGAGACCCCGCGAGCACAGCGAGCTCAAGCAGGGCTGGAAGGACGGAGACGCCACCATCTCGGGAGTGATGTAGAGCAGCTTGAGCCGAGGACTCTCGCTCTCCAGATCCGCCAGGATCTGCCGCCGCTCAGCCGAGGGAAGTTTGGAGTTGATGGATCGTGCGGGAACATTGAGAGCCTTCAGGTGCTCCACTTGATCCTGGAGCAGCACAAACATGATGAATCAACACACGCTTAAAAAGATCAGTTCTCATTCTTGTAAACTAGTGACTGACTGGTATATAGCTTAAGGCCGGACACCACAGGCAAAAACAGTGTTTTCTCATGCAACTGTCAATGTTGAGCTTTTTGGCTTTTCATAAAGTGTTTTTTCAGACTAGTGGACAGAAAACATCCTAAATACACTTTTAACTGCATCTTTTAGAGCACTTTATCTATTTGCATCTGTACATTTCAATTACAGTGTATATCTTAAATGGCCGTTTTCTTAAAGCTACACTGTGTAGGATTTTCTCCCATCTAGTGGTGAAATTGTATATGACTACCAACTGAATATTACTTTCTAGCCCCTCCCATTCCGAGGGCGTTTTAACTCCTATGGTGGCCGTATTATTTCAAATCTGCCAGCAGTCACGAGTAATCTCCCCCTCGCATTCGTCACGGTGCCACTGAGTGTAAAAACACGAAAGGCGAAGCTTGAATTTCCGGGTTTGTCCCTCTTTGGCTAATATATTTTCAAGATGGATGCGCAACATGGCTGCCACCATTCAAGTGACTCGCTCGTATGTATTCTAAATGGCAGATTATACGCTTACGAGAATACTTGATTAGTTGGTTGAAGTAATTACACATTAATGAGAACGTATAATTTTGAAAGAACAAAGTGTTTTTTGCTAAAAATCAACTTAAAATATTACACAGTGTAGCTTTAAAATTAGTTTTTCCTCCTACACTGAGCCAGAAATCTCCACTTCAGTGCTTACATATACCAAACTTATTTTTTTATATGTAATCTTGATGTACTACATTCGCCATGTTGTCATTATCATGTGACCTGCCAGCGTCAGTTACTTTGCTTTTCACCTCTTTTATGAGCACTGTGAATTAGGACGTACTTCTTTTGTCACATACTGTTTTTCGCCTACTATACGGTAGGGAAGTATGCAATTTCGGATGCAGCCAGAATTTACTTTTTTGATAATTATTCTTTTATATCACAGTGTATCAGCTGATGCCAATTTTCTCAAAACTGTCAAATATTGTCTGGCCAATAAGAATAATGCAAACCATAGTTTGCTTATGAAGCAGCAGCTCCCTGCTCAAAGGCTATTGTGTGCCTGCAGCTTATCCATGCTGACAGATATGGCTTATATGTGTGTGGATGGGGTAGTTTTGATGAGTTTTCACCTGTATGAGCGCGATGAGAGGAGAAATAACCAGAGTGATGCCGCTGGACAGAAGAGCTGGGAGCTGATAGACCAGAGACTTGCCAGCTCCAGTGGGCATACATACAAACACATCCCTGTCACCTGCGAGACACACACACACACACACACACACACACACACACAAACGTCAGGACAACAACAACAACACTAGCATTCAGCGAGCTCCTGCCTTTTATCCCATATAACCCAGTGTAAATGTGTCATTGTCACCCTTCAGCACTGCTTTCACGGCATCCTCCTGCTGCTGAGAGCGAAAACTGTCGAATCCGAAGTGCTTCTTTAGCGCCCGGTGAATGGCACTCATAATAACTACATCAACAAGCTCAACAATTCACTCAACTTTGCTTCATTGAGCTCTCGGTCGCGCACAGATGACGTCACTAAACGACGCAAATATACTGAGTTCGTTTGAGTTTCGTCTTGTACTCTTTTTTTTTTTTCGCATACCATCATAAATCGCATCTTCAGTTGTTTTTTTTGTTGTTGTTCAACGAGTATTTTGAAAACAAATAAGAAATAGTTTTTTGATGATGCCCGCTAACAATAAATGAAAGGAAATGTTCACTTAAAAATGAAAGTTCTGTCATCGTTTACTCGAATTTATTTCTTCTGCTGAACACAAAGGAAGATAATTTCCCTATATATGAATGATCAATATATTAAATGGTTTAACAGCATTTGAAAATATAAAGAATAATATATTCTAATATAATAATATATTTCATCAGTAATACACTTCATAATATATAGATGTATGTGATCAGATATGGTACTGCATGTGTAATATATTGCAGATACATTCACTCATGCAGCATAAACACGCATAGGCCTACCTACTGTATGTGAACATACATTCACATTTATATGGGAACATGTATGTGCAATTTATGCACACAATAAACTTTGTGAATATTACATGTAATGCTATTTTTGTCTTAATTTATAAATATTTTAATTTATAAATATTATATAGCCATACATGGTCAACGCATATATTGCAATATATTGAAAAATATAAGCACTAGTTTCCCATATATGAAAATGTATTATGTAATATTCAACATTATATTTTGCAGTATTTTCCATTATATTTTTGTTCTATACGGGTGGTCTGCATGTTAAACTCTTGAGTCAGTCTGAGAAGCCTGGGCCGCAGTTGCCAACAAATGGCCTCAGATGGAGGCTATGCATAAAGATTATTAAAAGAACATTTTGGTAATGAATTCTAGGTATTTACTGCCTATCTGGAGAAAGCCTTGGGCAGGCCCGCTTTAAAGGCAGAGGATGTGCAGGGATTACAGGCTTATGCTTAACTTAACTTAACATGCTTAGCATAAAGATTGTTGTAACAAAGCTACCTTACAAGCTGAGAGAGCAATGGAGGGCTCAGGCTTGTGAGAGTATGGAGTCCAGTCAAGGCAGAGCAAAGTTCTCACACATTGCCGAGTTTAGTGATGTAGTACTCGAGTCCGGTCTCGAGACCGATTTCTGCTTTCTCGGACTCGACTCGGACTTGTTCCTTCAAAGACTCGGTCTTGACTCGGACTCGACCCTTCAAAGACTCGGTCTTGACTCGGACTCGGCATAGGCGGTCTCGTCCCCATCACTAGTCCACTAGAATACATACCACTAGAAAATGTTCATTTGCTCTGCATGTCCTAACTATGATTAAAAAAGTCAGGGTGGGCTTAACATGTTGATGACAGAGCAGCACTGTTGAAGCAGTTTAGAAAAATAGGCAGAAGATGATGCATGTGGTAGGGATTTTTTTAATGATAGTAAAAACATAGTCCATTAAGACATTAAGACTGCTCCTCTAAACAATTCCCAATCTAGCTTAGTCTGTAGGCCTAACTGTTGATTATTAACTGGGGTGATATTAAATCATGAATATGAAAACTGACATGTTTTTATGGTCTTGGTCTCGACTCCTAAAGACTCGGTCTCGACTCGGACTCGCTTCCTCAAAGACTCGGTCTTGACTCGGACTCGACTGAATTTGAAAACCAACGGACTCGGTCTCGACTCGGACTCGACCCTTCAAAGACTCGGTCTTGACTCGGACTCGGCATAGGCGGTCTCGTCCCCATCACTAGCCGAGTTTGTTGAAAAACAGGTTAAGGTGGCATTTGATCCTGTGTTTGGAGATATCCAGGACAAACAGGGCACAGGTAAATTCAAAACCCAAGTGCGCAAGACATTTAGAGGGAATAGTTTCGCCACTGATGTTGCTGTTTCAGTTCCATCTAAGAAGACTGACATTGTATCATCAAGGATATGGCTCTGTATCTAGGTCTAATGGAAACTGTTTGTTCTGTGCAAATCAACATCCATAGGAAAGATGTTTTGCTTTGAAGAAGAAGACTCAACGAGACAAGATTGAATTCCTGAAAGCCAAGGGAATTTGTTTTGGTTGTCTAAAGACAGGACATATGAGTAAGGAATGTGACAATCGTTTGATTTGTGATGTTTGATGCACATATATCGCAAGGAAGTAACTGTGAAAGAGTTAGAGGATAGGCGTAAAGTAGTGTCTGCTCAAACTTGTGGTCATACAGGGGCCAGTAACGAGAGGAGTTTAATGCCAATCATACCTATTCAAGTGAAAGCTATTAAAGGTAACAACATGATGTAGACCTATGCTTTTCTGGACCCAGGAAGCTCAGCCACTTTTTGTTAAGAACATTCAATGAACGAGATTAATCTGAGTGGAAAGAGGGTCAACATTCTTCTTCGTACTATGAGTCAGGAACAATCTGTGTCCTGCAATGTTATTGATGGACTGGAAATCAGTGGAATAAATACCTGTTTCTTCCCACTTCCTGCCGTATATATGCAGCAGAAGATGCCTGTTGACTCTGAAAACATCATTACTCAGGAGGAGTAAGGGAATCTAGGTAGTTCGTGGAAATTTCACCATTCATATAAGCTGCCATTGGACGCGTAGGCACTCGGTGGGGCGCGTGCTCCAAAAGACGCCCATTTGCCGCTTAAGTTAATGGTGAAATGGACACTTTACCTTTTTGAGGGGTAATGCGTGGTAATTTACCATAGGGGCCTGGTGGACACCTTTAGGGGGCGACCTTGAGCTACTGGGGAGTCCACAGATCGTCCTCGGACCCCCTGTGTCCACGTTTTGCCTATACCATCCTCCTGACAGCCTGTTCTTCATCCCTTTGTCCACAAAGCGCCTATGGTGTCATCTGCCTTCCTATCCGTGCCATAGTCTTCCTCTTGTCCACAAAGTGCCTTTGGTGTCCCCTGACTGCCTATTCTTCATCCCTTTGTCCACAAAGTGCCTTTGGTGTCCCCTGACTGCCTATTCTTCATCCTTTTGTCCACAAAGTGCCTTTGGTGTCCCCTGACTGCCTATTCTTCATCCCTTTGTCCACGAAGTGCCTATGGTGCCCCCTGAAATATTATTAAGAGCAGGCGCGCTCAACTCTCAAAATAGTTTATGGGTGCGAGTAATAAAAAACGTTTATCAAAAGTAAAGATGAAAAACCGCACTCTCAGGTTCTATTTTCATACATTTATTATTACCATGTCCTCACAGACGCGTTTCGGCCTAAGCCATCATCAGTGTGTGATCATCACACTGATGATGGCTTAGGCCGAAACGCGTCTGTGAGGACATGGTAATAATAAATGTATGAAAATAGAACCTGAGAGTGCGGTTTTTCATCTTTACTTTTGCCCCCTGAAATATAACAAAGTCGAAAACATCATCCCACCTGCAACTTATCTGACAGGGCCCCTGTAAGCAGTCCGTGGACAATTAAATTTTAGGTTAATAATACATAATTAAAAACTGTAACGTACATCATTGTGTTGTTTTGTGTCCTCTGTGTGGCGTACAGTAGTTTTTTACCTCATAAAACCACTGTAATTATGAAATATGACCCATTAATGTATTGTCCACAGACAGCCTACAGGGACCAATAAGTTACAGATGGGACTTCACCAACTATGGTGATAATCCCGAAAGTTTACGATTCAACAGCTGAAAATTTCTAAGTCGAAAACAGCATCCCACCTGTAACTTATCTGACTGGGCCTTTGACCAGGTGTATCTCAGGAACCAAGACTTGGAGCTCCAAACTCCGGGCATGAAGAGGTAACTGTGGGATCCCCATAACCTTAGAGTATGGAGCCCCAAGTCGGCTTGGCTTTGGAGTTATGCCCGGTCAAAGATGGGATTTTGACTGGGTGTATTTCAGGAACCAAGCTGAGTTGGAGCTTCAAACCCCGGGTTCGGGGAGGTACCTGTGGACCCCGCACACACCGGGAGTATGGAGCCCAAAGTCGGCTTGGCTTTGGAGTTATGCCTAGTCAAAGATGGGGCTTTGATCGAGTGTATCTCGAGAACCAAGTTGTTGGAGCTCCAAACTCCGGGTGTGTGGAGGTACCTGTTGGACCCCCATAACCCCAGAGTATGGAGCCCCAAGTCGGCTTGGCTTTGGAGATATGCCCTGGTCAAAGATGTAACTTTGACCTGGTGTATCTCGGAAACCAAGCCAACTTGGAGCTCCATACTCCCGGCATGGGGAGGTACCCATGGGACCCCCATGACCCCAGAGTATGAAGCTCCAAGTCGGCTTCGTTCCCGAGATACATCCGGTCAAAGTTACATCTTTGACCAACTGTGATGCATCCCACCTGTGATCTATTTGACAGGGCCCATTTAAGCGATCTGTAGACAGTTCAATTGTAAGCTAATGATGCATAATTAATAGCTGTAATGTACATCATTGTGTTGTATTGTGGCCCTTGTGTGGTGTATAGTAGGTTTTACCTAATAAAACCACTGTAATTATGAAATATGACCCATTAATGTATTGTCCACAGATAGCCTACAGGGACCAATAAGTTACAGACGGGACTTCACCAACTATGGTGATAATCCCTAAAGTTTACGATTCAACAGCTGAAAATTTCTAAGTCGAAAACAGCATCCCACCTGTAACTTATCTGACTGGGCCTTTGACCAGGTGTATCTCAGGAACCAAGACTTGGAGCTCCAAACTCCGGGCATGAGGAGGTAACTGTGGGATCCCCATAACCTTAGAGTATGGAGCCCCAAGTCGGCTTGGCTTTGGAGTTATGCCCGGTCAAAGATGTGATTTTGACTGGGTGTATTTCAGGAACCAAGCTGAGTTGGAGCTTCAAACCCCGGGTGCGGGGAGGTACCTGTGGACCCCCCACACACCGGGAGTATGGAGCCCAAAGTCGGCTTGGCTTTGGAGTTACGCCTAGTCAAAGATGGGACTTTGATCGAGTGTATCTCGAGAACCAAGTTGTTGGAGCTCCAAACTCCGGGTGTGTGGAGGTACCTGTTGGACCCCCATAACCCCAGAGTATGGAGCCCCAAGTCGGCTTTGGCTTTGGAGATATGCCCGGTCAAAGATGTAACTTTGACATGGTGTATCTCGGAAACCAAGCCAACTTGGAGCTCCATACTCCGGGCATGGGGAGGTACCCATGGGACCCCCATGACCCCAGAGTATGAAGCTCCAAGTCGGCTTTGTTCCCGAGATACATCCGGTCAAAGTTACATCTTTGACCAACTGTGATGCATCCCACCTGTGATCTATTTGACAGGGCCCCTTTAAGCGGTCTGTAGACAGTTCAATTGTAAGCTAATGATGCATAGCTGTAATGTACATCATTGTGTTGTATTGTGGCCCTTGTGTGGTGTATAGTAGGTTTTACCTAATAAAACCACTGTAATTATGAAATATGACCCATTAATGTATTTTCAGGATCACTAAGGCCCTGTTTACACGAGAACGCTCACGGGTGAAAATGTAAAAATATTTTATCAGATGTGCCTTTCGTTTAGACGGCGACTGCGTTTTTGGGGCTTAAAAACGCAAAAAAGTGAAACCACCCTCCAGAGTGGAAATCTTAAAAACGCTCCACCATCGCGTTCCCGTCTAAAGGGTAAAAACGCAAAATTCTGCTAGACAGTGAAGGCACCGATCTGCTCGGTGGCTCTCGTCGCGTACGCGTTTACGTCACGGGCATGCGCTACATCGAATTTCACACACTTTTGCGTCACTATATGCACGTCTAAACGCAGAATAAAAAGTAATAACGCAACCCCACTTTTGCGTTTTCTCTTCAGATCGTTTCCGTGTAAACATAGCCTAAGGCAACAGGCAGGTGAATTTTTATTAGGGTGGGAGCTAAACTCCTTAGGACAGTGGCCCTCCAGGGCCGACGTTCCCCATACCTGCTTTAAATCGTTAATTTGAGCAAATTTGGGCAGCTTTGAGCAGCTCTTGAGGTTCTTATCCAGTATGTGAAATGAATTCCTTGCTGATATAGCTGTGTTTACCGACTTTGATGAGGCCGGCACTTATTCCTTTGCGCTGTCCATTTAGTGGGAAAACCTCTCTCTACGATTGCGTTGGTTGGTTGTTTATTTTCACAGCTAGAACATGACTGCTACACAAATAGATTTTTGAATGCCAGTCACAGTTTTAATTATATTTCTTACAGTGATATTGCAATTTCAGTGATAAAATTAAAATTAAAAATACAAACATAACTGAAATGTGGGACAATATGTCTTGCGGGACATGCCAATTTCGGGACTGTCACCCTATGTTAATCGTTGTTGTGTAAACATATCATGAATATACGGGACTTTTGTCATGAAAACTCCAAGATGTTTTAGAGAAAAAACAATCCAGAATAGCCAAAACATTAAATATAATATTCAGATAATGAAGTATAAAACAAAGGTTGAATTCAGAATGGCAGAAATAGTACTAGCATACTATTCTGAATTCAGCCCAATATGTGCTTTTGTGTATGTTCAAAAAAGGTGGGAAAAAAAAAACCTTTAAGAACCAATAGAATCACCCGGTTGCATTAACTCCCACTCATGCAAGTCTGGAGAATCATGAATGTTAATGAAGAGGGAGGAATTATCATTAATTAGCCAAAGTCTGTATAGTACAAAAAGACCAAAGGGCAGCATCTCAATAGTGTGACAAGCTGTTAAACAATGGCAGGAAGTTGGTGTACTCTTCAGTCTCTGGCACTTTGTGTTTGGTTCTGTGCTTTCTGTCATGCTGTTCCACAGTGGAGTAATCTGCCCCAGAGTCCTCAGACTCTGATGTTCCAGCAAACTGACCAGCAGTTTCAACAGCAAGCTAGTCAACAGTTTCCTCGGCCAGTTCAACAGCAAGCTAATCAACAGTTTCCTCGGCCGGTTCAACAGCAAGCTAATCAACAGTTTCCTCGGCCGGTTCAACAGCAAGCTAGTCAACAGTTTTCTCGGCCGGTTCAACAGCAAGCTAGTCAACAGTTTCCTCTGCCGGTTCAACAGCAAGCTAGTCAACAGTTTCCTTGGCTGGTTCAACAGCAAGCTAGTCAACAGTTTCCTCAGCAAGCTAGTCAACAGTTTCCTCAGTCAGTTCAACAGCAAGCTAGTCAGCAGTATCCTCAGTCAGTTCAACAACAAGCTAGTCAGCAGTATCCTCAGTCAGTTCAACAACAAGCTAGTCAGCAGTATCCTCAGTCAGTTCAACAAGCTAGTCAACAGTTTCCTCAGTCAGTTCAACAGCAAGCTAGTCAACAGTTTCCTCAGTCAGTTCAACAGCAAGCTAGTCAACAGTTTTCTCAGCAGTTTCCGCCTAAGCAGCCAGTGGCACAGGCAGAGCCCCTTGACAAATGTGCTGTAGCTGATTATGAGCAGATCCAATGTGGACCCCCTGGTATCAGTGGTGCTGAGTGTGCAGCTATCAACTGCTGCTTTAATGGACAGCAGTGTTACTATGGGAAGGCAGGTAAGACTGTTGATCCAATGCAAAGGTGTTCATGTTAAACTGATCTTCAGCAATAACCTGTTCTTGTAACTCATTCCAGTGACTGTCCAGTGTATAAGAGATGGTCAGTTTGTGGTAGTGGTGGCTAGGGATGTTACGCTTCCTCGATTGAGCCTGGATTCAGTCCGTCTCCAGGATGGAAGTGACCCATCTTGCAGTCCTGTGGGATCCACACCTTTCTTTGCTATATACCAGTTCCCTGTCACTGCATGTGGCACGAGCATGATGGTGAGTAGCTGCTTGTGGTTTTCTTCTGCATGGCTTAGAATGGACTGGATGCCAACAGTGTTACTATTTGCAGGAGGACAGTGGATATGTGGTGTATGAAAACAGAATGACCTCCTCGTATGAAGTTGGTATCGGACCACTTGGTTCCATCACAAGGGACAGCCATTTTGAGTAGGTGACGTATGCTTTATCATAAATGTTAAACATTGACAAATGCTACAAGCTCACTGTTTGTTTTCCAGGCTTCTCTTCCAGTGTAGGTACTCTGGTACTTCAGTGGAAGCTCTGGTTGTGGAGGTCAACACTGTTCCTCCACCTCCACCAGTAGCTGCTCTTGGACCCCTCAGGGTGGAGCTTAGACTGGCAAATGGTCAATGTGTCACTAAAGGCTGTGCAGAAGGTAAGTGTTTGTCCCGAGTATGCCTAAAGCCTCAACTCCAGGTTGCATCAGTTTTTAGTTAAACACTGTATCCTCAGGGGATGAGGCATACACATCGTACTACAGTGACGCTGATTATCCAGTTACAAAAGTCCTGCGAGAACCGGTGTATGTTGAGGTGCACATTTTGGAGAGGACTGACCCCAACATTGTCCTGATGCTGGGACATTGCTGGGCAACACAAACCCCCAATCCACTCAGTCTACCCCAATGGGACCTTCTGGTTGATGGGTGAGTAAGGCCAGTCTTTATCCATATACTGTAAGTCATTTCTGACTGCCTCTTTGCCTTTCAGATGCCCTTACCAGGATGATCGTTACCTGACCACATTGGTTCCAGTGGCTGGATCTTCTGGTCTTCAGTTTCCCACCCACTACAAGCGCTTTGTTGTGAAGATGTTCACATTTGTAGATTCAGCATCACTGGCTCCTCTGCAGGAAACCGTATGTTCTGCAGCCTTACCTCAAGCCTTAATATTGGTGCTTTTTATAGTGAATTCTATGGTTTAACC
This sequence comes from Squalius cephalus, assembly GCF_949319135.1. Taxonomy (NCBI): domain Eukaryota; kingdom Metazoa; phylum Chordata; class Actinopteri; order Cypriniformes; family Leuciscidae; genus Squalius; species Squalius cephalus. Next base: position 54,845,116 of record NC_137122.1, on the reverse strand, counting down.
CTTTCCCCTCTGTTAGATCTTCATCCACTGTAGTACAGCGGTGTGCCATCCCTCTTTTGGCTCCTGTGAGCAAAGCTGCGCTAGGAAAAGTGAGTGCTTGCTGTAAATTGACTTCAGGAACTAAATTTCTTTTGTTTTTAAATGCCCCTTATGCTTCACTTTTTACAGGAAGAGACACGCATGTCAAGACCATCTCTAGTGGGCAAACTGTGGTGTCTAGTGGAGAAGTCATCCTGGTCATGTGAATTAAGTTTAATAAACTTCCTGAAACTCAACAGTTTCTCTTTGGTGTGATTTCTGACTGGAGTTTGTTTCATAACTGTTTTGAGTTGTAGGGCAGCACTACTAAACCCTTTTCTTTTGTGCATTGAGGTTATAGACTTGAACTAAATGGGCAAAGCTTCTGCCCAAGCCATTTAACTTCACTATTTGCTAAGCTCTAGTTCCTAACTTAGGGCCCCCATTCATGTTTTACATGGTATCAAATTAAGGGTTGTGTAACTTCTTACATTTGACTTGATGGCTGGACTAACATAACTGCACATTGATACTCAGGCATGCCCAAGGCCCTGTAAGGTCACTTGTTGGCTTTTTATTTTTCTTCAGGATAGTCCCAGTAATATTTTAGAAGTAGACTGCTTAAGCATTAATCCCTTAATGGTTACATCCCACTTAGGTTGCTGTCCAAGGCCTTTTTTACACCTGTTAAGCATTTTTGTAAATCCAATCACAAGTGGACTGTGGTAAATGCATAAAGGGTTTAATACATTTTTTGCTTTACTTTTTTTACGACTTCCAGAGATAGTTAAACCCATTTAGCCAGATTGCTTTCATAACATAGATGCTCATGTGTTTTGAACATCTGCGAACACCGCCTATTCTACTGGTGCCTTCATGTGCTATGGTAAATACCAAAAGCCGACATGGAAAATGCACATGAACACCCCCTCATGTGGTATTTTCCACTGGGCAACTCGTAGAATATTTTGATGCACGAGTTGCCGAGATGAGAACCTTTGACCTTTTCAAAATGGCGGAGAGCAACACAAGAGTCGTGAATACTGTTAGCGGATAGTTTTTGTAGCCTATACAATGTGTCATTAATGATTGTAATATAATGCGTTAACACTCAATTTTCAACTTCGCTGCAATTTCCTTGGTTCATATTTAATCATTTTATGTCATGTTTTATTTTTTTTAATTATGTTTTAATCATCAGAAAGCACCACATTTACGTTTTTTTGTGTTTTTTTTGTAAAGATAAAAAAGATACTCTACTGACACGGACCTTGCGGGTACTACATTATGACAACAAAAGCACTTGAACGCAACACACTGGTAAATACCAGTTCACAAGTGGAAAATATAATCTTTTCCATAGCACGTGAAGGCAGCATACCACCTATACTGACCTAATAATAAACATTATAGGAAGTGTGCTAGCAGATGTGATTTAAACTCTGTTGGGTCAAGCTCTAAGTTTGGTTTGAAGACAATGTACCAAGTGTAACACAGGCCAGCTAGTAGTTGCTAAAACTTCACTTTCCTGAACTCAATAGGCGTTCTAGTGACTGATGCTAGAGACTGCAGTCTTCAGTCTCCTTGTTGGAGTGACTCCCATGCCGGAGACCCGCTACTCTCTGTATGTTTTTTCAAAAACGTCACAATAGCAAAACGTAGACCCTCCCCTTGAAAAAATTAGAACAGAAGTGAACAAAGGAGACCAATTAAAGCAGTGGTTCTCAACTCCAGTCCTCGGGACCCGCTGCTCTGCACATTTTGTATCTCTCCCTTATTTAACACACCTGAATCAGATCATCAGCTCGTTAAGAGAGACTCCATGAACTGAACTGAGTGTGTCAGATAAGAGAGACATACAAAATGTGCAGAGCAACGGGTCCCGAGGACTGGAGTTGAGAACCTCTGAATTAAAGCACCAGGTGTAAACAGGAATGTCTAATTGTGATCCGATCTACCATAATTAATACCATCTTAACAACGGGTGTGAACAGTGCTTGAGAGCTTTAAATATGTGGCCATGCAAGAACTGCCCTTATTAGTTCTTGAGGAGTGTGCACTTTCACATGACCAGTTATTTGGTCTTAAAGTCCCCCTGCAGTCAATTTTATCCCTTAAAACTCATCTTTGATCAACAAAATGACACATTTAAACTTTTTTTTTTAGCTTGAAAAGTTTTTCATGCCTTAAAATTGCTTGAATGCAACTCTACACCGTTGCCTTATTTAGTATATGTGGTTCTATGAATATGCAAAAATTAGCCCTGCCTCAAATCACTCACACCAGTTCAGAGATCCGGTCGTTGACGTGTTTTTACAGTTTAGAGAAATAATGCTTTTGAGCGCTTTCATTGTGAAATCTGTTATTTGTAATTGTCCCACTGGAGACAAAGGTGATGGCAGCAGGTAAAATACTTCCATAATATGTTTAGGTGAAGAGAAAAACTTTGGATGGAGCCTATCCTCCTCTGACAAGACAATAAATGTGTATTTCAATAAATTTGGGGTATATTATCGCCTTATAATTTCAGGGCTAGCCTGCACCCTGCTACATAAAATGATAAGCTATACTAAAGGATACGGTGCCTGCAGGATATTATGAGCCTTTATTATAAAAATTACTGTATTTTATAATGAAAAAATGTAAGAATAGAGCAGCTATGGCTGAGACAGGCTTACAATATCATAGTAACATTACCCTTATGAAAAGTAAATCATTTTGAATGTCGGTAACCAAACCTTTGATGCACCCCATTGACTTCCATAGTATTTTTTTTTGTCTTAAAATATCTTTTTTTTTCCTGAATTTAAATTTTGAAGTGAACTATTCCTTTAAAGTTACAGCTATTTTAAGAAGCCATGGACATAATGAAAAAAAAGTTGTTTGATTAGATTGTAAAATAGGCTGTAATTTGTTGAAGAAATGGAGAATTTTGCTCTTCTTTCTTTCTTTATTAAAATTCAATTAAAATTAGAATTAAAATTCTATGTTCTAATTAATTCACTCAATTTAATTATGCCTTTTTTTAACCAATTCCTAAATAATAACAACTCTAAACACACTTTTAACTATAAATTCATCACTATCACAAATGACACTCATTTGCACTATTGTAAGTTTATCTCACAATGCATGTACATAAAGTGCAAATGAGTAATATCTGCCAGATAAATAAGAGTGAACACACAGGGTTGAAGTTATTTCTTTTTATTATTCACATAAAGTGCATTTTTCATGATTTGAGTTAGTCAGATGAATGTGAAAGTGCAGACAGGGCAGGTGAACACTATTATAATAAGGTTCAGATAGACGCAGGTTCAAAAGTACCACAGAAGCAGCAGCTGAAAGACATCGTACTACCTTGATGAAATTACTGGTCTGGATCGCTGTCAGTCATAAGGACTGACCATCTAATATGGCCCAGTGGTTTATCTAATGCTAATGAGGTCTAGAATACTGGTTCTCAACTGGTTTTGCTTCAGGACTATACACTTTTTTTACATCAGACGACCCAACACAGTGTGTGTTTACTGTCAAAAAATAGACCTTAGCATCAAACACTCATCTTGCTATGAACTGCATATGCTCAACAATACACAAAACGATTAACATATATTGGCTGAAGAAGACAATTCTCTTCAAAGCTTGAGGGGTTTCTAATTGTCTTTGAATTTCAATTGTTTCTCACCAGCCACATTGTGGTTGTCACAAACCATTAAAAGTGAACCAGGGTTTAATGTAGTCCGGGTCACATTTTATTTTACGTTGCTTTATTTTGTTCATGGTTTCCGAGAATGAGGGGATGTCTGTCGACCAAGTGACGAACGCATTTGTGCCAAAATACCACTAGTGCTGTCTTCCCTTTTTAAAGGGGCTTTATGTAGAAACCCTTGTTTTTAGCGACACCGGTGGCCGTTAAGTGAACTGCAACCAGAAACGTATTGTTTGTGCTTGCACTCGTGAACACGTAACTTACGTACAAGAGACTGAATGTGATTCAAGAACGTTTTTTTCCCCGTTCTTCGCTTAGAAGTAAAAAGAAGTTGGAAATACATTTGCAGTGATATATTGTTAGCGAACATCCCAACGCCGTCCACGCGGCTGAGAGCGACAGTTAGATGAATCTGTAAATATGTGCTGCACGCTTTTCTCTTAATAACACAATAAACACAACAAAAAATGATAGCAGTGAGAAAACAGCAGTTCAGAAAGCATCTGATCATAGAGATGTGGATGTTTGCACCAGCTCTGCGATTCACCGGCATCATGTCGACAGAGGAGGTCATTAAAATCACACTGTTATGATAGTTCGATTATTAGGCTTTGTGAGACTATAGTTTGAATTAGAATCCCTTTTCTTTGCATGACACATTAACATTACAGTACAGAATGGCTCTTTCGGCATTATCCTGAACATAAGCATCATGTGTCATTGAACGGAAGAGAGGCTTTCGGGAGCACGCATAAACGTCACATCTTTCGGATTTTAATGGGAAAAGTGACCAGAGTCCTTCGCATAAATTCAGTTAATACAGGCTAGGAAGTCGCAGAAGATCTTGTTTTTTCATTTTCGTTACACGCTGGTCAGACATAGGCAATAAAAAAGCTAATAATACATGAAAATTCGTACATATAGCCCCTTTAAAAGTTGACAGTCCCTCTTTTTTTCAACGTAAGAGGCTTGAATGTGCGAGGAGTCCGGTCTCGTCCGCTTCCAGTTATTTTAGCTGTTCAAAAACTGCTTAAAGGGATACTCCACTTTAAAATGAAAATTCTGTCATCATATACTCAACCTCATGTTGTTTAAAGTGTTTAAGTGGATTATCTCTTTAATATTGTACTTTTTAAATGTATTATCCTAAAACTAAACTCATGGTTTGTAGTGCAAATAGTTTTTACCTTATTTTCTAGTTATTTACCAATAGCGACTAATGAAGTGAACTTTCTTTCGCTAGGAGTGGGAAGCCCAAAGTATACTTCATAAAAATGTATTTGTTGCCCTTTTCTTTGCACGTTTCTCCTGCTATCTCTCTGAACAAAGCGTAACTTTCTCAGGCTGCGACCGGTTGAGAACCACTGCTCTAGAGATTAAGCACTGGGCTCTGGTTGGAGTCGATGGGACCTCAACCCCACAGGCACATCCCGGGACACAGGCAGTGGCTCCTGTTCCCCGGAGATCTGATCACCAGGTCCTTCACGATCTCCACCGTTCCGAAGAGCGGGAAGAGCTTCTCGTCAAATGTCTCGTTGTAGGTGTAGATGTGGGAGCGGTTCTCCACGTCATAGAAGGACAGCTGGCCCTGGCCGAAGTCAAGGTAGACGCCGACCTTTCGAGGAATTAAGGAGGCCGGCAGGCCGGTGAAGGGAACGGTGAGGGCCTTCAGCTCCGTGCCGCGCTCCAGCCGAAGGCTCAGGTATCCCGTGTTGGTGTTCAGGGACTTGAAGCCCTTACGCAAAGCTGACTCTTTCGCCACGCCGATTCGCCAGTCCATTTCTCCAACATCCACCTCCCAGTAATGGCGGCCAGAGGCGAAGCCTTCGGATCCGACCGCGCACCACCAACCGTCGAAGCGCTGGTGATAGTTGGGCACGTCTTTGCGCTTGAAACCACAGCGCATGCGCCTCTCATCCTCGGAGATCAGCAGGTCGGGATTGGCCGTGTCCAGGTCAAGGGTCACCTCCACTATGAAGGAATGAATGGAGGGTCAAGACAAATGAATCAAATTATAAACTATGAATCGTTCAAAATGGCTAAAGAGCAGCAAATGTAGGCCGCATTTTAAGTCATCAAAGCCTTGCTTTCGATACAAAGTATGGTTTAAAGGATACCATTTTTAAGCCCGGGACACACCAAGCCAATGTCAAATAACTAGAGGTGACGAAAGCTGACATGTCAGTTGCGTCTCGGCAGAAAAGCTGCGCTTGAACACACTAAAAGGACTAAAGGTGACTGTCACTAGTGTCACTAGGACTAAAACGACTAGTGCCGACGGTGTGGAACACGCCACAAAAACTGGGCCGCTGATACTAGTCGACGGTCGGCCTGGTGTGTGAGGGCCTTTATACAAAATTACAATTCTAGAATACTTTTCAGACTCTGTTTATAAAATAATCAGTATACCAATATGTATATTTGTATGTGATGCTATACTTGTAATCCCATAATGATTTGTGACAAGATGGTATTTTTATATTTTTGGTATTAAATCGTATTTTAGTATCTTTCGGTATAATTAAAAGTAAATAGCTCAAGAAATCTGAATTTTACTCAGTATTTGTCTGTGAAGTGTATTTTTTATTAAATACACATTTAAAAGCAACATTTAATAAACTGGAAGTTTTGAGCATTCAGAAACAATGTTTTCATAACTTAATGGTAACATTTGCAAAATGATTTTAGAAAGTTTTCTGTTAGCTACTTAAAAAATGAGCTTTGCCATCACAGGAATAAATGACATTTTAAACTATATTTAAATAATATTACTGAATTTTTTAATCAAATAAATGCAGCTTTGGTTAACATAGTATACTTCTTTTGTCTAAAACATAAAAAAATATTAACGACCCCAAACTTTTGAACGTTAGTGTTGTATCTATTGAAGGCGAAATCTTGTCAAATGTGAGCTGAATCTCATGTGAGAAACACTATTTGTGTGATTCTGCCCAATTTTGTGGTTCTGTTACAGTAAGGATGATGCTTTAGAAGGGCAGCCGTCTTTGTAGTCATCAGAGCACATGTCTTACCTCCTGCATCACAGATCCAGTCCCACACTAAATACAACAAAAGCAACAATCAGCTCAAGTTCACACTGAATCTTAATAATAAATCCACACTATAATTGCAAACTGCTGTCTGGAATATATTCAGAAGCACTAACATGTGACTCACCTATGTGAGGAATATATGGGGTGGCACCTAGTGAGTGAAAAACAACAACAAAAAAAGAGATTTGAGCGAAAAATATTAAAAATAAAGGATTTGTTAATATAATGCATAACATATACCACATGAATATATTTTCATCTAAATAAATACACTGCAAGTGTTATATGGATGCTGAACTCTTGAATCCAATGAAAATATTGTGTTTACATGTGCATCACATGTCAGGGGAGCAGCACATTTTAGCCAATCAGAAACGCTCTCTGCCTTTAACCTTCATCCTTCCCTCGCACTTTGTAACAAATCCTTCCCTCGCAGGTCAAAATGACCAGAAGCCCTAAAATTATACTTTATTTATTTATTTATTTATTTGTCCAGAAAGCTAATTTTATTTCATTTTAATAATATTTGTTCTATTTTTAATCTATTTGCTTTTTTTGTGTAGATTTTTTATTTTGTTATTTTATTTACCTTTAAATTACTAGATGCTATCAATAAATAATAAATAAATAATAATTTAAGTACATTCCTTTTAACTTAAATTCAAAATAACTCTCAATTTCATGCATAAACCTTTTAATTCAGCTCAAAATATCTTTCATTGGGTGTCTTTGCCGACCTCTTGTGGGAAAAAATTATATAACATGATATCTCTTTATAGCTCTATTTGGAGCAAATGAGTTTCTCTTGAGTTTCATTTCTCTTTCAATATGCATTCAGATACACATGTAGAAATTTTTTTGGTAAAGTTTTAGCATTTGTTTGTTTGAATTTTGAGCATTTTTAGGTTTTTCTATGATAACTGAAGCATTACATTCATTCCGTGAGGGAAGGATTTGTTACTTTTTAAAATCTAAACCACAAAACTCCTTGAATCCATTAAAAAAAAATTGTGTGTGTGTGTATTCGTGGTTCAAGTGCAACAAAAGTCCTAGGGTCTTGGACCCCTAACATTTTTTTTAAAATGAGTTTCGGGCCAAAATGACCAGAGGGAGGGATGAGAACAGATCCAGGTTTGTTGACAATGGCTAAAGTCGTTTATTGCACCTTTAACATCTTTTGTTTTTAGATTCACGATATTCAAGACACTGAAGAGAAGATCTGACCTATTTTCTGGCTCCTCTGTTTCCACATGAGCCACTTTTGGGGAATGTTTTCCTGAACACACAGATAAATCAGAAAGGTTTTGTGTTACTATAAAGCCATTTGTTGGCTGAATTCCCCTCTGAAGTTCCTGTGATGTGTGACTTCCTTCATACCTTGTCTAGTTCTTTGTTGATGAGTGTCCAGAACACCAGCTCCACGGCCGACTGAAGGGTGGACATCCGCCCTCTTTTCCAGTGCGTCTCAAAGTCATCCAAAACCGCCACCACCTGCTCTCCAGGCCAGACACTTTGCTGCACACGGAGGGGGGAATGATGCAAAGATGCCACTCAATGCAACTGACATGCAACTATTCACCACCGAAAAACAATATTCAAAAGATAATAGCATACAGATCTGAGGATGTCATTTAAAACCTGTATGCTGATACTTTTCTCCACTGAACACAAAGGAAGCTCGGCTCTACGGGTTTTGACATTTGTTCAGCTTCTTCCATTAACCCTGTAAAGCTTGACACAGATGCAATATGTCCATTTTTGTGAAATGGAACAGTTTATTGAACCTTTAAAAAACATGAAAGTTTCCATATGTGTTTTATATCAGGCTTTTATGGCACATACTGTATACAGCAGAGGTGCCCAACCCTGCTCCTGCCGATCGACTGTTCTGCACAGTTCATTTCCAACCCTAATCAAACACACCTGCCTTTAATTTTCAAGCGATCTGAAGACGTTAATTGGTTGCTTCAGGTGTGTTTGATTAGGGTTGGAGATAATCTGTGCAGGACAGTCGATCGGCAGGAGCAGGGTTGGGCACCCCTGGTATACAGTGTAAACCCTAACTAAAACTCACTGTTTTGTGTTTTGAACTTGAACTTTTCAATTTAGACAAATTTAAATTTAACTGAAACTGAGCTGGAATTTCTATTTCCCAGCATGCTTTGCCATGACACTCAAAAGGGAAAGTAAATGCTAAAAGTGTTATATAGTGGGTTTTTTTTGTTGTTGTTTTTTTTGTGTGCAAAAGTAATGTTAAGTGGGAGATTTAGTAGTGTTTAATGTTTTGTTATGCTAGTTTAGAAGAGTTTCTGTTGAAGTTTCTTGTTCAGCATGAGCTTAGTTTGCGAAAAGATATATGTTAAATGTTTTATATTGCTGTACTCATTCTATGCTACTGCTATCAAAGTAAGGTGTTACCAATTAGAAAGGTAGCATTTTTTGAATGTTTCCAAGTTTCCACTACTAAAAATATTGAGATTACATGACAATTTTAAGTATGTGTTCTGTATGTAATGTGTATGAATTAGCTGAAGTTCTGCTTGATAAATGTTTTTGATGTAACTGATTACCTCAATTTTTTTGAGTTTTGCCAACTTATTCGGGTAAGTTTTTCAGAGTTTTCCAATTTCAGAGGCCAAAACTGAGCAAATATATGCAATTTGGTGCAGATGCTGATATTTTTATTGCCAAAAGGCAAGATACAATTCTGATAGTTTGTATAATGTAAATATGTAATTTTCTAAAAAAAACATTTGTATGGATAATCACATAATCCTAAATTGCTTCAATCCAGAAAGTGTTCATCTTGAAATATTACCAACAATATAAAAGTTATTCTGGCGTTTACTTTATAAAAATCAGTAAAGATTTCACAGCAGAAAAACATGTGAACTAAAGGTTGGCATTTTTACAATTACACTAAAAAAGGCTTTTACATGCTAAAAAACTATAAACTATCAATCAGATGACAGAAGGCATGTGGTAGATTGTGTGTTTTTCAGCAAAGTTTTGATCATGTTGATCATTTACTTTAGGGGCCTTAGAAACTTGCATATCAAATACCATACAGTAGGCGTTCTAGGGTTACACAGAAAGCCATGGAGAAGGTATTTTTCCAGTGTGATGTGTGAGTACCTCAGGTTGGGCCCTCAGGTCTTTGGTCCAGGTGAGGATGAGTCTCTTGGCGTTCTCCATGTCCTGATCCTTCCAGTCGCTGCTCTCTGGCCAGCCGTCCGTCTGCATTGGTCTTTTCTGTAATAACAATATTTGGTGACAAAACCTAGTGATTTGCAGCATTTGGTTTCAGTGAGTGCAGAAAAAAGTCAGTAAAGGTATAAATGTGTATCTCACCTTGCTCTCTAGCAGAGATGCCCACTCCAGAATGAAGGCCCTGCAGGATAGAGTCGGCCAAACATCCTCACTATTTGAGACGTGCTCCAAAACCTCAGACCTCTGTGACCAGCAGGAGAGAAGACACACACAACACACACACACGTGACACACATGAGCTCATCTCTGCATGACCAACATCACACTGAAAAATGTGAAACGACCCGGCCATATATATATATATATATATATATATATACTGTGTATATATTTTTTTTTTGGTGTGAATATGTCATTGAATTTGTCTTCCTGTCATTTAAATTCTACTTCAAAATGGAAGCCAATTAAAAGGATCATGACATGGATTTTTTTTTTTTATTATTTGAATATGTTCCTTGAGGTTCACTTATAATATTAATAAATTATATTGCGCACAAAAAATTACTTGTGAGGAAAAACAATTATTTTCAACCCTCATTCAGTAAACGGCCACTGTTATGATTGGCTATCATCTTTGCATAGGAAACAGTGTCAACAGCCACTCGCTATTGAACGCGAGTATTGTTTTGAAAACATTATCAATATAAAATGTAATCTACAGACAAATCATTATGAAATCATTTACTTGTCATCATTTACTCATTACTACTTTTGTGATGCAGCTGTCAGATTAAATACATCTGACCGCTTCATCTGTCAACAAAAGTTTCTTTGCGAACTCTCCATTACACTGTGCCTCGTTTATAAAACAAGATGCTCCGAACAAACATATATTCCTCCAAAGCGATCCAGGACGCCATTGTACTGAGACAAAACCCAGCTGTTGGACGTTCTTTCAGACTCAGGCATGTGGAGAATGTCGTAAGATAAACACATCTGTAATCTGTGCACTGTCTATCAGTGTAGACAGCGTCAGTGATCATAATATCATCTAAGATGGCGGCGCACACGTGCATTGCCTGTCTGCACTGTGGCAGAGAGAAAAGCTCTGTAGAGAGTCAGAGAATCATCAGCTCAAGCTGCCTTCGAGGATATTTACAGCACCAGATGCCTACGGCGTGCCAGAAATATAATAAAGGATTCCTCTCATCCTTGCAATCATCTCTTCACTCTTCTGCCATCCGGAGAGGGCTGTCGGTCTCTTAAGGACACGCACCTCCAGACTCCTGAACAGTTTTACCCACATGCCATCAAATATCTGAATTCTACTTAAAAACGAGGACAGTACATTATAAGCTACGGGCTTTTGCAATAATAATGTTTTATTTAATACATTTTTCTTATTGACTATATTTTACTATTTATACTTTTTTTTATGTTCTTCTTGTCTATATTTGTCTGTATACATGTTTTTATGTGAATGTACCACTGAGGAGAAGCACAAAACTTCACAATAAATCTATTCTATTCTATTATATTCTATTCTATTCTATAATGGGCTCTATTCACTTGTGGGGATCACCTATGGTGCGACGAACATTGATGTCTTGCTCTGGAGGCGGTCATATGCAAATGTATTTGCCTGTGTGACATCACAGATCCCGTAATATCAAAACGAGCTGTTTTTAGAGCTTGATTAAATAAATTCTTTATTATGTCAAAAGATCAAGGTAAATTTGATTTCTCATGTCACAACCCCTTTAAGTTCTGATTTTGCCCAACCTTTTACTGATCATGTATCAATGGCTGTACCTGACAGACCCGTCCCAGATCCTTGGCGAGGTCCACAATGAACTGCTGGCTCTCGTCCAGCGGTTCTCTCTTTTCATTCTTCGCCTTCTTACGAAACTCCTGTACACACACACACACACACACACACACACAAAACATTATTAAAGCTATTTCATTTCCAGTCTCAGTGACGGACTGTCCACAGGCACTGTCAGTTTAATCAATCTGTGCATTTTCTGGGGATTTCTCGCCTACTCTTTTATGAATACTGAGGATTCGGACATACTACTCTTATCACATACTGTTTTCTCCTACTATATAGTAGGGAAGTATGCGGTTTCGGACACAGCCATGTTGTCATTTCAGACAGTTAATGTTGTTCATGAAGGCTACGGCAAACAATCAAGGACAGTGATTAAAATGCCGCTCATGCGTGATCTACTTCCTCTGTCTTAAGTCTCATGAGCAGCAAAAGACTCACCGCTATTGAAATCAGTTACAATGACCAGCTAAACGGGCCTTTTATCTCACTTTTGGACTTCAGGATAGACAAAAGAAGGACAAACTTTAAGTTTGTTATGCCAACTAATGTCAAAGCTTTTAAAGGGACTATGTGTAGCTTTTTAGGTATTTTATTATCTAAAATCAATATTTTTATTCATAAATATGCCCTCAATGGTGTACAAATACCTATGCCAATGATCAGACTAATCCTCGCAAACGAAGAATTTATTATCTTTATATACATGAGATGGGTAAGTCCACGGAGGCTTCCATGTAGTTCCGCCATCTTGAAAAACTATAATAGCAGAGAGGGACAAAAAGTACTAGGCCAACGCGTTTCCACAACGCGTTTTCGTTCAGAGCCAGCGTCACGTGACTGAAGCCAGCAGAAGCGGAGGAGCAGAGCAGTGAGAGGCGCTTGTCACTGCCGCGGCAAGTTTAAAAGGCTGCACTGCACGGTTATTTATACATCGTTCATTCATACATATGCTGAGTCACAGGATAAGAAGTCCTCGTCTCGAAAAAGTCCAAAATAGACCGTAAAAGGAAACGTGACCGGAGATTACAAAAACAAGGGTTAATGTGGGGATAGCTAATGCAGGAGAAAGCTTTCAAAAGAGACGCTGAAGTTTCCTGCTTTCTTCTCGACAGGTAAGTCAATGTTACGGTCTTAATTACAAGCTTTTTTTTCATTGCTTGGTTGTGTACTTTATTACCGTATATACCCGAATATTAGACGAGGGTTTTGTCCTAAAAATAGGCTGAAAAATGGGGGGTCGTCTTATATTCGCGATATAGACAAAATCACGGGGGGAAAGGGAGAAAGAACAACGGAATTAATATGAAATAGTGACTGAAACGCGACCCATTAAGACAAATGATTTCGCCTATACTTGCATGTAAAATTAGAGAAGCAACATAATATCTGTGTTTAACTGAATTAAAACGCTGCTCCTCTCTGCCATGCGAGACGCAGAGCGAGCAAGCGAGAGAGAGAGAGAAAGAGAGAGAGGTGCGTGCGCGAGACACAGAGAGAGAGAGAGAGAGAGAGGTGCGCGCGCGAGACGCAGAGAGAGAGAGAGAGAGAGAGAGAGAGAGAGAGAGAGAGGTGCGCGCGAGACGCAGAGCAAGAGAGAGAGAGACACAGAGAGGTGCGTGCGCGAGATGCAGAGCAAGAGAGAGAGAGAAAGGCGCGCACGTGCTGGAAGAGAGAGAATGAATTATCAAAGTAATTTTCAAATACAATTCTTTTCTGTTAAAACCAGATTTTAAAATCAGATTTCATAGTTAAAGTTTTTCACAGTCAGTAATTTTTTTCGTTGTTTCAAGTTTCAGTTTGTTTTAAATAACAAACCTGTTCACCCAAAGAAAAACTCAGAAGTGCTATTAGAAGACATCCTGTCATAGCTTTTTGGTACATAAGGGCTACCGTAGATGCAACGCGCATTTGAAAAAGTGAGGTGCTAGAGAGCATTATATGTTTGAATGCAAAATACAATTTCACCACTAGATGGGAGAAATTCCTACACATAGTCCCTTTAAAGCAACTCAGACTACCGAGATATTTTTGCAAGGTACCTTAAACTTCTCTGCAACGTTCTTGGTTGGTTCGACCAGAAACTGAAGACACTGCATCATCATGGCTGGTGCTCACAGAAATCCTCCAAGAGAGCAAATAACACTGCAACAAAAAAAACAAAAACAAAAACAAAAAAAACAGGAAATTACTAAATTACTTCATAGCACAGAAAAGACAATTGCTGACCTAGCAGACTGTTTGTTGACTTTCACAACAGATCAATGATTAAACACTAAGCAGATTTATATGACTAACTTTTATGACCAAAACAGTCAGACCTTGCCCTTGACCTAAATAAAGCAAAGCTTCAGGAGTTCAGTGTTGATACGACCAGAGGTGGGTAGAGTATCCAAAAACTGTACTCAAGTAAAAGTACAAGTACTTATAGAAATATTTACTCAAAGTAAAAGTAAAAGTAATAATCTTAATAGTTACTTGAGTAAGAGTAAAAAAGTATCCAATGAAAAAACTACTCAAGTAGTGAGTAACTAGTTACTTCGGATCATATAGGCCTATATATATATATATATATATATATATATATATATATATATATATATATATATATATATATATATATATATGAAGACTTCATGATGCAAAAGCCTCTGAGTGCCATCTGAAATTTTCTTCTAAAACAATCATTTGTATCAAGCTCGTATATTTAAGGTCAGTAAATTCACTTTAATGACAATTAATAGGTAGGCTACTTTTCATTGCCATTTAAGTGTGAACATAAACATACAAGCTTGATAAAAATGCTCTTTTAGAAGAAAATTTCAGATGGTATTAGAGGCTTTTGCATCTGAAGTCGTCATAAAATGATATTATTTAGATTTTGTTTATTTAAATGACTATTATTATCAGCTATCTTTGCAACGAAAACAGAAGAGAGACATAAGCATTATTTCTGCCATCTGTATAGCTCGAAAATCATTGCCTGTCCTCTGGTTTGTATAATAGTAACTTATACAACTACATTTGTATTATTAGACAATGTCGAAATAAAGTGAATCTGTAGAGTGTTGCATTCAAAGGCATGTATTGACAGAGAAGAGTTAAAAACTCTTCACATGTGCTCGCGCTCATGACTGCTACTGAACATCTGAACACAAAAAAAAACAAAAACAAATAAAAGTACATCGACGGATCTTCTTCTGACTGTTCTCCAAAATATGATCAAATGTATATTTCTGCAAGCATGTTTAACCCTAAAACCCTATTGGGGACAAATGTGGGCAAAATTATTTTGATTTATTTTTTAAAAATACTTCCCTTGATCTGAGCGGTACAAGACTTGGCTACTTTTCCTAAGTTTGCCACCTGAACACACACACAAAAAAAAATGACTCGATTCTACAGTGTTAAGTGGGTGAAAAAAAAAAACTCCTTAATTGTCTGTTCGTGGACAAAAATGGGCACCCATAGGAATGAATGGGAAAAACTGTAATATAGAGCATTCTTGTTGTTTTTTTGTAAAAAAAAAATCAATAAATCCAATACAATGTATTTCTAACATACACACAAATGAAGGGCTGATCCTGTACAACATTCTCAACATGGCAAAAACTCTCACTCATACGCACACACACACACACACACACACAAACACACACAAACAAACACAAACAATGCATTCAATGAGCCTATGACAGAGCTGGGCTTTTTTATTTATTTTTTTATAAAAACTCACTCACACATACAAAAACAAAGAATTGAATGAGCCAATGTCTGACCATGTTTTTTGGTATGATCCAATCATCCACCCGGCTCATCACCCTCTCTCTCATACACACACACACAAACACAAACAATGCATTCAATGAGCCTATGACAGAGATGGGCTCTTTTTCTTTTTTTTCTTTTTTTTTTTCAAATAAAAACTCACACATACAAAAACAAAGAATTGAATGAGCCCATGTTTTTTGGTATGATCGAATCATCCACCTGGCTCATCACCCTCACGCACACACTCAGGCACACTTCAGAGTCAGATCAAAGTGCTACTGTCATATTTATCTAAGCATATTTTGGCATCTTTGTCTCACCGAACACAGATATATTTTTTTAAATTACAATTTTAACTTGTGATAGTCAAAAACTTAAGAGGTTAAATTAATTTGATATAGTGGTTCATAGAGTTATATGCACATAGAGTTCACAGCCTATATGCAGCCATTGAGTACTACAGCCATCTAGTGGCTATTGATATTATTGTTTTTTTTCTTAATTTAATACCAATATAAGACACCAGATGACAGCAAAAACACTTCATCTTTAGGTTTTAACTCTCAGAACTTAGTGGAATGTATGGAAGCCCGTTTCCGCCACGTTGAGTAAAAAAAAAAGATTCTTTAAGTCATAATAATGAGAAACTTTCTCATAATAATGACTTAACATCTCATAATAATGAGAAACTTTCTCATAATAATGACTTAACATCTCATAATAATGAGAAACTTTCTCATAATAATGAGAAACTTTCTCGTAATAATGACTTAACATCTCATAATAATGAGAAACTTTCTCGTAATTATGACTTAAACATCTCGTAATAATGAGAAACTTTCTCATAATAATGACTTAACATCTCGTAATAATGAGAAACTTTCTCATAATAATGACTTAACATCTCATAATAATGAGAAACTTTATCATAATAATGACTTAACATCTCGTAATAATGAGAAACTTTATCATAATAATGAGAAACTTTCTCGTAATAATGACTTAACATCTCATAATAATGAGAAACTTTCTCGTAATTATGACTTAAACATCTCGTAATAATGAGAAACTTTCTCATAATAATGACTTAACATCTCGTAATAATGAGAAACTTTCTCATAATAATGACTTAACATCTCGTAATAATGAGAAACTTTCTCGAAATAATGACTTAACATCTCGTAATAATGAGAAACTTTCTCATAATAATGACTTAACATCTCGTAATAATGAGAAACTTTCTCGAAATAATGACTTAACATCTCGTAATAATGAGAAACTTTCTCGTAATAATGACTTAACATCTCGTAATAATGAGAAACTTTCTCGTAATAATGACTTAACATCTCATAATAATGAGAAACTTTCTCGTAATAATGACTTATTTTCTCGCACTTCTACGCATGCGCAAAGCAGCGGAGCAGAAGGGCGTGCCACACTAGCGACATCCGCTGGTCAAAGCCGTGTAAATGCATCACAGCAAACTTGGCACGCTCTGCAAAACAGTTGTTTTCATTAAAGTCAGTTTGATCTACTAAGTGCAATCTGTAGTATCATTAAATAACATCATCAGTAGGCCTATCTTCCATACTTTTCCATGCGCACGATAAGGTGTAAAAGTGGAATGCAGAAGCAGGACGGTTACCATGGTAACGAAGGACGCCTGCTTGTGCACACCGATGGAAATTGTAAACATGAATTTACAAAACTATCAGATTAAAGTTGGAATATTACATTTATTCGTCAAGTTTAAGTGTAACACATATGTGTGTTAATATAACACGTATTTTGCAGATGCTTCTAGGATATTTGATGTGCAGGTTCATCTGGAAGATATCAATACAGAAATCACCTTTAAGATGTTTATGACTTTGGGGACATTTAAACATAAGTGGGCAGTGGAATGGGGGAAAACGCAAGGTCGAGACGTGTTTTTAAAAGCTGAACTTCTTTTCAATTTAGAACGCCGTGTCATGCGCAAGATTGCTGCAGAAGAGCGAGCGCAACGTCCGTCTAGTGCGCGTTTGCCTAGAAAAGCAATGAAAAAGCGCGTTCTGTATGAACGGACCCTTACACAGATTTCCAGATGAAGTGTTCTTAAACAGATTTGGAAAGGTGTGCTGTCATCCCTCCGTCTATTTGAAATCCATGGATCACCCTTGTATTGCTGCTTGTTCATACACAAAAATACAAATGAATATTACAAATGAATAAAAGACTATCTAGTATGGAAGCCTGTCTCATATACTGATCATTTATCTTTAATGTTATTCACTGCAGAGCGTGCCAAGTTTGCTGTGATGCATTTACACGGCTTTGACCAGCGGATGTCGCTAGTGTGGCACGCCCTTCTGCTCCGCTGCTTTGCGCATGCGTAGAAGTGCGAGAAAATAAGTCATTATTATGAGAAAGTTTCTCATTATTACGAGAAAGTTTCTCATTATTACGAGATGTTAAGTCATTATTATGAGAAAGTTTCTCATTATTACGAGATGTTAAGTCATTATTACGAGAAAGTTTCTCATTATTACGAGATGTTAAGTCATAATTATGAGAAAGTTTCTCATTATTACGAGATGTTAAGTCATTATTACGAGAAAGTTTCTCATTATTACGAGAAAGTTTCTCATTATTACGAGATGTTAAGTCATTATTACGAGAAAGTTTCTCATTATTATGAGAAAGTTTCTCATTATTACGAGATGTTAAGTCATTATTACGAGAAAGTTTCTCATTATTACGAGAAAGTTTCTCATTATTACGAGATGTTAAGTCATAATTATGAGAAAGTTTCTCATTATTATGACTTAAAGAATCTTTATTTTTTTACTCAATGTGGCGGAAACGGGCTTCCATAGGAATGATATTTTTAATGTAATTAAATAAATATAAAAAAATAACATAAAAATAAGCATAATTTACAAAGAAAATGTGGTATTTTAGAGGTAAATAAATTCAAAAATACCCCCAAAATTAAAAAAAACACCATAAATGGATAGAATAAATTTTATCGAAGACAGTGATATAACATTTATAATAAATGAAAAATTGTATCACACCTGAGACCTCTGTGCCCACATTTGTCCATGAACGAACAATTAAGGGCTGTTATGTGAATAGGGCATGAGGGTTAAACTGGTTAACTGTCGACGGCAGGTAAAGGCATTCGTTTTCAAGTCGAGTTCGCACGCCACTGCGCAACAATACACACAATACCGCGGGATGGCGGGTGTTCATAAACTGTGAACAATGGTAGCTTTATTTAATGTAAATTAATGTATATGTCCTAAAAACGGGTAATGTCATGCTTTCTAGTATCGTGGCGTAATAATCTGTTTGGTTGTAAAATGTATTACCTGAGTGAAATAAAATCGAATATATCGTCCTGACTCCTGTGGAATCATTCATTCACAGACAGCTTACGAAGATGTTCAACTAATAAAGATCTTCATCGCTGGCAAAAATATGATGCATTTGAAGATTTGCTCTCACTTGACTGTACTGTAGGTCCACTGCCACTTCATCTAACGCTCTTGATGTGCTTAAATCTTCCGGTTACGACTCCGAGTCCAGTGTGAATTGAAATCGCTTCAGATGATTCAGTGCGTGCAGGGAACTGAACAGATCATTCAAACTGATTCGCGAACCGATTTAGACAGATCTACCAACTTGTTTGATGAAGTCTTTGAACAGAATCGACTCAAAAGAGTCATTCATTTGTGAATTGAGCATCGCTCAAGTCCAGAAAAAAAAGATACAGCGCGCTTGGAATAAACTACGCATTTAACAACACATATTGCATTAAAATAAAGTAACGAGAGGAACGTCGCCCAATGTAACGAAGTAAAAGTACAGTTTTTTTCATTAGAAATGTACTCGAGTAAAAGTAAAAAGTACCCACATTCAAATCTACTCTTAAAAGTACAATTTTTCTAAAAAAGTACTCAAGTAAATGTAACGAAGTAAATGTACTTCGTTACTACCCACCTCTGGATACGACCCTTGTGAAAAAGGAGTGTGCTTAATTGTACTCAATGTGCACTTGTGGTGTATTTCAAATCCTAAAAGTATATTGTTTAAAAAACATTTAACAACACTTAAGTGCACTTAAAGAGAGACACTTTCATGACTGTATCTTAACACACTTAAGTAGACTTTTAAAAAGCGCACTTTGTAATAATGTCAAATTAATGATGTTAACGTTAATATGTTAATAATCTTTTGTCATACTTTAAAGAAGTGCACTTATTTTGATGTGTTGACTAACATACTAAAGCACATGTAAAGTACTTGATTATAATTTTAACTGTAGTGTGTTATTCGATATTACGTTTAAAGTTCAAATATTTTAAATGTACTAAATTGCAATTTCATTATTATAAATGTAATCGCAAATCTATTTTTATGACATACAAGTTTCAATAGAAATGACATTAAAGTGTCTTTTAGTTTATCATAAATGCTTGTCAGTTCATTCAGCAGTAACTTTAATTGTATTTCAAAGACGTGATTGTGAAATGTACTTCAATCCTACTTAAGTGGAACTGCTTTTAATATGCAACTATATTATATTCTTTTAAAGTACATTATTTCCATAAAATAACTCTTTTTATGACATTTTATCATTTTCTGAAAATAAAAAGTGTGCAAAATTCTCCACCATGATGCCAGTGTTGTTTAAAATTTAAAACAATGCATAATCAGCATATTTTAGACCATTATGAAAAAAAATATGCAAAAGCTAGCTACTAGTCCATCATTTGAATAGACTATAAATATCTGGGGATGAACGCACACGTGACGCAAAGCAGTCTGTAATTCAGTCTGGTGGAGGATTATCCTAACAACTCCTGTTGAAGACCAAACAGCCTGACTTATATTAATAAAACAAGGAAGAATATAGTTGCTAATTAACTGTTAACTAAATGAGCCATTAAATATAGCATAGATTCAGGAATTAATATCTCAGTCGCAGAGTATTATACAGAGGCAGAGCAATCCTATATGTATTGTGAAAATATGACTGAATACCAATTATAATTATTTATAGTTTCATTCCTGAAGACAGAAAAACAAAAGAGCATTAGCAGCTTATAATCAAAGGGCTCCTATACTGTAGCCTACATGCAATAATTTTGTCATGCGTTAAATATCTGGACTTCAAAAGGATTGTGAATATCATCAAGCATTTAATATAATGAAAATCTTTGAAATGTTATGACTGCACTGTAACGCTGACGAGCAGTCTAGACCTGCTGAGTAAATGCTGGAAGAGACACATGACTTTGCTGCACTGCACAAGATCTTTCGTGTATATTGATGAGGTAATGCCCTTGAATGACATTCTCAAATCAGTCCGACACAACAGCATCTGCAGGAGATTCACTGCGAGAGTATGTAAACAACGCCATGCTATCGTTATGAGAAAACAACATGCTGCAAAATATGTGCGAGAAATAACGAGACATGCAGAAAATAAATGAGCATGCGTAGCTGCATATGTCTATGCGTTCATCGCTGTACCTGCAGGAGGTGTGCTGTGTCGCTAGATGGGTCCTTCGCAGGAGAAAGTGTCAGAAAGTGTCTAGCGAGTGAAGTGGAGAATGAAGACTGCAGCGAACGCTTGACCTTGTTTACATACAGTGGCTTCCGAAGAGCCGAACACGAGCCGAACGTCCTTCGGGGGTTTCCGGAAACATCGATGCGGAATGAAAGCGACTCCATGTTTATTGTGGTCCAAGGGAAGTGAGTTTTACTGTACTATGATTTAACATTTCCTTTTTCTTTTTCTTTTCTTTACTTCGAACTTTATAAAAAGCATAACATAATCTAAATAAAAATTATAATAAATGTTAATAAAATCTAAATATACATTTGGGAATGTCAACAAAGTGCAGACTATTTTAACTTTATGTATTTATGTATGCATGGTATTTGGATTTCATACATTTGTTTCTTATTCAAACAAAATCCTGCAATCCAGCCATCTCCTCCCTTCCTCTTTCAACCTCCTTTTCACCGAAAATGTGTTTTAGTACAAAGAACATAAAAAATGTAGAACGTTGGAAAATAACATTGTCTTTTATGTTAGCCAAATGCTTTTAATCTTAGTCTCAGATTTAATTTAAAAAATTAAGTTAATTTGTGTTCCAACGATGAACGAAAGTCTTAAGGGGTTGGAACAACATAATTACTGACAGAATTTTCATTTTTGGGTGAACTAACCCTTAAACATAAACTGAACATACTAGAGTTGATTAAACTGACTCTTAGATCCGCAAGAAACGAAATGCTTGTTTTGCCTATATACAGTAAAGCAAGCTGCAATCTACATTAGTGCCTGGGTACTAATAATGTACTGCAAGAAACCATATTGCAATGTGTTTTATCAATTATTGGTCCCACCTCAACTATACTATTGTGGAGCAAGCAATATCCTTTTGGAATTGAACTTTATTAGGGCCCAAGCCCTGAAAGGGCGAAGGCCCTATTGTTTCCGGAAGGATTTATTTATTTTTTTTGCCACTTTTGATCGGACACAGGAAGTGTGTTATAACGTCTGCATACATTAACTGATCTTGATGAAACTTCAGCAGTGTGTTCGTTGTAAGAGGCCGATCACATTGATGTGACTATTGTGAGTCAAAGTTATAGCGCCACCAACTGGCAGCAGGAAGTGTGTCCCTTTAAAAATGCTTTGAAATCACTCTCTTATTTTTACCCGATTTGCTTCAAACTTTATGTGTATAATGTAGACACACGGCAGATGTAGACCTGTGAAAGGATTATTGATATCTTAGATACTGTTGCCATGGCAATGCATCAAACTTTAATATTCTTTTTTGATGCTTTTGAGACTCTTAGCATGCTTGAAATTGGATGAAACTCGACAGACACATCCCATTCATTAGCCAGTAGACATGTGCAAAGTTTCAGAAACGGGCGTGGTGGAATGGCTCAGTAGCGCCACCTTTTGACCAAAGTGGGGGGTTAGATTCATCTACAGCAACAAAACTTGGTATGTATATTGTTCTCATCAAGCCGGACAACTTTCTAATTTTCAGTCATTAGCTCCGACCAACAGGAAGTCAGATATTTTGGTTTGAATGTGGATTTTTCTGGAGAATTTTCTCTCTCTCTGTCTCTGTGTGTGTGAGGG
Organism: Squalius cephalus; assembly: GCF_949319135.1. NCBI lineage: Eukaryota > Metazoa > Chordata > Actinopteri > Cypriniformes > Leuciscidae > Squalius > Squalius cephalus. The sequence goes on along the minus strand of NC_137122.1, from coordinate 54,822,362 downwards.
GTGGGGGGGATATTTCACCCTTTAACGGGGTCTGAAAACTTGGTCCATAGATCAAACACGCTTGCATGAATTAATATGAAACTCAGTACACGTATAGATCTCATCGGGCCGAACAACTTTCCCCGGTCAAGTTTTACGCCAGCCCAACAGGAAGTCGGCTATTATGGGTTGTTTGGAGAACGCTTGCCCTGGAATTTGAAATAATCCTCCTAGGAAATTCTTTCAATTGCCACCAAACTCGGTCAGCATGAAGTAAAGACATTGTGGATGCTAAATTGAGGACAGATTTTTGATATCTCGAACGGTTTGGCCGTGGCGAGGAAATTAATTTATGGCGAGAAAAGATAAAAACGAAGTGTTATAACTTCTGCATACATTAACTGATCTTGATGAAACTTCAGCAGTGTATTCGTGGTAAGAGGCCGATCACTTGTATGTAACTATTGTGAGTCAAAGTTATAGCGCCACCAACTGGCAGCAGGAAGTGTGTCACTTTCTAAATGCTTTTGACAAAAGTGACGGGGTTAATTTTATGTACAGTCACAAAAATCAGTACGTATATTGGTCTCATCGAGTCTGACAATTTTCTAATTTACAGTCATTAGCTCCGAGCATCAGGAAGTCAGATATTTTGGTTTGAATGTGGATTTCTTTGCAAAATCAGCCTCTGAATTTTTTAACCCACTCCTCTTAAGTGGTTTATTTTATTCCCACCAAACTTTTTCAACATGATGAAAATACATTGAATATGCTAAATTGTAAACAGATAATAAATATCTCAAACTTTTGCTATGACGAGGGATTAATGTTAAAAAAGGAAACACTAAAAGCCTCATATCTTCTAAAAATTCTATATAAAATTATACAAATATCAGAACTAAACCCATTTTATTCCTTCTTTTTTTCAATTTAATAATTGTTTAAGTTTAAAAACATCCAGAATGTTTTTTAGTCCAAAAATAAATAAATGATGTCACTCATAGTGCTATACTGCCCTCTTGTGTTCAAAATCAGGTAAGCCTATTGTATCTATATAAAAATATACTAGGCATGTGACCGTGAAAATATTTTAACACCGGTTAATCAACATGTGACACCGCTGGGGGCTTTTTAATCGCTAACTTAAAAATGAAAGTAAAATATGTTCGTAAAAATATAAGTTAACACTTTGCAGTTTGAATGATGTTAGGGTTTATAGATATATATATATATATATATATATATATATATATATATATATATATATATATATATATACTGTATATATATATATATATATATAATATTATTATTACTATTATTATTATTATTAATTTTTTTTTTTTTTTTAAGTGACAAGACAGAGAATATTACTTATCTGATATATATATATATATATATATATATATATATATGTAACTAAAGGCACCAGTTACATATATATATATATGTAACTAAAGGCACCAGGGTGGCGGTGCCACCGGCTTAGGCCCGCAATCGCTGCTCGCAGCTATATTTTCTATTTTTTTCTTTAATTAATAATTTTAAACATCTTTTGATGTACGACTGATTTGCTGATGATTAAAAATGTTGACTGATATCAACAGCACTAATGAACAGCTAAACGCACTGTTCTTTTAATTGAAAGGCAACACAATGAGGGTTTATGCAAACCCAATCTTATGCTCTGGCACTAATATTGTCTGTTCTGGGCCACTGCTGCAACATTACATCCAATAGAACATCAGACCTCAGAAAGGATCTAATCCTTGTAGTTTTCCCCTCTGTCCACATCCCCTGTATTTCACAGTCTTTGTAGAGAGAATTGCATTGAATGCAACAGGAGATTAGATACGGAGCTCTGTAGGTCCTTCGATGCTCCTCTGAAAATGTGTTCCAGTTTACCACGCCTGATGACAAAAGAAGAGAAGCGTTCATGTGTAAAACATGTTCAGATTTTTATTTATTTTTTATACGAAATTTTCTGGTAGCAGTGTTTCCTTAGTATTCATTTTAGTAGTGGTGTGCCACCACAGCAAGAAAAATGTGAAATTAAAAGAAACACTTATTGTCTAAAACAAAATATTAGTCTATTGTAGAGGTAATTATTATGATGATTAAAATAATATTAGCACTAGAACCTGGACTTGAATCATAACTTAGGCCCAAACATGGACAGATAAAGGACAAATGAGGAATCGTCACTCAAAAGCTCCACAGCTGCACAAAAATCAAAGAGGAAACTGTCGTAAAATGGTATAGAAAACACTAAATTAGGCGACATCTATGCATTTACCGGTACATCTATTAGTCGACATCTAACCACTGATCTATATAATGACTGGATAGCTCATGACGTTCTAAACTGCCATCAGGCAGTAAGCCACCGGAAGTGTTCGAGCGGCCATCTTACGATTCCCTACCAGCAGAGGGCTCCAACCATAGACATAACAGAGCCCGTCTACGGAGAGCCTGCCCACTCCCTATTAAGCTCTATTGTACCGAATTTTGGTTGTAGTACCACCAGAGTTCCACTGGGGGCGATCGCCATGAGTGCAAAATGAATGGGAGTCAATGGGGCTAGACGGCTAAATTTGTCTCTTTCACCCGATTGCCGTTGAGAAATCTCAGATCTGATTGTAGATTTTGCAAGTTCAACATGGGTTTTAGGTCGAAAGTTGAATGAACGAGTACTTATGTCCTTTTGATTTCTTACAGGTTGAGTTGTTGTTGCCCATAACACGCTAGCATTCTGCTAATGAACGCTGATTGGTCAGTGAAGGACTGATTACGACCAGAGATACCGCTTGATGGCATCGTGTCATCCGCAGCGGGACCAGAAACAAACAAAACAAAAACTCTTCTAGCACGTGTATTTACCTGTGTCAGCTGTGTTGTCGATGCCTCGAGAGAAAAGAAAGTGCAGAGCGCGAACGCACCAGAGTGAGTGAAGGATTGCCGTGAAGCAGTATCTCTGGTCGTACATGTGTATGACGTCATTGACACTTTAAAAGACTTTTTAAAGCAAATAAGTGACTCAAAAAAATCTAACACCCAGCAATTTGTAATTTATTTGCATCTCCTTTCGAATACAACATTCAAATTACTAGACAAAAAATTATATCCTGAGAAAAGTGGATTTTTATTGGTATAGCTCCATAGACCTCCATTCATTCTGCACTCGTCCTGTGAGCGCCCTCATTTGGAATCAGAGAGGAACTGCAACTAGTTCAGAAGCCGGAAGTTTACTGAGAGTGAAACTTCTCGCCATATTAGACATTCTCTGGACATAATAAATACATGTCTATGGCTCCAACGGCCGCTGTACAGAGATTGGTAGCTCCGACGGCACTTTTAAGATGACCCGCTGTGCAGCATACAAGTGTAAAACGACGTTCACAAAAGGATGTAGAAAATCTGCCCACAGGGTTTAATTCAAGCCCTATAATTAGTAATGTATATGCACAATTGTCGAGTGTTGTTTTCTCCGAGGCAATAGAGTAAATGCTGCTGCTTCTTCAAAAAACAACGATAATTATGAATTATTATATTATTGTTTTAAAACAGTCAACAGTAGCCTATAAGAAACCTCAGAGCAGCAATAATCACAATAAAAGTGTCCAATAGCGACCATTTGACAGCTTCATAAGAGCTTCGTGCAGAGTCCGTTTACCGTTAACCATACAATTTGTATTATGCATTTTGCTGAACATGTAAGTTACTTGCTAACTAATCAAATACTTTATTGGAACAAACTAACGTTACTTATCTAGAAAACACAATCGGTCTTCCGACCTTTAACTATTGTGTCAACTGATGTTGATATGCGTGAGGGAGAGAGAGCATACAGCGCTCGTGTTGTCTGAAGACGGTGAGAGTGCGCGCCCGCGGCCGAGGTTCTCTCTCTCATGTCTCCCTGTCCACTGATCTAAATAATTCGTTGTTACGACGACTTGTTTGTTCCCTCGTTTTAATAAATCGTGGACTCGTTGAACTAATTCCCTCCCTCATTTTGATTTAACGAATTACAACGTGGCCACAATATACTAAAAAACTAGGGAACAAATTAGTAAAACGTGCTGAGGTATTATTAATTCGTTGCCACAAAACAATATTCACCCGAATATTCACCAATTCACAAAAATATAGGTCTTTAGCATTCACTACTTATATAATAGTACCAAACTGTTTTTCTTACCTGTGAAGATAGCTCTTCAGTACAGCTTTTTATTCCTTTTGCAAAGAAATTGCCGTTTTTTAATAAGCTAGAAAAATTTCCGACTTTAAACAAATACCCATTTAAATGCTTGGGATGTTTGCGTTGTAAAAATATACAGAGAGACTTTCGATTTAAAAATGTTGTCTCGTTAGGCAATGTTTTCTCAGTCAAATCATAAAATTTCCTATTGAGAGTGAGGAGTCACGTGCCGACTTGGGTTGATTTGGGCGGGGTCTGAGCCTGTCGGCCATGATGGAAGGAGACGCTATCGGTTGCCAGGGGCAACGCCTTCAGAACTTCACAGAAGCGCGACTAAACATTCCAGAGCTCTTTAATTTTTGCGCATTTATTAGGCTATTATTATTAGGCTATTTAGTATTTCGGCGGGACACAGACTGATCTACGAATACGAAAAAGAAAAGGAAGAAATTAAAGCAATGCAAAAAGATAAGGCGAAAGAAAAGGGACCTTACATGAACAAGCTCACACCAAGCGCAAAACAGCGGTATTTGGAGAAGATATAACATGAGATATAATTCGTCTTGTGTTGACCTAACGGGCGATCTTTGGTCTTGTGAATCTTGTTCCCTGGCCAAACTGAGGGCTAAGTGAAATTTCGTAACTTTATATTTAGGCTATTTAACTTTACCATTGTTGTACGTTAGACTAGAGCGCTGACTTTGTATGTTTGACTGAATTGTTTGCTTTATTTCGTATTGTATAGCTTCTTGTACTTTTTACTTGTAGGCTACTTTTATAATGGCTATTGATAAAACTGAAATTTAACAAAAAGAGACAGGGTTTAGTTTTGTATTTTTTTTATTTTATTACAGTGATGATCAGAGTACAAATGCACATAATATATTGCCTGAACCATATTAATAAGTTTAATATTTTTAAAATTTAAACGAAAAGAACAATTTAAATGTAACAATTAAAAAAAAATGTTTTGTTATAAATATGCTAACGTTACATGTAGTGAATATAATAAATATGCGTTGCCTGAACCACATTTGTGTAACTAGTGCAAAATGCCCGTGCAAAATTAGTTTTTGTGTGTGTTTTTAGTAATTGTTGGTTTGGTGCCCGTGAAAGAGACTGTGAACGCATTGAATTCAGGGAGCAGGCTAGGTTACTACAAATGATGGCTGTGAATAAACTATAATATTCAGAAGTAAACAGTGTAGCTCACTGAGTGTTTATGTACCACCATCTTCTAAGTGCTAGTGCAAAATGCCCGTGCAAAATCAGTTTTTGTGTGTGTTTTTAGTAATTGTTGGTTTGGTGTGTTTGAGTGCTCATAGTTACAATTACACAGCAAAAGTTCAGTGACATTTTTATTTGTGCATGGTAGAAAGCACACAGTGAACTCCGAGAAAACGCTATGCTTGAGGAAACAGTTTGTGAATAGGCAACTACAAATGAAGCCCGTGAAAGAGACTGTGAACGCATTGAATAGGATATGTTTAGTTGGTGAATAGCATAGGCTACTATTACACAGTGGCGATAACGTTAAGCGCACCAGAATGAAATATAATATTCAGAAGTAAACAGCATAGCTGACTTACAGATTCAGTTAACATCCACAAATGAATAAGCGTGTCGATTCAGGGAGCAGTGCAAAGTGCCCGTGCAAAATCAGTTTTTGTGTGTGTTTTTAGCAATTGTTGGTTTCTTGGTAAAGAAAACACATTTTTACTCAAATTAATCAAAATGGATTTATCCACTGATCTATATAATGTCATCTCTCTATAAATTACAGAAACGTCTGTCTGTCTGTGTGTGTGTGTGTGTGTGTGTCTGTTTGTCTGTCTGTCTGTGTGTCTGTTAACCACATATCTCTCGAACCGTTAGTCCGATGGATTTCAAACTTGACAGGTGTCTCGCTACGGTCACGAGTAAGTGCAGTGCCAAGTTTGACGTTGTTTGGATGAGAAATGCTAAAGATATCGTTAAATATATCATTTTTATAAGGTTGTGGTTTAAAAATAAACATTCTGACACTAGAGAGTTGTATCGGTCAAAGAAGCCCCAAGAAGGTTGTGGTTTAAAAATAAACATTCTGACAATCTGTCAGCTACACTGTTTACTTCTGAATATTATAGTTTGGTTCCAAAACGTGATAAATCCATTTTGATTAATTGGAGTAAAAATGTGTTTTCTTTACCAAGAAACCAACAATTACTAAAACACACACAAAAACTGATTTTGCACGGGCACTTTGCACTGCTCCCTGAATCGACACGCTTATTCATTTGTGGATGTTGGATGTTAACTGAATCTATATGTCAGCTATGCTGTTTCTGAATATTATATTTCATTCTGGTGCGCTTAACGTTATCGCTACTGTGTAATAGTTAGCCTATGCTATTCACCAACTAAACATATCCTATTCAATGCGTTCACAGTCTCTTTCACGGGCATCATTTGTTGATTTCAAACTTGACAGGTGTCTCGCTACGGTCACGAGTAAGTGCAGTGCCAAGTTTGACGTTGTTTGGATGAGAAATGCTAAAGATATCGTTAAATATATCATTTTTAAAAGGTTGTGGTTTAAAAACATTCTGACATTAGAGAGTTGTATCGGTCAAAGAAGCCCCAAGAAGGTTGTGGTTTAAAAATAAACATTCTGACAATCTGTCAGCTACACTGTTTACTTCTGAATATTATAGTTTGGTTCCAAAACGTGATAAATCCATTTTGATTAATTGGAGTAAAAATGTGTTTTCTTTACCAAGAAACCAACAATTACTAAAAACACACACAAAAAATGATTTTGCACGGGCACTTTGCACTGCTTCCTGAATCGACACGCTTATTCATTTGTGGATGTTAACTGAATCTGTAAGTCAGCTATGCTGTTTACTTCTGAATATTATATTTCATTCTGGTGCGCTTAACGTTATCGCTACTGTGTAATAGTAGCCTATGCTATTCACCAACTAAACATATCCTATTCAATGCGTTCACAGTCTCTTTCACGGGCATCATTTGTAGTGGCCTATACACAAACTGTTTACTCAAGCGCAGCGTTTTCTCTGAGTTCACTGTGTGCTTTCTACCATGCACAAAAAAAAATGTCACTGAACTTTCGCTGTGTAATTGTAACAATGAGCACTCAAACACACCAAACCAACAATTACTAAAAACACACACAAAAACTGATTTTGCACGGGCATTTTTTGCACTAGTTTCTATAACTCCTCGTAGAAGAGCAGCTTTTAGTGCTGAACAATACATTTTCATTCTGGATTGGTACAAATTATTCATTTCTATCATCAAAGCCCAAACAGAGGCTGTAGAGAAGCAGAAAAAGAACTGACATCATCTGTTCAAAAGCCTTTAATGCTAAAACAATTCACAGAATTAGGTAACCCTTACAATACAGTGATACTGATACTGAGTGATTACTCTATTAATGTACCATGGTATTAACATGATACTACAGACTATACAAAATCCCTTTTTAGGTAAAATCAAAGTGCAGTGGCAAGTTCATTACACTTTTTACCAATTTCAATTTAATGACTGAAGACAACAAACTCATAAAACTGAATAAAATTACAGAAATTATTGTGACAAGTTAAACGAATGCAATAATAATAATAATGGTAGCACTTTATTTTACAGTCCTGTTGTAATGACTGTAATAAGTACATAGTAAGTACATACTATGTACTTATCTCTCTATAAATTACAGAAACGTCTGTCTGTCTGTGTGTGTGTGTGTGTGTGTGTGTCTGTTTGTCTGTCTGTCTGTGTGTCTGTTAACCACATATCTCTCGAACCGTTAGTCCGATGGATTTCAAACTTGACAGGTGTCTCGCTACGGTCACGAGTAAGTGCAGTGCCAAGTTTGACGTTGTTTGGATGAGAAATGCTAAAGATATCGTTAAATATATCATTTTTATAAGGTTGTGGTTTAAAAATAAACATTCTGACATTAGAGGGTTGTATCGGTCAAAGAAGCCCCAAGAAGGTTGTGGTTTAAAAATAAACATTCTGACATAAACACTCAGTCAGCTACACTGTTTACTTCTGAATATTATAGTTTGGTTCCAGAACGTGATAAATCCATCTATGTCCGTCTGTCTGTCTGTGTGTTATTCGCATATCTCTCGAATGTGAGATAACCACTAAATGTGTGAAAACCACTATTTTCTGTTTCAAACTTTCACATAGCATCTTTAGGTTATAATAACATAAAAAATTCAAATCCAGATTTTGATTTTCAAAGATTTATTATAAAAACGGATTATTTTTTCCCAAAAATGCAATAAATTCATGACTTTTTTTTTTCAAAATGCAATTAATCCATTGAATCAATATAAAGTTATTTTTGATCATATTGCCATCGCAAGAAATATCTCCTGAACTTTTTTGACGGCGATCAGCTCACAAAAACTGATTTTGCACGGGCACTTTGCACTGCTCCCTGAATTGAGGCGCTTATTCATTTGTGGATGTAAACTGAATCTGTAAGTCAGCTATGCTGTTTACTTCTGAATATTATATTTAATTCTGGTGCGCTAAACGTTATCGCTACTGCTTAATAGTAGCCTATGCTATTCACCAACTAAACATATCCTATTCAATGCGTTCACAGTCTCTTTCACTGGCATCATTTATAGTAGCCTATTCACAAACTGTTTCCTCAAGCATAGCGTTTTCTCAGAGTTCACGTTGTGCTTTCTACCATGCACAAATAAAAATGTCACTGAACTTTTGCTGTGTAATTGTAACAATGAGCATTCAATCACACCAAACCAACAATTACTAAAAACACACACAAAAACTGATTTTGCACGGGCATTTTTTGCACTAGTCTCTCTATAAATTACAGAAACGTCTGTCTGTCTGTGTGTGTGTGTGTGTGTGTGTCTGTCTGTCTGTCTGTCTGTGTGTCTGTTAACCACATATCTCTCGAACCGTTAGTCCGATGGATTTCAAACTTGACAGGTGTCTCGCTACGGTCACGAGTAAGTGCAGTGCCAAGTTTGACGTTGTTTGGATGAGAAATGCTAAAGATATCGTTAAATATATCATTTTTATAAGGTTGTGGTTTAAAAATAAACATTCTGACACTAGAGAGTTGTATCGGTCAAAGAAGCCCCAAGAAGGTTGTGGTTTAAAAATAAACATTCTGACAATCTGTCAGCTACACTGTTTACTTCTGAATATTATAGTTTGGTTCCAAAACGTGATAAATCCATTTTGATTAATTGGAGTAAAAATGTGTTTTCTTTACCAAGAAACCAACAATTACTAAAACACACACAAAAACTGATTTTGCACGGGCACTTTGCACTGCTCCCTGAATCGACACGCTTATTCATTTGTGGATGTTGGATGTTAACTGAATCTATATGTCAGCTATGCTGTTTCTGAATATTATATTTCATTCTGGTGCGCTTAACGTTATCGCTACTGTGTAATAGTTAGCCTATGCTATTCACCAACTAAACATATCCTATTCAATGCGTTCACAGTCTCTTTCACGGGCATCATTTGTTGATTTCAAACTTGACAGGTGTCTCGCTACGGTCACGAGTAAGTGCAGTGCCAAGTTTGACGTTGTTTGGATGAGAAATGCTAAAGATATCGTTAAATATATCATTTTTAAAAGGTTGTGGTTTAAAAACATTCTGACATTAGAGAGTTGTATCGGTCAAAGAAGCCCCAAGAAGGTTGTGGTTTAAAAATAACCTGTTAGCGCTCCTGCAAATTCTGCCAAAAACGCCTAAAAAAGGCCTACCCAAATTAAATTGCAGGCTGTTCTTGAACCATTTGGAGTATATGCATGGTCTTGGTCTCTTTTGAAAGGGGACACTTTGAGGTTTGTCCCCAAACAGTCAGAATCACTGTAAGTCTCACTGGTATTGAGTAATAGAACTTTGAACACACTAAAAAAGAGGGAAAAAATTTCCGCCTAACTTTTTTTTTGTAAAAAGATGCCTGCAGATAACTATAGCTGGGAGGTATTAGCTGGAAAACACAGTGGGATCATAGCATGAAGCCTTACCAAGCCCAATTTAAATGTTGATAACAATACCTTAAGCTAATGAGTGTTTTACACAGGTTTATCTAAGTTTATGTCTAGGCGCTCCCCAAAAAAAGGCCACTTGGAGACTCCAAATGACACTTTGTAACCACAGACACATAACATGCTGCTATTCTTGAATGCTTTACTGTACAGGCATAATTTTGGGCTCTAATGAAAGGTTACACTTAGAGCTATTCTATTCCTTATTCAGATTCACTGAAAATAATTGTTGACACATAGTAACTGAAGCATAAACACATTATATTGTTTTTTTGCAATTCTTGAAACTGAAATTTGTGCAAATAACAATACAAAACAAGTGTTATGGTATTAAAATATTGTTTAATATTAGTATTTTATACACTACATATATATCAAACTATTTACAAATTTATGATTAGGTTTTTCTTTGGTTATTGAACCTCTCTAGGAAGGTGAAGGATATGGTTCCTCTCTTGATGTCCATATATGGCTTTCTGCTGACTCCCATTCTTCATCCAGTTCAATGTCAGATGATTTTCTGTGATATAAAAAAGCAAAAAAACAAATAATTTACATCTTTTATGTATTGTGTACTATTTTATACACACACACACACGCACGCACGCGCACACACACACACACACACACACACACACACACACACACACACACACACACACACACACACACACAAACAAACCCGTGGATAAAGACACACAGGGACATAAACAACGATACACGCACACCTCATAACAATAACAAGAGCGCTAAAAGCACCAAACACACACAAACAAACACGGACAAACACAAACCCGTGGATAGACACACATGGACATAAACAACGATACACGCACACCTCATAACAATAACAAGAGCGCTAAAAGCACCAAACACACACAAACAAACACGGACAAACACGGACAAACACAAACCCGTGGATAGACACACATGGACATAAACAACGATACACGCACACCTCATAACAATAACAAGAGCGCTAAAAGCACCAAACACACACAAACAAACACGGACAAACACAAACAAACACGGACAAACACAAACCCGTGGATAAAGACACACAGGGACATAAACAAACTGATAAATGTACAACACAACAGTAATGAGCGCTCAATGCACACATGCTTGAGGACGAGCTTTAGCCATCAGCAGTTAGCATTGGTCATCTCAAAACAGTGAAACACAAACACAAGATACTCAGAAAAACACGTCAAATATGTTATATAGTATAATAAAACACTTACTTGTCGAAAGAGACGATTTCCCATCATAAAAGCCTTTCTCCAAAGTCATATGTCATTTGCTACAGCGTTACGCAGTTTTGCGCACGGGCGCGCTGATCCAAAACAAACATTTGCGCACCGTCATTGCTGGACGTGTTTGGATTCCTCCCACAAAAACTGCATATCAATGTCTTCAGGAGATCATTGGCTATCAGAAACGTCAGTCATTTGCTAACATTTCTCCAATTGGAGTAGCCAAATGTCCGTCAAAGCGAAGGATGGACCGTGTCCCTAATGCGCGGTGAGTGGCTCAAGCTGGAGGAAAACCCCCCCTAAAACTCCGTGATTCGCTGAAATCAGCTGTCACTCAAAAGTTCAGGGGTCAGCGGCCATTTTGAAGTCAAAATAGCTGTATTATTTACATGTCATTTGAAGATTTACCATAAGCCGTTTCTCAATATGCGAACTTGTCTGTACTTGTGTTCTTGTGGACTTGTGAAACGTCATCAGTCGCTGCCCTAGTACTGTTCCAATTCAAAGTTCACATCTAGCCAAGTCCAGTTCAAATCCCCGGATGTGTTCTTGATCCGCCCCTTTTACCGAGGATGCATCGAGAGGTGACTTGTGCGGACTTCAGACAGCCAGGTATCCCAGAATGCATCTCACACCAACCAGCAAGCGTCCACCATTTCTAAACCGCAGAGGAGAAACCCCGCGTAATTTAAAAATACTGCTATAATTGTGTCACAAAATGTAGTTTTAAGAGTATTTCAGGCGAGAATGTAGTTGTTAAAAGCTCAAATCTTTGGTTTATTTATAAAGATAGCGCCTATTTGAAAATTTGATCTGACGTTTTCGGAGTTTTGAGAACCAGGCAATCGGACGCTCGGCGCTCGTACCCCGCCGAGAACAGCCTCTCTCGGCTAGTGCTGCTGACTTGCCGGTGGCTCGGATGTCTAGTCTAGTGGTTTAACTAACATGAGATATAAATCGTCTTGTGTATATCCAACAGGCGATTTATTTATTTTATTTGTCTCATTAATGTATAATTTGTTCCCTGGCAAAACGTTTTAGCTGAGAGCAAAGTGAAGTTTCATAGCTTTATTTAACGTTAGTCTATTTAAATTTAACGTTTTAGCGAGAGCTGACTTATGTTTGACTGAATCGTTGGCTTTATTGTTGTATAGTTTCTTATACCTTTTAGGCTACTTATACTTTTAGAATGGCTATTATTGATCATTAAAACTGACATTTAACAAAACAGGTTATGTCATTTTATTTTATATATTTAAAACATAGCCTATACAATATTTTATTATAGTCTGCATGTTGCCTATTCTCTTCACTGTATATACATATATGACACAACCCTGTCTCTTTTTGCTAAATATTCGTTTTAATGATCAATATTATAATGTTTTTTATTCATCATATTTTTAAAATGAAAACAAAAAGAGTCAGAGTTGTGCTTTATATTTCGTGTTGTTGTAAATATGCAGTGAAGATAATCAATTGCGTTTCCTGAACCACATTTGTGTGGCCATTATGTTAAAGATTTTTTTTAAATGAAAATGAAGAGGCAAAGTGGTGGTTTATAACATATTTCGTTTTATTTGTAGCCTATAAAGAGATAACCGGAGTAGCCAGAGCGAGCTGCACGAGTGACGCTATCAAGTACGCCGCTGTTCCATTTGCAGAATTATCGGACTCGCGTCCTCCCGTCCTCGGGAGTTCGTTCTCCTGAGTCGAACTTGTCAGTCCGAACTACCAAGGACTCAAGTCCGAACTTTGCGTACTTGGTATTGAGAAACGGCTATAGTATGTTCGATAGTTGTGAGAGCTCTGTCGGCTAACTTGGAATGCTACTATTCACAGTAAGTGGATGTTTATTGATATATAAATGTGTTATGGACTAAATACTTCGCTGAATTGATTGTATGGAGCCTTTACAGTGTAACTAAACCATTGTTGTTGCAATGTAATGGATCAGTGGACGAACAGAAGGCTTTTTAGGCAAGTGTCTTCCACTTCCTGTTTGTTTATTTGGCTGTTGGTGGTCTGACAAAGACACAGATTGTACCCGCTGTGTTTATTGCATACTAAAATGGCTTATATCGTTAGAATCACAAGAATCTCAGCTTTCCATAGATATGCGACTTGTAAATTTTTTATTTTTTATTTTTTTTGTCTTTCATAAAGTTAACCTTTCAAACACCCAATGTCCCGCGGGCGACCCGTCGGACCACTAACGGGATAAACATTCTGACAATCTGTCAGCTACACTGTTTACTTCTGAATATTATAGTTTGGTTCCAAAACGTGATAAATCCATTTTGATTAATTGGAGTAAAAATGTGTTTTCTTTACCAAGAAACCAACAATTACTAAAAACACACACAAAAAATGATTTTGCACGGGCACTTTGCACTGCTCCCTGAATCGACACGCTTATTCATTTGTGGATGTTAACTGAATCTGTAAGTCAGCTATGCTGTTTACTTCTGAATATTATATTTCATTCTGGTGCGCTTAACGTTATCGCTACTGTGTAATAGTAGCCTATGCTATTCACCAACTAAACATATCCTATTCAATGCGTTCACAGTCTCTTTCACGGGCATCATTTGTAGTGGCCTATACACAAACTGTTTACTCAAGCATAGCGTTTTCTCTGAGTTCACTGTGTGCTTTCTACCATGCACAAAAAAAAATGTCACTGAACTTTCGCTGTGTAATTGTAACAATGAGCACTCAAACACACCAAACCAACAATTACTAAAAACACACACAAAAACTGATTTTGCACGGGCATTTTTTGCACTAGTTCTATATAGATCAGTGGATTTATCACATTTTGGAACCAAACTATAATATTCAGAAGTAAACAGTGTAGCTGACAGATTGTCAGAATGTTTATTTTTAAACCACAACCTTCTTGGGGCTTCTTTGACCGATACAACTCTCTAATGTCAGAATGTTTATTTTTAAACCACAACCTTTTAAAAATGATATATTTAACCATATCTTTAGCATTTCTCATCCAAACAACGTCAAACTTGGCACTGCACTTACTCGTGACCGTAGCGAGACACCTGTCAAGTTTGAAATCCATCGGACTAACGGTTCAAGAGATATGTGGTTAACAGACACACAGACAGACAGACAGACAGACACACACACACACAGACAGACAGACGTTTCTGTAATTTATAGATAGATGTTTAAGATTTCTTTAAATGAAAACGAAAAGAGGCAGTGTAGTGTTTTATAACAGATTTCGTTTTATTGTTGCCTAAAATGTACATACAGAGATAACCGGAGTAGCAGAGCGAGCTGAGTGACGCGCGTCCTCGGGAGTCATTCTCCTGAGCTGCACTTGGCATTGAAGTCCGAACTTTGCTTGCTATTGAGAAATGCCTAATGTCGGCGCTTGGCTTCTTGTGACAAACACTGGAGCAGTTTTTACTTCCAGGCATGGTAAAACAGTGCGGAATTGCGAAAACCTCCTCTACTACCGAGTTAACAACACACGTAAACAATGATGTTTTGCCGCTGGAATCCTGCCAACATGGCGGATCGAGGGGAGGGGCTCTATACCGTGACGACAACTCCTCACTCTCAATTGATTCAATAGAACGCGTGAGCTCACTAGGAATACCAATATGGCGGCACGGTGGCTTCACTGATTATGACGTCATGAGCTATCCAGTCATTCTATATAGATCAGTGCATCTAACCCATGCATTTACATTTTAATAATGGCAAGTGATCACTCCAGGGAGATCTACTACTGTGAGTGCATCTATCCATCATAAAAGTACATCTCTCCATCCTAATGTGCTCCACACGGCTCTGCGTTGGTTAATAAAGGCCTTCTGAAGCGAAGCGATGTATTCGTGAAAATATTTTTGAATGAACTAACCCTTTAACTAGCAGAATATGAATTGATTAAGTCTATTTGCAAATATGAATTGTGAATGATTCATCATTTTTGAATTATCACACACAAACTGTTAAAACTGTTTATAGTAAGTTTATTAATAGCCTATATGTTTATGTATATGTTTATGTATAGTGTGCCTTTAGACAATGAAAGCTCTGATTCAATGATTCTTTTGCAGCATCACTCAACACTGAGCACTGAACGCATTTATTAGGGTGTTTTAGTGAAATATATGTTGATAAATTTAGCCACTGATGTTTATTACTGTGTCCTGTTGTATGGGTGCGTATTACAGGTTTCCTCATTTGCTAACACTCTATAAATGATTCAGTTGACACAATTTCCCAAACCATTCATTCAGTTCTTAAAACAAAGACACATTTCTCAAAACAAAAATGTATTTCACCTGTTTTCACACATTACAATTTTCTTCATGATTTCTGCAAAAAAAAAAAGTCCTGATTTTACACGAGTTTAACCATGTTCTCATGATGATCAGACTCTCCACACACTCATAGTGAAGCAAGAAGAAGACAGAGAGAAAAGAAAAAGTACAGAGTAAATATTTTCATATTTTACTTTTCCTTAATTTCATAAGCATCCTTTTCAGCTGGAAATAATTATTTCATCAACAACTTTATCAAACGTTGTGAAAGTCATTTATTTCTTGTAAAGAGTTCATGATTTCCTTGTGACCCAATATCTGAAATCTCAGAAAGTGCTTCTTCATCCCTCATCTTCTGCATCACAATTTTCCTCACATTTTGAACTGTGATTGTTTTCCAGCACTATTTTCTCCACTACTAATGTCATTTTCCACATCTTCACTCCTTACATTGTTCACAACCATTTCTGATATTTCAATATTCAAAACCACACTATCCTCAATCTGTTCATTTTGTTTGTGTTTAATAATTTCAAATGATGGTTTTAATAGTAATATTAAAATGATTATGTGTCACTACAATAAAAACTAAATGAATATGATTTCCATCAATACAATTATAGATTGATAAACACACACACACACACACACACACACACACACACACACACACACACACACCCGCACGCACACACCATTCTTACTGTCGGGATTTAATACACACATTTATTCTGTTATTTCTGTGGTAGAAGTTAAGATATTAAAGAAAATGAAAATAAGAGTCTCTGTATCTCACTGTTACTGATTTATCGTGCAGCTCAAAGTATTCTGGGTAAAATCTCTCTACAATCTGTTCTGAAACATCAACACAGTTTCACTGATGATCCAGAACAAACCCAAAACCCAGGATAGAGCGTCTGAGTGAAGAAGGACAGAGTTCCTGCACTGTGATCCACATACACTCCTATTCTTCTGCTGATGGACTTTACAGGGAGATTAGTGTGTGTGTTAATGTGTATGAATGTGTAACTGGAGGAAGAGCAGATCAAACTCCAGGACTGATCATTATATCCAAACAAACACTCATCACCCGATCCCTTCCTGCTGATGCTCTTATATGACACTGATATACACACACCATCTCCAGTCCACTCAATCTAACAGCGTCCACACACACTCTCTCTACACAACACCTGATAATAATAATCAAATCTGTCTGGATGATCAGGATACGGCTGCTCTGTGCCAATGTTAGTAATAACTCTGTTCCTCTCAGACAGACTGAGGTGTTTATTCACTGTGTTCAGATCCAGAGTCAGCTGATGGGAATCTGATGGAGAGAAAACACATCAGAAACAGGAATTATGAATCTGTCTGATCTTTTAATGTATCTGAACTCTTCATGAATCAATGTTCAGTGTATCATCAGTGTCTCAGTACAGCTGACCAAATATCCTGTGCAAATCATCATTTACATGATCAATTATAAAACTCTTCTATCATGATTTATTTCTCCTTCTACAGGAAGAACATGAACACATTCAGTGAGTTTTTCTGCTTGTTTTCTAGTGACTCACATTGTAGGAAGTCGTTCCTGGTCTTGGGATTCATGTTGGTGAAAGTGACTGTGCAAATAAACACACATGAACAGTGTGAAGAGAAATGACAAGATAAAAGACATTCATTTCTGAGACATTTCTAATATGATGCTCTATAATATTAGATGATGGACTCATTTCTGAGAGCAGATTAATAATCTCCAGGGGCTTCATTTATAAAACACACACATCGGATTGATCCTAAATTCCATGGATTTCATCCTCCGTCATGTGTATATAAACGCTTGTCCACGATGATGAGTCCGTATTTCTGAACCATCAAGAGATATTTGTGGCCGTTCTGTAGGAGGATTTGATGGACTTGAATTTAATTTATTAATAACTGTGATTTAAAACTGGGATGCATTTAAGTACATTTTTGTGCAAATGTACGTTTTATAAATCATAGGAACATTTCGGAAACGGTTGTACGTTCAGATTTGGGATCTTTCTCACACGTCTGTATAAACGAGGCGCAGGACTTTACCTCCGTCTGAGATCTTCTTGATCTCCTCTTTGCAGAAATCCTCCAGTTTGTCTCTCAGCTGACGGACAGATTCTCTCATGCCATCAAAAGAGGAGAGAGAACTGAAGGAAACGTCGGGTTCGTCTGTAGATTCAGGAGGTGCTGAGAGAGACTGGAAACTCTACAGAAAACAGAAATCAAAACTCATCATCTCCACACTTCAGCCAATAACCTGCACTATATCAGATCTGAGCGGCTCTTGTTGACTTGACTTCTCTTCAGTGACTCGCTTCAATCCAGCACTTTCACACAATCAGCACATTCTCCTCATATTCATCATTTAATGCTACAAACTCTAGTATTTGACACTTAATAATAATATCATCTAAATATATATATATATATACTTAAGAGAAGATTGAATGTAATGCTTTCAGACACTTCATTATTTTTAAAATTATAATTAAAATAATTATTTTAATTAAATTAATGTTTTATAGTCTAAATTTATATTAAATGCATTTAGCTAATATTTAGAGAGCTTTTTGACCAACTTAAGTAGGATTTAAGTATCTGTATATGTATTTTCAGAATTATTTCTATTGTCTTTGAAATATGGTTAAAGTTACTGCTGAATGAACTGACACACATTTATGATAAACTAAAATATAATCAATGTAATTTCTATTGAAAATTGGTTCATTTTATCAACATTATCAATATTATCAACTTTGAAGATCACCTGACCCAATTTTGGTGCCAATTTCTGAAATTATTTTAGTAGAAATAAAATATTTAATTAAAAAGAGGATGAAAAATCTAGTTGGCTGGATATTGATACCATCAAGTTCTCTGATTTCATCAAGACAGAAGAAACCAGAAGGAAAAATGAGTTAATATTTAATGGTAAATTTCCCAGGGCTTTGTAAGTGTGTCTCTTTAAACAGAAGATGATCAGATGAGAGTCTGACTGATGATTATATGATAACACAACACTTGACTGAATCTGACTGAATTCCTGACAACATCTCAGTCAACGGCTCATTCTGCTCTCATGAAATGTTTCTCTGTCATAGCAGGATCTTGCTCAAGTCCACTATGATCCTGTTCTTCTAGATCTCTGTTACCTGCAGGAACTGGATGTGATCTTGTGTGTGTGAAAGCTGCTCCAGCTCAGCGTCTCTCCTCCTCAGATCATTGATCTCCTGCTCCAGTCGCTCCAGTCGTCCTTCAGCTCGACTCACTGCAGTCTTTTCCTGATCTCTGATCCGCTGTGTGACCTCAGAGCGGCTTCTCTCAATGGAGCGGATGATCTCAGTGAAGATCCTCTCACTGTCCTCCACTGCTGTCTGTGCAGAGCGCTGTTACACACACATCACAATCACACAGTGGCTTCAGCACGACTGACAGAGTCCAAACTGAGACGTCTCAAACTTCTCTTCTTCTCCAGACTCACCTTATGAGACTCCACAGCCTCTCTCAGATGCTGAAGATCTTTCTGTCTCTGCTGGATTCTCTGACGGATCTTCATCTGCGTCTCCTTCAGCTGTTTCTGGAGGACAAACCAATGACAGGGAATGACACATAAAACTACTGTCATACAAACATTAAAGTTACATGAATCCAGAGTTGGTGAAGTGGTTAAAGATCTTGCATGGTAAGTTTTTACTGTCTGGTTCAGACCACAGATTCATGGTTTCCTGAAATGAATGTCAGCAGTATTTCATCAGTGCCTAGTTTTATATCATTAGTATCATCATTTACTCTCCCTCATGTCGCTCCAAACCTGTATGACTTTCTGTCTATTGTGAAACACAACAGAAGATATTTAGAAGAATGTCTCAGAGGTTTACAGAGGCCGAATAAAATATGGTGACACGTCAATAACATCAAACCTCATTGGTTCTTTCATGTCACAGTCACATGACTAAACACCATGATGTCACTGTTTACAGAGGCCAGATAATAGGCTATATATATATATATATATATATATATATATATATATATTTAATTTTACATTATAAAAAAGTGTACTTTATAAAGTGTACTTATGAAACAGTCATGAAAGTTGACTCTCTTTAAGTGCACTTAAGTGGCCTTTCATTTCATTAATATTTTATTATCTGCAAGTATTGTTGTTGTTGTTTTTTTAAATATACAGTACTTTTAATTTTAAGTACACTACAAGTGCATGTCAATACACTTAAGCATACTCCTTTCTTTAACCACTAGTTGTTTAGATTACTTTTATGCTTTTTTTCTCCTTTTTGGAGCTTGAAACTTTTTCACACCATTGACTTACAATGACTTTCTCACTGACTTACAATGTATAAACTAAAATAGATGAGACTTTCTTCAAAATTTCATCTTTTACATTCCACAGAAGAAACTTGTCACGGAACACACACGGGAGAAGTAGATCCAAAAGCAGTATTTAATAAAGTGTAATCCAAATCGTAGTCATCCAGGCAGGGGTCAAAATCCAAATAATCAATCCAAACACGAGAAACAAAACGATAACAGGCAAGAAACAGACTTCAGAAGTGCAGTGACATTAAACAATGACTCTGTGACAAACACTAACCAGACAGGGTATATATACACAGAAACTAACAATGTGATAGGGAACAGCTGAGTGCAATGAACAGTGATAACTCCAGACAGGGATTGTGGGAAATGCAGTTCCAGAAGTAATGGTGACAGTATGGGGAAGAGACCTCTAGTGGACACCCGGGGAAACACAAACCAGACACTGTGACATAACCTGCTGGAAAGGAATAGAAGAAGAAGAAGTCTTGTGCTGGTTTGTTGTCTATGTTCCCTTGTGTTTCCTGTTTTGCCAGGTGCCTGTCTTGGTGGCCCAAGAGGCTGCATTGCCGTTTCGCTCATGGAGATGGAGGAGGAGGAAGGCTTTTCTTTCACCTGGTCCAGTGGTTCCCGAGCCCCCATGTCCTGTGTTTCCAGAGCTCCCTGTTATGGCCATGGAGGCTATTCCTGAGCCTACCGTTTCCACTATCAGTCCTGCCATGGCCAAGAGGGCTGTCTTCACGTTCTATGCATTGGCCGTTCTGCATGCATGGAGGAAGCACATGGGTTCTATCAAGCCTGAATCTCTTCACAGCACGTCTGCTGATCCAGAGACTGTTCACGTCACGTCTGCCGAGCCAGTGTCTCCTGACAAGATGGCCGCCATCAAGCCGGTGTCTGTTCCTGTTTCTGAGCCGGTGTCTTTTCCTGAGCATAACCCCACAGCTGCCCTCAAGATAATTTTTTGGGGGGCAGTGGGTCCCTTGATAGGACCATGAAGGCCGCGCCGGGCATGGTCCCCCGAACTGTCTGGTCCACCCTGGCTACCTGAACTGCCTGGTCCTCCCCGGCCGCCTTCCAAGCCTGCTCCGCCCAGGCCGCCTGCTCAGCCTGCACCACCCTGGCTCTCAGCCAGGACTCCAGACCCGACGGACTCTCCCTGGTCTGTCCCTCCGGTTCCGCCCTGGCCCTCAGCCAGGAATCCAGACCCCCCTGAGCTTCCCTGGCACAACCCTTCCGTCCCACCCCGGTCTCTGCAAAGGACTTTATGGACTTATGCTGCTCTTGTCTTGGCTTCCCTCCCTCCCATCGTTGTCTCTGTTTCTTGATCTTTCTGTCTCGTCTGTTGTCTTTTGGTATTGTACGGTTATGTTCCTGTTTTATTTTTGATGTCCCTCATTAGGGATGCCAGGTGGCGTGTCTTTTGAGGCGGGGTAATGTCAGAGTTCTGTCACCTTCTGTCTAGATTATATCTTGGTTTGGTGACAGAGCTCTGACACTCCCGGTTTGTCATGTGTTTGTGTATAGTCTGGTTTGTTGTGAGCACATGGCTTGTCATGTATTTCCTTGTGCCATGTGCTCTTCTGTCAATTGTCTAGCCACTTCCATCTTGTTACCTGATTATTGATTAATTTGTCCCACCTGCCTTCCTCGTTACCCTCTTTTGTTTGCCTCCCTATTTAGTCTCCCTGTGTTTGCAGTCCTGTGCTGGTTCGTTGTCTGTTCCCTCGTGTTTCCGGTTTTGCCAGATGCCTGTCTTGTCCCCCCTGTCTTGTTTATTTTTATTACTTAATAAAGATCCTTATTTTTCTGCACCTGAATCCTCACTTCACTAATTCACCATTCCGTGACAGAGCCCCGCTCTCCCCTGTGTATGTTGGTTGTTTTTAGTAGTTTATTAATTTGAGCAAAATATAAAAATGGCCCATACTTTTCTTATGAGTTAAACCTGCACCTCCAGTATGTTTTCCTAGTCCCAAGGCCTTCTATGTGCCATAAACATAGGTGTCTAAATGTAAAGTAGATAAATACATAAAAATAGCCTTATAAAACATCTGATCCAACCTTTTATATTCATATAAAGTTGGTAGAAATGTTTTAAAAAAATTGTAGGTAAACATTCTTAAGGTCCTTGCACACTGAGTCAGAAATTTTTGCATGCATTTTTTTCGTATTTGTGATTCGGTGGCTCTGAAGTGTCAAAACACCATTCAAAATGCTTGCTACGGATGCGAAAAATGCAGAAAATCGAACCTGATCCAAAAAAATTTATGACGGACAAATTTTTCAAAGGCAGTGTGCAAGCGTGATTGACATAACGTGAGTTTGTATTTATTTTTTTAACGTGCGAAAATTTCAGATGTGAATTTCAGACTCAGTGTGCAAGGGCCTTTAGACAGAAAGATTCTCATCTTTGTTGACTATTTTGAGGATTTTGGATTTTTTTATATACTTTTTACAAAGTACTATGACTGGAAATGTATAACTGTTCCAAAAAAGTATTGTCCAGACCTGCAAAATGTGTCTGGCCCACCTCTGGGCCTCATCCTTGCTTCATTCTGGCCCAGTTTTGGCTGGTCTCCGGCCCAAAACTGGCACAACACACTGAAAACGGACACAAACATTTCCTCTGGCCCAGATGTGGCCCACACCCTGTAAAATGACTCTTATTTATTGATATGGCCCAGGTACTGTAAGACAGATCTGGCTGACAGTCGGCTGGGTGCCCGGGGCCAGATGTGGCCCAGAAACTGGCAGTGAAACACAAATTCAACCATTTGAAAAGATTAAGGGTTTTTATTATAAAATTAACAAATACACATCAATATAAACTAGGGCTGGGAATCGATTAAAAAAAGTAACTAATTAATTGCACAATTTGCTGTAATTAATTGCAATTAATTGTGTTTTCCCCAAGCTTGTAATCATCAATATATTTAAACTTAGAATCCCCTAATTAAATTAAACAACACAGGGAAAAAAAGGAACAGAAAATAGCCCTATATTAAAATAATATTAAACATCAATATATCAATATATTATTCTTTTTCAATAATCAATCAACATAATCAATTTAAAAGAATTTTATTTTATTTTTTTACTAATTATCAAAATAAAATATAGTCCTACAAAGCTATTATTACCAGAGCATGTGATCAGAGCAGGTAATATTACTATTGTTGCCCAGCATGACTATACCAGCTCAGTAGGGCTATTGCAAACAGAAGTCTACTACTGAGAAGTTTCACGTTATTTGAGCGGACTTTGCTTTTCCAGTGCGTGATCGGTACATGATTGGAGCGTTTGGGCCGTTAACGACCATAGACAGTATATAAACAGTACACAGCGACCCCATTGGATTCAACAGAGAAAAGTGAAGTCAATTAGAAGCTCTCACTTCCTGGGGGTTGAGCGTACTGCGCAGACTCAAACTGAGCTTGACGACGTAGATGTGACGTGAGCAACCCGTCTGTCTTCTAGTAGCTGTGCCAAGAGAAATCTGAATCATTCCCTTCCGAAACTTGTAAAGACGGAGATCGTGAGTAGGAGGTGTCCATGAGCTGAACCTGACATGGTCTGCCATACTTTTTATTTGTGTTTTTTCTGTTAATTTTGACCCTAAGTACCAATAATTGGAGGGTCTGCTCTGACGGAAATATTGCGAAATTTTTTTTTGGCCATTTTAGTGTTTGCACCCTTTATTTTTTATCAGAAAAATCAACAAGTCACGGCTGATTCTGAAGGGCGTTGTTAGGCACGACGCGAATATGAAACATTGGCCGAGGTTCTCGGTTAAAGCCAGTGGGTATTAATGT
This sequence comes from Squalius cephalus, assembly GCF_949319135.1. Classification (NCBI taxonomy): domain Eukaryota; kingdom Metazoa; phylum Chordata; class Actinopteri; order Cypriniformes; family Leuciscidae; genus Squalius; species Squalius cephalus. The sequence goes on along the minus strand of NC_137122.1, from coordinate 54,798,381 downwards.
CTGGCTATAATTGTTGTAGAAATTGTGTTACTAAGACTTCTGTACAGCCAAATAGTTGAATTTCCAAAACAGCCTAATACATGAATGAACCTCATCGATTATGGACTAGTCTAAGTCTAACATCATAACTAACATGGTCAGGCTGGTTGTTTCCACGTTCTAATGCTGCGTCAGCTTCCCGCAAAAGCTCCCTAACAGATTTCGCCATATCTTGTCGTCTCGATTACAATATAATCACATTTAAATAATTTTGTTTCACACATTCAACTAATGCACCCGGGACGTCGATGACTTAGCTTTACAGAAGGCGTGTCTCAGCGCCGTTACTAGAATAAGCCACACCCGCTCATTAACATAGAATTTGCATGCAGGTCGTTTTTGAAAATGAAAACGAAAATGAAAACTTTGAAATAAAAGAGGAATTAAAATGAAAACGAAAATTTACATTTGTATTTGAATTGTGTCTGTCAAGTTACTCTTTGGATACACACATCAGTTCTGCCTCTAACTTGAAAAAGGACTTAGTCAACCACGGACACAGGAATCATCTCAAAATGGCTTTTACTTTCTCTTCAATAAAGTTGTTACAATCTTGATTTGCAGTCTGTTGATTTCATTCATATCACAATAGAGTTGAACAGATGAACTTTGTTTGCAATTAGATTAGTCTTGAAACAATCACTCCTTTTGTAGAAAAGCTCAAGTTCAAATTAGGTTGATAACCTTTAAAGGAAAAAATAAAAATAAATAAAAATAAATAAATAATACAATTCCTAATTACAATCAAACATTTAACACCATATGCATTAACACAATATATACATTTAACAGACCTTTAATTTCATATATGAACCGTATGCACTCTAATGCAGCCTCATCACACTCAAAACAAAATATCTAAACATGTAAACACTATAAACAACACACAAGATTGCATTTATCTGAATATAAATAAATTGAACTTCTAACAGTCTTCCTACCAGCAGCGTCTCGAGTTGATTAATCACTGATGTGCATCCAATTCCTGTCGTACTCATTTACCCATACCTCATAACTTTTCAGTCACAAAGTTTTCCTCATAATGATAAGCTGGATAAAACCACAGGACAAGCGCTCTCACTGACTGCTTTGCTCGTGTTTGCCGTTTTAATGTACTCTAATTACAAGCGCACCTGATAGAAATTTGGCGAGCTGAGTTCGGCTTTTTCCGACAGATGACGTCATCTGGATGACGACGCTCTCGTGGCTTTCCGTTACCTTCTGTGACAATCAGTTCGGCATACAAATTTTCTCTTTTCATGTTCAGTCGCCCCAATAATGTTTAAACTAAAACAAATGAATTTGTTTAACTTCACAGTGTCACTATTATTGCGTGTGCGTTAATAAAGAGCATTGTAAAAACTGTATTTGTAGTTCCCTTTCGTGGTCACTACGAGTTACGTCGGTGACGACGAATGGGGTTTCGCTTAGAAAGCCTATCACCTTCGAGTATATAAAACGAGCCAATGGCAATGAAATGCCATGGGTCTGCGGAATTTGCATAGCGTATCTCCCCCCGCCCCCCCCCCGGGGGTATATAAGGAAGTACGCCGGCAACATGCAGATATGTTTTCACTTCGGAGCCGAGAGTTTTCTTCACTCCACTGAAGCCTGATTCCTGAGTTACTCTTCATCGCAGCATCCTTCGAGACGAGCGAACTCTCCGGTGTTGGTGTGACGGCGTTTTCCAGCGAGTGCACATTACCCTGCTGATCTGTTCAGTGATCTGACAGTTAGTGTGTTTCTCCCTGGTCGCTTCAACAACCGCAGAGTTTTTCCTCTCACAAAAGAGCTTGCACGCGGCACGTCTTTTTAAAGATGCCTCGCCCGTGCACTTCTGGTTGCGGTCGCAATGTGTCTTCTTCTGATGGGCACAATCGCTGCTTTGTGTGTTTGGGCATTGATCACGCTAAAGCAGCGCTTGTGGATGACTCATGTTCTCACTGCGGGAACATGACCATCTCCGCGCTACGGTCGAGACTCAGTGAGCTCACTCGAGCGAGAGTCCCCTCATCCACACCCCGATCTACGGTCTCCACGAGAGGCGGTACTTCGGCTGGTGGCCAGGGTGACCTGAGGGTGACGGTGTGGAACAAACCGCCGATTCGTCCATGGTCCACACCCCCCTCTCCAGCGCTGGTACCCACAAGCGTCCAGACTGAGATCGCTGGTCCCTCCATGGAGGCTAAGCACCCGTCCAAAGCTTGTAGATTTTCGTCTACTCTGGTGGCGAAGTCTTACAGAGCGGCGGGACAGGCAGCTGCCTCCTTGCATGCCATGGCCATCTTACAGGTCTACCAGGCCCAGATGCTCAGGGACATGCACGAGGGTAGGACTGACCCAGGGCTCTTTGATGAGCTGCGTGCCGCCACCGACCTTGCTCTCCGAGCGATGAAGGTGACCGCACGCTCCCTGGGTCAGGTGATGTCCACAGCTGTGGTCCAGGAGAGACACCTCTGGCTGAACCTGGCTGATATGCGGGAGGCCGAGCGGACTCGTCTGCTTGACACCCCCATATCCCAGGCCGGCCTCTTCGGCGGTGCGGTCGAGGACTTCGCCCAACAGTTCTCGACCGCTCAGAAGCAGACTGAGGCGATCAAGCACATTCTGCCCCGACGGCCCGCTGCTGCCTCCACCCTGCCGTCGGCACAGAATCCTCAGCCTGCTCGCCGCCGAGGGCGCCCTCCAGCGGCTGTTGCTCCTCCCGCACGGCCCCAGCAGCAGCCTCCACCCGGGCCGCGTCGTGGAGGAAGCCGCAGGAAGGCGCCACAGCCCTCTCCGGCCCGCGCCCCGCTAAACGCCAGGCTAAGCGGCGCCCCTGAGACAGGCTGCTCAGGATTGGAAGTCAGTTCTTCGCAGTAGATGGTAGCAGGGCCACTCCTTCCCCCGGTGGAGGGCCGGGGGAGAATCTTTTGTTCTCCACTCCCCGCTGCTCGTCCCACGACGAGCAGTACCCTAATGTGGTTAAAGAAAGAACTGATTCCCCCAATCCTGAGCACACAGAGTTCTCGGGCCATAGTGCACGCCGCCCATGGGTCCCGCCACTATCGTCCCCCTCTGTCACAGAGTTCTCGGATGACAGCACGCGCCACCCACGGGCCACGCTCCTCTCATCCCCCTCTGTCGCCAGACCCCTGCCAGAGCACGCCCCCGTGGGACGCTGGTCTCCCCCTGGCCTCCTCTGGCAGGATGCGGCTAATGACCGTGCCCCTGCACAGGGCCGCTATGCCACCCTCGCCTGGGCCGGTCATTCCGCCTCGCTGCCCCACCGACGGTACGTCTGTGGTTCGTATGACCCCGCTGGTGCAGTTTCTGGAGGCCTGGCTAGAGCTTCCCAGACTGTCCCGCTGGGTCGCGAGAACCATCAGGCTCGGCTACGCGATTCAGTTTGCGCGATCTCCTCCCCGCTTCAGGGGAGTCCGCTTCACTATGGTCGGTGGCAATGCCCGTCATGAGAGCGGAGGTCGCCACCCTACTGGCGAAGGGTGCGATCGAGACTGTCCATCCAGCCGAAATGAGGTCCGGCTTCTACAGCCCTTACTTCATTGTACCGAAGAAATCCAGTGGGTTACGGCCAATCCTCGACCTGCTCGTCTTGAACCGCTCCCTTCACAGGCTGCCGTTCAAGATGCTCACGGCCAAACGCATCCTCCAGTGCGTGCGGCCGCAGGATTGGTTTGCAGCGATCGACCTGAAGGACGCCTACTTCCATGTCTCCATTTTACCTCGACACAGACCATTTCTTTGGTTTGCTTTCGAGGGGCGGGCATACCAGTACGCGGTTCTCCCATTCGGGCTAGCCCTGTCTCCTCGCGTCTTTACGAAGGTCGTCGAGGCAGCCCTTGCTCCCCTCTGGGAACACGGGGTTCGCATCCTGAATTATCTCGACGACTGGCTGATCCTAGCTCACTCTCGAGACCAGGTTTGCGAACACAGGGACCTAGTGCTCCGGCACCTAGCTCGTCTGGGCCTTCGGGTCAACTGGGAGAAGAGCAAACTCTGCCCCGTGCAGAGGATCTCTTTTCTCGGTATGGAGATCGACTCGGTCGCCATGTGCGCGCAGCTTACGAGCGAGCGCGCGCAATCACTGCTGACTTGCCTTCGTCAGTTCGAGGGCAAGAGTGCGGTTCCACTGAAACTATTTCAGAGGCTCCTGGGGCATATGGCATCTGCAGCCGCAGGAAACGCCGCTCGGATTGCTTCATATGAGACCGCTTCAGCTGTGGCTTCGCGATCGAGTCCCGAGGTGGGCATGGCAAAACGTCACGCTCCGAGTTCCAGTGACTCCGACCTGCCGTCAGACCTTCACCCCGTGGACGAACCTCAGCTTTCTACGGGCCGGAGTGCCCCTAGAACGAGTTTCCCGGCATGTTGTTGTGTCAACGGATGCCTCCACCCAGTGCCGCTGCTAGCCATTTTGGTGCCCTAAGCATAATTCCTTTATGATGCCCCCCACCCCGACCCCGAGAAAAAAAACGTTTGTTTTTGCCAGTTTAACTTTTTATTACCAAACATATAACTCAATACCAATAACACAATGGCAGCACCACAGTATAAAACTTAAGAACACTAAAAAGAGAAAGTAAAATCTTCACAGCTTTGCTGACTTTGTAAACATATGTAGAATAGCCAACACACACTACACATTTTAAAGTGCAAACTTTTCTTCAGTAAACCGAATAGCAAAATAAAAAAACTATCAAAAAAATCCAGACATGTTTTTCCCAAATTCAATGTCACTTTGAATAAATTACATTTATTAGACAAAATATTCAAACAAAGAATCTCATACGGGAGAAAATTATAAACATTTAAAACTGAAAGCATGGCAGCCAAGGAGTTCTCCCCCTTTATTCCTTATTTATCAACTATTTGATAAATCTAATATAATATAATATAAAAGCATAATAGAATGAGGTGCAATAATGCACACAATTAAACAGTATTGTTTGCTTTACATCATTTATATTGACATTTTATATTTTTTATATATTTAACAGGAATTGTTAGTCTACCATGTGCACTGCACTGACTGCTAACGTTAACTGTTACTGAGAAAGTATTAACCACCGTCACGTCAAAATAAACCATAAACTACTGCTCAATATCTAAAGAAAGATAGTAAAGAAAGTAACAACTAGCTGGCGTCAGTTATTTGTAAAATAGGTAGTGTTTAACAGTAAAATCTCAATTTAGCTTGCACCGAAGTTATAAGTTATAATAACATAGTTTGCTAACATTAACATCAGCAAGTTCGAGGCGCGTTAGCAGCAGCACATGCAGCACATTTCCCTTATTTAAGAATGATTAAACATGGACTTACCTGCAAGTGATGCACGGGCATCATCTCGCAGTTTCTTCTTCTTTCTTTTCTCAGATCCTAACTCCTGCTGTCTTTTAGGGGCCATTTCCAAAAAAGTTGCCTACTGTCTGTCTGTCAAACTTCGTTCGCGTTCGTCCTTCGCAAAGGCGCCCGCGCGAACAACCGGCACGGACCATCCAAAGCGGGGGGGGCGGTACTTTCTAGACTAGAGCAATTAAATGATCTTGTTCCCCCTTTTTTGTTACATATACATGGCTAAAATGTGCCTAATAATATTTCTATAGGCTAATGAAATAATATCGGCATTATAATTTTTTTTTAATTAGGCTATTTTTGGTGCCCCCTCAGCACTTGGTGCCCTACGCACAGCTCGTGATGCGCGTGGTGGGAGCGGCGGCGCTTCCTCCACCACGGGCTGGGGCGCCATGTGCAATGGACATGCTGCCGCGGGCTCCTGGACAGGACCCCAGCGCCTTTGGCATGTCAATTGCCTCGAGTTGCTGGCTGTACGTCTCGCCCTGCACCGCTTCCGTGCGCTGCTCAGGGGTCAGCACGTACTAGTCAGATCAGACAATACCGCGACAGTAGCGTACATCAACCATCAAGGTGGTCTACGCTCCCGCCGTATGTCGCAACTCGCTCGCCACCTCCTTATATGGAGTCAGAAGCATCTGAGGTTGCTTCGAGCCATTTATATCCCGGGAGACCTGAACCAGGCGGCCGACGAGCTGTCTCGGCTTCGGCCTCTCGCTGGAGAATGGAGACTCCATCCCCAGTCGGTCCAGCTGATTTGGGATCAGTTCGGGGACGCGCAGGTAGACCTGTTTGCCTCCCATGACTCGTCCCACTGCAACCTGTTTTATTCCCTGACCGAGGGCACGCTCGGCACGGATGCACTGGCGCACAGCTGGCCGCGGGGCCTACGCAAGTATGCGATTCCCCCAGTGAGCCTTCTTGCGCAGACCTTGCGCAAGATCAGGGAGGACGAGGAGCAGGTCATTTTGGTTGCCCCATATTGGCACAACCGGACCTGGTTCTCAGAACTAGTACTCCTCGCGACAGCACCTCCCTGGTCAATTCCTCTGAGGAAGCACCTGCTTTCTCAGAGACGGGGCACCCTATGGCACCCTCGTCCCGATCTTTGGAACCTCCACGTGTGGCTCCTGGACGGGACGAGGCAGGTTTGAGTACCCTACCACCAGCGGTGGTGGCTACCATCACTTCCGCTAGAGCATCGTCCACGAGACATGCCTATGCGTTGAAGTGGAACCTCTTCGTCAACTGGTGTTCTTCTAAACATCAAGAACCCACGAAATGCCCAATCAGTGTCGTGCTTTCCTTCCTGCAAGAAGGGTTGGAGCGAAGGCTGTCTCCCTCCACCGTGAAAGTGTATGTTGCCGCTATTGCCGCACATCACGATGCAGTTGATGGTAAGTCTCTGGGAAAGCACGACCTGATCATCAGGTTCCTGAGGGGAGCGAGGAGACTGAATCCTCCTCGTCCTCCCCTCGTACCCTCTTGGGACCTCTCAGTGGTTTTAACTGCCCTGCAGAGTGCTCCCTTTGAGCCTTTGCAATCAGTGGAGCTTAAGTTCCTGTCTATTAAGACAGCTCTCCTGGTTGCATTGGCCTCCATCAAGAGGGTAGGGGACCTGCAGGCATTTTCGGTTGACGAAGCGTGCCTGGAATTCAGGCCGGCTAACTCTCACGTGATCCTGAGACCCCGGCCTGGATATGTGCCCAAGGTTCCTACCACACCCTTTCGAGACCAGGTAGTGAACCTGCAAGCGCTGCCCTTGGAGGAGGCAGACCCAGCCTTGGCACTGCTCTGTCCAGTACGCGCCCTCCGTGCTTACATAGACAGAACGCGGTGTTTCAGGACCTCAGACCAGCTCTTTGTCTGTTATGGTGGGAAGCTGAAGGGAAAGGCTCTCTCCAAGCAAAGGTTGTCTCACTGGATAGAATCACATTGCTTTGGCTTACCAGCAGCAAGGTCGACCATGCCCCCTTGGTGTGAAGGCCCACTCCACTCGGAGTGTGGCATCCTCTTGGGCTCTAGCGCATGGCGCCTCGCTAACAGACATTTGTAGAGCTGCAGGCTGGGCAACACCCAACACATTCACGAGATTCTACAATCTCCGAGTGGAGCCAGTTTCTTCTCATGTACTCGCTTCAACGAGCTGGTACTAGATTCTGCTCAGGTGTCTTCGCTTGCTCGCCATTCCTCTCCACGGATGGGATACGTGCGATATTCTCCTCAGGTGAGCCTAATAAGCCCTGAGTTCCTGCAGCACTGACGATGTCAACGCCAGAGTTATGCCACCGGCAGCTTTCGCGCTTGGCTAGGTGCCTCCATGTGCATGGTTCCCCCTCTGGGTGACCCCCACATGTGTATTTCCACTGTAAGCCTCTCTGAGCATGTGTCTTTCCCTCGGCAAGCCATCTTGCCACCCCTGGGGTTGAAATATTCCACCTGTGGCTGGACACCCCAGTGATACTCCATATGCAGCCCCTCTGGGTCATATGTGTATTCCAAGTCCCCCCCTTCGGGTTGGGCATAATTGCATATTTCCTCTGAGATATGCTTCCCAGTGTACCTTGGTATTCCTGTGTTAAGTAGGACTCCTTCGTTCGTGCTAGTCTCACAACAGGGAGCTCAGACTTACGCAGGGCACTGGAAGACAGCCGGCTCCTCAGCGAAGACATATCTGCATGTTGCCGGCGTACTTCCTTATATACCCCCAGGGGGAGGCGGAGATACGCTATGCAAATTCCGCAGACCCATGGCATTTCATTGCCATTGGCTCATTTTATATACTCGAAGGTGATAGGCTTTCTAAGCGAAACCCCATTCGTCCTCACCGACGTAACGTCTCCCGAGACTATAGTGAAAATGAAATGTGAAATCACCAATTGCATTTTATTTTTCAATTTGACAGGGATAATGCTCTGTCACTGTGAAAGTGAAATCATTTAATTTCATTCTCAATTTTGTCACATATTTTGCGTACTGTTTTCTGTAATGAAATCGTTAATCTGGTTTTAATTTTCATTTTAATCATAAAATTTATTTATTTAAATTTGGCAGAAAATGCCTTCCATAATATGGATCAAACCACGAGGAGTTTTTATCGTGTACCAAAAGTTATTGTTCATAAAGGGGACAAATGCAAGAAATTGACCGAAAAACGCCTGAAAAAATGGCTTGCAAACCTACGTCTGCGGTCGGGAGGAGCCGAATCGGAAAATGCCTGTGTCCAGTAATCATTTCGTCAAAGGTGAGTTAATACAACTTAAGTGGATGTTTGTGTAACATACCATTTTCCGAACTTTGTAAAGTTAAAGTAATTGTTTCTTCTTTTCTTTGAGTTTGTAAGTTACCCCTGTAACTGAAGACAAGCGTAACGTTACAGGCAAATCTTTCAATTCAGTTGAAAAATAGCTCCTCTTCATAACGTAAGGATCACGTCCAACATATAGTTAAATTTTTTGTTATATTTTTCTCTTGTAATAGCGTCTAAAGTAGTACAGTTCGGACTTTACTCCATCTCGTCCATTCCGCTCATCACTTCCTGCCCTCCATCTGAATTTCGCGCGTCATCACAATCACGTGACTACAAACCACCTATTACTATGTATGTGTCTTGTATTTTATTATGGATCCCTCTGGGTCTGAAATAAGTTTTAAAAAAAAACAAAAAAACACAAACACACACACAAACACATACACACACATGCATGCACACACACGCACACACACACAAACACACACACACACACACACACACACACACACGCACACACCATTCTTACTGTCGGGATTTAATACACACATTTATTCTGTTATTTCTGTGGCAGAAGTTAAGATATTAAAGAAAATTAAATAGTCTCTGTATCTCACTGTTATGATTTATCGTGCAGCTCAAAGTATTATGGGTAAAATCTCTCTACAATCTGTTCTGAAACATCAACACAGTTTCACTGATGATCCAGAATAAACATAAAACCCAGGATAGAGCGTCTGAGTGAATGTGGTCTGGACTGTGTGGATGAGGCTCATTGTGTCAGAGACGCTGTAGAAGGACAGAGTTCCTGCACTGTGATCCACATACACTCCTATTCTTCTGCTGATGGGCTTTACAGGGAGATCAGTGTGTGTGTTATTGTGTATGAATATGTAACTGGAGGAAGAGCAGTACAAACTCCAGGACTGATCATTACCTCCAAACACACACTCATTACCCTTCCTGCTGATGCTCTTATATGACACTGATATAAACACACTCCTCCCAGTCCACTCAATCTCCCAGTAACAGCATCCACACACACTCTCTCTACACAACACCTGAAGCCACCTCTGACCAAATCTGTCTGGATGATCAGGATACGACTGTTGTGTGTCAGTGTAAGTAATAACTCTGTTCCTCTCAGACAGACTGAGGTGTTTATTCACTGTGTTCAGATCCAGAGTGAGCTGATGGGAATCTGATGGAGAGAAAACACATCAGAAACAGGAATTATGAATCTGTCTGATCTTTTAATGTATCTGAACTCTTCATGAATCAATGTTCAATGTATCATCAGTGTCTCAGTACAGCTGACCAAATATCCTGTGCAAATCATCATTTACATGATCAATTATAAAACTCTTCTATCATGATTTATTTCTCCTTCTACAGGAAGAACATGAACACATTCAGTGAGTTTTTCTGCTTGTTTTCTAGTGACTCACATTGTAGGAAGTCGTTCCTGGTCTTGGGATTCATGTTGGTGAAAGTGACTGTGGAAATAAACAGACGTGAACAGTGTGAAGAGAAATGACAAGATAAAATACATTCATTTCTGAGACATTTATAATATGATGCTCTATGATATTAGATGATGGACTCATTTCTGAGAGCAGATTAATAATCTCCAGGCGCTTCATTTATAAAACACACACATCGGATTGATCCTAAATTCCATGGATTTCATCCTCCGTCATGTGTATATAAACGCTTGTCCACGATGATGAGTCCGTATTTCTGAATCATTAAGAGATATTTGTGGCCGTTCTGTGGAGGATTTGATGGACTTGAATTTAATTTATTAATAACTGTTATTTATAAACTGGGATGCATTTAAGGACATTTTGTGCAAATGGATGTTTTATAAATCGTAGGAACATTTCCGAAACGGTTGTACGTTCAGATTTGGGATCTTTCTCCACACGTCTGTATAAACGAGGCGCAGGACTTTACCTCCGTCTGAGATCTTCTTGATCTCCTCTTTGCAGAAATCCTCCAGTTTGTCTCTCAGCTGACGGACAGATTCTCTCACGCCATCAAAAGAGGAGAGAGAACTGAAGGAAACGTCGGGTTCGTCTGTAGATTCAGGAGGTGCTGAGAGAGACTGGAAACTCTACAGAAAACAGAAATCAAAACTCATCATCTCCACACTTCAGCCAATAACCTGCACTATATCAGATCTGAGCGGCTCTTGTTGACTTCACTTCTCTTCAGTGACTCGCTTCAATCCAGCACTTTCTCTAACCGTTAGTTACTGCTGAATGAACTGACACACATTTATGATAAACTAAAATATACTCAATGTAATTTCTAGTGAAAATAGTTTGTTTAATTTTATAAACATTATCAATATTTTCAACTTTGAAGATCACCTGACCCAATTTTGGTCCCAATTACTGAAAATATTTTAGTAGAAATAAAAGATTTAATTAAAAAGATGATGAAAAATCTAGTTGGCTGGATATTGATACCATCAAGTTCACTGATTTCATCAAGACAGAAGAAACCAGAAGGAAAAATGAGTTCATATTTAATGGTAAATTTCCCAGGGCTGTGTAAGTGTGTCTCTTTAAACAGAAGATGATCAGATGAGAGTCTGACTGATGATTATATGATAACACAACACTTGACTGAATCTGACTGAATTCCTGACAACATCTCAGTCAACGGCTCATTCTGCTCTCATGAAATGTTTCTCTGTCATAGCAGGATCTTGCTCAAGTCCACTATGATCCTGTTCTTCTAGATCTCTGTTACCTGCAGGAACTGGATGTGATCTTGTGTGTGTGAAAGCTGCTCCAGCTCAGCGTCTCTCCTCCTCAGATCATTGATCTCCTGCTCCAGTCGCTCCAGTCGTCCTTCAGCTCGACTCACTGCAGTCTTTTCCTGATCTCTGATCCGCTGTGTGACCTCAGAGCGGCTTCTCTCAATGGAGCGGATGATCTCAGTGAAGATCCTCTCACTGTCCTTCACTGCTGTCTGTGCAGAGCGCTGTTACACACACATCACAATCACACAGTGGCTTCAGCACGACTGACAGAGTCCAAACTGAGACGTCTCAAACTTCTCTTCTTCTCCAGACTCACCTTATGAGACTTCACAGCCTCTCTCAGATGCTGAAGATCTTTCTGTCTCTGCTGGATTCTCTGACGGATCTTCATCTGCGTCTCCTTCAGCTGTTTCTGGAGGACAAACCAATGACAGGGAATGACACATAAAACTACTGTCATACAAACATTAAAGTTATATGAATCCAGAGTTGGTGAAGTGGTTAAAGATCTTGCATGGTAAGTTTTTACTGTCTGGTTCAAACCACAGATTCATGGTTTCCTGAAATGAATGTCAGCAGTATTTCATCAGTGCCTAGTTTTATATCATTATTGTCATCATTTACTCTCCCTCATGTCGCTCCAAACCTGTATGACTTTCTGTCTATTGTGAGACACAACAGAAGATATTTAGAAGAATGTCTCAGCTGTTTACAGAGGCCAAATAAAATATGGTGACACGCCAATAACATCAAACCTCATTGGTTCTTTCATGTCACAGTCACATGACTAAACACAATGATGTCATGACACAAACACAAGTGAAGTTTGATGTTTTTGATGTCATCATATTTGTGATGCGATCTGGGAAATCCCGTCGGATGTGGCGCTGGTATGTTTTCAGTAATGTCTAAAAATAGATAGAATGTCAGTTTTTTGTCAAAATTGGGTTTTCATTAAATTATTATTCGATAACATCGTCTATCATCTCCAAATATATCTTGGGAAAATTCACTAGTTTAGTGCAGAAAAATAGCGATTTATAGTGGCAAGCTGAAAAGACTGTGTCTTTCTCTTTAAGAACACGCACGGCGGAACGGAGGTGTAAAAAAAATACAAATAAATCGCCCATAGCTCTCTTTCTCTTAAAGGTGCTCTAAGTGATGTTGGGTGACGTCACTTCTTGTTGAAGTTTAAAGTATTGTCAAACAAAATGGAGGCTAGCTCGACCCTCCCTCCTCCTCATCCGCGCACTAACTCCCCAAACCCCACCCCCAAATCCTTCTCTTCGGTTATTTGCTGAAACAGTTTGTTGTGTTTCGTGGCCAAGGCTGGGCCAGTTTGTTTTTCTTGCCATTTGTGGAGTCTAATTAATTAGTAATTAGTTAAACCTGTTTTTCTCAAGATTCCGTTCCTGAAAATCATAGTGATCAGCCGACTTCAGATAACCATAACTTTTGTTACAGACAAACGATGAAAGAAACAAAATCAGATTTGGCAAGGGTTTGAAACCAGCTTTAATATGGTATGAAAACGTACTCGGTTACCTAATGTAACCTCGGTTCTCTCTAGAAGAGGGAACGAGTATTGCATAAGTTGCTTACGCTACGGGTAAAGTCATCTTTTCTCGAGATATGAAGCCAAAAAATTATCCTTAATTTTTGTATTTATTGTCAACGCAGTGCAGCAGCAGGCAGACCTAGAGCAGGCTGTCTAGCGTGCTCATTGGCTGCCGTGCGGCAACTGCAGCAGCCTACCACCGAGCCCGGGGGATACAGATAAGTGGGAAAAAGGCGGCCAACAGAGTGGGTCCGCACATGTACATAAGCACACAGTAGGGGATATATAGAGCAGCGCAGCCGGTCTGTACTGAATTTTATCGACCCTTATAGTGCAGCTCAACCAGGAGAGTCGAATCGTGACTTAGACTGATAAAAGTCTAGCCTGCAAGGTGGGAACTTCCAGGTTATAGAACCTAACAAATGTAGAGGGGGAGGCCCAGCCTGCTGCCATACAGATGTCATGAATAGAAATCCCGCTGGACCAAGCCCACGACGAGGCCATGCCTCTGGTGGAATGAGCCCTGATACCCAGAGGGCATTGCAGGTCTTTAGACGCATAAGCTGCCGCAATAGCATCCACTATCCATCTGGACAGACTGTGTTTCGAGGCGGCGAGACCCTTGTTGCGCCCAACAAACGAAACAAAGAGCTGCTCCGAGCGCCTGAAGGTGGCGGAACGCGTGATGTAAATTCTCAGCGCTCTGACAGGGCAGAGGAGGTTACCGTCGACCTCACTGCCGGATGCCGGCAAGGCCGAGAGCGAAATGATCTGCGCTCTGAAAGGGGTGCCGACCACCTTGGGGACATAACCATGTCTCGGTTTGAGGATGACTTTAGAGTCATTGGGTCCGAACTTGAGACACGCAGCGTTAACAGATAACGCGTGTTAGTCACCCACGCATTTGACTGATGACAGGTCTATCAGAAAAACGGTTTTGAGCGTGAGGTATTTCAGATCCACAGTTTCTAAGGGTTCAAAGGGATGAGCTTTCAGGGCCTCCAAGACCAAAGAAAGATCCCAAATAGGAACCGATGGGGGCCGCGGGGGATTCATCCTCCTGGCTCCCTTAAAGGGGTGGTAAAACACGATTTCACTTTTCTAACTTTAGTTAGTGTGTAATGTTGCTGTTTGAGCATAAACAACATCTGCAAAGTTACAACTTTCAAAGTTTAAAGCAAAGGGAGATATTTGCTTTTAAAGAACTACAAAAAACGGCCAGTAGGGACTACACGACATTCCTGCGGGCTTGCTGACATCACTAAGCCCAATATTTACATATTAAACCCCTCCTCCGATGAAGGATTCGCACAACGGCTAGTCCTAAAAGATGGAGTAGTTCCAACTTTAAAAACAGAAACTGTTTACGGGCCACAACCTGTAAGTATGATTTATTTTTCGTCGTTGTGTTTTCCTATAATAGTTCGTATTGTTAATTGTACATTGTAGCAAGGAAGTAAACGAAGGACAACGCTGTTTGGCTCCACAAACCAGTTTGTTAAATGCTAACGTTAATTCATACTTATCCGACAAACACATACAAACTTCTATTTAATATCACCAGCGCAGCGAACTTGGAATGTTCGTGGTTGTTGTGTTGTCATTTATGTGATCAGTGTAAATTATTCTTTGATTATAGCTTTTATGTATTGTTTATCTATATGCTTGTTTATCTACAGGCATGCTAAACATGGTTTTGTGTTTGATTTGGCTACTATTGTAAAGCCAATGTTTAGTGTTCGTATTGGATTAATAGTTCAGGCGACAGATATTTAGCTACAATCGTTCTAAATATACAAAAGTAACAGTGTCATATAGCGATCTGCAGTCTTAAAAAACATACTTTTCTGAAACGTCCTTTAACAGCCGTTCTTGAACAGGTTCTGCTCGATCCTCTCCACTAACATTCTCTGGGTCTGATTCGGGCTCAAACTGGTATGGCAATATTGACGCCGTTGTTTACTGAAGCACAAACTACCGGTAAAGATAAGGGGGCGTGACGTTTCCGAACAACGTGCACTTGGCGGTTAGCGAATCACAACACACTGGGCCAGCTAACCAATTTGAGCCCATTGTGTATTTTGAAAGGGGGGGGGCTTCATAGAACGCGGAAATCATCCGACCGTTTTTACAAGGAGGGACGGAGCAGTGTAGAATAATGGTTAAATATGTGAAAAATAATGCAGATTTTTAAAAACGAAGCATGAACACATGTTACAGTGCACCCCACAAACACAATCAAGCCTTTGAAAAAAGGCGTTTTACCACCCCTTTAAGGAAGCAGATGATGAGCTCGTTCCTTCCTATTGCCTGGCCGCGCGTCGACTCTGCAAACGCTGCAATAGCCGCAACATATACTTTGAGCGTGGAGGGGGACCTGCCCATGTCCAGCAGCTCTTGAAGGAAGCAAAGCACCCACGGAACCCCACAAGTTTGTGGGTCTAAACCTTTGTCAGTGCACCATTTAGTGAACACAGACCATTTGGACTCGTAGAGCCGTCTCGTAGAGGGAGCTCTAGACTGCGTGATCGTGTTCACAACCCCTTCTGGCAGAGCAACGGGTATCCGTTGATTATCCATGCATGCAGAGCCCAGCGCTCTGGATGAGGATGCCAAATCGAACCGCCGGCTTGAGAGAGGAGATCTCCTCTCACCGGGATCGGCCATGGGCTAAGTCTGACAGCCGCCTCAGCTCTGGGAGCCACGTTTGGTTCTCCCAACGCGGGGCTATGAGGAGCACCGAGTGGCGCGCTTCCCTGATTCTCCTGATGACCTGTGGATCGGAGGGAAAGCGTACAGCGGGCAGCTGGGCCAAGCTTGGGCCAGCGCGTCCTCGTTCTTCGAAAAGAACCTTGGGCAATGAGCGTTGTCCTTTGACGCAAAGAGGTCGACTTTCGCTTTGCCAAAAAGACGCCACAGTGACTGGACTGTCTGCGGGTGCAGGGACCATTCCCCCGGGGGAACATTGTCCCTGGACAGTTTGTCTGGGCCATCGTTCAGGTGGCCCGGCACGTGCGCGGCTCTGAGTGAGCGAGCGCAGTGAGTGCTGAGCCCAAACGAGGAGGCGTTCCGCCAGAGCGCAGAGATTTCTGGATCTGACACTGCCCTGGCGGTTCACGTAGGACACCACAGACATGTTGTCCGTGTGGACCAGTACGTGGTGGCCCCGCAGGTATGGGAGGAAGTGTTTCAGCGCATTCTCGACCGCTATCATCTCTAGACAGTTTATGTGAAGGCTTTTCTCCCGGTCTGACCAGAGGCCATAAACTGGTCTGCCCTCGAAAAGAGCGCCCCAACCTAGGTTGGAGGCGTCCGTCGAGATCACCTTTCGGTACGAGACGACTCCCATTGTCACTCCCAACTGGTACCATTCGACCGCTATCCAGGGCTGCAGAGCTGAAACGCAGCTCTGAGTCACTCTGATTCGCGAGCCGCCGGCAGCCCAGGCTCAGTGAGGCACTTGAGCATTCAGCCAGCGTTGTAGAGGGCGCATACACAGTAGACCCAGCTGGAGCACTGCTGCAGCTGACGCCATATAGCCCAGCATTCTCTGAAATGTTTTCAGAGGAACAACGCTGCCCTGAATGCTGAAACGCGCTGTGTCGACAAGTGGGCCGTCATAGCCACCGAGTCAAGCTCTATTCCCAGAAAAGAGGTTGACTGACGGGGCAGCAATGAGCTCTTGGTCCAGTTGACTGTGAGACCCAGGCTTTCCAGATGGCTGAGAAGCACTGTTCTGTGAGATATGAGTTCTATCTCCGATTGTGCCAAAATCAGCCAATTGTCCAAATAGTTCAAAATTCGCATACCCTGACTTCTCACGTGAATGTACGGGGTGCTAAAGACAGGCCGAATGGAAGGACACCGTTTATTGATATACCTGACCGTCGAAGGCGAATCTCAACAATGGCCTGTGACGGGGTATAATCTGAATCTGAAAGTATGCGTCTTTCAGATCGAGAGAAATAAACCAGTCCCTCGGGCAAATTTGCGCGAGGATTTGTCTGGTTGTGAGCATTTTGAACGGCCGCCTCATGAGAGCTTTGTTCAAATATCTCAGATCTAAGATAGGTCTGAGAGCTCTGTCCTTCTTGGGCACGAGGAAGTAACGGCTGTAAAAGCCTGACTCGCTCAGAGAAGGATGTACTGGCTCTATCGCCCCCTTGCACAGCAGCTTTGCTATTTCTGCTCGAAGTAGGTGTGCTACTTCTAAATTCACTCTCATCTCAGTCCGTGCTCGAAAGCGCGGGGGACGGCGAGCGAACTGTAGTGAATAGCCCTGCTTTACAGTATTCAGCACCCATTCTGACACACCCGGAATCGCTTCCCATGCTTTTGCATGCATAGCTAGGGGTAGAATGGCCTCTGGGTTCCGATAGCCGCACTGCGTGGGGTCGAGAACCTGTATCAGAGGTATCGACGTGGCGCACGCGCTCTCGATGCCTGAATAGGGCAGCTCGCTGACAGCGATGGCTGGCCGCTTTACACTCAATGACTTGATCACTTTGGACGGAGAACATTCTGTGGCGAGAAAATCGGGACGCGTGAGCGGCGCCGGGGGTACAGTGTTTATCAGTAAGTGTGAGCGCTCGTGAGCAGGCACAGGGCTTACGTTCACAACACGGCCGGTATGCTTTAAAGGTTCCGTCCCCTGGGATAACTGTGTAACAGAGCTGGCAGTGAATAGGTGTGGGCACTGAATCGTGGGCACATTTCCTACATTTAACACTCGAGCGGCACGTTCCAGCTTTATGTGAGTGGGCTCTGTGGGAGTGAGAGACACAGGGGGAATCGTGCTTGTGTGTAGGGGTGAGCACTGGGACGTGGGCACGTTTTCTACACTCAGAACACCGTCGGCATGAGCCGGATAACCAGACATTATACTCTTTTTGAGATTTATCTGGGTCGCCGTAAAAACGGCGTTTGTGTGCAGGCGAGCGAGTTGTGCAACTGACTCGTTGGCTGCGGTATACACTACTGCAGTAGCCTTTTCTAAGGGGACTGACAGAGCGGGTCGCTTTGATGGCGGTCCGGCCGCGGCGGGACTCGACCATCTTCTCCTCCTTGCGACTGCTAGGAGGACTTCGCGGGCTCAGGTTTCAACGCGATCTTAGGCCGGGGTCCCCGAGGGGGAGGCGGCCTGTGACGGCTGGTTGAGCGCGATCTAGGTCGCTGCGAAGAAGAAGGAGGCTGAGACGAGCGCTGCGTAGAGCTTCGTGCAGGAGGCTGAGCTTGAGAGCGGCCTGCAGTTGAGCTCGAGCGTCGTGGCAGGATCATGGCCTGCGTGGTTTTCTGTACCTCCGAAAAACGCTCAACAATCCTGCTTACCGCTGGGCCGAAGAGACCGGTGGGGGGAGAGCGGGGCGTTGAGGAACACGGCTCGCTCAGATTCACCCATGTCGGCAAGCGTCAACCAAAGGTGTCTCTCTGTGACAGTGAGCGAGGCCATGCATCTCCCAATGGCCTGGGCTGCGGACTTAGTGGCGCGAAGGGAAAGATCTGTTGCACTGCTCAGGTCCGTGACAACAGTCTGGTCCGGGCCTTTTTCGTCCATCTGGCGGAGGAGATCGGCCTGGAGAATCTGCAGAACTGTCATCGAGTGCAGGGCGGAAGCAGCCTGTCCAGCGGCGGAGAAAGCGCGGCTGACGAGAGCTGACGTGGTCCTGCAGGCCTTAGACGGGAGGGCAGACTTTGAGCGCCATCTCGCGGATGGCGGGCAAAGGCGGGCAAAAATTCCTTCCACTGGGGGAATTTGGATATTATCCTTTCTCGGCAGCTCCGTCTACTTGAGAGAGAGTCGCAGAGGCAGGAGAGCGGAGTCTCGCGGAGAATGGAGCGTTCCACGATTTAGAGAGCTCAGCGTGGAGCTCCGGCAAGAAGGGTGCTGACCTAGAAGCAGGTGCTTGGCTAGGTAGAAAGCACCCGTCAAGCCTGTTGGGAGCGGGCGCCTTCGGCGGTGACCACTCGAGGGCTAGTTGGCCGACGGCCTTGGTGAGGAGGCGAAGTAGTTCCGCGTCCACGCTGGTGCGGGCCCGGCCAGACTCCTGGGTCGAAGAGGAGGCGGAGTGGTGTGATCCGGACCACTCTTCACTATCCGAAGCCAGGAGGGAACAGCCGTCATCGATGGCATCTCCCTCCGCCTCATCCCCTGAGGCGACGGCAGTGAGGGCCGAAGCCGGCAGCTGCACGTCGGGAAGGGGGGGGGGGGGGCGGTAAGGGGGAGAGCGAGGCTCGAGGGAAGGGTTCCGGCGAGCACTCAAAGGCCACATCAGACTCTGGTGGTCTCTGGGAGCGGCGCTTCCTCTAGCGCGGCCCGCCAGAGACAGGCGGAGTGACAGCTTCGGCGTCGAACACGGCAAGTAGAGCCAGCAGGGTCGACATTGTCAGTTCATCGCAGTGGGCGCAGCCTCCCGAAGACAGAGCGAGGGCTGCGTGGTCTCGTTCAGGCAGAGAGCGCAGATCACATGGCGGTCTCCGTCGCTGAGCGGGGCTCTGCAAGAGCCACGGGAAGTGCAAGGCATTTTGCAACAAACGCCTCAAGCTCTTTTAGACACGTGCATCGGTGCAGCGAACACACAGAGAAGTAGTGCAAAAGGATACTTTCGCTGATGTCGCCGGATAGTGTAGCAGGCACGGCAGGCTGAAGGCGGCGAAGACGACCGGCTTCCTCAGACGCTGTCCTAAGCTTGCTGGTCGCTTGTTTCGACGGCGGCGGCTTCTCTCAGAGTCCAGCGATGCGTAGAGAATCAGGTAAGCAGCCCCCGAGTCCTTCCTTATATACGCTAAGCCACCCCCATTCTGGCGGGCATTGGGCGTGACGTCACGCAAGGCTCAGTGGTAGGCTGCTGCAGTTGCCGCACGGCAGCCAATGAGCACTCTAGACAGCCTGCTCTAGGTCTGCCTGCTGCTGGACTGCGTTGACAATAAATACAAAAATTAAGGATAATTTTTTGGCTTCATATCTCGAGAAAAGATGACTTTACCTGTAGCGTAAGCAACTTACGCAATACGAGAGAACCTCTAGTAAGAGAACCTGTAATATGTCAAATTTCATCATGTGGTGGGTTTTCCCAGATCGCATCACATTTGATTTTGGCTCCACATACAATGATTTGATTTGATTTGTGATTAAAAATTTGGCTCTTTTAAAAGTAGCATATTTTAAAAGGTGCACTTATTTTGGAAATTCTGTACTTTAAAAGAATATAATTGTGAAATAAGTGTGTACTGAACGTAATGTTTTCAGAAACGTAATTGCATGTTAATTGCTATTAAATGAAAATGTATTATAGTTTAAATGTACATGTAAAGCAATTAGCTGAACTTAAGAGTGACTTTTTGACCCACTTAAGTAAGATTTAAGTATATAATGTAGTTTCATAATTCTTTTGAGTTAAATTGAAATATTAAATATTATTAAAATGTACTTTAAAATAAAACTTTTGATTTTACATTATAAAAAAGTGTACTTTATAAAGTGTACTTATGAAACAGCCATGAAAGTTGACTCTCTTTAAGTGCACTTAAGTGGCCTTTCATTTCATTAATATTATATTATCTGCAAGTACAGTTGTTGTTTTTTTGTTTTTTATATATACTTTTAATTTGAAGTACACTACAAGTGCATGTCAATACGTACTTCTTTCTTTAACCACTAGTTGTTTAGATTACTTTTATGACTTTTTCTCCTTTTTGGAGCTTGAAACTTTTTTACTTCATTGACTTACAATGACTTTCTCACTGACTTTCAATGAATAGACTAAAATAGACGAGACATTCTTCAAAATGTCATCTTATATATTCCACAGAAGAAACTCAGTCAAACCGGTTTGGAACAACATGAGTAAATGAGTGAGTAAATAAAGAGTAACTTTCATTTCTGTGTGATCAATCCCTCTCAGTTCATACCTGTTTCTCTGTCCTCTGTGCTGCAGTTGATACAGTGTTGTGGTTTTTATGTTCACTCTCCTTACACCACACACAAATGCACTGTTGATCAGTGATACAGAACATTTCTAGCTCTTTATCATGTTTACGGCAGATCATGTCCTGCAGTCGTCCAGTGGCATCAATCACTTTGTGTGGCTTACGAGAGTGAAATTCCTCATGACGGTCAAGATGAGTTTGACAGTAAGATTCCTGACACACCAGACAGGACTTGACGGCTTTGTATTTTCTTCCAGTACAGACGTCACACTCCACGTCTCCAGCTCCAGCGTAACAGTCAGCAGGAAGTTTAGTCTTCTTCAGTTTCTCCACCAGTTCAGCCAGAATGGTGTTTTTAGCTAAAGCAGGTCTTGGACTGAAGGTCTGTCTGCACTGAGGGCAGCTGTAGACTCTCTTCTCATCCTCCTGATCCCAGCAGTCTGTAATACAGATCTTACAGTAACTGTGTCCACAGTGGATAGTCACTGGATCCTTCAGGAGATCCAGACACACTGGACACGTGAACTCATTCTGATCCACTGAAATTCTGGCTTCTGCCATTTTACTGCATGAATACAGAGAGACACAAACACACAACAGCTCAACAATACTTCAGTTTCTGTTTCTCTGAACTGAGGAGTTGAAATAGTTCCTGCTTCTGTGTTTGAGTGACGTGTGTAAACCAGGAGTGTCTGTAAAGCAGCCTCCTCATTCCTGGTGAAGGAGAGTCACTTTACTGCTGTGATTATGTGAAAACATCAAATTTATTGTAATTATGAGTTCCAAACACACGAATGACTGAGCAAAGTTTTATTTACGAATGACAAACTCAGAATTCTAGACTCCAGATGATAATCTTCTCCAGACTGGGAATTGGGGCAAATATCTGTCATGTATATTCGCCTTTAGACTACAGCATTTTTTAATTATAATTTTTTTAAATGTACATTTATTTGTATAGTGCCTTTCACAATGCCGTGAGGCAGCTTTATAGAAAATGCATGTTTCTACATGTGTCAAAGTAATGTACATATTTCAGAATGTACAATTCTAAGGTAATATAGATCATGCAGTTAGCTA
This sequence comes from Squalius cephalus, assembly GCF_949319135.1. Classification (NCBI taxonomy): domain Eukaryota; kingdom Metazoa; phylum Chordata; class Actinopteri; order Cypriniformes; family Leuciscidae; genus Squalius; species Squalius cephalus. The sequence goes on along the minus strand of NC_137122.1, from coordinate 54,776,399 downwards.
ACATGCATTAGTTTAGGCAGAAACCTAAGTTTTAAATATTATTCTAGCTTCATTCATTCTTTTTTATCAACACTTCATAAAAATAGCAACATTTTGAACAAAAAGCTGAGAAAATCCACGTGCATAAGCGTTATTGCTTGTTTCTGCTTCTTTTTAAAATGTGTTTTGATCAGGAGATTCTGTAATCTTCCAGAAGATGCTTAATACCGCCCTCTACCCTATAACAGTGAAAAACACGGAACATTTCATCAATGGCAGGGAAGCATTGTCTATAATTGAAAATTCCATCAATGGCGGTAAGAATTAAAGCAATTATTACAAGTTGTGATTAATGATTACAATATATAGAAAATTTTGAAGTTTTGTGTGTTGATTCAGAGTTGTCATCATCTGAATTCCTCACGGGTGTTGGGTCATCTGAAATCTTCGTCATCTGAAATCTTTGTAAGCACTGGATCCAAACTGGAGCTGGAGTACTCCGGATGGCATCCCGAGGTAGAAACAGAAAAGCAAATGGAAACTAATTAGCATAGCTGTTCATAACATTTCAAGCAATACATAGTCACGCTTTTGATTTGATATAACTGGAGTATAATGTTGTGAGATGCATTATGTGAATGCTCTCCTATAGAGACTGGGAGAGTGAGTATGAGCACTGAACATCATCAGGATGGATATTCCAGAGTTTAAGAGCCAAATGTGAAAACGTTCTCCCTCCTTTAGTGGACTTAGATATTCTAGGTACTACCAGAAGTCCAGGGTTTTGTGATCTTAAAGAGCATGATGGGTTGTAGAGCGATATAAAATTGGTTGAATACACAGGAGCTAAACCATTTAGGGCCTTACAGGTCAGTAGCAATACTTTGTAATCGACACAGAACTTAATAGGTAACCAGAGTAGATAATAAAATGGAAGGTAGGCCTATATGATCATATTTTTTTTGCCCTGGTAAGAACCCTACAGCTGAACTTTGGACTAACTGTAGCTTGTTTATTGAGGATGCAGGACAACCAGCTAGTAAATCATTACAGTAATCCAGTTTAAAGATCATGAATGCATGAACTAGCTTTTCTGCATCAGACACAGATAGCATGTTCCGTAGCTTAGCGCTGTTTCTGAAGTGGAAGAAGGTTGTTTTTGTAACATATGATATATGATTTTCGAAAGACAAGTTTCTGTCTAATATAACACACAGATTTTAAATTGTAGAGAATGAAGTAAAGCATTAGATTATCTGTACAGGTTATTGGTCCAGTTTTGGTCTTATCTGAATTTAATAGTATTTGAATGTTAAGCAGCAAGCTCATTGGCTGCTGATGCAACAGCAACCAATCAGCTGTGCTATGTTAATAACGATATGATCACTAACAAATTGAGTTAAGGACCTATCAGCCTGCTCCATCTAGAGTTTCATGACAGAACTTTGTAGGAGCAGTATCATCGGCAGCACTACCAAAATAATAGAAAGCCTAACACAGATCCTTGTGGTACTCCATCATTTATTGACGTTATCTTCGATTTCCCCCAAAAAATCTAAATGGTAACGATCTGATAGGTACTATCTAAACCACCTTAATGCCTGTCCCTGTGTCCCAGTGTAATTTTTTAGTCAATCTAAGAGTATGTCTTAGGGTGATATGATCTATAGTGTCAAACACAGCTCTAAAGGCATCTTTACACAGCCGAGTTAAGGCTGCTCTAAAGTGGCTCTGTGTCTGCTCAAAGTCCTGTGTAAAGACACAATGCCGCATAAAAGCAGACTTAAAATATGAGGGGTATGACCCACCTCAGCCCTTAGTATCAAAGGCGACTCTGATATTGTTTTGGTTAAGTGTAAATGAACGCGAACTTGTGCCGCTCTAAACTGCGTCATTGTCATGACAACCAAAAGCACGCTTGTCAGCTCAAGCGGAGCGAGAATCAAGAAGCGGGAGACAAAACATATAGGCCTAGCTCCATATTGCTTTAGCCAAATGATAAAAATGTAAGCCAACAAGGGACAATCAAGTCCTGTCCTCGCATCGTGAAGAAAATCACCAAAATGATTGTCGTCGACGCGTGTAATCAATTCCCAGATAGCAAAAAGTCGTCTATTAGACGTTGAATAGACGTAAATCTTCAACATCTAATTACGACTTTTTAACGTTGAAAACAGGTTGAACTTCAGCGTCTTGATAGAATATGTAAAACTCTTTCAATTTATTTGAGATAATAATAATTATTTATGTATTTCTGTTATTTCCAGAAGTCTAGTAATGTTATGTTTTCAGGCACTGTGCACTTTGCAAGACAGGTTCATCTCAGTGGTCAGTTTTTGAAACAGACATCACAATGTCTTGAATAAATACAAATACTGTGAACAAACACTTTTTTGCCTCTTCTGTTACACATAGGTCTACATCAAGATATATCGTAGATCAAATTGTCTGGCAATAAATAGAGTAGGCTATTTCAGAATCACTGCATCATGATGCCATCGATATGGTGGACAAAATTGTATTGTAGTTGCGAGTACACCAGTGCTCAGTAAATGTTAGACAGTGTGAAAAGTGTGACAACATACCCCGCTCTCCCCCATTCAGTTTTTATGACTCAATGCCATCCGTGTTGGGCTTTACTTTCAGTTTTATTTGCGGTAGTTTGCGTGTTGGCTTGATGAAGAGATTCTCATCTGATCATCTGATGTGATGCGTGTTGCAGCAGCGCGTCATGTCTGGCAATTAGCCTACATGTCATATAACACGCTATTACACGTTTATGTTTTAGCTTTGTTGGGAGGAGTAAAATTTACATATGTAGTTTCAACAACCAGATGCACGTAGACTTGTCCAGTTTTGTCTGGAATGCGGCCCAGATCACGTCCTGATGTTGTTTGAGCAATCGGATTCAAATCTTTTTAAAGGGTATTTTACACCTTTAAACAGGCCAAAACAACGGAGCGGTACACATTACAAGCACTCAGGGTCGTTTACGGTAATGATCTTTTGGCACAACATCCTCTAATATTTTTATCTACAGCCAAACGCGCTTCATTAAAGCACTTTCCACGTTACTTTCTCCCGATAAAGACACTAAAGCGCCGCATTAAGAGCTGCAGATGGCACAGTTATTTTAATAACAGCAGAAACACAGTGAGCAGAAAAATAGTTATTTTCACACTGAATGCGGCACACAAATATTTTTGATCTGTCATACAGACTCCGACCGTTTAACTAAACCAGGTTTGTGACAACTAAGTTAACCTGTGGCACCTTTAGACGTTTTTTCCATATTTAGCATGATTAATCAGCTTATTAAGAGCATTTCATAATAAACAATGTTATAAAACTTATGTTGAAAAATTATTTAGAGATGACAAGGGAAGACATATAAGTCTGAAATTTCTAGTTAACTTTATTGTGTGCTCATGATGATGAGTTTTGCTTATTAGATTGTCTGTGTCTTCAGTATCTTCCTCAGGATTTAAATGAACCAAAACCTTTTTAACGGCAGCTGAGTTCCTTAATTCTAGTAGTGGCCCACTTGTGACAAAACGAACTCGGGCCGAAGGCATTAGTGCCTGGGTAGCTAATAATGTACTTCAAGAAACCATATTGCAATGTATTGTTTTATCAATTATTTGTCCCACCTCAACTAGAGTGTGGAGCAAGCACTGATATATCCTTTTGGAATTGGGATTTTTCTATTACTTTATTTCCATTTATATATATATATATATATATATATATATATATATATATATATATATATATATATATATATATATAATAATTTTAAACATCATTTGATGTCTTATTGTACGCCTGATTTGCTGATGATGATTAAAAAATTTGACTGATATCATGATAATGAACAGCTAAATGCACCGCTGTCAAACACATCTTATGATACTTTTGAGACAAATGAACAACAAGCACACCCATAACAAAATCTTTTACTGAAAGGCACCACAATGAGGGTTTATGCAAACCCAATCTAATATGTTCTGGCACTAATATTATCTGTTCTGGGCCACTGCTGCAACATTACATCCAATCAAAAATCAGACCTCAGAAAGGATCTAATCCTTGTAGTTTTCCCCTCTGTCCACATCCCATGTATTTCACAGTCTTTGTAGAGAGAATTGCATTGAATGCAACAGGAGATTAGATACGGAGCTCTGTAGGTCCTTCGATGCTCCTCTGAAAATGTGTTCCAGTTTACCACTCCTGATGACAAAAGAAGAGAAGCATTCATGTTTAAAATATGTTCAGATTTTTTTTTTTTTTTAATACAAAATTTTCTGGTATCAGTGTTTCCTTAGTATTCATTTTAGTAGTGGTGTGCCACCACAGCAAGAAAAATGTGAAATTAAAAGAAACACTTGTTGTCTAAAACAAAGCATTAGTCTATTGTAGAAGTAAATATTATTTATGATGATTAAAATAATATTAGCACTAGAACCTCGACTTGAATCATAACTTAGGCCCAAACATGGACAGATAAAGGACAAATGAGGAATCGTCACTCAAAAGCTCCACAGCTGCACAAAAATCAAAGAGGAAACAGTCGTAAACTGGTATAGAAAACACTAAATTAGGCAACATCTATGCATTTACATCTATTAGGTGACATCTAACCCATGCATTTTGTCGTGGAAATTCTTTCTCAATTTTAAATAATAATTGGAAGACAGCTGGAAATTTCAAAAGTTATAAAGATCTTTATTTCTTGCAAGAAAGGCTGTTCACACATCAGTCAGAGTCTGATATGAGAAGGCAAAGGTTAGTTCCCTTTTGCCCAGCTTATATACCCTTAACACATCCTGGTCTGTCTCAAAAGATCGCCTTGGTTTACCTTAAAAGGCAACACGTCTTTGTTTGAGATCTCTTGTCTAACATAAATTCTATCTAGACAGAACAATATCACGTCTGCAAAAGTTTCCTGTTATTAGCTGCTGCTCTTATTCACACATTTTGCTTATCTCTATTTTCATCAAAGCTGCGCACATACTTTTCACACTTGAAGTACACAATAGGTCACTTTGAGTACTCATAGTCTCTTTGCTACCCAGAACATTTTGTTCCTGCAAGCTTATATGATTATATTTCTTTAAATGCTTATGAGTAAAAATAAATGTTCAACGTTAACACAAGTTGCACACATCTGAAAGTAAAAAACACATCTAAATGTAAAATTTCCATTACAATTTCCATTTTAATAATGGCAAGTGATCACTCCAGGGCGATCTACTACTGTGTTGTGTTGCTGGCATCTGTGGGACGTTCGAATGGACACAGATTGACGAGCTCAAACGCTTTGCTCTGCCCTTGCTGCAATGTGACTTATACACTTCCATTTAAACAGTTATCTCTGGAAAATATTCTTACCATTGTCTCTATACGAGCTACCATCTTGCCGACAACATCTTGTTTTGAGTTTGACATATTGTGAAGTGCCTGGAAAAGCTCATCCTTCACTCCATCCTCCCTGCTGTTAGACCTCTGCTGGATCCATATCAATTTGCCTACAAGGCTAAGCGGGGAACGGAGGATGCCGTGGCATGTCTCCTCCACCCCCTTCTGCAACATCCTGAGCCACCTGGTACCTTTGCATCTATCATCTTCATCGACTTCAGCTCAGCCTTCAATACAATACAACGGCACCAGATGATCAGGAAGCTCCAAACCCTCAACCTGTCCCCACTCTTCATTCACTGGATTCACAACTTTCTCAGCAATAGACCACAAGATGTCAGAATCGGATCAGTCACCTCATCCACCATAATCACCAACACCGGCGCTCCCCAGGGGTGTGTACTCAGCCCCTTCCTGTACACACTCTATACCAATGATTGTACCAGCCCTTTCCCTGTCACTACATATTTCAAATACTCAGATGACACTGCCATTCTAGCATTTCTCAAGGACAGTAACTCCATAACTGCTTACCACCAGTCTGTCACCCACTTCACTAAGTGGTGCTCCGACAACTTCCTAGAGCTGAATGTAGACAAGACCAAGGAGCTACTCATCCACACTCAAGCCCACACCCCGGATCTGGCACCTACCATCATTTACAACAAAATAGTTGAACGTGTCAATCACTTCAAATACCTCGGACTCACACTGGACAATAAACTTACCTTTGAGCAACATGTTATCAATATTCATAAACGTTCCCAGCAGAAACTTCACATTCTTCGCAAGCTCCGTGCCCTCTGTGTCACCCCTAAACATCTCTTACTGTTATACACCAGCATTATCCAACCCATCCTTCTTTACTGCTCCCCCTGTTACTATAATATGCTATCCATCACCAATAGAAATAAACTCACCAAGGTCACCTACATTGCATCCAAAATCATCAGCCTGCCTATTATAGACCTCGGCCACCAAAACAATAAAGCCATCACACGCATGGCCCGGACTGTCAGCAGAGACCCAGATCATCCCCTCCACAGCCACTTCTGCCTGCTGCCCTCAGGCCGTAGGTACAGGACTTTGCGGTGGAAGCGGGCACGCTTCAGTAAAAGCTGTGTCCCTTCTGCCATCGTTGCTCTTAACGGTTTTAAGCGCTAATCCTGCTCCTCACCATCTGCAGATGTGTTGTGTGTGTATTTGTCCATGTTGTTTGTATCTAACAGTGTTTGTGAAAAAGAATTTCCCCCAGGGGACAATAAAGGTCTATCTATCTATCTATCTGTGTGATTTGGACAACTTCAAGTTACGCCCCTCTCTTGCAGTCCGCAGACAGACCCATCTCCATGATTTACTCACCCTCAGTCATCCTAGGTGTGTGTGACATTCTTCTTTCAGACGAATACAATCAGAGTTATATTTAAAAAATGTCCTGGCTCTTTCAAGCTTTATAATGGCAGTGAATTGCTGTTTCTGTTTTGAAGACAATAAAAGTGCATCTCTCCATCATAAAAGTGCATCTCTCCATCATAAAAGTGCATCTATCATCATAAAAGTGCATCTCTCCATCATAAAAGTGCATCTATCATCATAAAAGTGCATCTCTCCATCATAAAAGTGCATCTATCATCATAAAAGTGCATCTCTCCATCATAAAAGTGCTCCACACGGCTCTGCTATGATTAATAAAGGCCTTCTGAAGCGAACTAATGTGTTCGTGTAAGATTTTTTTTTTGGATGAACAAACCCTTTAACTAGCAAAATTTGTTTTGATTCATTTTATTCGCAAATATGAATTGTGAATGATTCATAATTTTTGAATTATCACACACACACTGTTAAAACAGTTTATAGTAAATTTATGAATAGCCTATATGTTTATGTATATTGTGCCTTGAGACAATGGAAGCTCTGATTCAATGATTTTTTTGCAGCATCACTCAAAACTGACAACAACTTTATCAAACGTTGTGAAAGTAATTTATTTCTTGTAAAGAGTTCATGATTTCCATCCCTTGTGACCCAATATCTGAAATCTCAGAAAGTGCTTCTTCATCCCTCATCTTCTGCATCACAATTTCTCACATTTTGATTTGAACTGTGATTGTTTTCCAGCACTATTTTCTCCACTACTAATGTCATTTTCCACATCTTCACTCCTTACATTGTTCACAACCATTTCTGTTATTTCATTATTCAAAACCACACTATCCTCAATCTGTTCATTTTGTTTGTGTTTAATAATTTCAAATGAAAGGTACTTTTAATAGTAATATTAAAATGATTATGTGTCACTACAATAAAATCTAAATGAATATGATTTCCATCAATACAATTATAGCTCGATAAACACACACACACACACACACACACACAAATTCTCACACACCATTCTTACTGTCAGGATTTTATTACAAACTTTTATTCTGTTATTTCTGTGGCAGAAGTTAAGATATTAAAGAAAATTAAAATATAGTCTCTGTCAAATCATCACTGTCAAAGTATTAAGGGTAAAATCTCTCTACAATCTGTTCTGAAACATCAACACAGTTTCACTGATGATCCAGAACCAAACCAAAACCCAGGATAGAGCGTCTGAGTGAATGTGGTCTGGACTGTGTGGATGAGGCTCATTGTGTCAGAGACGCTGTAGAAGGACAGAGTTCCTGCACTGTGATCCACATACACTCCTATTCTTCTGCTGATGGACTTTACAGGGAGATCAGTGTGTATTTTATTGTGCCAGAATGCGTAACTGGAGGAATAGCAGTGCAAACTCCAGGACTGATCATTATTTCCAAACCAACACTCATTACCCAATCCCTTCCTGCTGATGCTCTTATATGACACTGATATAAACACATTATTATTCCCAGTCCACTCAATCTCCCAGTAACAGCGTCCACACACACTCTCTCTACACAACACCTGATAATAACGATCAAATCTGTCTGGATGATCAGGATACGGCTGCTCTGTGTCAGTGACAGTAATCACTCTGTTCCTCTCAGACAGACGGAGGCCTTTATGCACTGTGTTCAGATCCAGAGTGAGCTGATGGGAATCTGATGGAGAGAAAACACATCAGAATCAGGAATTATGAATCTGTCTGATCTTTTAATGTATCTGAACTCTTCATGAATCAATGTTCAATGTATCATCAGTGTCTCAGTACAGCTGACCAAATATCCTGTGCAAATCATCATTTACATGATCAATTATAAAACTCTTCTATCATGATTTATTTCTCCGGTAACACTTTACAATACGGGTGCACTAATCTGCATTAATTCATGCTTAACTAATGCACAGATAATCATGTGTTAATGTATGACTCATGAAGAACTAAACCATTAATTAATGATTACGGCATCAGTAACTAATAAAGATTCTAAATGATTAATAGATTAAGTAATAAATGAATTGTTATTAATTAAATGTGTCATAATGTATTAATTCCTTAATAACTTATTTTATTAACTAAAAGTGTAAATTAATGTGTCAAGGAAATGTACTTCAACTTCCAGCTGTCTGCTTTAATTAATCATTAACTAATAATTTGCAAATGTATCATTATGTTATGACTTTACTTGTTGAGGCAATGACTATTAACTAATTGTTAAGTAATATGCCATAATGGCATATTACTTAACAATTAGTTAATAGTCATGTGCCTCAACAAGTAAAGTCATAACATAATGATACATTTGCAAATTATTAGTTAATGATTAATTAAAGCAGACAGCTGGAAGTTGAAGTACATTTCCTTGACCAACTGTGGTAATTAATGCATTAATTTACACTTTTAGTTAATAAAATAAGTTATTAAGGAATTAATACATTATGACACATTTAATTAATAACAATTCATATATTACTTAATCTATTAATCATTTAGAATCTTTATTAGTTACTGATGCAGTAATCATTAATTAATGGTTTAGTTCTTCATGAGTCAGACATTAACACATGATTATCTGTGCATTAGTTAAGCATGAATTAATGCAGATTAGTGCACCCGTATTGTAAAGTGTTACCATTTCTCCTTCTACAGGAAAAACATGAACACATTCAGTGAGTTTTTCTACTTGTTTTCTAGTGACTCACATTGTAGGAAGTCGTTCCTGGTCTTGAGATTCATGTTGGTGAAAGTGACTGTGGAAATAAACACACATGAACAGTGTGAAGAGAAATGACAAGATAAAATACATTCATTTCTAAGACATTTCTAATATGATGCTCTCTATAATATTAGATGATGGACTCATTTCTGAGAGCAGATTAATAATCTCCAGGGGCTTTATTTATAAAACACACACATCGGATTGATCCTAAATTTCATGGATTTCATCCTCCGTGTATATAAACGCTTGTCCACGATGAAGAGTCTGTATTTCTGAATCATCAAGAGATAATTGTGGCCGTTCTGTAGGAGGATTTGATGGACTTGAATTTAATTTATTAATAACTGTGATTTAAAACTGGGATGCATTTAATTACATTTTTGTACAAATGGACGTTTTATAAATCGTAGGAACATTTCAGAAACGGTTGTACGTTCAGATTTGGGATGTTTCTCCACACGTAAACGAGGCGCAGGACTTTACCTCCGTCTGAGATCTTCTTGATCTCCTCTTTGCAGAAATCCTCCAGTTTGTCTCTCAGCTGACGGACAGATTCTCTCACGAAATCAAAAGAGGAGAGAGAACTGAAGGAAACGTCGGGTTTGTCTGTAGATTCAGGAGGTGCTGAGAGAGACTGGAAACTCTACAGAAAACAGAAATCAAAACTCATCATCTCCACACTTCAGCCAATAACCTGCACTATATCAGATCTGAGCGGCTCTTGTTGACTTCACTTCTCTTCAGTGACTCGCTTCAATCCAGCACTTTCACACAATCAGCACATCCTTCTCATATTCAGCATTTAATGCTACAAACTCTAGTATTTCACACTTAATAATAATAAAAACTAAATATATGAAGAGTTCAGATGCAAAAGCCTCTAAGCATCTGAGATTTTCATTTTTATCAAGCTCGTAAATTTAAGTTCAGTTACAATTAATAGGTCATTTTTATTGCCATTTAAGTGAACTCTTTATATATGAGCAGATTGAATGTAATGCTTTCAGACACTTAATTATTTTTAAAATTCTAATTAAAATAATTATTTTAATTAAATTAATGTCTTATAGATTAAATTTATTTTAAATGCAATTAGCTAATATTTAGAGAGCTTTTCGGCCAACTTAAGTAGGATTTAAGTATCTGTATATGTAATTTAATAATTATTTCTTTGAAATATGGTTAAAGTTACTGCTGAATGAACTGACACACATTTATGATAAACTAAAATATACTCAATGAAATTTCTATTGAAAATTGTTTGTTGAATTTTATCAACATCATCAATATTATCAACTTTGAAGATCACCTGACCCAATTTTGGTGCCAATTACTGAAATTATTTTAGTAAAAATAAAATATTTCATTAAAAAGAGGATGAAAAATCTAGTTGGCTGGATATTGATACCATCAAGTTCACTGATTTCATCAAGACAGAAGAAACCAGAAGGAAAAATGAGTTAATATTTAATGGTAAATTTCCCAGGGCTTTGTAAGTGTGTCTCTTTAAACAGAAGATGATCAGATGAGAGTCTGACTGATGATTATATGATAACACAACACTTGACTGAATCTGACTGAATTCCTGACAACATCTCAGTCAACGGCTCATTCTGCTCTCATGAAATGTTTCTCTGTCATAGCAGGATCTTGCTCAAGTCCACTATGACCCTGTTCTTCTAGATCTCTGTTACCTGCAGGAACTGGATGTGATCTTGTGTGTGTGAAAGCTGCTCCAGCTCAGCGTCTCTCCTCCTCAGATCATTGATCTCCTGCTCCAGTCGCTCCAGTCGTCCTTCAGCTCGACTCACTGCAGTCTTTTCCTGATCTCTGATCCGCTGTGTGACCTCAGAGCGGCTTCTCTCAATGGAGCGGATGATCTCAGTGAAGATCCTCTCACTGTCCTCCACTGCTGTCTGTGCAGAGCGCTGTTACACACACATCACAATCACACAGTGGCTTCAGCACGACTGACAGAGTCCAAACTGAGACGTCTCAAACTTCTCTTCTTCTCCAGACTCACCTTATGAGACTTCACAGCCTCTCTCAGATGCTGAAGATCTTTCTGTCTCTGCTGGATTCTCTGACGGATCTTCATCTGCGTCTCCTTCAGCTGTTTCTGGAGGACAAACCAATGACAGGGAATGACACATAAAACTACTGTCATACAAACATTAAAGTTACATGAATCCAGAGTTGGTGAAGTGGTTAAAGATCTTGCATGGTAAGTTTTTACTGTCTGGTTCAAACCACAGATTCATGGTTTCCTGAAATGAATGTCAGCAGTATTTCATCAGTGCCTAGTTTTATATCATTAACATCATCATTTACTCTCCCTCATGTCGCTCCAAACCTGTATGACTTTCTGTCTATTGTGAGACACAACAGAAGATATTTAGAAGAATGTCTCAGCGGTTTACAGAGGCCAAATAAAATATGGTGACACGTCAATAACATCAAACCTCATTGGTTCTTTCATGACACAGTCACATGACTAAACACCATGATGTCATGACACAAACACCAGTGAAGTTTGATGTTTTCGATGTCATCATATTTGATTTGGGCTCCACATACATGAGTTTATCAATGATTTGATTTGATTTGATTTGTGATTAAAATGTGGCTCTTTTAAAAGTAGCATATTTTAAAAAGTGCACTTATTTTGGAAATTATATACTTTAAAAAAATATAATTGTGATATAAGTGTGAACTGAATGTAATGGTTTCAGACACGATGTAATTGCATGTTAATTGAAATGAAAATGTATTTTAGTTTAAATGTAAATATAAAGCAATTAGCTGAACTTAAGAGTGACTTTTTGACCCACTTAAGTAGGATTTAAGTATATAATGTAATTTCATAATTCTATTGAGTTAAATTGAAATATTAAATATGATTAAAATGTACTTTAAAGTAAAACTTTTAATTTTACATTATGAAAAGTGTACTTTTGTAGCAACAATGACATCTGCTTTTCACATTAAGTGAATCATGTGGGGGCTTCCGGTTATGGCCGCCATAGAGTAAGACGCGAGAAGCATCGCTCCCACACAAAATCCTTTTTTATTGCACTATTTTGAGCAAAGCGCGGATTTACTTGTATTTTTCTTTTTCCGAACTGGACTGACATATTTGGGCAACTTTTGAGGATGCCTCCTAAGAAAATATTCGAGAATAAGAAGGAAACGGCTACCGAAGATTCCTCGGCGTTAGCCTTAGGGGCTAGCCCGACATCGCCGCCTCAATGGTTCCAGACAGAACTGGAGAAAGGGCTTGCGAAGCTTCAAGTCATGATCGACGGACGTATGTGTGAAATCCGCGACTCTGTTGACAAAGTACACAGTGACCTTCAGGAAACGAGACTAAAGCTGAGCGAGTTGGAATCGCGTCAAGATGGATTTGAAGAAGCCATTGTTAATGTGCGTGAGGACATTGCTGAGGGTAAAAAGCACGTGGAGTACGAAATACTCACTTTGAAAGATAAGGTCGATGATCTTGAAAATCGCTCCAGACGTAACAATTTGCGCCTTGTTGGCTTTCCTGAAGGAGTTGAGGGGAGAGATGCAGTGTCATTTGTGGAGGAATGGCTCCCTAAAATCATCGGTATGGATCAAGAACGGCCCTTTGAAATTGAACGAGCCCATCGTACCCTTCAGCGCCGGCCGTCGGAACACGAAAGACCGCGAGCCATTGTAATTAGACTCCTTCGTTTTAGAGATACAGTCACGATATTGAATGTTGCACGGGAGAAAAAAGACCTGACATATGGAAACTCAAAAATAATGATCTTCCGAGATATGTCAACAATTCTCTACAAGAAGAAACAGGCGTTTGCTTCTGTTCGAGGTCGGCTCCGGGACCACAACATCTCCTACAGTATGCAGTACCCAGCTACTCTGAGAGTGGTTCTTCCTGAGGGTGCACGATCCTTCGGTTCAAAAGATGCCGCGGAGGCTTACTTAAAAGCCCACCATCCAAAACTTTTGTTGCCAGCGGGTTCGGAGTGAGACTGTAGGTAGGCTACATTATGAATAGTGACTGCATTTACGAAGGACTCTGAGTAGCCACCGAATGGTCGCTACTGAAACCTAATAAATACCAAGTAGTCCGAGATTGTTTTGATATTGAGTCACAAGTGCCTTTATGCCTATGGCAACTTTGGTGATTTGTTTGCAAAGTTTTACCTGTAATGTTCGGTAGATGGCGTTATCTGCGCTAATTATTTCCTGGTTAAAGTTGGGATGCCTTAGCTTGAAGTTGTGCACGTTCTGTATGCAACGTTACGCGAATGTGTTGTTTACGGGGAAAGTGTTATGTATGTGGGTGGATGGGAGGCTGGGAGGGAGGTTTGTGCCACTTTTTTTTTTTTCTTCTTTTTTTCCTTCTTTTTTATGTGTTTTCTTTTCAATTTGACTGATAACTGATAGAGATAAGTATAAATATCTGTCCTGGAATGTTAATGGAATTAATAATAATTTAAAGAGGAAAAAAATTATGTTGTTCTTAAGAAAAAATAAGATAGACATTGCTCTCCTACAAGAGACGCATTTGACTGAAGAAGATCACTGTAAGTTATTACGTCAGTGGTCTGGACAAATATTTTTTTCATCATATAGCTCTCATTCAAGAGGGGTTGCTATTATGATCAATCGCAGAGTGCCTTTTGTTTTTGAAAGCATGGTTAAAGATAATTATGGAAGATATATTATTCTTAAAGGATATATTGCTTCTGAGAATGTTACAATAGCAAATGTATATGCCCCCAATCAAGATGACCCTCAGTTTTTTCATAATTTTCATTTTAAACTGTTTTTGCCCTGTACAATCATTGGAGGTGATTTTAATTTGGTTTTAGATTCAGCAGACAGATCACCTAACAAAGGTTTTGTCTTAACTCCATCAGCAAGAGTTGTGAAACATATAATGGCTGAACTAGAACTGTTAGATATTTGGAGAGCTTTGCATAATAAGCAAAATGATTTTTCTTTTTATTCTCGACCCCATAAGAGTTTCTCTAGAATTGACCTTTTTCTTTTACATAAAAGACAAGAACACTTAGTTGAATCATGTGAATACCTTCCACGAACTTTGTCTGACCATTCCCCTTTAGTTCTTACAATTGATACCCCTACTACTAAATCACATATTAGAAGATGGCGGTTCAGTAATTATCTCCTTAACGACCTTGATTTTATAGACCTTCTAAATAACAATATAGAAAATTTCTTGAATTTCAATGCTGGTTCTGCCGCTTCAGGTATGATTTGGGAATCACTTAAAGCTTATCTGAGGGGAATAATCATAGCATACTCATCCGGAAAAAAGAAAAAATATCAAAGTCAACTGAATGAACTTTCTAAAGATATTAAAAAGCTGGAACAGGACTATTCTATATGTGGAGATGAAAGTATTCTACATAGACTAAATTCATTGCAGCTTGAGTATGATATGCTGTCCACTAAGGAAGCAGAGTGTATCCTCCTCAGAACCAAACAACGATATTACGAGCATGGGGACAAAATTGGCAGATTATTGGCCTGGCAAATAAGAAAAGACGATGCAGTGAGGTCTATAAATGCAATTCGTCAAGTAGATAACACTATCATCAGAGACCCTAATCTTATTAATCAGGAATTTATGCAGTTTTATAAGCTATTATATACCTCACAGCATACCGATATGGCGAAAATACACTCTTTCCTAGATAGCCTTGATATACCTTCACTTACCGAGGAATGCAGGGACTGTCTGGAGAAGGACATAACGGAAATTGAAATACAAGAAGCGATATCTTGCTTAGCTGTTGGCAAATCACCTGGTATGGATGGTTTCTCCATGGATTTTATTAAGGCTTTTCTACCTAAATTAATCAAACCACTAAATGATATGTATTTGCAGGCTATAGAGACTCAGCGTTTACCTGACACTCTTGAACAGGCTATGATAACTCTTTTACTTAAGCCTGGTAAAGACCCTCGTTTATGTGGCTCCTATAGGCCGATTTCATTACTTAACTCAGACTACAAGATTTTTGCCAAAATTATTGCTTTAAGATTGGAAAAAGTTATCTCACAATTGGTACACATGGATCAAACAGGATTTATTCAAAATCGATGTCTCTTTGACAATGTTCGGAGACTTTTGAATGTAATTTTTTCTGCTTCTCAAGTTGATTCTCCTGTTATTGCTATATCTTTAGATGCCGAAAAGGCTTTTGATCGTGTTGAGTGGCCCTACTTGTTTACAGTCCTTCAAAAGATGAACTTTGGTTCTAAATTTCTTAATATGGTCAAAATGCTTTATAACCATCCAACAGCAGTCATTCAGACCAATAACGAGATCTCGGCACAGTTTTCTTTGGAGCGGGGTACAAGGCAGGGCTGCCCACTATCTCCCCTTTTATTTTCTCTTGCAATAGAGCCTTTAGCTATTGCAATTCGCTCACATGACACTATCAGTGGTTTTACAACCCTTCAATCTAAACATGTAATCTCTTTATATGCGGACGATATTATGTTGTATTTGACAAATGTAGATTCTTCCATACCAGCCTTGTCAACTCTATTACAAGAGTACGGGATTATATCTGGTTATAAAATAAATGTGAATAAGAGTGTCTCTATGCCTCTTAATAGAGCCGCTTCGCAATTGTCCCTTAAAAATTTCCCTTTTGTCTGGAACACAGATAAATTTCTATATTTGGGATTACAAATACCTAGAGATTTGTCTCAGTTATATAATTTGAACTATGCTCCCCTGCTTAGAAGTGTAGAAAGAGAATTAGATAGATGGAAATCTCTTCCTATTTCATTAATTGGTCGGATAAATTCTATTAAAATGACTGTGTTGCCAAAATTTTTATATTTGTTTCAGGCACTCCCCTCTGTGTTACCAAAGTCTTTTTTTAAGGATCTCCATAGAGGTATTTCTAGGTTCTTATGGAAAGGGAAAGTTCCTCGGGTAAAATTAAATTCACTGTTTATGCCTTTTCAGAATGGTGGACTCAAACTGCCTGACTTTTATCTATATTATTGTGCAGCTCAGCTGCGCATTGTTTGGATCTGGCAATCAAAATGTATTTCCCCTCCTGCTTGGCGACAATTAGAAGAGGCCCAAGTACAGGGTATAACCCTTGCTGCAATACCTTTTGTCTCTATAAACTATTTGAAGAAATTGACCTCTAACCCACTAATTGTTGGTACTTCTAAAATTGTTGCAGACCTCATGAAAAAGATGAAATGCAAGCAGACTATTTTCAGATCCACTGCTTTTTATTACAATCCTTTTCTACCCCCTGTCCTCAAAGATGGCATAGCCAAACAGTGGTATGATCAAGGCATCCAAACCTTTGACAAATTTTATGAGGAGGATACACTCATGTCGTTTGAGCAATTACAACAGAAATTTACCCTTCCCTCTAAATTTTTCTTTAAATACCTGCAAATTAGACACTACATTCAGACCCAACAAGGTGGTCGTTTATCTAAGCTTCCTCTTTCACCTCTTGAGGCTATCTTGGCTGAGAAAAAAGGTCATAAGGGTCTCATCTCTTTTATCTATGCCAAGTTGTTACAACTGATGGCGGGTAGCATTCGTGACGTAAAATCTAAGTGGGAAAAAGACTTGGAGTGCTCATTCACAGATGACGAATGGAAAGCAATATGTGAGAAAGCTCAGACTTTTTCTATCAATAGTCGTCATAAGCTCATCCAATTTAATGTGATACATAGAGTTTACTATACTCCAGTTAGATTGCACTATTTTAAAAGCTCCTACTCAGAGATCTGTCCTAGATGTAAAGCAGATAGAGGGACTCTTCTACATATGCTGTGGTCTTGCCCTGACTTGGAAGAATATTGGAAAGGGGTCTTAGAGATTATTGCTATAGTTGTAGGTACTAATGTGCCTAGAGAGCCTAGACTTACCCTCTTAGGGGATACTACACTACTTGATCAACAAAGAATTAATCTGAGATTTGTCAGACTAGCTCTACTAGCAGCCATAAAATGTATAACTTTGAGATGGAAGGATTCTAATTCACCTTCTACTTCCATGTGGATTAAAGAAGTGTCATCTTACATGCCTTTGGAAAAAATTGCATTTCGTTTGAAAAAGCGTCAAGATTTGTTTGTCAAATACTGGGGTAGCTTCATTTCTTACTTGGGTATAACAGGACAGAATGCTTAGAACCTAATTTTTTATACTTTCTTGTTTCATTTTATTCATGGTTTATTTGTGGCACTATGGGTTGAGGTTTGGGGCATGTTTAGGGTAGTATGTGCGGGGATGAAAGATTTGCTTTGATTATTCTGTACTTTGTTGTACTTTGCGTTTAACTTGGAAAAACCCAATAAACATAATGTTCAAAAAAAAAAAAAAAAAAAAAAAAAAGTGAATCATGTGATGTCGAACACATCGTCTTTTTCCTAAGGAAGACAGCGCTGGTTAATTATTCAGCTCAGCGTGAACCCCTAGTGATTTTACAGCCGCTAGACAAGCCTCAAAGACATTCCAGAGCCATACACACACCCACACACAAAAAGCCTTTGAGTGCAACTTCATATAGAAATATAGCTCTTGAATGTATACCTTCCGATATGCATGTGTGATTAGCTTTGCTTTATAATAGAGGTGTGGTTTGCTAGAGTAAAATCTTTAATTCTGAAGATTCATTGAAAGAAAATCACTCCATAGTGTCTTGTAACCCGAACCTGGTCATAAACTTTTATGGCTCCAAAGCTGCAGCTCATCCAGGTCCTCTGCAAGCCAACATTCCAACACCTTAACACACATGGAACTTTTCATGGAACTCTTCAGAGAAAACTCTTCAAATGTTTGATACATATTCCTTTGTTTCCCAGGTGCCTTCAATTGCCATAACGGAAACACTGACAATTTATTGTGTGTTTAATCAAACTTTATATGTGTGTAATTCTGCATATCTCCTGTAACTTCGCATTTCTACAACCTTCATGTGATGTGTTTGATATCTCTGTAATTCTCTCAATCTAACAGAGTCGAATTCCAATAGCAGAATGCAGCAATATACATTGTTTACACAATTCATATTTCTGGAACCGAAAGGCTTAAGTCAATCGTCACTGTAACTCGAGCCAGGAGATCGTTCCAAACGAACAAAGGATCTTCCCGCTAGAAAAATCTCGACAGCTGATTCGTCCTCCACGAAGAAGGGGGACGGTACATGGGACACTGATAAAAGTCCAATCCTTCTCCGGCCTCTCTCTCTTCTCTCACCGATCGCTCTGACCTCCTCCTCTCCTCCCCGGCAACGCTTCTCCAGGAACCTCTGGAAAGGCTTTGGCCTTCTCCTCGGACCAACACATGTTCGAGTCGTAGCTGCTGGTCTTTGCAACTAAGCTCATACGTGCCTTTCCCCTCCAAAAGGGAAACGATCTGAACTCTCTCGGTAACGTTAAATTCAAGTAAGCCTTTACATCGTCTTGCGAAACGACCCAGAAGACGAAGCTAGACGCGAACCAGCCGGACACGCGCACGCGCGCGTCCCTTTTCCAGCATCGCACTGAAAGAGTACAACAGCTCGCAAGTACTATCTCTCAATCTAAAAGCTGATTTCCTGGTGTCTATCTCTTAGGTCTGTGAATTAAGTTACCCTTCTTCCTCTTCTCTTCTCTTCTCTTCTCTTCTCTTCTCTTCTCTTCTCTTCTCTTTCTTTCTTTCTTTCTTTCATTTCATTTTATTCTGATCACGTATTTTCTTGTTTGGTTAAATGTTTGTTTGTTTTATTGTTTGCAATTTTATGTATGTTTGTATTTGTAGCTCATATAATCTCTAGTGTTACATTTATTAAAATCCATATATACTTTTAACTGTCTCTGTGTTTGAAAGCCCGCTTTTATAAAGTCAATGAAATAAAAGATCCAAGCTACAAAGCTCGATAGACTACATTGAGTAGTTCTTAATTCATAAACTCAGAAAGTTTGATGTTCGTGGCCAGAAGATAAACTTTCTTGGAGTTTGTAAAGGGATACCCCTTCTTAACTGTGATAATCTCACATTTATTCGCTGGACGAATGACTGATGACCAAACCAGTTACAGAACAAGGTAATCTCGACAGTTGATAAAATAAATGTACATGCGATTTCTGAATTATTATGACCATGAGTTATAATTATTAATATTTCCAAAATTCCCTATATCCTTGAGCTAATTCACATTTACCCAGAGTCGTTTATGCTACACTTTATAAAGTGTACTTATGAAACACTCATGAAAGTTGACTCTCTTTAAGTGCACTTAAGTGGCCTTTCATTTCATTAATATTATATTATCTGCAAGTACAGTGTTTTTTTTTTTAAATATACTTTTATTTTGAAGTACACTACAAGTGCATGTCAATACACTTAAGCATACTCCTTTCTTTAACCACTAGTTGTTTAGATTACGTTTATGCTTTTTCTCCTTTTTGGAGCTTGAAACTTTTTTACTTCATTGACTTACAATGACTTTCTCACTGACTTTCAATGAATAAACTACAATAGATTAGACATTCTTCAAAATATCATCTTTTATATTCCACAGAAGAAACTCAGTCAAATCAGTTTGGAACAACATGAGTAAATGAGTGAGTAAATGAAGACACTTTAATTTCTGTGTGATCAATCCCTCTCAGTTCATACCTGTTTCTCTGTCCTCTGTGCTGCAGTTGATACAGTTTTGTGGTTTTTATGTTCACTCTCCTTACACCACACACAGATGCACTGTTGATCAGTGATACAGAACATTTCTAGCTCTTTATCATGTTTACGGCAGATCATGTCCTGCAGTCGTCCAGTGGCATCAATCACTTTGTGTGGCTTACGAGAGTGAAATTCCTCATGACGGTCAAGATGAGTTTGACAGTAAGATTCCTGACACACCAGACAGGACTTGACGGCTTTGTATTTTCTTCCAGTACAGACGTCACACTGCACGTCTCCAGCTCCAGCGTAACAGTCAGCAGGAAGTTTAGTCTTCTTCAGTTTCTCCACCAGTTCAGCCAGAATGGTGTGTTTAGCTAAAGCAGGTCTTGGACTGAAGGTCTGTCTGCACTGAGGGCAGCTGTAGACTCTCTTCTCATCCTCCTGATCCCAGCAGTCTGTAATACAGATCTTACAGTAACTGTGACCACAGTGGATAGTCACTGGATCCTTCAGGAGATCCAGACACACTGGACACGTGAACTCATCCTGAGAAATTCTGGCTTCTGCCATTTTACTGCATGAATACAGAGAGACACGAACACACAACAGCTCAACAATACTTCAGTGTTTGTTTCTCTGAACTGAGGAGCTGAAATAGTTTCCTGCTTCTGTGTTTGAGTAACGTGTGTAAAACAGGAGTGTCTGTAAAGCAGCTTCCTCGTTCCTGGTGAAGGAGAGTCACTTTACTGCTGTGTTTATGTGCCCTAGTGGAGTCAAAAACATTGTAAGTATATGAGTTCCAAGCACATGAATAAATCAATACCTTAAATTCTGCGTTACAGTAGGGAGAACGGGGTAAGTTGTCACACTGTTCATAACTCCAACACTAGAGGCTCTATCTCAAAAATCAAATAGCCACTTTGTGCGTCTTCTTCTATAGTCAGCTTCCTGTTCACATGTGGTCAAGATCACTCTAATCTGAGGTTAACACAATTTTCAACATTTTCTGCTTAAAAAGTAAAACATTTGCACTTTACATTTTATGCAATACAACTTTGTTAAGTATGAATGTTAAAAATTATTATTTTGCACAAAATAGAGGAGACAATAATGTGTCATTTGACACTTTAACTAAAGTGCTATGTTGAGCTAACCTTGAGATTTAGCCAACATTACCACACATGTCAGTTTGGGGCAAGTTGTCTCAATGACTTTGGGGCAAGTCGTCACATGTGACATACAAAATAGAACATGCTCAAAAAATATTGTGATATTGTAATTTATTTGTAATTGCAATAAGGTTTTTGGAAGGAAGATAAGAAAGGCAGGAATTAAGGAAGAAAGCGTGCCTACCAGTTTAGAGTGGCACACCAGCTGAAGGATTTTGACATAAATTTCCGAACTCTGACTCGGTAATGTCAAAAGTTTACCAGAGAAGAAATTGAAAGTCAGACAGCCATGCCAACAACAATGGTTGGTTATACAACACAGAAGATTTTTTCACCTGATTTGGAAAAGCAGCTTGTTGAGTATTACTGGGTCAGCTGACATTTATTTTGGTCTGTCGCCAAGTGAGGTCAGAATGCTTGCCTACCAGTTTGCTGTGGCACACCAGTTGAAGTCTGCGCCTTTGTGGGCAGAAAAAGAAAAGGCCAGCAAAGAGTGGTTTACAGGCTTCTTAAAGTGACATACAACGCTGTCAATGAGAAAGCCAGAGGCAACTAGCCTTGCCAGTGCAAGTAGCTTCAACAGAGAGAATGTTAATGCTTTCTTTGACAACTTAGAGAAAGTGTGAGTTTAGACCAGGAGACATTTGTAATGTTGATGAAACTGGGGTCACATACTGTACATAAACCAGACAAAGTGGTGGCCAGACATGGATTCAAACAAGTAGGGTCACTGACCTCTGCTGAAAGGGGAACCCTTGTCACACTGGCCTGTGCTGTCTCAGCCACAGGGAATAGTATACCTCCATACTTTAATTTCCCCCGTTTCAACTTCCGCGATCATTTCCTGATCAACAGGCCGTCTGGCAGCAAAGGGGAGGCAAATTCCTCTGGATGGATGAAAGACACACACTTTGTTGACTTCCTGAAACATTTCAGTGAACATACAAAGTGCTCAAATGAGAAGCCCTGTTTACTCCTTTTGGACAACCATGAGTCTCATCTGTCCATTGATGGACTCAATTATGCCAAAGAAAATGGCATAATCATGCTGTCATTCCCACCCCACTGCTCACATCGGCTCCAAACATTAGACAGGTCTGTCTACGGGCCACTAAAGAGGCACATCAACATTGTGTGATGCCTGGATGAGGAACAACCCCAGAAAGACAATGTTAAATTATGACATTCCCGGGATTGTGGCATTTGCCTATCCTCTGGCTGCAACTCCCTTGAACATTCAGACTGGCTTTAGAGTGGCTGGGGTTCAACCTTACAACAGAGATGCATTTCTGGAAACCGAATTTGCACCATCCTACGTCACAGATGGCCCCATTCAGAACCCTTCCCTGCCAGGCCCCAGCATCAACTCTGCTCTGTCAGGCTCCAGCACCAACTCTGCTCTGTCAGGCCCCAGCACCAACTTTGCCAACTATGGATCTATGTGCAAGCCAGAGAACGTTTGAGTTTAAAGTTCAAAGTAAAGTGGTCTTGCCACTTAATGTGTTTTGATTGAAATAATTGTTTTTCCAGATTCTCCAGGCATGATTGTTTATATTTCCAGTTCTGGTTTGAATTTAAAAATTAAAATCAATATTCACAATTAAGTCGTTGTGTTCTTATTTTTAGATAATCTAGTGTGACAACTTACCAGCCGATGGGGCAAATTGTCACAAGTGCACACTCTCTATTCAACAGTCTACAACTCCGTAATGAGATGAGATATTAAGATGTTATAAATACAACATATGTGCCCAAGATTTCCTTCTTTCATTTGGTATGACATTTATACCATTGTGATGTATGGTGCTCAGTAAATGTTAGACAGTGTGAAAAGTGTGACAACATACCCCGCTCTCCCCCATTCAGTTTTTATGACTCAATTCCGCCCGTGCTGGGCTTTACTTTCAGGTTTATTTGCCGTAGTTTGCACGTTGGCTTGATGAAGAGATTCTCAGCTGATCATCTACTGCGATGTGTGTTGCTGCAACGCTGTCATATCTGGCTATAACATGTCATATAACACGCTATTACACATTTATTTACTTTTATGCTTTTTCTCCTTTTTGTAGCTTGAAAATTTTTTTTTACTCCATTGACTTTCAATGAATAAACTACAATAGATTAGACATTCTTCAAAATGTCATCTTTTATATTCCACAGAAGAAACTCAGTCAAACTGGTTTGGGACAACATGAGTAAATGAGTGAGTAAATAAAGACACTTTAATTTCTGTGTGATCAATCTCTCTCAGTTCATACCTGTGTCTCTGTCCTCTGTGCTGCAGTTGATACAGTTTTGTGGTTTTTATGTTCACTCTCCTTACACCACACACAGATGCACTGTTGATCAGTGACACAGAACATTTCTAGCTCTTTATCATGTTTACGGCAGATCATGTCCTGCAGTCGTCCAGTGGCATCAATCACTTTGTGTGGCTTACGAGAGTGAAATTCCTCATGGCGGTCAAGATGAGTTTGACTGTAAGATTCCTGACACACCAGACAGGACTTGACGGCTTTGTATTTTCTTCCAGTACAGACGTCACACTCAAGGCCGCCTTAATGCACGGGCTTACCTGGGCTGAAGCCCAGGGGCCTCCCAAGTTCAGGGGCCTCCCATGTTCAGGTTTATGATGAGCTGAAAAGGTCATATTGTTTTAACTTGTCAGATTTTGTCGTTGTATGTCGCTAGTCGCTTGTGGACGTTGGTAGTGCTGTCGCTCTAATGTTATTGTTATGGTGCGTTCACACCAAACGCGAAAAGAGCGTCTGGCGCGAGTGATTTCAATGTTAAGTCTATGCAAAGACGCGTTTACGCGCGTCTAGAGGTCCCGCGGCGCGAATGAGGCGTTGCGGTTCGTGTCCGCTCAGTGCCACTAACGTCTCCGCTTTGGGGTGTCTGTTGCGAGTGTGTTTAATCAACGTTTTTTTCAACACACAGTAGCCTATAATCATCAGCGATGCACGCGATTACATTTAGAAATAGACAAGCTTTGTTTCCAAATGCACCAAGCAATGATCCTTTCAATTTTATAAACTTTTATAAACCCAGCCAATATAATCACAATGAACACATCCAAAATAAAATCTTTAACATGTAGGCTATATAACAACTGCAAAGCATCTCATTTGTAAACAAAATGATTTACGCACTAAATCCAGAATAAACTCACTGACTGTCGACAGTTTCTTTTCCATACATCATTTTATTATATCCATGTTTGTGGTTAGTTACTGTCAAATCATATAAAACAGTGAAATCGCCCTCGAACTCTTCTGTCTCTCCTGCACTCGAGACGGTGACGGGAGCTGAGCTCCACTTAAGGCTTCTTTCCTATTGGTTGTCGCTCGCGAAAATCGCTTCTCATTTGCATAAAGTTGAAATTTAGTTGCTGTGTGTGGTTGTTAAATAAAGTTTCTTGTGTTTATTTGCTCAGTGATATGTTAATAACAATATTAAAATTGAAAAAAAACTCA
Organism: Squalius cephalus; assembly: GCF_949319135.1. Lineage (NCBI taxonomy): Eukaryota > Metazoa > Chordata > Actinopteri > Cypriniformes > Leuciscidae > Squalius > Squalius cephalus. The sequence goes on along the minus strand of NC_137122.1, from coordinate 54,751,564 downwards.
CTGTTGTCTTGAAAGAAACTAATGCATTATGTGATGTAGATTACCTAGATATTACACTTTTTTAAAATGAGACTCTATAAATCGAGGGGATGGGGGGCCTACAAAACCTCTCAGCCCCGGGGCCTAACATTAGGTTAAGGCGGCTCTGGTCACACTGCACGTCTCCGTCTCCAGCTCCAGCGTAACAGTCAGCAGGAAGTTTAGTCTTCTTCAGTTTCTCCACCAGTTCAGCCAGAATGGTGTTTTTAGATAAAGCAGGTCTTGGACTGAAGGTCTGTCTGCACTGAGGGCAGCTGTAGACTCTCTTCTCATCCTCCTGATCCCAGCAGTCTGTAATACAGATCTTACAGTAACTGTGTCCACAGGGAATGGCCACTGGATCCTTCAGGAGATCCAGACACACTGGACACGTGAACTCATCCTGAGAAAATCTGGCTTCTGCCATTTTACTGCATGAATATAGAGAGACACAAACACACAACACCTCAGCAATACTTCAGTTTCTGTTTCACGAGTTCACACTTACATACAATTAGAGGGAGTAAAGTTTAATGCGTAATGGCGTGCTGTCCGGGGGGAGGGCTCCGAGATCGGAGTTCAGCCCGAACCCAGAGTACTCCCCCTCGTATGTAAATGGTTAGGACTAGAATTGTGGAGAAGGGGTGGTGGAGGGATGCTGCTAAACTGTCAACAAATTGAGGTGAGACTGCTGAATATATATATATATATATATATATATATATATATATATATATATATATATATATATATATATATATACACACCTCTTATCGTTGATTGTTGAGTGCTCTCCACTCGTGTTAATTATCTTCCTGCTTCTGTGTTTGAGTGACGTGTGTAAAACAGGAGTGTCTGTAAAGCAGCTTCCTCATTCCTGGTGAAGGAGAGTCACTTTACTGCTGTGTTTATGTGCTCTAGTGAAGTCAAAAACATTGTAAGTATACGAGTTCCAATATGGAGACAATATTTTAATACAAAACAATATTTAAAAAACTATTTTGAGACTAGAGGACCAACAATGTACTTACCAATCCAAAGTTCAATTTGGAAGCTGCTAATAGGTTAATGATTCCGTATATAGGATATATTGATGTGGATTTGAATATATGTGGGAAAGTCATACCAAAAAGGGGAGTGTTGACTGTTAAAGACTCAAATGGATCATTGTACCCAGGACTAATTGGTATGAATGTGATTAAGGAGTGTAGAGATTTCCTGATGACACAGACTGGGGATAGTTGTGTAGGAGCAGAAGGTGAAGTGCAGGTTAAGGTGTGGCATCAGATATTTTCGGTGTGTGAAGATCTGTTAAAGTTTGCTGAAGAGTCAGGACAGATAAGTTCAATTTACAGGCTGCAGGGAAGACGAAAGACAATACCAGCACAGTCAGAGGTGGTGATAGAGGCATGTGCACGTTTACGACCTGATGGGAAGGATTATGTGGGCTTAGTAGAACCTTGTCAAGATGTATTGCCGGGCCAGTTATTGGTAGCTAGATCACTGAGCACAGTTTCAAAGGGGAAAGTTATGGTCTGAATTCTAAATCTTTCTCCAGTTCCAGTGACTCTTTTTCAGCGCTGTCGAATAGGGCAGATTTTCGGCCGGTGACTGTTCCATTAGACCCACTAAAATTTAGTGCTGAACAACAAGAGATGATTGCCAAATTATTATCCAAGCATCAGAAGGTCTTCTCAGAACATGAGGATTATGGGTACACTGATAGGGTGTTGCATGTGATACCAGCAAGCAATGCAGCCCCAATCAGAGAACGGTATAATAGGATTCCACCAAAATTGTATCAGGAAGTGAGGGGACTTTTGAGTAACATGCTTGAAAATGTATTATTAGGGAGAGCTATAGCCCCTGGGCAGTGCCTGTAGTGCTTGTCAGAAAGAAGGATGGCACCCTTTGTTTCTGTGTAGACTACAGGAGGTTGAATGGTGTTACCCCTAAAGATTCTTACCCCCTCACCAGAATTGAAGAATCATTGGCTTCATTGAAGAAATCTAGAGTTTTTTCAACATTAGATCTAGCACATGGGTACTGGCAGGTGGGGGTGCATCCAGCTGATAAGGAGAAGATCGCCTTTGTGACCCCCATGGTTAAATTAATTTAATTGGATGCCGATGGAGCTATGCAATGCTCCAGGAACATTTCAGAGACTGGTTGAAAGTTGCCTGGGTGACCAAAATTTTAAAACATTTTTGCTATATTTGGTTGATATAATTGTCTTCTCCCCTTCTTTTGAGGCCTACGTTGCCCACCTGGACTTGATTTTTAGTCGCTTGGAGAACTTTGGCTTGAAAGTTTAACCTACTAAGTGCTTTGTCTTCCAGCATGAAGTGCATTACTTAGGCCATGTGATTGCAGAAGGAGGGGTGTCACCAGACCCAGAGAAGTTGCGAGCAGTGGAGGCCTGGGCAACTCCTCAGAATATCACCCAGCTGTGTGCTTTCCTGGGCTTAGCAGGTTACTATAGACATTTTATTAAAAACTTTGCCCAAATTACAGCACCCCTGAACTCTATGATGTGGGGGACATCAAAACGACGCACCTGACGGGCCATAGGTAAACAAGACTGCTGGGCATGAGGAGAGGCACAGGACATGGCATTAAAAAAATTAAAGGAGAATCTCCTACAAGCACCCATACTGGCTTATGCAAACTTTCAGTTGCCAATTTCTGTTGTACACTGATGCCTGTCAGACAGGCTTGGGGGCAGTGCTGGCACAGGTGCAAGAGGGAAGAGAGAGAGTGATCTCCTATGCAAGCAGAAGCCTCCGTCCAACAGAAAGAAATGATAAAACCCACAGCTCATTCAAACTAGAACTGTTGGCATTGAAATGGGCCATAGTAGAAAAAAAGTTTCGGGAATATCTTGCTGTGTCTCCCTTTACTGTTTTCACAGATCATTATCCACCGGCTCATTTGAATATGGCAAATCTGGGTGCAGTGGAGCAACGATGGGCGGCCCAGCTTGATTTCAGTTTGAGGTGCGATATAGACCAGGGCGGACAAATGGGAATGCTGACGCTAAATGATGATAGAGTTGGCCCCAGCCTGCTGGCCGAGTGGGTGAGGGCACAGCGGGATTGTCCAGTGGTGTCACGACTGTGGGTCTATATGGACAGAGGAAGAGGGCCAGTTACAAAAGAGCGAGCAGCTGAAGATCGGCCCACTCAAGTGCTGCTGCTACAGTCGGCCCGCCTTTGTGTGGATCAGGGACTGCTGTGCAGAGAGGTATGTGATCCAAAGACATTTGACAAATGGAAACAAGTAATTGTACCCCAGTGTCTGCAGAATCAAGTCCTGAGATGGGTGCATGACTGTGCACGACACCTGGGGGTGGAAAATACCCTGGGTTTGGCCCGTCTGCGTTTCTTCTGGCCAGGGTGTATCCAATGTGTGTGTTGCAATCTGCATAAGACTCCAGCCAATAAAGTGAGTGCCCCCCTTGTTTCTATACAATCAGAATACCCTCTACAGATTGTTTCTGTCGACTTTCTGTCACTGGAGCCTGCACGCAGAGGAATGTGCAATATTTTAGTAATGATGGATCACTTCACTCGCTACGCAGTCGCAGTGCCAACTTTGGACCAAACAGCAGTGACTACCGCAAGCGTGTTATGGGGACACTTTATACAGCCTTTTGGGGGGTTTGATCAGCTGCACTCCAATCAGGGCCCCAATTTTGAATCAAAAGTCATCAAAGAATTATGTTCATTGTACAACAACTCCCTATCACCCAGCAGGAAATGGACAATGTGAGCGCTTTAATCGGACATTGCTGAGTATGTTGGGGACATTAAGGGACGACCAGAAAGAGAACTGGGATCAGTATGTGGCAGAGTTGGTAAAGGCCTACAATAATTCACCCCATCCCTCTATAGGATATACCCCTTATTTCTTAATGTTTGGCCGTCATGCGAAATTGCCCATTGATGTGATGCTGGGCCGGGGAGATGAATTCTCGTGCACCGCAGCTAGATGGGTGCATTACCACCAGACTAGTGACTGTCTATATTCAAGCCAGAAAACAGGTTCAGAAGGCTCAAGTTCATCAAAAGAAGGGGTTTGACCGCTTTGTTGGTGGGTCAGAGTGTCATGGTACTAAATAAGAGGGCCAGGGGACAGGGTAAATTGGATGATAAGCGGGAACAGGGGGAAAGTCCCTCTTGTTCACACACTTCACAGGTCGGATGTAAGCTGCTCATCCCAAATAAGGGGAGTGGCCATACTAGTAGCGTCCACCGCGTTTCCCTCATGACGTGTGGAGAGAGAGAAACACCTGGGTTACATTAGTTTTATGGACTTGAGTGTCTTCTTGATTCTTGACCCACCGAAAACCTTTGGTCCAGTAGAGAGCCTGTGTATCACCCTTATTGTGGGTTATTGTGTTCCACACTTATCTAAAGTAACATTAAATTAAAACAGAGGTAAGACACACCCAGATCTAGGTTGGTCAAGCAGCACTTTTGCTGCCCTAAACAAAAATTCACTTCTTGTCTTTGCAAAACACGTACACTTGAATTAGTGCCAAATATTAGGCATCACTAATCTGACGCACAACTTGCTGTAACATACAAATCCGTTTAACCTACTTGGGAAAACAATTTAAGAGTCAGTCGGAATAAAATCAAATGTAACAATTTATTATGTCAGGTAAATGTATCATGCCAATTTCATAATCAGTTCAAAGATAATAAATACAAAACATCAAATGCTCTGGAATAAAGAGAGAAGAAGTGTTTTGCATACACTCAGCATCACAGGCTAATTTGAGTTACAAATCGCCCCGAGCCTCTTGTTGCAATTCATTATATACCCCGACCAAGACAGAAATTTCTTTCACATGGAAACATTTGCTAACAATGGGAATTGTTCAATCATAATTTCAATCATATTCCAAGCAATTCAAAACCTTCATGACGCATCTGTTCTCGGTCTCAGGTGAAGGAAACAATCCATAATTTATCGGGCAAATTGTGCCCTGTGGAACAGAACCATACTGATGAGTGATATAAAACGTAAATGTAGTCAGCATGCTTGTGAGTGCTTTTAATTGTGCATTTATGCATTTGGCAGACGCTTTTACCTAAAGCGACTTGCATTGAATTCAAGACTTACATTTTATCAGTTCATGCATTCCAAACTTTTTTTCTGTCAGACGAACCCATTTGACCAATAATATTAACTAGCGATGCACCGATAAATTTTTACTGGACCAAAATTAAACTTAAAAAAATAAAAATAAAGTTTATTTACTAATCAATTCATCAAATTTGTTTAATTAATCAATTTTATTCAGCCAACACCTAAGTTGTACAAACATTAAAAATGCACAAAAAGCAGATTTTATATTTATTTTTTGATTAAAGGTACGGTAGGTAGGATTTTTCTAAAAAAAAAAAAAACATTCCAAATTTGTTTAAACTGTCTTTATATACCAATACATAATTAAAATGTAAGTACTCTGAAAAAGAGAGTATAAAAATCGAGTGACTGTAGACCTTTTAATCTGCAATAAACACAGCTCATTATTTCCATTCACTCCACCCCCTCCCTTCTGAGCTCCTTCCAAAGCCACGCCCCCAAAACACATGAACGTGCGACACCAAACGCTCAGGCTCAGCTGGAAGACACATTTATTTATTTACCTGAGACGAGTGGAGAGGAAGGAGCGCAGTGCATGCAGTGACATCATGTCAGAATCACATGTAATAAAATACCTAACTTTATCACTATAAATACAAATAAGATTTATTTTAGTACTCACTATCAATCTAGCATATCGATACTGGTAAAGTTTGATTCGGTAACGAGCTATATTTATAGGTAACGAGCTATATTTATAAGGCAAAGCTAAAAACAGGTTGCATTGATACACGTTTTTCCATTACCATCAGTTACACTGTGATGAAAGTGAATTTCGTGTAAGATTCATAACATATACGGTGTTTTGCATGTAAGAGTTTCCATAATGAAAACATTGTTGACTCTAATGAAGACTAACGTAACTTACACTCCGGAGACAAGTACCGCATCGTCGGTTCGAGGACAGGTCCGGGGTCGAGGGCGAAGCAGAGGAGGTTGTTCAAGAGTGCGGGCAGGGTCCGAGGAAGTAGTTTTTGCCTTGTTTGCCTTCGCTGACTGCATATGCAGGTGCTTTGAATTTTGAATGCTCTTTCTCTGCCATCATTTTACTCTTTGTAGGTTCCGCGCCTCTCAAATCAAACGGGTGCGCGCGCATATGGGCAGATCTAGCGACAGGGGTGGTAGCCATTGGTTGCGAGAGTGAGTGACAGTCGCCCAAACCAATCAATTGTTTCGTCCCGAATGGAAATAATGAGCTGTGTTTATTGCAGATTAAAAGGTCTACAGTCACTCGATTTTTATTCTCTCTTTTTCAGAGCACTTACATTTTAATTATGTATTGGTATATAAAGATAGTTTAAACAAATTTGAAAAAAAGTTTTTATAAAAATCCTACCTACCCTACCTTTAAAGGGTAACTCAACCCCTGGTCAGAGCCTGACTCCACCCACTGGAAATATTTGAAAAATGCTGGAAAAGTGGGCAGCAGAGGGGGGTGGGTTTGGGGGAAGTGCACCTGACTCGTCTCTCTGTAGGCAAGGGCATGGTTACCTGGTGCCCTCTTCACAGGGCACCACAACTTCCAATAGGAAAACTGCAGTAGCCACCGTTCAACCTGAAGAGGGCAGCACTCAGACGTTTTTAAACCCTATATTGTAGAATTAAAACACTTTATACCCAAATGTCAAAAAAATTACTTGAATCAATGAACAACATTAATGAAGCCCCAGTCTTACAGATCATTAACTAAAAACAGTTGTTTTAGGGTTTAGTTACCCTTTAAATATTTTTTTGATACTACAATCTGTTGCTGAAATATAATAATTTAAACACTGTTCGGGGAGTGGCAGTGACCGCCACGCTGCATGCAGACAAAACAAATCAGCGGCAATGCCTCGCGCAGCTGGAAAATAAAGCACACCACAAACACATTTTTTGTTACATCTGAACCCCTTTTCTTTTTTTCTTTTTCTTTTTTTTTTTTTTTTGTATAAACTTAGATTTGCATAATCAAATGTATTGGTTGCAAATATAAACAAGATTAGAAATGTAATAGTCATTGCACAGTGTAAATGTAACTCACTTAATTACAGCGTTGTTTCCCGAGGCTGAAGGTTCAAAGCACGTTTCTCCAGAGCGCTGCGCTGAAACCCCTGCCTGGCCGAGCACTAGCAATAATCTGGAAACAAAACAGAAACCACTTGCACTTGAGCACGCTCCCTGCGCGTGCACGAGAGCGCGGACACGGAAGGGAGAGGCAGATGGATGAAGAGGCAAATTTTAAGCGCGCTCCCGCTACTGCTGTGCACGTCACCAGCCGGAATTTGTACTTTTTTGACATCTTACTGCTCATTTTTATGTCTCAAATTATCATATGTTTTAATTCCTACATTATTACAATTCCATCTTAACTTTAATTTTATAACAATGACAAATTTTAACTCTAAATAGGCTACTGTATATCGCTTAAGCCCCGGTTTCACAGACACGTTTTAAGCTTAGTCCCAGACTAAAATGCATGTTTGAGCTGTCTTAACTGAAAGTGACTTACACTGGTGTATCTTAAAATATGTCAGTGCTATTGTTTTGTCTCAAGATACACTCCAGTAATGTTTTTTTCTAAGGCATGTTTATAAAAGCTATTTAAATATCCTAATTGAACTAAGGCCTAATCCTGGCTCAATCTAAGCCGTCTAATGCTGTTAGTAGAGGGTGCGAATCAATTATGTGTTGGGAGGGTCACATACAGGGCAGGACTGACGGCCCCTGGGCTTGAGTTTATGTTTGGGCCCTACCTACACTATGACATCAACTAGAACATCGTTATGGAGTAGCACAAAATACACAAAAATTGAAATATGCTTTGAGGTTCCTAGAACAATTAAAATGCAACATGCCTTGCCTAGTCAAAGTTTAGAGTTAATATTAAACATTCATTAAATACAATGAAATACATGAGATTCTCTCTCTGTTGAAAGATCAAAACCCTGAAATAGCCAAACACTGAGCAATAAAGCCAAAGAAGAACAGTATTTATTAATGCATTGTGATATCTGTGTCCTCATGTCAGATTCTTAAATTTAATCAATTAATTTAATCAGAATTAAAATACACCTCAATCAGAATAAACCTACAACAACAGTAAAATGAACCTGATGAGGCCATTAGTGAGACAACAACAAAACCACCACTTGCTCCACACAAACACACACACACACACACACACACACACACACACGCACACACACACACACACACACACACACATCAACTATGAACTTGACTTCTGGCAGACTCAAAAGGAATATGAAGATTGTCAGATTATGCTATAATGAATACATTACTATGAATGCAGGTTGGCTGTGACCACTTTCTCACACGTGTTTGTGTGTTTATGTAATTAGCAGATGTAACCCACACAAACGTACTCTCTCACACAAACAAATTGGCAGCAATTCGTATACGCAATCTGTCAGGGCATATACTTGTGTTCATTTTTGTTGAGCACATACGCAAAGTCAATATCGACTCAATAGATGGATGTAAACTTAATTAGAGGTCAAACCTAAACTCATTTGAATGATTTTCAATTCAGACATGTTTGGATTATGAGTGTTTCTCTTTATCAACAGAAGGTAACAGCACAAGTGTGTGTCTATAGCAAAACATTAACACTATCTGGGCAACATCGCTTGGACATGATTTGTTATAACTCTGAATCTGTGACAGTCTGTTTATATAAAACTATGCAAAACATATTTTTACCATATGCAAACAAGCACAGAGAAGGCAGTCATAAAGTAATTCTTAACCAATGACACCCGAACGCAATCCAACACAATGTTCCTCAGGCAGATTTTATTCCACTAGTAAGGATGCATTAGTTCTGACTTTGATGGCAGACATTTTATTCAGATGGGTTCCTCGTCTTACTGGGTCACTCTGTGTCTTTCTTCACGAAGAGCCTGCAGGGCGAGAAATTGAGTTGATTAAAGTGAGTCAAATAATAGCAGAGCAACATGAAGAAAAATGATATTAGAGCAACGGGATAGTCAAGAATCAGGTAACATGCAAAAAATGAAAATGTAAATATTACAATTATCAGTTCATATTATGAAAAAACAACTAATATTGATGAGTATTCTGTCACCATGTACTAACTACGCACAACACAACAAGATTCCAGTGACGTAATGCGCGCAATGCAACATCAGAACAGCTGTTTCCCTGGCATTAAATAATTAAGACAATGTTTTCGTAACTTTTTATTTCCATGACTTCTAAAATGCTTCTCCAAGCATAATCTTTGTCATTGCTTTCCTTACGGAAGTCACGGTGGTTTTGTCATATAATATAAGCTAATATTTCTTAGCTTCCATAATCAATCTCCTTTTATCCACTTTTAATGTTTAATATGCACAAGCCCCATGGGGTGATGCCATAGAAGTAGAAACTAAGCGAAAGACAAAATGTAGTGTGGCTTGACGGAGTTGCCTGATCATTTAAATGAGTGACTAACAGTGAGTAACAGTTTCAAGGGAATTCTACAGGATAGACATTGCAGAATATTACTACCCAGACTCTCAAGGTGTGAGGCTTTAGGTGTGCTCACATTAGTGAGATTTCTGCAAAATTTTGCTGGCAAAAAAGGTCAGTTGTCCATTATCAGTAGCAATGTATGAAGCATAGGCTCACACTTTCAAACCAAGCAGCTTTACAAACCAAGCATGACCAATATAAACCCAATGCTAAATCTGCATAAGGGAAATCTTTTGCCCTTGCAAAATGTCTGATCGCATGGATTCTAATTGAAATGACTGGAATTTGCCAGCAAACATTTGCCGAACAATGGTAAATGTGACCGCACCTTTAGTTAAACTGACAATAACTTCCATATTGGTCCTCTGTGACATACACAGAAACAATAGCGCTCATCCTGTGTGATTCAGAATCTCAGTCATTTTAATGTAGTTTGAAGGGGACTATAGAAAAGGCCGCGAGTGAGATGGATGGTGAGAGGGATGAGGGAGAGAGAGTGAGACCTTCTGGATGGCTTCGCTGGCGGAGTCGTCCTGCAGCAGTTTTGCCCGGTCCAGTGCTCTCTCAAAGTGTAACACACTGGCCTTGTAGTTACCCAGCTTCACTATGTGAGAGAGAAAGAGGATGTAAAGTGATGTAATCGCACAGCATGGCGTAGATCAAATATACATAACGACCACATGAACGTCCTATTGATTCTGAGCATTGTGGGAAATCACATCATTCATGGTCACAGAGTGCATTAAACTGCTGACTTCCTGGGATTCTGGGCGATGTAGTTTGGACTCACATTCGGCCTGCGCCATGAGCACACTGGCATTGAGCTGCCATTTCTCATCAGTGATGTCATCCGCTGCCGTGAGCGAGCGGGAGCCATAGTCTCGTGCTTCGCCATAGCGCTTCAGCTCAAGGTAACAGCGGCCGATCTCATGGAACAACCAGGCTTTCTCTAACCCGCCACATGCTAGAGGCCCCTTCTCCTCCCAGCTATGCAAACACACACATAAACACACACAGAACAAAATGAAATCACTATTACAATAGACTTGTGTGTGTACATCAACACCAAAATTAATTAAAGGCAATTAAAGGCAAATGCCCTTACACTTCTATAGCTTGTTGGAACTTGCCAATCCGTGCGTACACACGGCCAATGTTGTCCAGAGCCCTGGATTTACTGTCCATCAGGTCGCTATGACACGAAGCACAAACCAAACACACCTGATGAATACTAGTTTATTAAGTCAAGTCACCTTCATTTATATAGCGCTTTAACAATATGGATTGTTTCAAAGCAGCTTTACAGTGATAATAGGAAATTACCGTAACAGATTGTTTAGGCTCTACAACAGCTCTAGGATAAAGTTATAGTCCAGCTAAAGTTAGTTTTGATTAATTGATTCACTTCCGTTGCGAAGATCATTAGTTATTAACTTAGAGGCCGCTAACACGACACCGTTCTAACAGGAAAACCCTTAATGCGCTCCGGCCGCCCATCCGCACTAAACAGTGTCTGGTGTCTCGAGAACGCACTCCCTGAAATAGGTTTGAAGGTGCAAACGATTATCAGTTATCTCTGCGCAAACCTCAAAAACGCAAACCCGCGAAAACGCAGACGTCACGCTAATATGCATCACGTGTTCAGTCCAAAGGTATGCGCGTTTGAATATATATGTGCGCAGGCATGTGGTCCTTCTTTACAAATCAACCCTCAATAAACTACTTGACTGGATTTAAAAATGTATAATAAAGAAATGTTTGGTCGTGTCTGCGTAGCCAGATGAACCGGAATTATCCCGACAACATTTTCTCTGTACTGAGGTAAAGGGAAGGGAAGGAGGCCTTCACAGGGAGGGACTGGTTGACACTTCAGGACTGCGTTGTCGTCGTGTCTAGGCGCGGGTCCTTCATCAGATCTGGATACAGCCTGGATCCGGCGGACTGCAGTAAACCTTGGATAAACTGAGAGACTAATATTAGCGTAGACGCCATCCTTCTCACGATGTAACAAGTACATCAGGATTTATGCCTAGCATTGTATTATAGAAGCTTTCCTGTAGCTCAAAAAGTAGCGTTGACACTTGCAAGGTTCGATTCCCAGGGAAAGCAAGAACTGATAAGAATGTAAATGTGTCTTGCAATGCAATGTAAGTTGCTTTGGATAAAGGCGTTTTCCAAATGCATTAATTGAACTATTAATGCTTATTTTACAGAATAAGAAGTCATTTCTATGCTGTAGCTTTTAAATATACCAAATGTGGTCTTGAATTGAACCTCCATATACCCGTAGGAAAGATATGGGTACCAAATTCAGGGTTCTCAAGTTTTATCAAAATCTTGGAGTGAGATCACATGCGGTTGGGGGAGGAGCCCTAATGGAGCCCCGCCCCCACCTGGCCCCGCCCCCCAATTTTACCCATTGTTCATAATTAACCAGCACAAACTGAAATTATAACAATTGGTAAATCTGATAAATGACAGAGCAATTAATCACATCAAATATACTCTTTAATGTTATATTTCAAAAATTAAGTTACAAAAAATTAACAAATTGCTCCAAACAGTTTGGAAAAACAAATATTTTTGCATTTTGAATGTGTCTAGTCGAAATGGTATAATGATTTATTGTGTGGTGGGACATTGAGAACAAATGACATATTAGAGTATTATTAAGGTATGTGTGTGTGTTTGTGTGTGTGTGTGTGTGTGTACACAAGAGTACACACTCCATCTTATGAAATGTGTTTTGTGTTGCAAGTGTTTGAAAAATACAAATGCAATGGCAATCAATGATTAATGTAACGTTATGTTTTGACAGGATATAAAATATTACCCAGAGCACTCTGCTTTAATACGTATGTAGCCTTAATGTAACTAGAAATACTATTAATACAGTATAATATACAATATAATTTAAAATAAAATAAATACATTTAAATGTATTTAAAATAAAATGAAGAAATACATCTTCATTCCTTCCCATACCCACTAACATTTCCCTTAGTTTCAGATAACGTAAGCTAGCCAAACTAAGCCAAAGCTTCTGGCCTGGTTGCAAAGTAGTTGTAGAGTTTTTGACTGCATCAATAATAATGTATACGATCTATATATTAAATGTTCTAGCCTTAAAATGTTAGACGAGCTATCTTACAACTTACGTTCTCCATCATCACGACGTGTGTTCGCGCGATGTTGTTGGTTACCTAGTAACTAACGTACGGTGGCCGAGAATGTTCCGTCAAGTTCCGTGTGTTCGCGCATCTATGTTGCCTATTAACGAACGCAATCTGGCCGAGATACGTGCTGGCGGCAGGAAACTTCACTTTGTGTGCCTGCGCCTCGTATACAACGTTATATATAAAGCTTGTAGGACAACTCGGTTGGCATTGCCTTTTCAGCGTGAGAAATACACGGTGTGGCGTGTGAGCATGTGAACTGGTTGAATTGCGTGTGTCTCACGGCCAATGCGTGAGACTTGAGAACAGCCGCGGCGCTACCATTGGGCCCGGGTGGGCCTGGGCCCACCCATTTTAGGTCCGGGCCCACCCATTTTCTACTATGGTTTTGTACGTTTCTTCATTCGGATCTATTTGCGATCCATTCCATTCTAAACAAACAACGCAGTTTAGCCTACATGCTTCGTCCTTGTTACATTATTCATTAAGATAATAATTAATAAATGCACGCATAATTATCAGTGGACTTGATAAATGTTGCAGATATGTTTTACTATGCATGCACAAACAAATGCCTTTTAACTTATGTGTGCAAAATTCAGAATAAAATGAATGTGCAGCAATTTGTACAAATAGAGAGTCTGTAGGCCTACTATATGTGTTGTAGCCATCAAGCTCATTTAGTTTCATATTTGTTAAAATATTATAATGTTATTTTTTCATCTAAGTTGATTATGAAAAGTGAACCGCACGAGTAAGATAGGATACGCAATATCGAGAGACATGGAGCGGGTCAGACATGATTTTGACCACTTAATTCAGTTAGAAAGCCATTTTTAAAGTGAATTTCGTTTTGTATAAATTGTATCTTAATTTTTATTTTATTTTTTATCAACCAATTGCCTGTATTTAATGAAGCAAATAGGAGACAATGTAAGAGGCGCGCCCGCGCGGTCACTTGCATTGCTCGTGAACAGGAGCGCATCTCATCCTAACTTAACGAAACTCAGCATATGCCTCACAGACATGAAATCTATCTTAAGGCTTGAAATGTCTTTTTAACAATTTAAAACGAAAAGAAAAAGGCTAGGCCTACTCTCTGATTATGCAATCCATGATGTGCATTTCTCTCTATAGGCGCGTTCACGGAGTTGACGATCGACAACTTCATCTTTACAGCTGTTGCTGTTGTTAATAAACTAAAAATAATAGGCCTATAATTTTATTAAACAATACATTAAATGAAATTGTAATTTTTTTTAAAAGAAACAAAAAATTCCTTTTTAAGTTTTTCTTTTCTTTTTTACCTGTGCTAATTACGCATTAAATAGGCTATGAGTCGCTGTCCTCAGTGCCGCAGAAAAGCGCTGAAACGGAGCTGAAGGGGAACCCGTTTTTTTTTTTTTTTTTTGGCTTATTTTAACTGGCCCATCCAGTTTTCTGGAGGCCCACCTACAATCAAAATCCTGGCGCCGCTAGTGCTTGAGAACCCTGCAAATTATGATAAAATGTATTTTACTGCAGTTATAATTGTTTAAAGTAGAAATGGCATGATCCTAAGACTGTCATAAAACATGCAAATTAAACTGGGAACTAAGACAAAGAACTTTTCTTCCCGCTCGGAATGTCACGTTCCAATTGGCCCAAGCGCCAGGGAGGAGTGAAGTTTCTGTACCCTAGAAAAAGCGGTTACACTCCGCGTTCAGTTCAGTTCTGTATTTTCTTTCGTCTTGTTTTGTTCCTGCTTTTTCGTTAGGCTATTTTTCTTTCTCGTACGAGTCTCTTCATTTTATATTACTTAAACTTTGTTTCGTTTTAGTCGTAACTCCGACTTCTTGTTTTAATAGTCTAGTGTTCCTTCACTTACACCTCAAAGTGAAACGAATTTAAATCAAGTCTTAGCAGCTCACACGTGAACCGTTTTGAAACTCCCGCTCCGACGCGCACTCAGGAAGAACCAAAGAACGTTTCAAACGGACACGCAAGCATCGGCTACTCGCCGTCCCATCTCAACCACAAGGCTTTAAATGCAAGTATTTTTGATCTCTTACCAAGATTTGAATGCGTATTACATTTACCTGTTTAAGGTGATTTTGACACTTTGATGGTTCTCAAAGGCTATAGCCTACAATGTGATTTGTTTACCACTCTGCAATCTGCTGTTTTTCTGTTTATTTTACTTTCATTTTACTGTCACATATATTCTTTGTTAGATGTAGTTGTAACGTTACCTTTATAATCGCATTTTATTCAAACTGATTATACTCTTGATTGTCTCTGTTTGCTGCTCACAGAACCTCTTAAATGTGTTCGATCTTAGTTACAAGCTCGATAAATTCGTGAGTGACCTACCAGTTAATAATCTCGTGAACAAGACAATTATTCTCTGTGGCCAAGAGAATATATTTTCTTGAGAATTTATAAGAATATCTCTTATTGAGAGTTGATAATAACATCGCATGATTCGCCTGGCGGACAGACGGATTATCTGATACAATTTGATTTGGTAGGCATTCACAAAATTCAAATTATAGCCCTTCTGTGTGTTCATAATTAATTTCAGTTCGTTGGAATTGATTGTCTATATAAAGAGATCTAACTATATGGGCTGTGTATTACCTTTTGGGTAAGTTTAAATTGTGTAAGTTATAGCCAGTATGATTAGTTATTGATTTATTAATTTCATAAATGAAAATTAATAAATCAATAACTGTACATTCATCTCATATTTGAGCTGGTGTTCTTACATGATGATGCAGAGCCTTGTCCATATTCCCAAGATCCATCAATGCATTGGCTACACAGGACAGAAAAGAAAATGTTGTATCTCTGATTCTTGTGCTATTGATATTATATATTTAAGTATTGGGCCGATGAGATTCCCAGACTCTACCAATGCAACTGTGCAGGTTCCCAAGCACTTCTCTCTTATTGGGCAGCACCTGCTCAGACCATTCCTTCACCGCCTTCATGAGCTCACGGGCCTTCTTCAGGCCGCTTTCTGCATCGCCGGCCCTCAAGGCTGACAATTCAACAAATAATCCTCAATAAACCCAATAACATACAGAACATTTTCTGAAAATACTTGCCAATCCAAATGTTATGCGATACCAGAGTGTTGCTAAGATTGTTTCTATGAGTCTATAGGATTTTTTGGCCTGTTTTATTGTCCACCAGGAAAAAATCATGTGTCACCCAAAAAATCTCTTAAGATTTGGTAATTTTTGTAAAATTTCACAGAAGTCATTTTCAGATCAAGCAGTTTTCTGTTGGTCAATGTGGTGAACCCACGTGACAAATGTGAATCTCCTTTGTTTCGCCCTCATGTGAAGTTCCAGAATGTGTGGACTGGATTCCCATTGAAAAGACTGGACTTCGCCCACGAAAATCCGCCGAACAACAGTAAATCTGCAGCAGCTTTATAAAAGTAATAACACTTCTCAACAAGTAGCAGAATTTGATGTATTGTTCATGTCCATGGCACAAATGGTGCACAGTTATGAGCCAAAGTTTCATAGTTATATTTAGGGATTTGTTCAAATGTCCTTAGCAAGCACTATTAACTTACATTAATACAATGTAAATAATCAGCTGGGTGTGTTATGTATCTGGTCTGCTAACACACACATTGTGGAGTGACCTAGAGAATAATTAGGATCATAATTCCAACATTATCTCCAAGTTGTCGTAGATCAGTCACTCATCAGTTAGCTAATAATCATAGGCATACACTGCAGTTCACAAGTTTGGGGTCGGTAAGATTGTTTTTAGATAAGATAAATAAATGAATCTTTCATTCAGCAAGGGTGCATTAAATTGATCAAAAGTGACAGTACATTTATAATGTTACAAAAGAAAGTATGCAACTTTTCCACAAAAATATTAAGCAGTACAACTGTTTACAACATTGATAACAATAAGAAAAATTTCTTGAGCATCAAATTAGCATATCATAATGATTTCTGAAGGATCATGTGACACTGAAGACTGGAGTTATGATGCTGAAATTATTTTAAACCGTAATAATATTTCCCAATATGATCGAACAAATGCAGCCTTGATGAGCATCAAATATTTATTTCAAAAACATTAAAAAAATCTCACTGACCCCCAACTCTTGACAGTAGTTTATGATTTTGCATGTGCAACATGAGTATGCAACTAATGCTAAATTTTGTTGATAGGAACCTAATGCTGTGAACTTTGAACTCTGCAGAGGTTCACCTTTGTCAATATCCTCCAGACTGGCGAGGACATATCGGGTTGGGTCTGAGGGTGGCTTGTGTTGAACCCGGCTCCACCGCTGCTGCACTAGTGTTCGGTCTCGTTGACGAGCATAGATGGGCTTCTGCTGCTGCCAGAATGCTGTCCGCGTGTCCAGATAGGAGATACAGCCCACGATCAGATCTTGCACACGCTCTCCAGTTCCAATCTTACCTTTTATAAGATATCCCTGTATGGGAGCCGATTGCCATACTTTATATAGAATATACACCATCATAGATGCAAACTAACATCAAACAAGGCCTAAAAAAACATGAAAACACACACCTTCATCTTGCAGAAGTTTATCTAAGAATTAAATAAACTTTTAATTTTATTTTAAACTTTTAAACAATATTTTTCAAATTTGTTTAAACTTTATGTATATATCAATACATAATTAAAATGTAAGTATTCTGAAAAAGAAAGCATAAAAATCGAGTGTATGTAGACCTCTAACGACTGTTTTAAAGACAGCTCATTATTTCCATTCAGTCCACCCTCTCCCTTCTGGGGTCCTTCCAAAGCCACGCCCCCAAAACACATGAACGCGCGACTCCGACCGCTGAGCTGGAAGACGCATTTATTTACCTGAGACGAGCGGAGAGGAAGGAGCGCAGTGCATGTAGCATCATGTCAGAATCACATGTAATAAAAAAAATCTAACTTTATCATTATGAATATAAACAAATAAGATGTATTTTAGTAGCCTACTCACTATCGAGCTATCATATCGATATTGGTAAAGTTTAAAATATATATTTTTTGATTCGCTAACGAGCTAGTTATAACTATAAGGCAAAGCTAAAAACAGGTTGCATTGATACACGTTTTTCCATTTCTATTAGTTGCACTGTGATGAAGATGAATTTCGTGTAAGATTCATAACATATAACGTTAGGCCTACTAGCTGTTAAACATGTATTTTGTTATGTAAAGTTCCCCCCACAGCGGAGCCTGCCGTGAACGCGCAGGCAAGTAAACATGCAGGGTCACCGATGACGACGGATAAACAGTTATGGCACATTCACTGGTAGGGACGAAATGCTTTACATTGACGGGCCTGCCCATACTTTGACTACAAACTTTGTCCTCAAATCATTACGTATTATGCAATACATGTAATGTAACTTTATAACATTGCACTCTTTCTATGAGTCATAAATAGCTAGTAAGATAATATAACGGTAACTAACGTTGCAGTAGGCTATGTAAATAATTATTCTAGCGATATGTAATGCTAAATAAGGTTTGCTAGTACATTATTTTAGCAACATGACAAGCCAGTGAATTAGCAGGTTTCAATTGTTGCTTTGCACAGTGCGTGACATTTTATCTGTATGTTATGCGGCTAGAGTTTTAACACTGAGTCAATGGGCTCCGACGGGCTTGTTTATCGTCATCGGTCTTTTTCCGTTTACCTGTCTTTGTTGTATGAGCAGGTTCCACTCGAGAAATTGGCAGTTTTGGTTGTTTGTCCGCCATTAGCACAGCTGCTCGGCACACCGGCAATCTTGATTTTGAATGACGGTACGCGCTGTGCAAGAGAGGGGCGATCAGCGCGTACGCGAACTTGATTGACACTGCTAAGACACTCCTCCTGGCTCTGAAGGCATCTGATTGGTTCTTTACATTCGCACCGAATGGCAGTGATTGGTCAGAGTTTTTACTGTCCTGCAGCTGCTACAGAGGTCTGATTGTTTTCATTCCTTTTTCTGAACACATAATGTATTGACTACTCTCAGGATGGAAGGACCATTTCACCCAGTATAAAAAAAGTGTTTCTGAACAGGATTACCTACTATAGCTTTAATTCACAGACCTAAGAGCTAGACACCTGAAATCAGCTTTTAGAGAGAAATACTTGCAAGATTCTGTGCTCTTTCAGTGTGATGCTGGTTTGCGTCTAGCGTCGTCTTCCAGTGTCGTTTCGCAAGACGATGTAAAGGCTCACTTGAATTTAACGTTACCGAGAAAATTCAGATAATTTCCCTTGTGGAGGGAAAGGCTTATGAGCCTCGTTTCCACTGAGCAGTACGGTACGGTACGGGACAGTACGGTACGGTTCGGGTCTGTTAACCATGATCTGGCTAGCGTTTCCACTGCCAACTACCTTACTTGATAGGCGTGGTGTTTCGATCGACGTCATTTTCGCGCGAAGAAGAACATAGTAAACTACAATGGATGACATACAGCAGATCTTGTTCTTGCTCCTCGACATGTTTGTCACAAGAAGACAAGCGCCGACATTAGGCTTATCTCAATATCAAGTAGGCTACGCAAAGTTTGTACTTGCCATGTGCGACTCCTATGGTACAGCGCGTTCTTAAAAGCGTCACTCAGCTCGCTCTGCTACTCCGGTTATCTCTGTTACTCTGTATGTACATTTTAAGCAACAATAAAACGAAATATGTTATAAAACACCTACTCTTTTCGTTTTCAGTTAAATAAATTAAACATTATAGGGACACAAATGTGGTTCATGCGCAACGTATATTGATTATTCACTGCACGTTATACGTTATTCTATTTATAACAAAACGAAATTTAAAACACAACCCTAACGTTACCTCTTTTCGTTTAAAAAAAATAATAATTAAACATTCCAGGCAATATATGCATTTGTACAAATGTTGCAAAAAGCATCAGTGATAATCTTGTAATAAAAAAATTACAAGAAACCATATTTCTTTTTGTAAAATTTCAGTTTTATCAATAATAGCCTATATAAAAGTTTAAGTAAAAGGTACAAGAAGCTTTACAATAAGAAATAAAGCAAACAATTCAGTCAAATATCCAAATGCAGCGCTCTAGTCTAACATAACAAGTAAAGTTAAATATAAATAGCCTATAACGTTAATATGAAACTAAACTTAGCCCTCAGCCAAAACGATTGACAGGGAACGAATTATATATTCACGAGACCAAAGATCGCCCGTTAGGTCTACACAAGACGAATTATATCTCATGTTTAACCACTACCGTCAGCGGCGAACGTCAGAAGAACTAACGTTAGCCGAGGAAAGGCTCATCCAGCCAGGAAACATGAGCGCTGAGCGCCCGCTGACCGCATGGATCACAACCGGGGAAAAAAAAAATATCATCTTTATAAATAAACCACAGGTTGGAGCTTTAAACAACTACATTCTCGCCTGAAAAACTCTTAAAATTACATTTCGTGATACAGTAACAGTAGTATTAGAAAATTAAAGTAAGAGTCTCTGTATCTCACTGTTACTGATTTATCACGCAGCTCAAAGTATTATGGGTAAAATCTCTCTACAATCTGTACTGAAACATCAATACAGTTTCACTGATGATCCATAATCAACCCAAAACCCAGGATAGAGCGTCTGAGTGAATGTGGTCTGGACTGTGTGGATGAGGCTCATTGTGTCAGAGACGCTGTAGAAGGACAGAGTTCCTGCACTGTGATCCACATACACTCCTATTCTTCTGCTGATGGACTTTACAGGGAGAAGAGTGTGTGTGTTATTGTGCCAGAATATGTAACTGGAGGAAGAGCAGGACAAACTCCAGGACTGATCATTTCGTCCAAACAAACACTCATTAACCGATCCCTTCCTGCTGATACTCTTATATGACACTGATATATACACATATTCACCACTGCACTCAATCTCCCAGTAACAGCGTCCACACACACTCTCTCTACACAACACCTGAGACCTCTGATCAAATCTGTCTGGATGATCAGGATACGGCTGCTCTTTGACAGTGTAAGTAATCACTCTGTTCCTCTCAGACAGACTGAGGTGTTTATTCACTGTGTTCAGATCCAGAGTGAGCTGATGGGAATCTGATGGAGAGAAAACACATCAGAAACAGGAATTATGAATCTGTCTGATCTTTTAATGTATCTGAACTCTTCATGAATCAATGTTCAATGTATCATCAGTGTCTCAGTACAGCTGATCAAATATCCTGTGCAAATCATCATTTACATGATCAATTATAAAACTCTTCTATCATGTTTATTTCTCCTTCTACAGGAAGAACATGAACACATTCAGTGAGTTTTTCTGCTTGTTTTCTAGTGACTCACATTGTAGGAAGTCGTTCCTGGTCTTGGGATTCATGTTGGTGAAAGTGACTGTGGAAATAAACACATATGAACAGTGTGAAGAGAAATGACAAGATAAAATACATTCATTTCTGAGACATCTCTAATATGATGCTCTATAATATTAGATGATGGACTCATTTCTGAGAGCAGATTAATAATCTCCAGGAGCTTCATTTATAAAACACACACATCGGATTGATCCTAAATTTCATGGATTTCATCCTCCGTCATGTGTGTATAAACGCTTGTCCACGATGATGAGTCCGTATTTCTGAATCATCAAGAGATATTTGTGGCCGTTCTGTAGGAGGATTTGATGGACTTGAATTTAATTTATTAATAACTGTGATTTAAACTGATATGCATTTAAGGACATTTTTGTGCAAATGGACGTTTTATAAATCGTAGGAACATTTCAGAAACGGTTGTACGTTCAGATTTGGGATCTTTCTCCACACGTCTGTATAAACGAGGCGCAGGACTTTACCTCCGTCTGGGATCTTCTTGATCTCCTCTTTGCAGAAATCCTCCAGTTTGTCTCTCAGCCGACGGACAGATTCTCTCACGCCATCAAAAGAGGAGAGAGAACTGAAGGAAACGTCGGGTTCGTCTGTAGATTCAGGAGGTGCTGAGAGAGACTGGAAACTCTACAGAAAACAGAAATCAAAACTCATCATCTCCACACTTCAGCCAATAACCTGCACTATATCAGATCTGAGCGGCTCTTGTTGACTTCACTTCTCTTCAGTGACTCGCTTCAATCCAGCACTTTCACACAATCAGCACAATCTCCTCATATTCATCATTTAATGCAACAAACTCTAGTATTTGACACTTAATAATAATATCATCTAAATATATATACTCAAGAGCAGATTGTAATGCTTTCAGACACTTAATTCAGACAACTATTTTTCACTTATTTTTTAAAATATATATTATTGATAGTGATAGTGATAGTGATACCATCAAGTTCACTGATTTCATCAAGACAGAAGAAACCAGAAGGAAAAATGAGTCCATATTTAATGGTAAATTTCCCAGGGCTTTGTAAGTGTGTCTCTTTAAACAGAAGATGATCAGATGAGAGTCTGACTGATGATTATATGATAACACAACACTTGACTGAATCTGACTGAATTCCTGACAACATCTCAGTCAACGGCTCATTCTGCTCTCATGAAATGTTTCTCTGTCATAGCAGGATCTTGCTCAAGTCCACTATGATCCTGTTCTTCTAGATCTCTGTTACCTGCAGGAACTGGATGTGATCTTGTGTGTGTGAAAGCTGCTCCAGCTCAGCGTCTCTCCTCCTCAGATCATTGATCTCCTGCTCCAGTCGCTCCAGTCGTCCTTCAGCTCGACTCACTGCAGTCTTTTCCTGATCTCTGATCCGCTGTGTGACCTCAGAGCGGCTTCTCTCAATGGAGCGGATGATCTCAGTGAAGATCCTCTCACTGTCCTCCACTGCTGTCTGTGCAGAGCGCTGTTACACACACATCACAATTACACAGTGGCTTCAGCACGACTGACAGAGTCCAAACTGAGACGTCTCAAATAGGGCTGTGACGGTATGGGATTTTTTCTTACCGCGGTGAAGAAGCAACAAATATCGCGGTTTGGCGGTTAACCGACACCCCCCCCCCAAAAAAAAAAAATCACCCGCGGCCGCATCACACACTGCAGACGCGATCAAGACTGCATGTAGCTTGTAAATGACAATGGAAATGAATAATCATAAAGCAGTATTCTTTATTAAAAAATAAACAAATTAACATTTATATTCAATTGTAAATATTAATAATTAACTATTAATTAGGTAGTCTTAAGGCCGGCGACACACTGGCTGTGTGGTGTGAGTGTGGCGTTTCTGTTGCGTGTCTTTTTCTATGTCTTTGCACACCAGAAACAGCGCTGCTGCTGCTAGGTGACATATACGCCTCATTGGTGATATATTCGACATATGGGGAGAGAGTTGTGGAAGGCCTAGGCTACTTAATGTTAAACATAAATATATAGCAGCAAAGAGCGTCGGCACTCGGCAGTATTGACGGCAAAATAGGCTACAGAATATTTCGTTCTGCATTGACAGACCAATGTTACAGGATGTATACTCCATCTAGTGTTCATGGTCAGTACTACATGTTCATATTGGCCCGTGTGCCGGGCGCTTGTTCACAACATGAATAGTCAAGTACACCAGCACTCCTGTGTCCTCGTTC
The DNA here is from genome assembly GCF_949319135.1 of Squalius cephalus. Classification (NCBI taxonomy): domain Eukaryota; kingdom Metazoa; phylum Chordata; class Actinopteri; order Cypriniformes; family Leuciscidae; genus Squalius; species Squalius cephalus. The sequence continues at coordinate 54,728,162 of NC_137122.1, read as the reverse complement.
TTACTACATGGTGTCAGAAGTGGCTTAGCTATTAATTAAAGCGAGAAAATGACAGCCAATGGACAGTGTATCAGCACAATTACGGAGTGAGTGACTATGCATATTTCGTTCTTTTGTTTTCACTAGTTTAATACAATATTACTGGCTAGTGCTACCAGCTAACCACCTAGCTTTAGCTCCGTGGCTCACTGACGACGATTGGTTTACAAGATGGCATTCAACCACACGATTCCCCCTCCCGGTCCAATGAAGCTCAGCGGAGACTGGAGCGCAAACTGGGACATTTTCAGGGCTGAATTTGAAGATTACAGTTTGGCGGTGGACTTGGTAGCCACATCTTCAGCAGTCCAAGCTGCCACTTTGAGGACGCAAATGGGGCCAGAATGTCGACATGTGTACAAGCACAACCTGCAGTTGACGGAAGCGGAACGCGGAGATGTGATGAACATTCTGGATAAATTAGAGGAGTACTTCAAACCGGCCAAGAATGTAATATATGAGCGATATGTTTTCGGCTGCTGCAAACAGGAGGATGGTGAGTCCATTGACAATTTTCTTACCCACTTGAGGGAAAAGGCGGCGACCTGTGATTATGGGGCTCTCAGGGATGAGTTGATAAGAGACAAAGTAGTACTTGGCATTACTAATGAAGCCACGCGTAGACGGCTGTTGAGAGAGAAAGGACTGACACTGACTACAGCCATAGAAATATGCAGAGCTGACAGACATGACACTGAGGTCCATGGAACAAGAAAGGCCACATACGGACAGCGTTAATGCAGCATTTAGACAGCCATCAAAAAAAATTCCCCATGCTACAGGGAGGCAGCTGAAGAAAAGCACCCCAGCCACAGACAGTGTCTCTGGATGCAGATACTGTGGTGTGCATCATGGGAGAGGGCGAGAGCAATGTCCTGCTTACGGAAAGGTGTGCAAAGCCTGTGGTACAGCTAACCATTTTGCTCGCGTTTGCATGAAAACCAGGGGATCAGAGGCATCTGCACACATTCACTCCATGGAAAATCCAGTGCTAGCCCAGGAAACAGATGGTAGTGGAGATGATCTCTTCTCAACCGAATGCATTGGGGCCGTAGGCGCCAGAGGAAAAAAGTGGTTTGCCGTTCTCCAACTGAATGGTGTTAAGCAAAAATGCCAGTTAGACTCAGGAGCCACGTGTGACGTTATGAGCCTGAAAGACAAGATACGGATCGCACCACGAGAGAAACTCATGCCAAGCAGCACCAAGCTCAAGCTCTACTCTGGTCAGCTAATGACCTCTATGGGTATGTTTGTGACAGAGTGTGTCGTGCGGGATCGCAGACACACCTTAGAGTTTGAGATAGTCGAAACCAGTCAGCAGCCCCTGCTTTCTGGGTCTACATGTGAGCGCCTTGGTCTTATGCAGTTCACCATTCCAGCAGACCTGAATGCGGTGGACAGTAGTATCCAGGCGGGGCTTTTGAAAAGGGAGGCTCTCATCGAGAGGTATCAGGATGTCTTCACCGCGCCAGTAGAATCCGTTCCAGGGGTGGTGCACTTTCAGCTAAATGCAGAGGTTCAGCCAGTCCAGAGTGCCCCCCGCAATGTACCGGTCGCCATGAGGGCAGCAGTGAAAGCTCAGCTTGAGAAATACGAGGCGGAGGGCCACATCACCTCGGTCACGGAGCCGACAGACTGGATTAGCAATATGGTGATCATCAGGAAACCAGACAAGTTGCGGATATGCATCGATCCAAAGCACCTCAACCAGGCTCTGCTGCGGTCACACTATATCATGCCAACTCTTGAAGACATACTCTACAAGCTCCCCAAGGCTAGGGTCTTCACCCTGGTGGACGCAAGGGACGCCTTTCTCCAGTGCAGATTGGACGAAGCAAGCAGCTACATGACCACCTTTTGGACACCCTGGGGGCGCAAGCGCTGGTTAAAACTCCCCTTTGGCGTTTCAGTGGCCCCTGAAGTATACCAACGAAAGCAGCACGAGCTCCTGCTGGGACTCAAGGGAGTAGACCCCATAGCAGATGACATCCTCATCGTGGGCTGTGGGGAAACTGACGAAGAGGCTGGGCGTGACCATGATGCCAAGCTGCTGGCCCTCATGGACAGATGTAGGCAGGTCAAACTAAGGCTCAGCATAAAGAAGCTCCAGTTTAAAGTGCCAGAGGTTCACTTTCACGGGCACATTTTATCGGCAAGTGGACTGAAAGCTGACCCGGAGAAAGTGAAGGCGGTCATGGACATGCCACTCCCGACGGATGTGAAGGCCGTGCAGCGGTTCGTTGGCTTTGTGACGTACCTGGCGAAGTTCCTGCCACGCCTGTCAGAGGTCTGTGAGCCGCTGAGGAGGCTCATGGACAAGGATGCGGTGTGGCACTGGCTTCCAAAACATGATGCAGCAGTGAAGGAAGTGAAGCAGCTGGTGACTACGACACCTGTGCTGCGTTACTACGACGTGACAAAGGCAGTGACAATCCAGAGTGACTCTAGCCAGCATGGCCTGGGCTGCGTCCTGTTGCAGGAGGGACAACCTGTGGCATTCGCTTCGAGAGCTCTCACACCAACAGAGCAAAATTATGCCCAGATTGAGAAGGAATGCCTCAGCATTGTTTTCGCATGCCAACGCTTTCATCAGTACTTGTACGGGCGCAGCAATGTCACTGCAGAGACAGATCATAAGCCCCTCGTCGCCATTTTCAGCAAGCCACTGCTGAATGCCCCTAAGCGCCTGCAGAGCATGTTGCTGTCCCTTCAGGGCTATAATCTCACAGTTGTCTACAAGCCCGGCCCAGAGATGTATGTGAGTGACACGCTTAGCAGAGCCACGGTGCCAGACACACACACAAACTCCAGCCTTGGTGGGCACACAGTCTGCAGTCTGGAAACAGAGCAGAGAGAGGTAGAGCACATCAACCAGTCTGACTATCTTCAGACATGGGCAGTATTTCAATTAAATGTATTTTAAATATGTATTTAATTACTTTAGTGTATTTTGTAATTTGTATTTTGCAGGTGTGGAAAAAATAAAATGTAGTTTGTAACAAAATATTTTGAGGGAGTGTATTTAGAGTATTTCAAATACTTAAATACTTAAGAAAAATCACCATATGCTTATCACCATAGTAAATGATTTTGCCATATTTTCGGTCTGATGTTGGCAATGGCAATGTCAACTTTATTTATTTATATAGCGCTTTTCACAATACAGATTGTATCAAAGCAGCTTCACAGTATTAAATAAAATAGTACATCAGTGTTTGTTTCTAGTGTAAAACATCCACGTTTGGTAATGCTGATCAATAGTATTGTTGATTGATTGATTAATTAAATTAAGTATCCCCAACTGAGCAAGCCAAAGGCAACAGTGGCAAGGAACCGAAAAACTCCATCAGGTGACCTAATGGAGAAGAAAAAAAAACCTTGGGAGAACCCAGGCTCAGTTGGGGGCCAGTTCTCCTCTGGCGTTTATGAACTAGAGGTTGGATTTAACTATAAGATTAAAATATTATATAAATGCCTTGCTGAAGAGATGCATCTTTAATCTAGTTTTAAACTGGGAGAGCGAGTCTGAGCAACGAACAGTATCAGGAAGACTATTCGTTTTGGAGCTAAATGTGAAAATGATCTCCCTCCTTTGGTTGATCTGGATATAGGTATGACCAAACGCCTCGAATTTAGTGATCTTAAAGAGCGCGATGGATTATAGGGCGATAGAAGGTCCGTTAAATAAACTGGAGCTAAGCCGTTTAGGGCTTTATAAGTCAGTAGCAATACCTTGTAATTAATACGGAACTTTATAGGTAACCAATGTAGTGATGATAAAATTGGTGTTATATGATCATATTTTCTTGATCTAGTTAGAACTCTAGCGGCTGCATTTTGGACTAACTGTAGCTTGTTTATTGAGGATGCAGGACAACCAGCTAATAAAGCATTACAGTATTCTAGTCTCGAGGTCATGAACGCATGAACTAACTTTTCTGCATCAGAAACAGATAGCATATTACGTAGCTTAGCAATGTTTCTAAGGTGGAAAAAGGCTGTTCTTGTAACATATGAAATATGATATTCAAAAGACAGGTTGCAGTCAAGTATAACACCCAGGTCTTTTACTGTAGAGGATAAAGTAACAGCAATGTCCAGGTTAGATGCACGAAAATCACGTGAAACCCTGTAGACCGGGCTCCCTCCAAGAAGTGAATGCGTTTTGAACCCCTACGGGTGACGTCACGGACACTACGTCCATATTTTTTTACAGTCTATGTTTTGAACACAGGAGAAGAAGTGACACTGCTCCTCTTAAAAACGGCATTAAAGGGATAGTTCACCCAAAAATAAAACTTTTGTCACCCTTTTATTGTCCCAAACCTCTATGAGTTTCCTTCTTCTTCTGAACACAAAAAAATATATTTTTTTATTGAGTCTGTAATCAAACAGTTGACAGTAGCTTAGCCATTGACTTCCATAGTATTTTTTTTCCAACTTTGGAAGTCAATGGCTTCCGTCAACTGTCTGGTTACCAACATTCTTCAAAATATCTTCTTTTTATTTCAACAGAAGATAGAAACTCATACAGGTTTGGGACAACATACGGATAAGTAAATGATGACAGAATTTTCCTTTTTGGGTGAACTTACTATAAAGTAGTTACTATTTAAGGTAAAGTGTTTTGTGAAAAATATACAGTCTACACACACACATATTGCACACTGAACAGCATTATAGAGAAAATAATTGTGCCTTATGAGATCAATGCACTGTGTTCTCATTCATAAAAGGACATCATACCTATTATGAAACAGCGTGTCTTTCGTAACTCCACTGAAATCTCCATTCTAAGCAAGCGTTCACAATATAACATCCATCTGCAGGTTTTACACGTTTTTAAACGTATTACATATGAGAAATATTGATATTCCGTCGGATTTTGTATAAAATAATCACCAATCCTAGCCTGGGGTGCCAGCCCGAACCCTGCCCACAAAATCTTTTGGTCGGGAAGTTCGGTCTGGACTCGATCCGTTGAGGAGTAATTATGCTCGGCTCCCAGAAGGCCGAGCCAATCAAATTGCCAGGGCGGGCTTTAATCGATGATGGACAGATGATCTGCGGTTACGTAATCACCCACGTCACCAAAGGTTTTCAACAAAGATGACTGCAGCAGGAGAATTGAGATGTTTAGATTCCGCTATCGCGTCTGTTATAAAAGAAATCGACAGCGCATTCATTTTAAAAGACGAACAGAGAACCACAATCAAGGCATTTGTCGATCGGAAATATGTGTTTGCCGTCCTTCCTACGGGATTCTGCAAAAGTTTAATTTATCAGCTGACTCCGATGGTCGCTAAGAAGATGGGACGCAATGAAAACCCTGTGGTCATTGTAGTTTCTCCATTGGTCGCACTCATGGAGTGCTTTATTATTACTTTACTCATTACTTTACTACTTCTTCCTGTGTGTGTGCAGTTGAGCTCTGTTGACAACTATGCGTCGCTTAACATACATCACTTACTGCGTTGCTCTGATTGGTTGTAGGTCTATCCAATTGAGTGCAGAGTTTTTTTTTCCTGGTTCGGTTAAGACACGCCTCATAATCGAAGCCCTGTGGAGCAGTATCAGACTCACATTCTGCCTAGAATATGAGCATGACGAAGTCAGGCTACATCAATTCTATTGTTTTTCAATAATTGCGCACGCAGCGTGATTCTACTATGGAAAAGGCATACGCAATCAGGGCAGTTAGAGTCTCGTGTGTAAAACAAACCCACAAATATTATGATTAATATGATTAATCATATAAATTATGATTAAAATGTCATTTTGATTTTGTGACAAATTCTCGGCCTGGTTTTTTTCCCCCCTTTTTATTTTGCTACTTCGCCATTTTGAATTTACACATTTCTCATATTTGTGTTATTGCTACTATTTGTGTTATTGACCTTTCAGTAATAAAAAAAAAGACTTAAGATTATTGTGGGAGTATTTTTGTATTTTCAAAATATTAATTACTTGTATTTTATTTAAATACATTTTTCAAAGCAGTATTTTGTATTTTATTTTGTTACATTTCATGAGCCAGTATTTGTAGTTTGTAACAAAATAGTTTTTGATGTATTTGTGCCCACCTCTGACTATCTTAATGTCACAGACAAGAGACTCATACAAATCCGACAGCACACGGACAAAGATGAGCAGCTCCAGGCGGTGAAGTCAGTGACACTGAGGGGCTGGCCGGACCTCAGAGAAGATGCTGAACTGGAGGTGAGAGAATATTGGGCCTACAAGGAGGAGCTCAACGTTCAAAATGGAGTGCTGTTCAGAGGAGACAGGGTTGTTATTCCTAAAGCACTGCGTACCGAGATGTTAGCAAGGGTACACTCAAGCCACATTGGGGGCGAGGCCTGTTACAGGCAAGCGCGCGACACACTGTATTGGCCAGGGATGCGAGCTGACATCATTGACTTTGTCGGCAAATGCACAGTCTGCAATGAGTATGCCATTGAACAGCAGAAAGAGTCGATGATGTCCCACGAGCTGCCAACACGCCCATGGCAGATAGTTAGCGCTGACCTTTTCCAACTGAATGGCAAAGACTTTCTCCTGATAGTTGATCATCACTCAGACTTCTGGGAGATTGACTTCCTCCCAGATCTCTCGGCAGAGACCACAATCAAACGCTGCAAAGCACAGTTCGCTCGTCACGGGCTGCCGGACCGGGTTATCTCTGACAACGGCCCTCAGTTTTCATCGCATCAGTTCAAGCGGTTTGCAGCAGAGTGGGAGTTTGAACACATCACCTCATCACCACATTATCCCAAGGCCAATGGCAAAGCTGAAGCTGCAGTCAAGATAGCAAAGAACTTATGCAAAAAAGCACACCGTGAGGGCGAGGATGCCTGGAAAGCAATCCTGCAGTGGCGCAACACACCGACGGAAGGAATGAACAGCAGTCCGGCACAGCGCTTGATGTCAAGGCGTCTTAAGACAGCACTACCGGTGGCCAACAAGCTGTTGGAACCGTGTGTGGTGACTGGAGTGTTGGAGAAGCTACGTCACAGGAGGCAGGTCTCCAAAGCAAGCTATGACCGCTCAGCAAAGGACCTACCTGTGCTCACGGTAGGCCAAGGGGTGCGAATGAAGCCATTACATGGTGACCGGACAGGCATCTGGAGACGGGGATCATGCGTGCAGAGGGTTGCCCCGCGGTCCTACCTGGTTGAGGTGGAGGGAGCACTATACCGCCGAAACAGAGTTGATCTTCGGGCAGCAGAGCCAAATACACCACAGAACTCGGACGGTCAGGCGCAGAGCAGCACGCCGATGGATGTGCCCCTCATAAACCAGAGGGGTCCAGAGACACTGATTGAGGAGCCGGGTGGTCACGAAGCATGCGCTACCCCACCTAGGCATGCTGACAATTCAGCTGTTGACCCAATGTCCACACCAACAAGGCCCCCAGCTATGTCACGCTATGGTCGGCTGACCAGGGCACCAAACAGACTTAATCTGTAGTTTAAAGTTTGCCGTAAGGGTTGTTTGTTGTTTGCTCAAAAAAAAAAAAAAAAAAAAAGTACAACAACTGTATTTTGTTTATGGCCGGTATGATGGAACATGTTAATTTGTTGTCATATTCAATAGGCCTCAGTCTATAACTCAATTATTAGGTATGGACAGGTAGCCTAACTTTCATTAAGAAAAAGGAAGATGTTACAGGATGTATACTCCATCTAGTGTTCATGGTCAGTACTACATGTTCATATTGGCCCGTGTGCCGGGCGCTTGTTCACAACATGAATAGTCAAGTACACCAGCACTCCTGTGTCCTCGTTCTTACTACAACCAATATTTGAAAATCGATAATATTTTTTTAATTACATTTATATCTACATTTATGTCAAAACCTTAACTTTCAAACATCAAAATGTAATTTATTAATATGTATTCATGTCAAAATGACATACAAACATCTTTTCCTATTATATTTTGCCAGGAAACGCTTCCAACAGGCTTGCGTGTCGCGTGAAAAATAGGCGTTGGTTCTATTTCTGGCATGCACGCGTTTTCAGCGCGGCTCGTGCCGCAACTGAGAAGCGCGCCTCACGCTCTCAAGCTCTAACCTGTTAACATGGGAGCCGAAATAAAAACGGACACGCCACGCAGCCAGTGTGTCGCCGACCTAAGGTAGGTGTGCTGCACTTAAGTCCTGCAAACGCCACAGGACGGTTAATTTTTTTAAGATGTGGTCTATTTATTGGTTAGTGGTATTTCCTCACGAGACGGATACTTTTGTGCGCCTTGTCCAAATTCACCGGCTTCCCCTTAATTGTCACCTGCCTCAAAGGCGACACAGTATGGCTTAGACACTAGATTCGTGGCTATTTTTTTAATCATTCGGCTAGCGCCGTCAACTGTTATTTCCTATACCATATAAGAGAGATCGCTACTTGCAATTAAAATCTAACTCCAACTGTTTACGTTATGCTTGTCTTTTATTCCTGTGTTTGTTTGTTTGTATTTAATTGAACATTATCTGTAAACATCACAAAACCTAGCAGTTAATTAATAATCAGACACACACAAAAAAATAAATCCCCCATAGGCTATGTTTAATGGACTGTCCCTCGACTCCCTCCCTTGCACAGGATGCGCTTTTTTCTCCAGAAGCCCTTGAACATGGGACTCGCAGAATACAGTAAATTATAAGCAAAATATTAATGTGTTTATAGTTCATATCACACACCATATGCACTCCTGTAACTTTCAGCAAAAAAAAAAAAAAAAAAAAAAAAACGTGCGGTGATGACCTCACACCGCGGTAGGCATCTCATCAACGCGATATTGCGGTGATGAGGTTATCGTCACACCCCTAGTCTCAAACTTCTCTTCTTCTCCAGACTCACCTTATGAGACTTCACAGCCTCTCTCAGATGCTGAAGATCTTTCTGTCTCTGCTGGATTCTCTGACGGATCTTCATCTGCGTCTCCTTCAGCTGTTTCTGGAGGACAAACCAATGACAGGGAATGACACATAAAACTACTGTCATACAAACATTAAAGTTACATGAATCCAGAGTTGGTGAAGTGGTTAAAGATCTTGCATGGTAAGTTTTTACTGTCTGGTTCAAACCCCAGATTCATGGTTTCCTGAAATGAATGTCAGCAGTATTTCATCAGTGCCTAGTTTTATATCATTAGTATCATCATTTACTCTCCCTCATGTCGCTCCAAACCTGTATGACTTTCTGTCTATTGTGAGACACAACAGAAGATATTTAGAAGAATGTCTCAGCGGTTTACAGAGGCCAAATAAAACATGGTGACACATCAATAACATCAAACCTCATTGGTTCTTTCATGTCACATGACTAAACACCATGATGTCATGACACAAACACCAGTGAAGTTTGATGTTTTTTATGTCATCATATTTGATTTGGGCTCCACATACATGAGTTTATCAATGATTTGATTTGATTTGATTTGTAAATAAAAATGTGGCTCTTTTAAAAGTAGCATATTTTAAAGACTGCACTTATTTTGGAAATTATATACTTTAAAAGAATATAATTGTGAAATAAGTGTGAACTGAACGCAATGTTTTCAGAAACGTAATTGCATGCTAATTGCTATTAAATGAAAATGTATTATAGTTTAAATGTAAATATAAAGCAATTAGCTGAACTTAAGAGTGACTTTTTGACCCACTTAAGATTTAAGTATATAATGTAATTTCATGATTGTATTGAGTTAAATTGAAATATTAAATATTATTAAAATGTACTTTAAAGTAAAACTTTTCATTTTACATAATAAAAAAAGTGTACATTATAAAGTGTACATATGAAACAGTCATGAAAGTTGACTCTCTTTAAGTGCACTTAAGTGGCCTTTCATTTCATTAATATTATATTATCTGCAAGTACAGGTTTTCTTTTAAATATACTTTTAATTTGAAGTACACTACAAGTGCATGTACACTTAAGCGTACTCCTTTCTTTAACCACTAGTTGTTTAGATTACTTTTATGCTTTTTCTCCTTTTTGGAGCTTGAAACTTTTTTTACTCCATTGACTTTCAATGTATAAACTAAAATAGATGAGAAATTCTTCAAAGTGTCATATTTTATATTCCACAGAAGAAACTCAATCAAACTGGTTTGGGACAACATGAGTAAATGAGTGAGTAAATGAAGACACTTTCATTTCTGTGTGATCAATCCCTCTCAGTTCATACCTGTTTCTCTGTCCTCTGTTCTGCAGTTGATACAGTGTTGTGGTTTTTATGTTCACTCTCCTTACACCACACACAGATGCACTGTTGATCAGTGACACAGAACATTTCTAGCTCTTTATCATGTTTACGGCAGATCATGTCCTGCAGTCGTCCAGTGGCATCAATCACTTTGTGTGGTTTACGAGAGTGATATTCCTCATGACGGTCAAAATGAGTTTGACAGTAAGATTCCTGACACACCAGACAGGACTTGACAGCTTGGTATTTTCTTCCAGTACAGACGTCACACTGCACGTCTCCAGCTCCAGCGTAACAGTCAGCAGGAAGTTTAGTCTTCTTCAGTTTCTCCACCAGTTCAGCCAGAATGGTGTTTTTAGCTAAAGCAGGTCTTGGACTGAAGGTCTGTCTGCACTGAGGGCAGCTGTAGACTCTCTTCTCATCCTCCTGATCCCAGCAGTCTGTAATACAGATCTTACAGTAACTGTGTCCACAGTGGATAGACACTGGATCCTTCAGGAGATCCAGACACACTGGACACGTGAACTCATTCTGATCCACTGAAATTCTGTCTACAGCTGCCCCCATTTTACTGCATGAATACAGGGAGACACAAACACACAACAGCTCAACAATACTTCATTTTCTGTTTCTCTGAACTGAGGAGTTGAAATAGTTTCCTGCTTTTTTTGTTTGAGTGACGTGTGTAAAACAGGAGTGTCTGTAAACAGCTTCCTCATTCCTGGTGAAGGAGAGTCACTTTACTGCTGTGTTTATGTGCTCTAGTGGAGTCAAAAACACCGTAATTAGGAGTTCCGAGCTCATGAGCCATTCAATCCGTTAAATTCCGCGTTATACAGTAAATTGACTCAATTCCGTCCGTGTTTGGCTTTACTTTCGGTTTTATTTGCGGTAGTTTGCGCGTTGGCTTGATTCTCAGATTCTCAGCTGATCATGTGATGCGTGTTGCAGAAGCGCGTCATATCTGGCTAAAACATGTCATAAAGCCATAAACACGCACGTTTAATTTTTTAGCATTGTTGGGAGGAGTAAAATTTACATATGTAGCTTCTACTATGAGGTTAGAATTGCTCAAGAGATTCACAAACAAATGTAAAGAGAATCACAAAAACGTATCAAATTCACAAATAAATAGATTAAGATCTACATATAAATGTAAAGAGTTTCACAAAAAAATTATAAAACTCACAAATAAATAAAATGAGATTTGCAAATAAAATAAAAAAAAATATTTAAAAATGTGTTTGTCACAAACACAACTCCTTCTGGCATTTATTCACGATTTCACATGTTAATGAAATCTGATGTAATATTATAATGCGTATTTGGCTTGCTGTCCGGGGGGAGGGCTCCAAGCTCGGAATTCGGCCTGACCCCAGAGTACTCCCCCCTATGAATGTATAGAGACCATAGGTATCTATGAGCAGACCCAGCCAAGTGTGAGGTGATGGGGTGGTGGTAGGATGCTGAGAAATTTGTCATGAGACAGGAGGTAAGGGAAGGCTTTATTTATACTGGATTCTTCTTGTGCTGATTGGATGATTACCTGAACATGCTCCTCCCGAACTTTGTTACATAAAACTTCATTTTGTGAACCGCTTTCTGTGCATTTGTAAATCCGATCATGCTGGAACTTATGGGACCCTAGGAAAAGCGTATTGAGGAAACCAATGAGAGAAAAGTACTAGGATCTGCTGGAGGAGTGCAGGGAGAGAGGCCTATAGAAGTCAACTGTACAGGCTTTGCAGGACGTTCACTTTGCAAAGTCCTCAGTCGTTTGGGCGTTACAGGGGCGGCCAAGAAAAGGGCCATTCAATCCGCGACGGAAGCCGCAGAGAAGGCCACAAGGTTATGGGATTAATATCCTGTCATCCATTCAAAACTGAAAAAAAAGTTCTGAAAGGTTGAAACTAAGTTTTCAAAAACTCAAAATCTTACAAAAAAAGTTTTGCAAGATCGAAAAATAAGATTTGCAAGATTGCAAAATGTAAAAAAAATAAAAATATCTCTGCAAACATTATGTTGTTTTTGAGATTTCTTTCTTCAGAACTGCAACATTTTTTTTACGATGTTGCGCAAACAATTTTTCAGAGTTTCAAATTTGTCAGTGTTTTCCCACTGTATTAGTTTGTTTTCGAGGTTTGAAACCTTGTAAATGGTGATCTGAAAACTGGTGTGCGGATGTGTGTGAAAAAAAGTAAAAAAAAACCTGATTGGTTGCTGCCCGAAGAGCCCCCCCGCCCAACAGGCTCGACGGCTGCTTCCTCCCTGGACGCCGCCCGACGCCTCACTCGAGGCCCGCTCCATTCCTGCCTGAACTGCACAAGGAGCTGTCTAAATGCTGGAAGACGCCATTTTCTGCAAGGTTGCGTACCCCTGTCTCTTCGACACTCTCGTCTGTCGGTGCCTCGAAAGACAAATGCTATCTCTCCATTTCTCCTGTCGAGGAAGCGGTAGCAACGCACGGATTTAACTCTACGAGCCACCAAATCCGCTGCACAGGCCATCGGGAGAACCATGGCGTCTCTCACTGTCACCGAGAGACACTTATGGCTCACGCTTTCGGATATGAAAGACGCTGACAGAGCCACCTTCCTTGACGCGCCTGTGTCTCCTTCGGGTCTCTTTGGCCCGTCTGTGAAAGGGTTTGCTGAGCGCCACTCAGAGGTGCAGAAGACGTCGCAGGCCATGTGACACTTCATCCCGAGACGCTCGAGTTCCGCAGGCTGCTCCAAGAAGCAGCCTTCCAAACCAGAACACAGCGCCACCACCGCCTCCACCGCCAGCCTCACAGCGCCGTCAGCCCAGATACTCACAGTCAGCGCTCGCGCTCCTCGAGCCGCTGCAGGCCTCCTTCCTCCCGGGGACCCAGGCCTAAGACTCCGCTGAATCCCAAGCCTCCCAAGTCTTCCTGACCATTTTAGGAAGACGACGATGGTCGAGTCCCGCTGCGGCCGAACCGCCATCGAAAACAGCACGCTTTGCTCTCGCAATTCCCACAACAGAGGTGACTGGAGGAGTGTATTTCATAGCCAACGAGCCCGTTACACAACCCGCTCGCCTGTACTCAAACGCTGTTTTTACGGCGACCCAGATAAATCTCAAAAAGAGTATTATGTCTGCTGGTCCGGCCCACTTCTCAGTGTTCACCCCTACACATAAGCACAGCCCATTCAGTGACACTCACTCATTCAAGGCCCACACTAATAAATTCGTCTCAGGCCACGTGTGTTTCAAGTGTAGGAATTGTGCCCACTATTCAATGCTCACCCCTACCCGTAAACACTGCCCGTTCAGTGACACACATTCACTTAGGGCATCCATCAGCAAACACCAGTCGTGTTTAAAGTGTAAGAAGCGTGCCCGCCACTCAGCGCTCACGCTTACTGATAAACACTGCACGCCCTGTGTCACACAAACAGATAGGGCTCACTTCAATAAAACACTCCCCGCTCCCCGTAGCAAGAGTGTTATGTATGAATCAGCTGGCCACCGAAATAGCGACTGCTGGGAAAAGGTGCTGTAGAAACCATTCCCCCGACACAGTGCGAATCGGGCTTCTACAGCTGGTACTTCTTAGTACCCAAAAAGGATGGCGGTCTCAGACCCATCCTCGATCTCAGGCGATTGAACAAAGCCCTTATGAAGAGATTGTTCAAAATGCTCACGACCAGAAAAATCCTCGCGCAAATTCGCCAGAGGGACTGGTTTATTTCAGTGGATCTGAAGGATGCTTATTTCCAGATTCAAATAGCACCCAGTCACAGGCCTTTCTTGAGATTCGCCTTCGACGGCCAGGCTTATCAGTACACCGTCTTGCCGTTCGGCCTGTTTTTAGCACCCCATAAATTTACGAAGTGCATGGACGCGGCGCTCGCTCCCCTGAGACAACTGGGTATGCGAGTGCTTAACTATTTGGACAACTGGCTAATTCTAGCGCAGTCAGAGGCGGAACTGATTGTGCACAGGACTGTACTACTCAGTCATCTGGAGAACTTGGGTCTCAAAGTCCAAGAGCTTGCTGTCTCCCAGCCAAAGAATCTCTTTCCTGGGAACAGACTTGGACTCAGTGTCAATGACAACGCGGCTTACGTCACAGCGCGCTTTGAGTATTCAACGCCTGGCAGTGTCATTCAAAGCCGGCAGCATCACCCCTCTCAAAAGATTTCAGAGGATGTTGGGCCACATGACAGAATAAATGCATACCTAGCGAACTCAAAGATGCCAACATCATCACTCTTTATAAAAACAAGGGTGACAGGCAAGACTGCAACTACTATCGAGGCATTTCGCTCCTTAGCCTTCCAGGAAAATGCCTTGCCCATGCAATCCTCCCAAGACTGCAGCGTGTTGCTGACCAGGTTCTGCCGGAGAGTCAGTGTGGCTTCCGTGCTGGTCGCTCGACCTTGGACATGATTTTCTCGGTACGCCAGCTTCAGGAAAAGTGTGTGGAACAGCAACGCCCATTGTACATGGTGTTTGTCAATCTGACTACGGCTTTCGATTATGTGAGTCGCTCTGGTCTCTTCCACGTTCTGCAGCGACTCGGTTGTCTGGCAACTCTTTTGGCAATACTCCAAGGTTTCCATGATGGGATGCAGGTAACCGTACAGTTCAACGGTGCCTGCTCAAACGAGTTTGAGGTCTGCTGTGGAGTAAAGCAAGGGTGTGTTCTCGCTCACACCTTGTTTAGCATCTATTTCTCGGCTGGGCTGCGACGGGCGTTTCCGGATCCAGGTGTGGTTCTGCTGTACACCAGGTGTGATGGCAACTTCTTCAGCCTGGCTCGTCTGAGGGCCAGAACCAGAGTGAAACGCGTCCTTGCCCGTCCCGGTTGTCAAGAAATTTGTCTATCACGG
Source organism: Squalius cephalus (assembly GCF_949319135.1). Taxonomy (NCBI): domain Eukaryota; kingdom Metazoa; phylum Chordata; class Actinopteri; order Cypriniformes; family Leuciscidae; genus Squalius; species Squalius cephalus. The sequence goes on along the minus strand of NC_137122.1, from coordinate 54,713,055 downwards.
CTCAACTCTGACAGCAAACAACAGCCTTGATGCTGAACTGCATACCAGGATCGGTCGTGCCTCAACAACCTTTGGGCGACTTCAGTCTCGTGTCTGGAATAACAGCCACCTTTCTCTCAAAGTAAAGGTGCGCGTATATGAATCCTGTGTGCTCTCTGTTCTATTATATGGAAGTGAAACGTGGCCTACATACCAGCGGGAGGAGCACAAGCTTAATGCTTTTCACTTCCGTTGTCTACGACAGATCCTTGGCCTGTCATGGCAGGATTGGGTCCCGAACACCACCGTGCTGAAGCTCACTAACAGCAGTGACATGTACACTGCGATCCGGAGGAGACGTCTTGGATGGATCGGCAATGTGCGTCGTATGCCGGATGAACGTATCCCAAATTCCATCTTCCATGGGGAGTTAGCTGTTGGACACTGCCCTCGTGGCCGACCCAAGCTCCACTTAAAGGATGTCGTCAAGCGGGACATGAATGTCTTTAACATCAATTTCGATTTTTCCTTCCCCTTTTAAAGGGTCATCACATCTTAGTCCGCAGGGACAACATGTCGGTTGTGTCCTACATAAACCGCCAAGGTGGTCTCAGATCACGGAACCTACACACATTGGCGGAACTCCTCCTTGTGTGGTCTCAGCACAACCTGCGCTCGCTGAGAGCGGCGCACGTGCCAGGCTGTCTGAACCTGGGTCCAGATATGCTGTCCAGGGACAACGTTCCCCCAGGGGAATGGTCCCTTCACCCTCAAGTAGTCCAGCTACTATGGGACACCTTCGGCAAAGAGGAAGCCGACCTCTTCGCGTCGTCAGACAATGCACACTGCCCAATGTTCTTTACAAAGAACAGGGGTATGCTGGCCCACAACTGGCCCAGCCACCCGCTTTACGTTTTTCCACAGGCAATCAAGCGAATCAGGGAGAACGAGTGCTCTGTGCTCCTCGTAGCGCCGCTCTGGAGGAACCAAGCTTGGTTCCCAGAGCTGATGCAGCTGACGAACACGGCCCCGTGGCCGATTCCAGTGAGGAAAGATCTCCTCTCTGAGGCCAGGGGCGCGATCTGGCATCCACGCCCCGAGCTTTGGGCCCTGCATGTATGGGCCATCAACGGTTACCCGTTGATCTCCCAGTGGGAGTACTAAACACGATTATGCAGGCTAGAGCGCCCTCTACTAGATGGCTCTATGCTTCAAAATGGTCAGTGTTCTCCGGCTGGTGCTCGGCCCGAAACTTTGATCCACAACGCTGTGGGGTGATGGAGATTCTCTCCTTCCTACAAGAGCTGCTGGACGAGGGCAGGTCCCCCTCCACGCTCAAGGTGTACGCCTCGGCCATAGCTGCATTTAGAAAAACTACCCATGGTCAGCCACTGGGTAGGAATGACCTAATCACCCGCTTCCTAAGAGGGGCATGGAGGCTGAACCCTCCCCAACCCCCTTTGGTTCCCGTATGGGACCTTACCACTACAGTCTGTGGATCTGCGGTATCTCTCGCTTAAAACAGTTTTTCTGACGGCTCTCGCCTCAGTCAAGCGGGTGAGTGCCACGTGCCTCGAGTTTGGGCCTAATGACTCCAAAGTCATCTTTAGACTTACACGGTTATGTCCCCAAAGTGCTCTCTACCCCCTTCAGAGCACAAGTTTTTCCCCTGTCAGCTCTCCCGGGATCTGACAGCGAGAATGACGCAAATCTCCTCTGCCCGGTCAGGGAGCTGAGAATTTACGTGGACCGTTCAGCTGCCTTCAGACAGTCAGAACAGTTCTTCGTTTCCTTCAGTGGCTGCGCCAAAGTAGCTGCCTCGAAACAGAGCCTGTCCAGGTGGATAGTTGACGCTATCGCGTTTGCTTATACGTCCAAGGGCCTCCATTGCCCTTTGGGTGTTAGAGCTCATTCCACCAGAGGCATGGCCTCTTCATGGGCCTGGTCCAGTGGGGTATCACTTCATGATATGTGTATGGCGGCAGGCTGGGCTTCCCCGTCTACATTCATAAGGTTTTATAACCTGGAAGTCCCTGCATTACAGGTTAGACTGCTCTCAATCTAAATTAAACGCGGCAGTTCTGCTCGAATCAGTTCCGACCAGACGGCGTGTTATTCTTATGCAGTACAGGCTGACTAACATCTTTCCTGACTGGTATACTGTGCTAAGCAATTATTTTTATTCTACAGCTAAAAGAATTGCGAGCCGCCTCGCCTTTGTCTGCTCTGTGCAGAAAATGTGTTTTAAATTAATACAAAATTAAGGATAATTTTTGGCTTCAGTATTCTCGAGAAAAGGGATTTTCCCGTAGCGTAAGCTAGCTTACGCAACACTCGTTCCCTCATCTAGAGAGAACCGAGGTTACGTTAGTAACCAAGACGGATTACACACAAATTATGATCTTCACAGATCCTGAGCATCATAACACCCTCATTAGTTTGACATTACTTTTCAGCTGTTATTTTGTCCATGGAACAAAAAACATGAATATTGTGTGTATGTGTGAAAAACAATGTGATTACAGAGGCATAAAACTAGTACGCGCCAACTAGGGGCCGATTTCTTTCAAAATTCTTACAGAAATCTAGAGCCATGAGTTAAACATGCTCACTGAGTTTCATTCTGATCAGCATTAACCTAACCTTCATTGGTGATATTTTTTGAGATACGCTAGTGTCCTCGTTCGTGGCACCTCGTTCAAAGACAGCACATGCCAATTATCAAGTCATTTGGGCTAATGGTTGGGTGGTTATAGACATTTTTATATTTTTAGCACCACCAAGTGGCCAATCGTCGAATTTTTTTCCAAGTAACCTCAGATTAAGCTCATCGTCGCATGTGTTCAGAGTGTAAGGAATATGACTTAGCTCAAATGATTATAGGGAATCAAAATTATGAATCGGGTTGATTCATCTATATTCTTACAATATTAATAAATTATTGAAGCTGAAATTTAGACCCATTCGTATACATCAATGTTCAATTACAATGAATTATAATTCAATCAATAATATATCAAAAGGTCCCTCTTTCAGATCAATTAATCAGAATAATTTTAAGGGAAATTAATGTATTAATTAAACAGTTGTTTGTCCCGCAAACTGGTCGTAAAATTAATTCCATCAACTTCTCAACAAAATGATCTCTTTCTTATAATTCGAAGAAAGCTATATTTTCTGGCCAAGAAAATTACTTTCTTGTTCTTATAAAATGTAGGTTACTTAACAGTAGCGCATTTGTAAAGCGTAGCTTGATCGTCGTTTCATTGACTTGTAAAATAAACACTATATAATGGGTTTTTAATAATTGGAATAATACATTGATCTAAGGAATACACAAATACTACAGTTTACACGAGTAAATATGTATGTACAGGACACGTAAACAAAATACAAGACTAAACGAATAACGAAAAATGAGGGAGAGGATGAAAGAGAGTTCTGACAATGAGAGAGATGAGAGAAAGTGAAACTAAACATGTGCGATCAAAGAAAGATCACAGTTAGGCAAAATCACAGGCAGTAACCTTGAGAGACAACAAGAAATCAGATTCATCAAATCACAAATCAAAATACTTGCGTAATACTCTTTGTATTTGCTGAAGAAGAAGAGGCTGGGCGTGTTTCCTCATGTCTTTGGGGCGAGCCCGACTTGCGCGAAGTTTAAAGGTTCACCGAACGTGAAGTTGCCAGAAACATGATTCAGAGTTCATCTCCCTTTGTGGAGGGAGATGAATATGAAAATAAAACTTAGTAAAAAAAATAAAACTGAGTTGATGAATCCCTAGCCATGGAGCCAGGAATTCTTTCAGTGCTCGTGCACGTCCTTGAGGATGAGGAGCGCGCACCGCGGGAGATTCAAGTCTCTTTAAAGTTGAAGCTTCACTGAACGAATGCTAGAGTCTAAACAAAGACGGAAATAAAGAAAAGACTTAAGAAAATAAACGAGAAAATGGTGAATGCTCCCTTAAAAGGGAGCCATGTGGATCTTCTTCCTGATGAAGACGGTTCGTAAGAAGTGCTCATCGGAGATTTCCTGAGTTGGTCTTTATGGAAAATATGGGTTGACGCCTCTGTTCGCGCGAACAACCAATGAACGTCCAAATATCTGAAGCGGGAAAAGGTTCTTTGTCTCTTGGGCAACGCCCACTCGAATGAGTCATGAGGAGATGGGCTTTGAGCTGTTCGGCTCCCAAAATATGAAAAAGTGTAAAATAATGCATATTACTTCATTCTGCTATCGGAATTCGACTCCGTTAGATTGAGAGAATTTCAGAGATATGAAACTTGTCATAGGAAGATTGTAGGAACACCAAGTTACATAAGATATGCGTAATTACAAACATTTTAAAGTTACATGGCTAGAAATAAGGTTTACCCAAAATGTGTTGTACACTAGGCTACAAATGGAGATGAAACTTAAGGAACTAAACACGGTACACACCTGATTTGTCTAACCTTATTACCAAAGTTTACCAGGATACACAAACTACACCACGTAAAAGAAAAATTATGAGATGGGAAATTACATCCATGTTTACATTTCTTTAGTGGTTATACATATAGAAAATGTAGGATTTAAGTAGGAGGAAAGATTAACACTTGAATTCTGCTCCACTCCTAAAAGCTCCGTTGCTTGACATTCCGTTAGGCAATAAAACAAAGTGGGTGGGGGGAAGGCAATTCCCCTGGAGAAACATTCTTCACAAATACATTTCAGAGCTCAACACTAGAAAATCATAATTATATGATCAAACAAATTAATAAAACATGCATACAGGAAGGTCAAACCCAAATCTGAGTTACATACATTAAAACTATATTTCTATCCTGAATAACACACAGAGGATGTTTGTGTGTGTGTGTGTGTGTGTGTGTCACATAGAAAGTTTTGTTATCTCTCTGTGGTCCAGAGAGGGGAAGGGGGTTTGGAATGCAGAACTTTTCAAAGTTAAGGGAATGTGTTGACTGTTTATCCTCCAAGGTGCAATAAAGTGTCGCGAAAGACCATTTGTTGCCGACTAGCTGGAGCCAACACAACTGATTTACCTTCGGGGGTTCAGAGTGGGACAGCAAGAAGGAATGTGCGTTTGTGTTCTGATTCAATGAGCCATGATTCATAGCCAATGTTGCTACAAGAGTTTAGTGAAAATGTCTAGTTCCGTTCATGAGTTTTAGAAAATAGTAGAACATTTTGGCACCCCCTAGTGACCGTGCAGCGAAATTTTCGAATTTTCTTGATAATTATTGACAGTCAGACTCCAGAGAATCTTGCTGCACTGGTTTGGTTCCGATCGGGCAAAAAGCCGAGAACTAGTGCGCAAAAGTAGGTTTTTCATAAAATCCAAAATTACTCAGAATTGTCGCCTGCAAAACCTGAATGTTGTCCATGCATTTTGTCCGCCTTGAGCCAAGGATTCCAATGATATAAGACACTTGAGCTTACGCCTAACGGTTTAGGAGTGTTATTAGCTATTTTGTACTTTTGACCGCTGTAGCGCCCCCGTCAGGCCGATCGGAGCGGGCCTTGGTGACGTTGTAGGGGTCTGAGTACTACCAGCCCTCAAAGTTTCAAGTCTCTACGACTTAAGGTTCGGTCTGCCCCATCAGCTTTAGATGGAGAATGCTGCATCATGTAAAAATAAATAAGGGGTGGTATAATGCCCTTTTCACACGATGTAAAATATGTATATGATGTCCCCAGAGTGTGTATGTGAAGGTTTAGCTCAAAATACCCCACAGATATGTTTATATAGCATGTTAAATGGATGGTTCGGGGTAAAATCAACCTAGGGTCCTTTGCACCATGACCTCGAGAAACATACAAATGCCGCTCCCCGTCTGCGAATCCTGTGGGATTCCCCTTCACGTGTCTGACAGACACTCGATTGTCTGTCACTGTCTGCCTCGGTCCTGAGCACGCCGAGGCAGCACTCACTAAAGGCAGCTGCCTTTCCTGTGACAGCATGCCGGTCTCAGCACTTCGATCCAGGCTCGCTCTCGCTACGAAATCAGAGAGCAGGCCCGCTCATCTTCCGTCTCCGCCGCCCATCGAGCCCCGAAGGAAGAAGCGGCGCGAGCAGAGGATCCACGAGCGCGGTGATCTGAGCGTGTGCACACCGGTTCCGCCCCCGCGTGCCTCGCCCACACCTTCTGACACTTCTCCTGTGCTATTCGCAAAAAGCAATCAACGCCCCTCTCTCGAAGCGGCTGCACTCGTCTCTTTCGGCGGATCTGCAGAGGACCTGGATGATGCAGTTTCTGTGGCGGCATCTGAGTGTGAGGATTGGTCGGGCTCCACGGACCCCACCCCTATCGGGCTGAACGAATCGACACCAGATCGAGTATTGACGCCGAACTTCTCCGCGTTGTCACTTGCGCTGTCGACGAGCTGGGACTCGACTGGCTTTCCCCAGAAGAGCCCGCTAGAAGCAGCCTCGATAAATGGTTCCTGCCGGGGCGCCAACAGGCTCTTCGCCAGCATGCCGCTCCATTTTTCCCCGAGGTCCACGACGAGCTCACTAAATCCTGGCGCGCGCCCTTTTCAGCGTGAACACGCTCTTCTGCCTCTGCCACGCTCTCATCCATTGACGGCACTGAGGAGAAGGGCTATGTGAAGCTCCCGCCACTCGAGGAAGCGGTCGCTGCTAATTTGTTCCCACCCACTGCAGGCAGTTGGAGAACAAAAGCGACGCACCTGTCTAAGCCGTGCAGGACTACTTCCGCTATGGCCGGCCGCACTTATGCCGCCGCTGGTCAACCCGCCTCTGCACTACACACCATGGCGATCCTCCAGGTTTTGCAAGCGAATCTCTCTCCACGAGCACTTCCTGTCTTGAGTTTGGGCCCAATGACTCCAAAGTCGTCCTTAAACCAAGACAAAAGGTGCCAAAGGTGCTCTCAACTCCGTTCAGAGCCAAGGTTATTTCCCTATCAGCTCTTCCCGCATCGGAAGAAGATAGTGATGCCCTCACGCTCTTCCCCTCAGAGCCCTGAGAATATATCTGGAGCGTTCTGCCTCTTTCAGACAGTCAGAAAAGCTCTTTATCTGTTTCGGGGGCCGCACCAAAGGGCTGCCAGTCACGAAACTCACACTGTCGAGATGGATAGTGGATGCCATCTCTCTGGCCTACACCTCTCTGGGTCTTCCGTGCCCCATAGGTGTAAGAGCTCACTCCACAAGAGGTATGGCTTCCTCTTGGGCATGGTCCAGTGGAGTCCCCATTGAAGACATTTGTGCAGCGGCCGGCTGGTCCGCTCCATCCACATTTGCAAGATTCTATAACCTAGAGGTTCCCGCCTTGCAGGCACGAGTTCTCTCCATTTAGGGCTCTGGCTCTTTCGACCCAGACCTATGTATGACCCAACGCAGTACGAGAGAACCGTTCTCGTAAGGGAACGTACTTGGTTACTTATGTAACCTCGGTTCCCTTAGAGATAAGGGAATGAGTACTGCGTTGCCTGCCGTGCTATTTCACTTATATCAGGTGTTTCGCTTCAGTCGATTTAAACCTGTCATATGGCAAGTTTTCTCTGAATTTATACCCTTTAGCCACGCCTATTTTGGCGAGACGCTAAAGAAGAAGCGCTACCGTGTCTGTAGCAGACATTTCGATGAAGACGACTTCTATGTTCCCCGTCCTTCGGATGAGACGTTAAACCGAGGTCCTGACTCTCTGTGGTCATTAAAAATCCCAAATTTGCCCCTTGGCCCCTGTCCATCATGGCCTCCTAATCATCCCCATATACTGATTGGCTTCATCACTGTCTCCTCTCCACCAGTAAGCTGGTGTGTGGTGGGCGTTCTGGCGCAATATGGCTGCCGTCGCATCATCCAAGTGGATGCTGCACATTGGTGGTGGTTGAGGAGATTCCCCCATCTATGTAAAGCGCTTTGAGGTCTCAGAAAAAGCGCTATATAAATGTAACTAATTATAATTATTATTATAGTAAAGTCAAAGACCAAAAAAAAAAAAAAAAAAAAAAAGGACTAGAGTACATCTGAAAAGGAACGCTATTCCACGAGTGGGCTCACCGGCCGCGGATATATTGGGGAAAGTTTACTAGTAATTTGTACAGGTACAGGTAGTTTGGGGGAGGGCACATCATGAAACACTGTGTGTTTTTGTGCAGTCACAAGTAAAATTTTAAATAGCAAAAGTTTTTGCATTACCATATTCAAAACTGCCCCAGTAGTGTAGATCTATGTAGTTTTGTAGCATTGGAGATATTGAGCAAGGTTAATTTGTTGTCCAGAGAAGTAGACCAACCCTTATCCACAGAGTAAATGAAGTGGAAAGTGAAGTCCACCAAGATTATTTTCATTGTGAAAGTGCGGACCTGCTTGTAAACAAAGGAGAAATATTCACCACTCTCAAAACAACCTGTAACAAGCAGGACAAGCTGAAAATAGACACTGGAGCTAAATGCAATGTTATGTCTGTATCCACATTGTAGCACGTTGACCCCAACGCTCAAATTGATCAGTCAAACAGAGTAAATCTGATAGCCTATGGTGGTCAAACAATTCAGACACTGGGCACTGCCACCCTAGTTCTTTCAGGGAGGAAATTGCAATTCCACATAGTGGATCTAAATGTTAAGAGCCTTTCAGGCTTACCAGACAGCATGAGGTTAAATCTCATACAACTTAGCCCTTGAAGTACATGCTGTACAACAACAGGCTCCCGAGATGAGTGATTATGAGGACTTGTTTCGTACTGACACGGTTGGGAAGCCATCTTCATATTTTGAGCAAAGATTATTAAATGACAACTTGCACGGATGAAGGTTTACCACAAGACTACAGCAACAAGCATGCACATCTGCTCCTGCATGAGAGGAATGACTGTCAACACCAGCAGGTGGCAGCAGCGTTCATCACTCAAAAGCAAGTGGAACTTGGACTGCGGTTAAACCAACCATTAACAAGCAACGCCTGATTCATTTGATTTTGATAACTTAATCTTCACTTTCTTCATTTCAAGACGGCATGGCATTCATGAGAACGTGCTTGTTTCCTTAGCTCACTCAGGTAATCAGAAAAAAAAGCTCCTGATGTTCTGAAATATTTGAAACACGTCACAAACTAACTACGCCACTAACCACTATACACAGTATTTTAAGCTCATTTTGTTTTTTTACTTCTTGCCAGTATTTTTAATTCATTTATTGCTTCGTTATTACTGTTCATGTACAGATGAAGATTCCCTGATCATTTGCTGTTAAAGGAGAACTCCGGTCAATTTTAACATTGAGCTATTTTTTATTTATTTTTTTTTACATTTGGAGTGCTGTCAATACAGAGAACAACGACAAAAATCGGTGTTGCCTACACCGTGTTATCCTCTTTTTAAAATTTGCACCCTGTTGACTTCAATGGGGCAAGTTTTAAACCTGCTTTTAGCCTCTTAACATCCTTGATGTGTCATTACAAGTGCCCAGCCATGTGAGTGATTCCTTCAGAGTGAACACGGGTGAATCTGACTGCAGTAGATGTGAAAGATATGGATAAAAATGATGTTAATTCAGCCAGCGCACATATACTGTTAAAAATTTATTGTAATTTTACAGGAAATTCCTGGCAACTAATTGCAGTAAATTTACAGCAAGTAATATAAAGGATTTTTACTGTTTACTTTTACAATAAAGTACTGTATTTATACAGCAGTTGTACTGTGATTATAGTAGCATTATTACAGTAAAATGCTGTAATTTATTTCAATTTACTGTATATTTACTGCAACTAAGTTGCCAGGAAGTTCCTGTAATTTCACAGGACAGAATTACAATTTAATATTGTAATTCAATATACTGTATCCTGTTATTTGTAAATATTACAATACAATGCTGCCTGTAATTATCCGTATTAGGCAATTAAAAACACAACAATGATATCTTTTTAATCTTTTATTAAAAACTGTTTTCTTAGGAGGGTGTAAACACTAAACAGGTGCGTTGAGCCCGTATCTCTTTTCTGCTTTGCAGCCCGTCTGGGAGTTGATTCCACAAAAAGTTCTGAAAACCGAGAGAGAGGGAAAAAAAGTTTAATGTTTTCATATCTGTTAAATAATGACAAATACTGTGTAAAAAACAAAAGTATTGCTACTTGCTCATAAACAAAAATGATTTTGATGTATTTATTTAATATTAACAACTTAACTTGTTATTAGTTCACCCAAAAATGAAAATGATGTCATTATTGACTCACCCTCATGTCGTTCCAAGCCCGTAAGACCTCCGTTCATCTTCGGAACACAGTTTAAGATCTTAAACTGTGTTCCGAAGATGAACGGAGGCCTTACGGGCTTGGAACGACATGAGAGTGAGTCATTAATGACATCATTTTCATTTTTGGGTGAACTAACCCTTTAAAATTTAGAATTACATTGGCTTTTACATTGTTTTTTTGTAAATATATAACGTCATTGCATGCATGTATGCATTGTATATCGAATGACGCTTTGGACAAAAGCATCTGCTAAATACCTTAATCACACTTCAAAGTGTTTTATTTAATTAATTAATGAAAGTCGTAATGTTAAACTGCTGTCCGTCAGACTCTTCTGTTTACACATAAATGTCCTGTATGGGAATACCAACTCTAGGTAGAACAGACACTTAACAGTAATAGCTGGGTCTCCATCCAACTTTTTAATGCACATTTTAACCATTTGAAAAAGAAATCCTGACCTGAAACGGATAAAATTCACAATATATTTACAATCGGAGTTATATTAATAAACACCCTGATGCTTCCGAGCTTTATAATGGCAGTGTATTGCAACATCAATTTGAAGCTCAAAAAAGTGCATCTATCCATCATAAAAGTGCTTCACATACTGTAGCTCTGAGGGGTTAATAATAAAGGCCTTCTGAAGCAAAGCAATGAGTTTGTAAAGTTTTAAATATTAATATTTTTCGTACATGAAGTAAAATAACTAGCTTCCGGCCAAAAGAACAATAACAACTTATGCGAGTAATACAACGTACTGCTGATATTTACACTACGCCATGACGCACTACGCTACTTCTGACGTCATGAGTTGCGCAAGTTGCACTTTGAATGCAAGTAGACTGCGTATGGCTGTTTGGCCGTAAGCTAGAATTTTACTTTGTAACATGTTAAATATGGATATTTTTCTTACACAAACTCTTCGCTTCAGGAGGCCTATTTTAACCCCTCAGAGCTGTGTGGAGCACTTTTATGATGGATAGATGCACTTTTTTGAGCTTCAAATTGATCCACTGCCAATGTAAAGCTTGGAAGTGTCAGGTTTTGTTTTTGTATAACTCAGATTGTATTTGTCAGAAAGAATGGTTTGAAGGTAAGTAAATCATGGGGTAATTTTCATTTAAAAGTGAACTACCCTTTTAACAAAATAAGGGATAAATATACCTTGTACAATTAAGCAAGGTGTGCAGGGTAGGGTCTCTCTCTGGATATCAGCAGCTGTGGCAGAGGGCTAGGGAATAAAAAATGTAAACATTACCAAATGTATTACCAATTACACAACAAATACCAATTACAAATCTATTATTATTTTAATATTCCATACAGTCTGCCAGGCAGCCACATATAATTTAAGAAAAACAAAATGGTTAACTTGATTTTAATACTACTGATAATTTGCTGCCTTCTCTGAAGACAAAGAGAGCAGTGAAAGCCTTTCTGTCGAGTAGGCCTGATGTAAAAGATGAGGAGGACTCAAATGCAGTGATGAGAAGTGAAAGTTTAATAATAAACTTTGTAACAAAAAACTCAGACACAGCAAACAAAAGTTTAGTCTTTTGGTGGTTCCTGTGAGCACAGCCCGCACACATACGGATGTAGAGGAAGGAGGAGACCACCGACAGACAGAGAGATCCAAGAAAATGTCCAGCAATAGATGAGAATAGGATCCAGCAGGCAACAGTCCTGCACCGATCCCCACGGCTAGGTTTCCTGAACACAGATCACAGGTAAGCAAAACAGAGAACACAAACAGACAAGGACTGCACACCCGACATGAAACAATCCACTGACAACACTGGTAGACACAGCTGGGAATATAAAGGGTAGGGGGAACGAGCAACAGGTGAGGAAGATCAGCTCGTGATTGTGCTAATTGCCCACATCACGATCTGCAGAAATGACAGGACAAAACAAAACAGCAGAAAGGAGCCGGTGACACACCCTGAACCGTGACAGAACCCCCCCCCCCCCTCAGGGACGCCTCCTGGCGTCCCCGGAGGACTCACCATGACACTGATGGAATTGGTCAATGAGAGCGCGGTCCAGCACGTCACGAGCTGGAATCCAGCATCTCTCCTCCGGACCATAACCCTCCCAGTCTACCAGATATTGATGACCTCTACCCCTCCGTCTCACATCAAGAAGTCGTCGCACCGTGTAGGCGGGTAACCCCTCAATGAGTCTGGGAGGTGGCGGAGCAGAGGTCTTGGGCTGAAGTGGGGAGCGAATAACGGGCTTGATCTTGGAAACGTGAAACACCGGGTGAATTCTCTTAAACTGGGGGGGTAATTTGAGTCGAACAGTCACCGGGTTAAGCACCTTAGTTATAATGTACGGTCCAATAAATTTGGGTCCCAGTTTACGTGCGGGAAGTTTGAGGGGAATGTCCTTGGTAGACAACCAAACCTTTTGACCATACACATAAAGTGGGGGCCTAGAACGGTGACGGTCCGCCAACGCCTTGTTCCTTTCACCAGTCCGGGAAAGGGCTTCTCTGGCGAGCCTCCACGTACGAAGGCATCTCTGAATGAACGTCTGCGCGGACGGAACAATGGCGTCGGTCTCTTGGGAGGGAAATAATGGGGGCTGGTAGCCTAAACAGCACTGGAAGGGCGATAATCCCGTAGACGAGACCAGGAGTGAGTTATGTGCGTACTCGACCATGGTTAATCTAGAACTCCAAGTCGACGGCTCTGCCGACGCCACACAGCGCAGGACTCTCTCCAAGTCCTGATTTGCTCGCTCAGCCTGACCGTTAGTCTGCGGATGGTAACCGGAAGATAAACTCGCAGTCGCCCCCAACTGTCGACAGAATTCTGTCCAAAATCTAGACACAAATTGGGGACCCCTGTCAGAAACCACGTCCACCGGGAGGCCATGGATGCGAAAAACGTGGTCTAAGACAATAGTCGCTGTCTCCCTCGCTGAAGGCAATTTGGGGAGGGGAATGAAATGAACCGCCTTCGAGAACCTGTCCACTACAGTAAGGACCACGGAATTGCCACTAGATGGGGGTAGACCTGTGACAAAGTCCATGGCTATATGTGACCAGGGTCTCGAAGGGATAGACAGTGGCCGGAGTAGCCCTGCTGAGGGTCGATTTGAACCCTTACCCACCGCACACAATGGACAAGCTGAAACTCTTGAGTGTCCCGCACCATCGAAGGCCACCAGAACCGTTGCTTGATTAACGAACATGTTCGAGTTGCTCCCGGGTGGCAAGCTAGACTGGATGAGTGACCCCACTGAAGTACGCTAGTTCGGACCGGATCCGGCACAAACAACAGACTCGCTGGACACCCCGCAGGAATCGTGACGTCGCGTAACGCCTCACGGACCCTGGACTCCACTCCCCAAGTAACCGCCGCAACCACCCGGTTGGGAGGCACAATGGTTACTGGAGAAGTGGATCCAGCCTCTAATTCAAAAATCCGTGAGAGCGCATCGGGCTTACCGTTCCTACTACCGGGGCGATACGAGATGTTAAAATCAAATCGGCCGAAAAATAATGCCCAGCGAGCCTGCCGTGAATTTAGCCTCTTAGCGGAACGGATGTATTCTAAGTTCTTATGGTCGGTCCAAACTATAAATGGAACCCCCGCGCCTTCCAACCAGTGACGCCACTCCTCCAGCGCCAACTTAACAGCCAGTAACTCCTTATTCCCGATGTCGTAATTCCGTTCCGAAGGAGTTAGACGATGAGAAAAAAAAGCGCATGGGTGTATTCTGTCGTCCGAAGGGGACCTCTGAGACAAAATTGCCCCCACTCCTACCTCCGACGCATCCACCTCCACAACGAATTGACGAGACGGGTCAGGGTTGGTGAGAATAGGAGCCGAAACAAAGCGGCTCTTTAAGGTTTCGAACGCCTCCTGAGCCTGCGTTGACCAACAGAATCGAATCCGTGTGTAGGTGAGATTCGTCAGTGGTAGAGTAACCTGACTAAAACCCCGAATGAAACGCCTGTAAAAATTGGCGAACCCCAGAAAACGCTGGACCGCCTTGCGATTCTCTGGGGTGGGCCAATCAGCAACCGCCTTTACCTTAGCCGGATCCATTCGGATGCCTTCAGGCGACAGAACGAAACCCAGGAACGGAACCGACCGTGCGTGAAACTCACACTTCTCCACCTTGGCAAATAAACGATTCTCTAGCAGCCGCTGTAGCACTCGCCTGACGTGCTGGACATGGTCGCGCTCGTTCTGGGAGAAGATCAGGATGTTGTCGAGATACACAAATACAAACCGGTCGACCATGTCTCTGAGCACGTCATTCACGAGTGCCTGGAAGACCGCTGGGGAGTTTGAGAGTCCAAAAGGCATGACCAAATACTCAAAGTGACCTGTAGGGGTATTAAAAGCGGTCTTCCATTCATCCCCCTCCCTAATCCGAACCAGGTGATAAGCATTGCGTAAGTCCAACTTTGTAAAGATGGACGCCCCCTGCAAGAGTTCGAATGCTGAAGACATCAACGGCAAAGGGTGGCTATTCTTTACCGTGATGTCATTCAGCCCTCGAAAATCTATACAAGGACGCAGCGACCCATCCTTCTTCCCCACAAAGAAAAACCCCGCCCCAGCTGGGGAGGAAGAGGGACGAATTATACCGGCTAGCAGAGAATCGTTGATGTATCTTTCCATGGCCTCCGTCTCAGGACCGGAGAGCGAGTAGAGGCGCCCCTTAGGAGGAGAAGTGCCAGGAAATAATTCAATCGCACAGTCGTACGGGCGGTGCGGAGGAAGAGATGAAGCTCGGGACTTACTCGGTGCTCGGAAGCTCGGTGACACACCCTGAACCGTGACACTTTCAACAGAACCCAGGCTCCGAAAAAATATTTAATAACGATGCTGGTTGGAGGTTTAAGTTGCGCACGCGCAGTTTACATGACTGCTCTTTCACCCTGGTTGGCCAAGCACAAAGTAAAGTTATAACATCTGAACAGATGCTATATTCAGCTTTTATCACAGCTATAGCTAACTTACAGAATTAAATTAAGATACCAGCAGTCATTTAATTGAAGCCCATATTTCAAATAACGTTTACGTTTGCTTGTAAACACAAGCAAACGTTATTTGAAATATGGGCTTTAATTAAATGACAATGCTGGTATCTTCATTTAATTCTGTAAGTATTCAGCGACCGTAAAATCTACAAGCTAACGTTACGTTTATGCTAAGTGTGTAAACCACCACGACTTCAATACCCCCGATTACAAAACAGCAAAACAGAAGTCCTAATACTTAGCTAACGTTACAACAGCCTGCCCGGTAGCACGTGCAATCAATGCAATAATAATCTGAGCTAAGGAAGCTTACGGGGCTAACGTTAATGCTTATTTTTACAGTCTGTGTTAACATTATTTGAGCTATTGTCATTGTGGTGGTTTTCCATTAACGTTACGTTACAAGCTCAGCTCGACTCGATTCTACTCACCATGTTTGTTTTTCCATTGTGAATATCTAGTGTCTTGTACCTGATGTGATGTGGTAACTTAGCCTACCTTTTCCCTTTTACCTTTTCTCTATGGATTGAAGACGCCGCCACTTCAGCAGGTTCAGTTCAGGTTGTTTATACCGGGAGTGAGCGAGTCGGGGAGTGAGCAAGTCGAGTCGGGTCGAGTTGAGCTAACGTTATAGGGATCTAACTTTACTCTAGCCAATGTCACTGAGAAATATACCAAACAAAAAATTGTGAATATCTCGTACCTTACACCTGCATGTGGTTCCTCTTCCGTATGGATTGAGTAAGAAGACGCCACTTCACTGTCAGTTCAGGTTGTTTTTAGTCGACTCGGGGCGAACGTCACTGAAATATCAAACGAAACAATCAGCAGCACTCACTCATATCAACGGTATTAATATATCCATATACTTATAAAATAGATTTCATGTTAACGTTTCATACCTGAGATGTGTTCTTCTTCCAAAAATGTTTGATTCTATGGTACCGTTGGCCGCGCGCAATTTCACAATCCCACAATGCTATGCGGTGGCTGTAAAATAATGCTTCTACAGTGTAGTTACAATAAAATTACAGGACTGTCCATAAATTTCCCATTATGCATTTGCATTTACAATAAAAACATGAATACAATATGTTGTTGTAAAATTTATTGTAAAAATTACATCAATTGCTAACAGTATTTACTTCCCGTTTTCGGTCGATGACCGAATGAACTGCGTTAGGAACTTTGATTGACATGCCAACACATACTACGACATTCAATCCGAAACGTTTAAGTATAATGTAAATAAATTATATATCGTTTATAAAACGTAAAATATTATCTAAAATAATATTTCGTCCAAAAACAAAAAAAAGAAAATAGTTTTTCTTAAACTCATTGATAACAGTAAGAACAACAAGTGTCCTAACTATGTACGTTTTTCTAACTTGTTGAGGAGTCAGTTATTGTTTTATTTAAAAAAAAAAAAATAATGTAAATAAATTATATATTGTTTATAAAACGTAAAATATTATCTAAAATAATATTTCGTCCAAAAAAACATTTCTTAAAAAAAATCTATGTATTAATAGAGACAGAGAAGTTTAGTATTTGGTCAAGGGAAAAACAGAAAAAGGCTTACTTTGTTTACATTGCTTTTTAAAAATGGTCCATAGTCAAGACTGTTCCAGCGGAGTGAGCAGTCAGTGTGGACGTTGACACTGAAGATCTTGCAAGAAACTATGAAAGTATCCAGACAAATGCTTAAATCTTACATTTTTGTACTAGTCAAACAAACAAGAGAATGCTGGAACACAACAAATCTTCAGCAATCCAATTTCAATGAACATTAAGCTCACATCCAGCAAATTTACAATAAATGTAAAAAAAAGGTGTGTATTTCAGTTAAAAAAAAATTCAACAGTCATAAACTATCAACACAAAGAAACTCCATTCCAGTGAAATGTACAATGCAGCAAGGGGTTAAATGGCAACACTGACAGATGAAGCTTACAGAGAGCGGCGTGGCCAACAGTTGCTCCAATGAACTCACTCTCCCTGAACCTCTGTATGCAGAAGTCTTACAAACTTTCCAATGCCTCATTTTATGAGTACATAACCTATTTGTACTACTGTAGAAGTTTGGTACCATTTTGGGCATTATTAGTGGGGTAATTTACGAGATACAATCTTGTATCCATTAGCGCCTGCACTAAGCCATTCGGCTGATATCTCTAAATATCTAAAAAAAGCTTCTCTAGGTGTTTGGCTTGAGGTCATGATGCAAAGGGACACTAGGTTGATGTTACTTCAAACCATCCCTGCATTTTCCGTTTTGGAGAGTTGGCAGCCTTGGCGCCGCCATCTTGGCAGAATACGCTATCCGTTGCTATGGAGTGAGACCGAGAGAAATAGCGACAGAGCAGCTTGATATTGGTTTGCATTTTGCAATACGCTGCAGTTTCTTGGGAATAAATGGAGAGGGAGGAAGCGAAAGGAAAGGGGCTCTATCGGGAGACTAAACAACAACGCCACGCAGCGTTATGTAGAGAAACTGCTCGACATCAACAACATGGACCCGTACGACATGCCAGCTACAGAGTGGACGAAAGACCCAGAAGCACTACCACCTTTCACATGATTAAATGTAAATGAAAGCTCTGATTCAATGATTATTTTGCACCATCACTCAAAACTGAGCACTTCAGTCTCTCGCTGCACATTTATTAGGGTGTTTTAGTAAAATACATATTGATAAATTAAGCCTACTGATGTTTATTACGTCTCACTCTCCCTGCAGCTCAGGGATTCCCCAGTGCCTCCACTGCTAGGACATTGACTGCTCTGCAACTGAAAATGATGAAAATGATGTCTCTCCCCTGTGGCTATCAGGTGAGACTAATTGAGCATTTTTGAAACACATCAAGTCATGTGGATCCGGGCTTGTCTCACTGTTTCTCACTTGTCCAACCTTAAAAGAATAAATAATGTTCAGTTGGGCATGCACTGTGACAACATCAACAGTGTTAAATTATGAAAAAGTTACATCAAAGCAGTGCTGTATTGAATTAAAATATGGTCACTCTAATTAGTCATTACACCTGCTGTTAAATGGTTAGTTCACCCAAAAATGTAAAATCGGTCAATAACTACTCACCCTCATGTCTTTCCAAACCTGTAAGACTTTCGTTCATCTTCGGAACACAAATAAAGATCTTTTTGATGAGTCTTACAGATTTCTGTCCCTCCATTGACAGCTACACCATACTAATACTAACTATCATTTTTAATCCCCAGAAAGGTAGCAAACACATCATAAAGGTAATACATGTTACTCCAGTGGTTCAACCTCAATTTTATGAAGTGACATGAGTATATTCTATCCCTTAACCATAATTTATCACTTTATTTACAACATATTAAACTCAAACGCATGTTCACGAGAGCACCTCGACATTAACATGTTGTGTTAATGCGAGAGCAGACGACAAGAGCGTGAATGCAACAATTATGTATTTTTGCACAAAGCACTCGCGTCAGTTCATAAAATTGAGGTTAAACCACTGGAGTCACATGGATTACTTTAATGAAGTCTTTACTACCTTTCTGGGGCTTGAAAGTGGTAGTTGTGTAGACTGTCAATGGAGGGACAGAAATCTCTCAGATTTCATCTAAAAGATCTTCTTTTGTGTTCTGAAGATGAGCGAAAGTCTTACAGGTTTGGAACGACATGAGGGTGAGTAATCATGACAGAATTTTCTTTTTTTGGATGAACATAAGCTGAAGAGCAAGGTAATTTATCAAAATTGATTTGATAGTGTTGCTTTTACTCCCTTGTCCCCAGGGCTCCCTTGTAAAAGAGATTTGACTATCTCAATGGGACATCACCTGGTAAAATAAAGGATAAATAAAAAAATAAAATAAATAAAATAAAAAAAATTTACTTACAGGCCAAATGTCATTTAAGCTGCGCTTCATTTCAGCATATGTTGGACACACCATTTTTCCATTTGTGAGGTATGGCGATGATGGAAGGATGTCAGGCCATTTCTCCGGGATCATCTTTGAAAGACAAGAAAAAAAAACAGTTTTCAACTATACCACACGTGTGTGAACCTAATTTCATATGCAGACACAGCGACACAGCCAAAACAATTTTCCAAAATAAGACACCCCTTCCCTATAGAGGGTATGCACTGACGTCACTTTCCCGCTGAAGAGCTGCTGCGAAAACGTGAGTAAAACAAACGATTATCAGTTTAAACTAAAGGTTGGACTCGATATAGTGTTCCTTACAACTTAACAAAGATCCAGTGATCTGTGGATATTGACATGCAGCCAGGAATCATGTTTCCTAACATTTATATGAGCCTGATTTCAACACCCGAAAAAAAAAAAAACGAATTTGCCTGTGAACGCTTTATATAACGACAATATAAGTCCGGGTGATCACTTCTATCAATGTTATATCATATCATCCAGCCCTAAAACTTTTATAGTTTTTTGTCAATGTTTATTTAAAAACATCCAATTATGTGCTCCATTTGCTTCTCTGTAGCCTACTGTTAGTGATGGGTCGTTCATGAATGATTCGTTTATTTTGAACGAATCTTTTATATGACTCGGGACTACAGAGTCTGTACTGGAAACAGAAATGATTAGTTCATCTCTTGAGTTTTCGGGTCTGGGTCTGAGTCTTTTGTTCTTCCTGTCAGTCCCATAGAGGCTATGCTGTCAGTACCGGAAAGAGAAATGATTAGTTCATCTCTCGAGTCTTCGGGTCTGATTCTATTGAGTCTTTCATTCTTTTGTCACATGACAGCGCTGGACACATAAATGAGTTACTAATTTTTTAACAGTAACATGATACATTTTTGGTCTCAAATTATAGCTTTTTAATTTCTTTCAATTTATAATTTAAGAATTTCTGTTATGATGGTTCTTTTCCATATGGATGTGGTACTAAAGAGTTGGTAATGCTTTAAACTTTATCTATGACGGGGCAAACCACTTTGATAAAGATATATATTATATATGTATAATATTCCGTGACATAAAACTGAACGACTCGAACCCGAGAGATACACTAATCAATTCTGTATCCGGTACCGATTGCATAGCTCAGCTTATGTAGCTGTCACGTGTTGAAAGAAATTACTCGAACCCGAAGTCGATAGACTCGAAACGTGAACTAATCAGTTCTGTATCCGGTATTACAGACTGCAAAGCTCAGTTTATGAGGATGTCACGGGATGAACGAACGGCTTAGATTGAGTAAACTAACATACTGCATAGCCTGAAGACCCAGATAAATAAATTAATCGTTTCTGTTTCTCAGAATTTGGCCTCTTCCTTGCATTGCAATTTTTTTCTTATTCTAAATGTGATCAACATTTGATGTGTTTAGGGAATTTGGCTATTGACATGTGACATTTAAATACATTCTGCTAAAATAATATTTCATAAAATTATAATGAATATTTATTCATTTTTATGAACGAGATTCAAAGATCCGAGTTAGTAAAATTATCCGAACTTCCCACTACTGTCACGTGCATACATATTAAACTCACCATTCCAAGAAAACTGTGAAGTCTGGGATATTCTCTAATGATTTCTTCGATAGTTTTTGTTCCAGAGGATCAATTCCACGCACTGCAGTTTGTTGAGGTGGTGTGTGTCTCATGAACTCCTCGACTTGGCTGTGAGGACTTCTTGCTTTCTTTTGACACTCAATCATTGTCAGTCATCAAACAGCTCAGACTATATAGAGCATCACAGTCCCGCCCACAGCCCGAGAGCGCTTCGGTGCCGGAAGTAAATTTCCCATTCATTTCTCCCATTGACGTTTTCGAAAATCCGTATCTAAAGAGTTTTAGAGCATGTCTGAAGATAACCAGCTACGGCTGAACTCATAGGCATACAACATATCATTTCGAGTGAAAAAACGGCGAGAAAATCCCAAAAAAGTCAAAGGTACAAGACGTTGTACATATTTTCATTTCCGAGCGAAGGAACTACTCATCCCATAAACCACCGCGCCTCACTGAAGTCGACTGAAGCCACAACCGCGAAAGAGCCTTTAGAGCGACTTTAAAATCTGACGACAGCCACGCAAACTTTTTCTTGTGCCGTTTATAGCAGTTCTTTCAGTAGTAATTGTGTAAATAGACTGGAAAGCATGGCTGGCGGTCCGCGGCTCACGGGTGCAGATCTGGCGGTCCGCGCGGCGTTCTGCTCATCAGTTTCAGCGGCCCACGGGCAGGTTGCTGACAAATGCCTCAACAATTTCCCACTTGTGGTCCATGCTCATTTTATTCATGAAGTTATAGTTCATCCTTAATTTTAATAACATTTAATGTATTTTTTTAATAACAACAAGTGAAAATTAAAAAGTGAAGGTCAGCAAACCAGAAAGTGCATCATATTTAGTTTATTAACTTGCCATGAATTATTACACAAATGTTCAGTAAATGCATGAAGAGCTCTCTATGGCTCTGGGTATGCCTAAGCTAAATATTGTTTTGACAGTGGCATCATAAAATGCTTGATATGACTCATACCATAAGAAGACTCCTCAGTAAATGTCACATCAGTGATACCGTGCAAAAAAACGCACCAGTTTTTTTTCTTTTTTCTATTTATCTTGAGTCTTCACGAACTTTCGCGGGGTTTACACGAGCTCCACCAATCAGATGCATCACTGTGGGATTGTGGGATTGTTTAGGATTGTGGGTAATGAAGTACTTCTCCAAGACATTGCGAATAAAAGGCATTTATCTCAAAACAATGTTAGTGCCCCATGAACTTTTGGCGGTTATATGAGCATATACAATCACTTAGTACTGCCGTAGCTGGTTTTAAGTCTACCATGTATGGTTACGTTTTTATGGCTTATACCCCAACTGTCAATGGAGAAATTGTATTGAATTTTTACTTCCGGCACCGGCTGTGGGCGGGACTGTGATGCTCCATTGAAATTAAAAAATACTGTATTGAAAATTACGGAAGACAGCTGAAAAAAATTAACTGTACCCGGATCTGTAGTAGCCCCAGCACTGCACATTTGGTATCTCTAATCATTATTCAACTTACCAGCTTGTTAGTAGAGGGACTCCAAGACCGGTGCATGAAGACATCCAAAATGTGTACTATTGTACACTGACTGTCCAGGACCAGAGTTGAGAACCATTGTCATCCAGCAGCTTAATACTTTCAGTTACTCCTTTCTGTGTTAGAATGAAGCAGAATTTTTTTAATATTTTCAGAAAAGTAAACTAGTCCTTAAAAACTTGCTACTACAGTAAATCAAGGTAATCTGTGTATTGGAAAACATCAACTTTCTTTCACTAATCATGAACTAATTGTTTATTTGTTGCACAATGTTTCCCATTTCAATGTTGTTGGGAATATCGGCACTTTTTCATCTTTCATCTCGGAGATTTCAGCGAATTCAAACGCTTCTCACTGCACCTCACAGCGCTGTTGTGGTGTCGTGTGACCGATGTCTGAGCTCGCGCCGCTGGGCCGAGCTGATAAATGGTCCATGCACTACGGTTCAAATGAGTAGAGCTCTTTCGTTCCGCATTTAGTGACAATTGTAGTCGTACCTGTACGAAAAAAGTACGTTACCAGTCTGGAGCACTGCTTCAGCTGTGACAGACCATCACTAAAGTCCCTTTAAAAGACATTTGCTATCACGAATACCGTAAAACAGGCGTAATGCTAGATAGTGATTTCAGACTAAGGCCTACTTAGTTTATTGTAGTACGTAACTGGTAGTAAACGGTTTCGCTAGTATAATGTTATAATTAATTACTTTATTACTGCTAGCGACCTAACGGCGATAGATATGATTAATTTCCAATCGATCTCACTTCCCGGAGATCATTAAAACGGTCTAAAGGGAACTTCGTTTTTAAAAAATATAAAATTCAAATTTAGAATAATTATATTCAACGTCTCAGTACACAATACTTAATGTTACATAAAAACTATATGACTTACCTTTCATAATCAGGATGCAGCAGCAGCTCCTGCGTTGACTGTCTGTCACTGGACCGTTAAAATTTGAACCGTCACTGCAGAAACCGTAGGCTATTTAACCCAACAGTCGGGTTATTTCTAGAAATTACCCAACGATTTTAAAAATGACCCAATATTTTTGGAAAATAACCCAACATATTGACCCAATATGTGTAACCCAACGGTTGGGTTACACAAATAACCCAACGTTTTTTACTGTGCACACACCGGGAGGATTATCACGCAGGCTTTTGGCTGACGTTTAACGCCTCGGGACTAAACAAAGGACTCCAATGTGAGTGCACACACCGACATGCAAAACGGCAGACGTAAAAGCGTAATTTAAAAAAAAAAATGCCTCGGGTCCTTTTTTTGGTTTGATGCGCCGTGTTAAAAACTGGCCGACCAATGAGATTGGCACTTTTGTTCTCGTGCCTGGAGCTGCTGAAGTTACAGTACTTGGTGGAGCTCAAGCACAAAACTGTTTCACCGAGCTCACATTGATAGAAGAAGAAGAAGCAGAAGATGCAATGACTCGGCAAGATGAATGTAGAGCTGCTGGTCTCTTTGGTGTCTGAACACAAAGAGCTTTATGACAAACGCACAGCGACTACAAAAATCTCGATATTAGAGGGAGTTGATATGGAGAGGAATTGCAGATAAAATAGGATTCTATGGTGAGTTTAATTTCACTTAATTTTCTATCATGTACATTTGTAACTTTTCCCTGAAAACTTTTGACCATCGCCATCGTTTGTGTGCTGTAGTGGAGGAGGATAAACAGAAGTGGAAAAGCTGTAGCGATACATGAGGAAAAATTGTGTGGATGGATTGAATGCCGGAGTGGACAGGCTGCTAAAAACAAGACGTTGTGGAAGTTTATAAAGGTGATGGAGTTCCTTGCAACAACAACTGAATTTCGAAGATATGAACATTAGAACATTACAATACATATTTGTGTGAGCTATACGTAATGCATTGACATTAAACAGTGATTAACATGATATCATGGCATGTTCCCTGTACACTGTGTGATCTCACCTCTAGTTCAAAATATTAGTTTGTGTTCTGTGTAATAGCTAACCTCTGCCTAACTTGTGCTGCCAGATGTATGGAACATTAAAACTGAATCTAAACTACATTTGTAATCAAACATTGATTTGGTCTAGATGGATATGAAGTGTGGGATGGCCCACAGTGTGAATGATTGTTTCTGATGTAAACTGAATTAATCTTTACAGTGTTCACAGCAATATTTCTGATGTAAACATGGGTGAAGTGTTTGACCAAGTGGTGGTCCAAAATGATGCGAGCGAAAGTGAGAAGGCACCAGTTAACGTCTTCAGGATCAGGCCAGTTTGGCCAGCCCTCTTCTGCTCTTTTTCCTCACCAGTCACCTGTGTCCCACCATCAGGTCACCCCACAGACCCCTACAAACTGTGGAATAACAAATTTATTAAATGTTTAAATGAGGTTACTGATTTTAGCATGTGAGGTATAGATGATTAGCCTGGCAAGCCAGACCTACATCAAGATGTTAGGTCTGGAAACTCACCATAGTCACGGCTCAATCCGAGGGGCGGGATAAACGGCTGTCTTTCAAATTCCCTCTGCACGCAATAGGACAGCGCTTCAACCAACCGGAGCGTTTTCCCAACAGCGGAGATTAGTTGATAGATTCAACTTTTGCCATATCTGGCCGGCAAAACGACGAACACATCTTCCTTTTTTTAAGAATGACTTAAGTGCCGTTCTTTGCTCTTTTCTCAAAGAAAAACTTAACTCCAAGTCCTCCAGATCGCGGCCAAAGCCGATTCGAAAGACCGTTGTTCTCCATCAGCAGCCGCCATTCTTTGTTTTCAAGTAGCAGCAGCCAGGTAACCGTCGCAACTCTGTCGTGTATGTTAAGCCCGCCCCCGCCTACTCTATACACAACGTGATTGGCCTGACCCAATCTGGGTTTTTGCAGCGAGAAGGTTTATTGAGAGTTGCTAGACTACCCTGGCTGCGAAATACATTTTGCTGCCGCTAGGGTGCGTCTAGATTTCTAGGCTAATAGATGATGATATTTCAAAGAAGATTAAGTCAAGCAGCCCAGGTGGCGGACATTAACCTTTGTATCCGGAACAGTGTCATAGTCCCAAAGTAAGAAGGTATGGGTGATGCTGTCAGGCTGATTGGATCATTTGAATGATAGTGTTATGCTGACTCTTGATTGAATCAACTCATGCCTATGCTTTGTCTTGATTTGTCTCCACCTCCAAAAGCCCCTCCTCCTTGTAAATGTATAAAAACTATACTGTATAGAACTCAGTTAGACTTGGAAGAACACTACAGACGACACACAGCGAAGATCCAAATAAATCACTTCTGCTTATCCCAACGTCTCCTGGTCTTGCGTGAATGAAAGAAAACTTTACAACAAAACTATGGGTGCTCTGCCAGCTCTTGGCCACACCAATATATGTGTATTATATGCCATTTTATTTCTGTATTTTTATAGTTTTTTTATATTCAAGAAATATAGTTGGGAATGTCTATATCATAAATGGGCCATTCTACAGAATTGGTGCAAACTGCTGTCCCACAACCAAAAAACACATTTAAAAAGCATTTGAGTATTCAAATTTGAGATGTTTACAAAGATCCTTCTATTATCTATTGAATCCCACAATAACATTTAAAATATCAGTAAGCTTAATATATAAAATCATAATTTATTGGTTACTTTCAATTGGGGAGGTGGCTGTCAACTTGTGAAAATGATATTGAAAAGTTAAATGTTAAATTTTTATCATTGATGTTTTTAAAAATATATTTTTGATTTCTTTTAAAAAGTGAAGTTAAAAAAACATGTATTTTATATTTTATTTTTAAATCATGAAACTTTATGTAAAAACAATGTGTCCCGTATGTTCATGTCACTACCGAAACAGTGTGTGTTTTAGTCCATTGGCTGAGACTGATTTTAACCACAGCCCTACATTTCTGATCAGGAAATATTCCTGTGTCCCTCTCTCTCATAGCCTCTCTTTCATTGTAGATACTGTAGGTACCATCATTTTGAGGGAAATGTGTTCAAAAGTCTGAAAATATGTGTGTAACTTTAAGGAACGTCTGTCATGATTCTGCCTTGTGTTTTAGTAGTTCTCTAGTCTTGTGGCAGGATCATGACAGACCCATGTTTTGTGTACAAGCGCTTGGTCATTAGTTTGGCCATGTGCTTGTGTTGTCTCGTTTCCCAGCCCCGCCCTCCTTGTTACCCTCATTTAGTAATTATCTCCTCCTAATTATCACCTGTTTCCCTCATTAGTTTGTCCCTATTTAATCCCCTTGTGTTTGCTGTCCTTTGTCGGTTCATTGTGAAATGTGTATCTGTGAATTGTTGTTGCTGTGAATACCTTGTCTAGAGTTTTTGTTAGTGAAGTTGATTGTCTTTATATAGTTAAGCCTTGTCAGTCTAGTCACCCGTTACCTGTGTTGTTTTGACCCCTCGTGGGTTTTGTTTTCTGTTTTATATCAATAAATCCCGTTTGTATTGTGTACTGTCTGCGCTTGGGTTCATCTTGTTGCACGCCCGTGACAACGTCACTACCAAACACCTTTTTTTCTGCAATTAAGCAAACGTTTTTGGGTGTTACTCCATAAAATTTAGTTTTTATGTGTGTACAACTGTTCAGAACTGAGCTAGGTAACCATGTGCTGGTTATCATCTTTGAACTAGGCTCAAAAGTATCTAAAATTGTCACTACCGAAACAGTCATGACCGAAACATTACTGTCACTGAAAATGTGCCGTCACGACCGAAACATGGGATGTTTTGTCTAAAATAAAGTATATTGAATTATCAACTAAGATGTTATTATAGTGTTTGGTTCAATGTACATTCAAACTAATGAACCCTTAACTTTGAAATCAGTATGATTAACTTAATGGCTTTTACAAAGACAGATTGAATTCAATATACAACGAATCTTATAAATTACACTTGAAATATTGTTCAAATTTGAATTGTTATTGATTTTCCTGTGAAAACTTTCTTTTTTTTTAAATAGCAAAAAATATATATTTACAAGGTAGATGTAAACAAAATATGAATAGGTCAATATTAGCCTTCCTATTAAATTATTTATTATTGTGTTTCGGTAGTGACAAATTTGGGGAGAGGAAAATATTCCAAAACTTTCTGAAAATACAATATGATAATTAATTGCACAATAACTAGAAATGTGTACCTTGGATATTATACAATTTGCATACATACAAAATTTGTGAAAAAATACACTTTTGTACAAACACAATTTTTCTCCTAGCAGGAGTTTTATAAGGAACAATGGTGATATAATTCATAATAAGAAGTCATTGTACATGGAGAATTGGGTTCGGCACAACATTTTAATTGTAAACTAGCTTATTGACAAGAATGGGCAATTAACATGTACCCTAATTTTATTTCAAAATAAGGTTTATAAGAATTTAACTAATTAAGGCTATCCCTAATGACATAATAATCTGAACCAAATTCTCAGATGTAGATATTAATAATACAACCTTACAAAATCCTCAACTTTTTGCCCTTACTGTCTCAATGATACACATATTTATTCTGTTTTATTTCAGTGAAGTTCATCAGAATTAATGTAATGAAGAGGAAATAAGAGTCTCTGTATCTCACTGTTACTGATTTATCGTGCGGCTCAAAGTATTATGGGTAAAATCTCTCTACAATCTGTTCTGAAACATCAACACAGTTTCACTGATGATCCAGACCAAACCCAAAACCCAGGATAGAGCGTCTGAGTGAATGTGGTCTGGACTGTGTGGATGAGGCTCATTGTGTCAGAGACGCTGTAGAAGGACAGAGTTCCTGCACTGTGATCCACATACACTCCTATTCTTCTGCTGATGGACTTTACAGGGAGAGAAGTCTTTATCTTATTGTGCCAGAATGAGTAACTGGAGGAAGAGCAGGACAAAATCCAGGACTGATCATTACCTCCAAACAAACACTCATTACCCCGTCCCTTCCTGCTGATGCTCTTATATGCCACTGATACATACACATATTCACCACTGCACTCAATCTCCCAGTAACAGCGTCCACACACACTCTCTCTACACAACACCTGAAACCTCTGATCAAATCTGTCTGGATGATCAGGATACGGCTGCTCTGTGTCAGTGTTAGTAATCACTCTGTTCCTCTCAGACAGACTGAGGAGTTTATTCACTGTGTTCAGATCCAGAGTGAGCTGATGGGAATCTGATGGAGAGAAAACACATCAGAAACAGGAATTTTGAATCTGTCTGATCTTTTAATGTATCTGAACTCTTCATGAATCAATGTTCAGTGTATCATCAGTGTCTCAGTACAGCTGACCAAATATCCTGTGCAAATCATCATTTACATGATCAATTATAAAACTCTTCTATCATGATTTATTTCTCCTTCTACAGGAAGAACATGAACACATTCAGTGAGTTTTTCTGCTTGTTTTCTAGTGACTCACATTGTAGGAAGTCGTTCCTGGTCTTGGGATTCATGTTGGTGAAAGTGACTGTGGAAATAAACAGACATGAACAGTGTGAAGAGAAATGACAAGATAAAATACATCCATTTCTAAACCATAGGAACATTTCGTTGTACGTTCAGATTTGGGATCTTTCTCCACACGTCTGTATAAACGAGGCGCAGGACTTTACCTCCGTCTGAGATCTTCTTGATCTCCTCTTTGCAGAAATCCTCCAGTTTGTCTCTCAGCTGACGGACAGATTCTCTCACGCCATCAAAAGAGGAGAGAGAACTGAAGGAAACGTCGGGTTCGTCTGTAGATTCAGGAGGTGCTGAGAGAGATTGGAAACTCTACAGAAAACAGAAATCAAAACTCATCATCTCCACACTTCAGCCAATAACCTGCACTATATCAGATCTGAGCGGCTCTTGTTGACTTGACTTCTCTTCAGTGACTCGCTTCAATCCAGCACTTTCACACAATCAGCACATTCTCCTCATATTCATCATTTAATGCTACAAACTCTAGTATTCATCATTTAATGCTACAAACTCTAGTATTTCACACTTAATAATAATATTATTTAAATATCATAGCATAGCAGATATCAGAGCAGAATGAATGTAATAAGTATTTTTTAAATTATAATTAAAATAATTATTTTAATTAAATGAATGTCGTATAGTCTAAATTTATATTAAATGCAATTAGCTAATATTTAGAGAGCTTTTTGATCAACTTAAGTAGGATTTAATATCTGTATATGTAATTTCAGAATTATTTCTATTGTCTTTGAAATATGGTTAAAGTTAATGCTGAATGAACTGACACACATTTATGATAAATTAAAATATACTCAATGTAATTTCTATTGAAATTTGTTTGTTTAATTTTATGAACATTATCAATACTATCAACTTTGAAGATCACCTGACCCAATTTTGGTGCCAATTACTGAAATTATTTTAGTAGAAATAAAAGATTTCATTAAAAGAGGATGAAAAATCTAGTTGGCTGGATATTGATACCGTCTCGGTTACGTATGTAACCCTCGTTCCCTGAGTAGGGAACGGAGACGTTACGTCGGATGACGACGAATGGGGTTTCGCTTAGAAATCCTATCATCTTCGAGTATATAAAACGAGCCAATGGCAAAGAAATGCCATGGGTCTGCGGAATTTGCATAGCGTAACTCCGCCCCACGCAGGGGGTATATAAGGAAGTGCGCTGGCAACATGCAGATATGTCTTCGCTGAGGAGCCGAGACTGAACTCAGGCGTTCCAGCGGTACAGCGGAAGTGGCAGGGAGACGTAACGTCTCCGTTCCCTACTCAGGGAACGAGGGTTACATAGGTAACCGAGACGTTCCCTTTCGTTGTCACACCGAGTTACGTCGGATGACGACGAATGGGGTTCCCAGTGTAATCACGCCATCTCTCGACTGTCTTCCAGTGCCCTGCGTAAGTCTGAGCTCCCTGTCGTGAGACTAGCACGGACGAAGGAGTCCTACTTAACACAGGAATACCAAGGTACACTGGGAAGCATATCCAGTGGAAATATGCAATCATGCCCAACCCGAAGGGGGGGACTTGGAATACACATATGACCCCGAAGGGCTGCATACGGAGTAACACTGGGGTGTCCAACCGCAGGTGGAATATTTCAACCCCAGGGGTGGCAAGGTGGCTTGCCAAGGGAAAGACACATGCTCAAAGAGGCTTACAGTGGAATACACATGTGGGGGTCGCCCAGAGGGGGAACCATGCACATGGAGGCACCTAGCCAAGCGCGAAAGCTGCTCAGTTGCAAAACTCTGGCGTTGACTTCATCAGTGCTGGAGGAGACTCAGGGCTTATTAGGCTCACCTGAGGAAAATATCGCACGTATCCCGTCCGTGGAGAGCAATGGCGAGCAAGCGAAGACACCTGAGCAGAATCTCTTACCGGCTAGTTGAAGCGAGTACATGAGAAGAAACTGGCTCCACTCGGAGATTATAGAATCTCGCGAATGTGTTAGGTGTCGCCCAGCCTGCAGCTCTGCAGATGTCTGTTAGCGAGGCGCCATGCGCTAGAGCCCAAGAGGATGCCACACTCCGGGTGGAGTGGGCCGTCACACCAAGGGGGCATGGTCGACCTTGCTGCTGGTATGCCAAAGCAATGGCGTCCACTATCCAGTGAGACAACCTTTGCTTGGAGAGAGCCTTTCCCTTCAGCTTCCCACCATGACAGACAAAGAGCTGGTCTGAGGTCCTGAAACACTGCGTCCTGTCAACGTAAGCACGGAGTGCGCGTACTGGACAGAGCAGTGCCAAGGCTGGGTCTGCCTCCTCCAAGGGCAGTGCTTGCAGGTTCACCACCTGGTCTCGAAAGGGTGTGGTGGGAACCTTGGGCACATATCCATGCCGGGGTCTCAGGATCACGTGAGAGTTAGCCGGCCCGAATTCCAGGCACGCTTCGTCAACTGAAAATGCCTGCAGGTCCCCTACCCTCTTGTTGGAGGCCAATGCAACCAGGAGCGCTGTCTTCATTGACAGGAACTTAAGCTCCACTGATTGCAGAGGCTCAAAGGGAGCACTCTGCAGGGCAGTTAAAACCACTGAGAGGTCCCAAGAGGGTACGAGGGGAGGACGAGGAGGATTCAATCTCCTGGTTCCCCTCAGGAACCTGACGATCAGGTCGTGCTTTCCTAAGGACTTACCATCGACTGCGTCGTGATGTGCGACAATGGCGGCAACATACACTTTCAGGGTGGAGGGAGACAGCCTTCGCTCCAACCCTTCTTGCAGGAAGGAAAGCACGACACTGATGGGGCATTTCGTGGGTTCAAGATTTTTAGAAGAACACCAGTTGACGAAGAGGTTCCACTTCAACGCATAGGCATGTCTCGTGGACGATGCTCTAGCGGAAGTGATGGTAGCCACCACCGCTGGTGGTAGGGTACTCAAACCTGCCTCGTGCCGTCCAGGAGCCACATGTGGAGGTTCCAAAGATCAGGACGAGGGTGCCATAAGGTGCCCCGTCCCTGAGAAAGCAGGTCCTTCCTCAGGGGAATTGGCCAGGGAGGTGCTGTCGCGAGGAGTACTAGTTCTGAGAACCAGGTGCGGTTGGGCCAGTATGGGGCAACCAAAATTACCTGCTCCTCGTCCTCCCTGATCTTGCGCAAAGTCTGCGCAAGAAGGCTCACTGGGGGAAACGCATACTTGCGGAGGCCCCGCGGCCAGCTGTGCGCCAGTGCATCCGTGCCGAGCGTGCCCTCGGTCAGGGAATAAAACAGGCCGCAGTGGGACGAGTCATGGGAGGCAAACAGGTCTACCTGTGCGTCCCCGAACTGATCCCAAATCAGCTGAACCGTCTGGGGATGGAGTCGCCAATCTCCAGCGAGAGGCCGAAGCCGAGACAGCTCGTCGGCCGCCTGGTTCAGGTCTCCCGGGATATAAATGGCTCAAAGCGACCTCAGATGCTTCTGACTCCATATGAGGAGGTGGCGGGCGAGTTGTGACATACGGCGGGAGCGCAGACCACTTTGACGGTAGATGTACGCTACAGTCGCGGTATTGTCCGATCGGACTAGTACGTGTTGACCCCTGAGCAACGCATGGAAGCGGTGCAGAGCAAGACGTACCGCCAACAACTCGAGGCAATTGACATGCCAAAGGCACTGGGGTCCTGTCCAGGAGCCCGCGGCAGCATGTCCATTGCACATGGCGCCCCAGCCCGTGGTGGAGGCATCTGTTGATACAACAACATGCCTGGAAACTCGTTCCAAGGGCACTCCGGCCCGAAGAAAACTGAGGTTCGACCACGGGGTGAAGGTCTGACGGCAGGTCGGAGTCACTGGGACTCGGAGCGTGCCGTGATGCCATGCCCACCTCGGGACTCGATCGCGAAGCCAAAGCTGAAGTGGTCTCATATGAAGCAACCCGAGCGGCGTGACTGCGGCTGCAGATGCCATATGCCCCAGGAGCCTCTGAAATAGTTTCAGTTGAACCACACCCTTGCCCTCGAACTTACGAAGGCGAATCAGCAGTGACTGCGCGCGCTCGCTCGTAAGCTGCGCGCACATGGCGGCCGAGTCGATTTCCATACCGAGAAAAGAGATCCTCTGCACTGGGCAGAGTTTGCTCTTCTCCCAGTTGACCCGAAGGCCCAGACGAGCTAGGTGCCGGAGCACTAGGTCCCTGTGTTCGCAAACCTGGTCTCGAGAGTGAGCTAGGATCAGCCAGTTGTCGAGATAGTTCAGGATGCGAACCCCGTGTTCCCGAAGGGGAACAAGGGCTGCCTCGATGACCTTCGTAAAGACGCGAGGACAGAGCTAGCCCGAAAGGGAGAACAGCGTACTGGTATGCCTGCCCCTCGAAAGGAAACCGTAGAAACGGTCTGTGTCGAGGAAGAATGGAGACATGGAAGTAGGCATCCTTCAGGTCAATCGCTGCAAACCAATCCTGCGGCCGTATGCACTCGAAAATGCGTTTGGCCGTGAGCATCTTGAACGGCATCCTGTGAAGGGAGCGGTTCAAGATGCGCAAGTCGAGGATTGGTCGTAACCCACCGGACTTCTTCGGTACAATGAAGTAGGGGCTGTAAAAGCCGGACCTCATTTCGGCTGGAGGGACAGTCTCGATCGCACCCTTCGCCAGTAAGGTAGCGACCTCCGCTCTCATAACCGGGGCATTGCCACCGACCATAGTGAAGCGGACTCCCCTGAAGCGGGGAGGAGACCGCGCGAACTGAATCACGTAGCCGAGCCTGATGGTCCTCGCGACCCAGCGGGACAGCCTGGGAAGCTCTAACCAGGCTTCCAGGAACTGTACCAGCGGGGTCATGCGGACCACAGACGTACCCTCGGTGGTGCAGCGAGGCGGAATGACCGGCCCAGGTGTGGGTGGCATAGCGGCCCGGTGCGGGGGCCCAGTCATTAGCCGCGTCCTGCCAGAGGAGGCCAGGGGAGGACCAGCGTCCCACTGGGGCGTGCTCTGGCAGGGAACTGGCGACAGAGGGGGACGAGAGTGGCGAGGCTCGTGAGCGGCGCGCACTGTCATCCGGACACTCTGTGTGCTCAGAGATGGGGGAGTGAGTTCTTTCTTTAACCACATTAGGGTGCTGCTCGTCGTGGGACGAGCAGCGGGGTGGGGAAAACCAAGGATTCTCCCCCGGCCCTCCACCGGGGGAAGGAGCGGCCCTGCTACCGTCTCCTGGGAAGAACTCAACGCCATCTCTGAGCAGCCCGTCTCAGGAGCGCCGTTTGGCCTGCCGTTTAGCGGGGCACGGGGCGGGAGAGGGCTGTGGCGCCTTCCTACGGCGTCCTCCACGACGCGACCCGGATGGAGGCTGCTGCTGGGGCCGTGCGGGAGGGGTGGGAGCCGTAGAAGGGCGCCCTCGGCGGCGAGCAGACTGAGGCACCTGTGCCGACGGCTGGGTGGAGGCAGCAGCTGGCCGTCGGGGCAGGACGTGTTTGAGAGCCTCAGTCTGCTTCTGGGCGGTCGAGAACTGCTGGGCAAAGTCCTCAACCGCCCCGCCGAAGAGGCCAGCCTGGGATATGGGAGTGTCGAGGAAACGGGTTCGCTCGGCCTCACGCATATCGGCCAGGTTGAGCCACAGATGTCTCTCCTGGACCACGCAAGTGGACATCACCTTACCCAGGGAGCGTGCGGTCACCTTCGTCGCTCGGAGAGCAAGGTCGGTGGCGGCACGCAGCTCATCAAAGAGCCCTGGGTCAGTCCTCCCCTCGTGCATGTCACGCAACATCTGGGCCTGGTAGACCTGGAGTGTCGCCATGGCATGCAGTGAGGAAGCCGCCAGCCCCGCAGCTCTATAGGCCTTCGCCACAAGGGTGGAGGAGAACCTATAGGCTTTGGAGGGGTGCTTTGGGTCACCACGGGAAGAAGCACTCTGAGGACACAGTTGCATCGCAACAGAGCGTCCAACCTGGGGAACCCCAGTGTACCCTTTGGCGGCCGCCTGATCGAGAGGAGGCAGGGCGGAGGAGGTCGCCGAGCGATCACGAGAAGACAATGGTGCCTTCCAGGACCTCGTGACCTCCTCATGCACATCCGGGAAGAAAGGCATTGGGGTCGCGCGCTGACGAGGATCAGCGGCGGCACCCAAAAACCAATCATCCAGCCGCGAGCGCACCGGACCAGGTGGCGGGGACCACTCAAGCCCAATGGCTGCGGCTGCCCGGGAAAGCATGGCAGTCATCTCGGGATCAGACTCGGGCAATGCTGGCACACCCGAAGGTGGCAGCACAGCCGAATCCTCACTTCCCAAGGAATCTTGCCCACCCTGTGATGCAGTGATCGACATCGAATCTTCCTCTGGAGCGCCAAATGAGACCCGCGGCAAGTCAGAGGACTGTACGGTGGGCTCATTTGAAACACTAGCGGGTTGCACGGCGCTAGAGGACGGTGTGGAGCGTGGAATAGTCGGCCCTTTGTCCCACACCGTAATCCTCAGGTCACCCTGGCTGCCAGCCGAAGTACTAGCTCTCGCGGAGCCCGTAGATCGGGGTGCGGATGAGGGGACTCTACCATGAAGGTCATTGAGTCTCGACCGTAACCGTGCGATGGGCATGTTCCCGCAATGGGAACATGACTGATCCACAAACGCTGCCTTAGCGTGCTCTAAGCCCAGACACACAAGACAGCGATTGTGCCCATCAGAGTCAGAAATGAATAGACCGCAACCAGAAGTGCACGGGCGAGGCATCTTTAAAAAGACGTGCCGCGTGCAAGCTCTTTTAGAAAGGAGATTTCTCCACAAATGCTGAAGCGACCAGGGAGAGAACACACAAACACTGGCAAATCACTGCACAGATAAGCAGGGAATGTGCACTCGCTGGAACTCGCTGTCACACCAACACTTGGAGAGAGGCTCGTCTCGAAGAGAATGAAGAGATGAACTCAGGATTGGCTGTGGAGTGAAGTACATCAACTTGGCTCCGAAGCGAAAACATATCTGCATGTTGCTCGCGCACTTCCTTATATACCCCCTGCGTGGGGCGGAGTTACGCTATGCAAATTCTGCAGACCCATGGCATTTCTTTGCCATTGGCTCGTTTTATATACTCGAAGATGATAGGATTTCTAAGCGAAACCCCATTCGTCGCCATCCGACGTAACTCGGAGTGACAACGAAAGGGAACATCAAGTTCACTGATTTCATCAAGACAGAAGAAACCAGAAGGAAAAATGAGTTAATATTTAATGGTTAATTTCCCAGGGCTTTGTAAGTGTGTCTCTTTAAACAGAAGATGATCAGATGAGAGTCTGACTGATGATTATATGATAACACAACACTTGACTGAATCTGACTGAATTCCTGACAACATCTCAGTCAACGGCTCATTCTGCTCTCATGAAATGTTTCTCTGTCATAGCAGGATCTTGCTCAAGTCCACTTTGATCCTGTTCTTCTAGATCTCTGTTACCTGCAGGAACTGGATATGATCTTGTGTGTGTGAAAGCTGCTCCAGCTCAGCGTCTCTCCTCCTCAGATCATTGATCTCCTGCTCCAGTCGCTCCAGTCGTCCTTCAGCTCGACTCACTGCAGTCTTTTCCTGATCTCTGATCCGCTGTGTGACCTCAGAGCGGCTTCTCTCAATGGAGCGGATGATCTCAGTGAAGATCCTCCCACTGTCCTCCACTGCTGTGTG
The DNA here is from genome assembly GCF_949319135.1 of Squalius cephalus. Taxonomy (NCBI): domain Eukaryota; kingdom Metazoa; phylum Chordata; class Actinopteri; order Cypriniformes; family Leuciscidae; genus Squalius; species Squalius cephalus. Next base: position 54,676,709 of record NC_137122.1, on the reverse strand, counting down.
TGCAGAGCGCTGTTACACACACATCACAATCACACAGTGGCTTCAGCATGACTGACAGAGTCCAAACTGATACGTCTCAAACTTCTCCAGACTCACCTTATGAGACTCCACAGCCTCTCTCAGATGCTGAAGATCTTTCTGTCTCTGCTGGATTCTCTGACGGATCTTCATCTGCGTCTCCTTCAGCTGTTTCTGGAGGACAAACCAATGACAGGAAATGACACATAAAACTACTGTCATACAAACATTAAAGTTACATGAATCCAGAGTTGGTGAAGTGGTTAAAGATCTTGCATGGTAAGTTTTTACTGTCTGGTTCAAACCACAGATTCATGGTTTCCTGAAATGAATGTCAGCAGTATTTCATCAGTGCCTAGTTTTATATCATTAGTATCATCATTTACTCTCCCTCATGTCGCTCCAAACCTGTATGACTTTCTGTCTATTGTGAGACACAACAGAAGATATTTAGAAGAATGTCTCAGCGGTTTACAGAGGCCACATAAAATATGGTGACACGTCAATAACGTCAAACCTCATTGGTTCTTTCATGTCACAGTCACATGACTAAACACCATGATGTCATGACACAAACACCAGTGAAAGTGTGATGTGTTTGATGTCATCATATTTGATTTGGGCTCCACATACATGAGTTTATCAGTGATTTGATTTGTGAATAAAAATTTGGCTCTTTTGATAGTAACATATTTTAAAGACTGCACTTATTTAGGAAATTATACAAGAATATAATTGTTAATATAATTGCTATTAAATGAAAATGTATCATAGTTTAAATGTAAATATAAAGCAATTAGCTGAACTTAAGAGTGACTTTTTGACCCACTTAAGTAATATTTAAGTATATAATGTAATTTCGTAATTCTATTGAGTAAAATTGAAATATTAAATATTATTAAAATGTACTTTAAAGTAAAACTTTTCTTTTTACATTATAAAAAAGTGTACTTTATAAAGTGTACTTATGAAACATTCATGAAAGTTGACTCTCTTTAAGTGCACTTAAGTGGCCTTTCATTTCATTAATATTATATTATCTGCAAGTACAGTTTTTTTTTTAAATATACTTTTAATTTGAAGTACACTACAAGTGCATGTCAATACACTTAAGCGTACTCCTTTCTTTAACCACTAGTTGTTTAGATTACTTTTATGCTTTTTCTGCTTTTTGTTGCTTGAATTTTTTTTTTACTCCATTGACTTACAATGTATAAACTAAAATAGACGAGACATTCTTCAAAATATCATCTTTTATATTCCACAGAAGAAACTCAGTCAAACTGGTTCGGAACAACATGAGTAAATGAGTGAGTTAATAAAGACACTTTCATTTCTGTGTGATCAATCCCTCTCAGTTCATACCTGTGTCTCTGTCCTCTGTTCTGCAGTTGATACAGTGTTGTGGTTTTTATGTTCACTCTCCTTACACCACACACAGATGCACTGTTGATCAGTGACACAGAACATTTCTAGCTCTTTATCATGTTTACGGCAGATCATGTCCTGCAGTCGTCCAGTGGCATCAATCACTTTGTGTGGCTTACGAGTGTGAAATTCCTCATGACGGTCTAAATGAGTTTGACAGTAAGATTCCTGACACACCAGACAGGACTTGACGGCTTTGTATTTTCTTCCAGTACAGACGTCACACTGCACGTCTCCAGCTCCAGCGTAACAGTCAGCAGGAAGTTTAGTCGTCTTCAGTTTCTCCACCAGTTCAGCCAGAATGGTGTTTTTAGCTAAAGCAGGTCTTGGACTGAAGGTCTGTCTGCACTGAGGGCAGCTGTAGACTCTCTTCTCATCCTCCTGATCCCAGCAGTCTGTAATACAGATCTTACAGTAACTGTGTCCACAGTGGATAGCCACTGGATCCTTCAGGAGATCCAGACACACTGGACACGTGAACTCATCCTGAGAAATTCTGGCTTCTGCCATTTTACTGCATGAATACAGAGAGACACGAACACACAACAGCTCAACAATACTTCAGTGTCTTTTTCTCTGAACTGAGGAGTTGAAATAGTTTCCTGCTTCTGTGTTTGAGTGACGTGTGTAAAACAGGAGTGTCTGTAAAGCAGCTTCCTCATTCCTGGTGAAGGAGAGTCACTTTACTGCTGTGTTTATGTGCCCTAGTGGAGTCAAAAACATTGTAAGTATACGAGTTCCAAGCACATGAATAAATCAATACCTTAAATTCTGCGTTACAGTAGAGAGAGCGGGGTAAGTTGTCACACTGTTCATAACTCCAACACTAGAGGCTCTATCTCAAAAATCAAATAGCCACTTTGTGCGTCTTCTTCTATAGTCAACTTCCTGTTCACATGTGGTCAAGATCACTCTAATCTGAGGTTAACACAATTTTCTTATTTTTCTACTTAAAAAGTAAAACATTTGCACTTTACATTTTATGCAATACAACTTTGTTAGGTATGAATGTTAAAAATTATTATTTTGCACAAAATAGAGGAGACAATAATGTGTCTTTTGACACTTTAACTAAAGTGCTATGTTGAGCTAACCTTGAGATTTAGCCAACATTACCACACATGTCAGTTTGGGGCAAGTTGTCTCAATGACTTTAGGGCAAGTCGTCACATGTGACTTACAAAACACATAGAACATGCTCAAAAAATATTGTGATATTGTAATTTATTTGTAATTGCAATAAGGTTTTTGGAAGGAAGATAAGAAAGGCAGGAATTAAGGAAGAAAGCTTGCCTACCAGTTTAGAGTGGCACACCAGCTGAAGGATTTTGACATAAATTTCCGTACTCTGACTCGGTAATGTCAAAAGATTACCAGAGAAAAAATTGAAAGTCAGACAGCCATGCCAACCACAATGGTTGGTTATACAACGCCACAGAAGATTTTTTCACCTGATTTGGAAAAGCATCTTGTTGAGTATATTACTGGGTCAGCTGACATTTATTTTGGTCTGTCGCCAAGTGAGGTCAGAATGCTTGCCTACCAGTTTGCTGTGGCACACCAGCTGAAGTTCACGCCTTTGTGGGCAGAAAAAGAAAAGGCCAGCAAAGAGTGGTTTACAGGCTTCTTAAAGCGGCATACAATGCTGTCAATGAGAAAGCCAGAGGCAAATAGCCTTGCCAGGGCAAGTAGCTTCAACAGAGAGAATGTTAATGCTTTCTTTGACAACTTAGAGAAAGTGTGAGTTTGGACCAGGAGACATTTGTAATGTTGATGAAACTGGGGTCACCACTGTAGATAAACCAGACAAAGTGGTGGCCAGACGTGGATTCAAACAAGGAGGGTTACTGACCTCTGCTGAAAGGGGAACCCTTGTCACACTGGCCTGTGCTCTCTCAGCCACAGGGAATAGTATACCTCCATACTTTAATTTCCCCCGTTTCAACTTCTGCGATCATTTCCTGATCAACGGGCAACCTGGCAGCAAAGGAGAGGCAAATTCCTCTGGATGGATGAAAGACACGCACTTTGTTGACCTCCTGAAACATTTCAGTGAACATACAAAGCACTCACAGGAGAAGCCCTGTTTACTCCTTTTGGACAACCACGAGTCTCATCTGTCCATTGATGGACTCAATTATGCCAAAGAAAATGGCATAATCATGCTGTCATTCCCACCCCACTGCTCACATCGGCTCCAACCATTAGACATGTCTGTCTACGGGCCACTAAAGAGGCACATCAACATTGTGTGATGCCTGGATGAGGAACAACCCCAGAAAGACAATGTTAAATTATGACATTCCCGGGATTGTGGCATTTGCCTATCCTCTGGCTGCAACCCCCTTGAACATTCAGTCTGACTTTAGAGTGGCTGGGGTTCAACCTTACAACAGAGATGCATTTCTGGAAACCGAGTTTGCACCATCCTACGTCACAGATGGCCCCATTCAGAACCCTTCCCTGCCAGGCCCCAGCATCAACTCTGCTCTGTCAGGCTCCAGCACCAACTCTGCTCTGTCAGGCCCCAGCACCAACTCTGCTCTGTCAGGCCCCAGCACCAATTCTGCTCTGTCAGGCTCCAGCACCAACTCAACTCTGCCAGGCTCCAGCACCAACTTTGCCAACTATGGATCTATGTGCAAGCCAGAGAACGTTTGAGTTTAAAGTTCAAAGTAAAGTGGTCTTGCCACTTAATGTGTTTTGATTGAAATAATTGTTTTTCCAGATTCTCCAGGCATGATTGTTTATATTTCCAGTTCTGGTTTGAATTTAAAAATTAAAATCAATATTCACAAATAAGTAGATGTGTTCTTATTTTTATATAATTTAGTGTGACAACTTACCCGCCGATGGGGCAAATTGTCACAAGTGCACACTCTCTATTCAACAGTCTACAACTCCGTAATGAATAAGATATTAAGATGTTATGAATACAACATATGTGCCCAAGATTTCCTTCTTTCATTTGGTATGACATTTGTACCATTGTGATGTATGGTGCTCAGTAAATGTTAGACAGTGTGAAAAGTGTGACAACATACCCCGCTCTCCCCCATTCAGTTATGACTCAATTCCGCCCGTGCTGGGCTTTACTTTCAGGTTTATTTGCCGTAGTTTGCACGTTGGCTTGATGAAGAGATTCTCAGCTGATCATCTGATGTGATGTGTGTTGCTGCAACGCTGTCATATCTGGCTATAACATGTCATATAACACGCTATTACACATTTATTTTTAAGCATTGTTGGGAGGAGTAAAATTTACAGTTTTGCGGCCCAGATCACCTCCTGATGTGGCTTGAGCGATCGGATTCAAATCTAAAACGTACCCTCTCACACAAACAAATTGGCAGCAATTCATATACGCAATCTGTCTGTAACGGTCACCAGCTGGAGTGCCCTTGAGAGCCACCAGAGGGCACTCCACACCAGACTATCATGTTTCACTCACAAACTACATTTCCCAGAACTCACTGCCCGGACTCATCATCACTGATTGCATTCACATGTATCTCATTACCTTGTTAGTTTCAGCCTATTTATTCCATGTTCATTCATTCACTCACTGCAAAGTTTTGTTTTAGTGTCACACTGCATCTCTGAGCATTTTTCCTGGTTTCCTGTTTCTTGGTTTTTGGATTTCTTGCCTGTTCCGTGATTACTCTCTTGCGTCTGACCCCTGCCTGTTTTGGTTTGGTTTGTTTGTTTGTTTGTTTATTTATTTGGACTGCCTACCTGTGTTTTGACCCATTGCCTGTACTTTGGATTACGCCTTTGGATTGCCCATAATAAAACACTGCATTTGGATATCACGTCCATGATTTGGAGCAGTTTGTGACACTGTCAGGGCATATACTTGTGTTCATTTTTGTTGAGCACTTACACATACACAAAGTCAATATCGACTCAATAGATGGAGTGTAACCTAAACACATTTGTATGATTTTCAATTCAGACATGTTTGGATTATGAGTATTTCTCTTTATCAACAGAAGGTAACAGCACAAGTGTGTGTCTATAGCAAAACATTAACAGTATCTGGGCAACATTGCTTGGACATGATTTGTTATAACTCTGAATCTGTGACAGTCTGTTTATATAAAACTATGCAAAACATATTTTTACCATATGCAAACAAGCACAGAGAAGGCAGTCATAAAGTAATTCTTAACCAATGACACGCGAATGCAATCCAACACAATGTTCCTCAGGCAGATTTTATTCCACTAGTAAGGATGCATTAGTTCTGACTTTGATTGCAGACATTTTATTCAGATGGGTTCCTCGTCTTACTGGCTCACTCTGTGTCTTGCTTCACGAAGAGCCTGCAGAGCGAGAAATTGAGGAGTTGATTAAAGTGAGTCAAATAATAGCAGAGCAACATGAAGAAATATGATATTAGATCAACGGGATAGTCAAGAATCAGGTAACATGCAAACAATGAAAATGTAGTTATTACAATTATCAGTTCATATTATGACAAAACAACTAGTATTGATGAGTATTCTGTCACCATGTACTAACTACGCACAACACAACAAGATTCCAGAGATGTAATGCGCGCAATGTAACATCAGAACAGCTGTTTCCCTGGCATAAAATTAAGACAACGTTTTCGTAACTTTTTATTTCCATGACTTCTAAAATGCTTCTCCAAGCATAATCTTTGTCATTGCTTTCCTTACGGAAGTCTCTGTGGTTTTGTCATATAATATAAACTAATATTTCTTAGCTTCCATAATCAATCTCCTTTTATCCACTTTTAATGTTTAATATGCATAAGCCCCACGGGGTGATGCCATAGAAGTAGAAACTAAGCGAAAGACAAAATGTAGTGTGGCTTGACGGAGTTGCCTGATCATTTTAATGCATGACTAACAGTGAGAAACAGTTTCAAGGGAATTCTACAGGATAGACATTGCAGAATATTACTAACCAGACACTCAAGAGGTGAGGCTTTAGGTGTGGTAACATCAGTGAGATTTCGGCAAAATTTTGATGGCAAAAAAGGTCAGTTGTCCATTGTCAGTAGCAATGTATGAAGCATAGACTCACACTTTCAAACCATGCAGCTTTACAAACCAAGCGTGACCAATATAAACCCAATGCTAAATCTGCATTGGGGAAATCTTTTGTTCTTGCAAAATGTCTGATCGCATGGATTCTAATTGAAATGACTGGAATATGCCTGCAAACATTTGCCGAACAATGGTAAATGTGACCGCACTTTTAGTCAAACTGACAATAACTTCCATATTGGTCCTCTGTGACATACACAGAAACAATAGCGCTCATCCTGTGTGATTCAGAATCTCAGTCATTTTAATGTAGTTTGAAGGGGACTATAGAAAAGGCCGCGAGCGAGATGGATGGTGAGAGGGATGAGGGAGAGAGAGGGAGACCTTCTGGATGGCTTCGCTGGCGGAGTCGTCCTGCAGCAGTTTTGCCCGGTCCAGTGCTCTCTCAAAGTGTAACACACTGGCCTTGTAGTTACCCAGCTTCACTATGTAAGAGAGAAAGAGGATGTAAAGTGATGTAATCGCACAGCATGGCGTAGATCAAATATACATAACGACCACATTAACGTCCTATTGATTCTGAGCATTGTGGGAAATCAGATTATTCATGGTCACAGAGTGCATTAAACTGCTGACTTCCTGGGATTCTGGACGATGTAGTTTGGACTCACATTCGGCCTGCGCCATGAGCACACTGGCATTGAGCTGCCATTTCTCATCAGTGATGTCATCCGCTGCCGTGAGCGAGCGGGAGCCATAGTCTCGTGCTTCGCCATAGCGCTTCAGCTCAAGGTAACAGCGGCCGATCTCATGGAACAACCAGGCTTTCTCTAACCCGCCACTTGCTAGAGGCACCTTCTCCTCCCAGCTATGCAAACACACACATAAACACACACAGAACAAAATCACTATTACAATAGACTTGTGTGTGTACATCAACACCAAAGTAAACATTAATTAAAGGCAAATGCACTTACACTTCTATAGCTTGTTGGAACTTGCCAATCCGTGCGTACACGCGGCCAATGTTGTCCAGAGCCCTGGATTTACTGTCCGTCAGGTCGCTATGACACGAAGCACAAACCAAACACACCTGATGAATAGTAGTTTATTAAGTCAAGTCACCTTCATTTATATAGCGCTGTTAACAATATGGATTGTTTCAAAGCAGCTTTACAGTGATAATAGGAAATTACTGTAACAGATTGTTTAGGCTCTACAACAGCTCTAGGATAAAGTTATTGTCCAGCTAAAGTTGGTTTTGATTGATTGATTCACTTCCGTTATGAAGATCATTAGTTATTAACTTAGAGGCCGCTAACACGACACCGCTCTAACAGGAAAACCCTTAACGCGCTCCAGCCGCCCATCCACACAAAACAGTGGCTGGTGTTTCGAGAACGCACTGCCTGAAATAGGTTCGAAAGTGAAAACGATTATCCGTTATCTCTGCGCAAACCTCAAAAACACAACCTTAATAATACAGAATTTTTTTGTCGCGTCTGCGTAGCCACGCGAACCGGAATTATCCTAAACACATTTTATCTGGGGACTGGTTGACACTTCAGGACTGCGTTGTCGTCGTGTCCAGGCGCAGGTCCTTCATCAGATCTGGATACGGCCTGGATACGGCGGACTGCGGTAAACCTCGGATAAACTGAGAGACTAATGTTAGCGTAGACGCCAAACTCAAACAGTAGAGCGTTGGTGCTTGCAACGCCAAGGTCATGGGTTCGATTCCCAGGGAAAGCAAGAACTGATAAGAATGTAAATGTGTATCTTGAAATGCAATGTAAGTCGATTTGGATAAAAGCGTCTGCCAAATGCATAAATGAAAATGAAATGAAATGAGAAGTCTATAATGTGTTATGTGTATGCTAGGCTAAAGCTAGGCCAAATTAACCAACCAAGAAAAACAAAAGGTAGTTTTCCTGCTCTCATGAGCACTCACCCTTTCTTGGCCAGCTCCAGATCTTTCTCATGATGATGCAGAGCCTTGTCCATATTCCCAAGATCCATCAATGCATTGCCTACACAGAACATAAAAGAAAATGTTGTATCTCTGATTCTTGTGCTATTGATATTATATATTTAAGTATTGGGCCGATGAGATTCCCAGACTCTACCAATGCAGCTGTGCAGGTTCCCAAGCACTTCTCTCTTATTGGGCAGCGCCTGCTCAGACCATTCCTTCACCGCCTTCATGAGCTCACGGGCCTTCTTCAGGCCGCTTTCTGCATCGCCGGCACTCAAGGCTGACAATTAAACAAATAACTCTCAATAAACAATAACATACAGAACATTTTCTGAAAATGTTTGCCAATACAAATGTTATGCGATACCAGAGTGTTGCTAAGATTGTTTCTATGAGTCTATAGGATTTTTTGGCCTGTTTTTTGTCCACCAGGAAAAAATCATGTGTCACCTAAAAAATCTCTTACGGTTTGGTAATTTTTGTAAAATTTCACAGAAGTCATTTTCAAATCAAGCAGTTTTCTGTTAGTCAATGTGGTGAACCCACGTGACAAATGTGAATCTCATGTGAAATTCCAGAATGTGTGGACTGGATTCCCATTGAAAAGACTGGATTTCACCCACGAAAATCCTCTGAACAACAGTAAATCTGCAGCAGCTTTATAAAAGTAATAACACTTCTCAACAAGTAGCAGAATTTGATGTATTGTTCATGTCCATGGCACAAATGGTTCACAGTTATGCGCCAAAGTTTCATAGTTATATTTAGGGGTTTGTTCAAATGTCCTTAACAAGCACTATTAACTTACATTAATAAAATGTAAATAATCAGCCAGGTGTGTTATGTATCTGGTCTGCTAACACACACATTGTGGAGTGACCTAGAGAATAATTAGGATCATAATTCCAACATTATCTCCAAGTTGTTGTAGGTCAGTCACTCATCAGTTAGCTAATAATCATAGGCATTCACTGCAGTTCACAAGTTTGGGGTCGGTAAGATTGTTTTTAGATAAGATAAATAAATGAATCTTTTATTCAGCAAGGATGCATTAAATTGATCAAAAGTGACAGTACAGACATGTATAATGTTTGTAATGACATTAACTCAAAGGGGAAATATTAATAATAATCCATAATTACCAATTATGATTAATTATTAATATTTGGGTCAGTTAATTAGATTAACTTTGAGGTAAGCTAATTAATATTAAAATCAATTAATCAGTTCCAATGAACTCTTTGATTATTCATTTATTCTAAGAAAAGTGTATCGTTCATCGTCACTGAAAAATAATTATTCCTTAGCATGTACAGAAATTAGAGCATACTGTAACAAAATCAAAATCGTAAAAGAGACTTTGTATGCAAACAGAGGATCAGAAATCAAATTCATAATTGTGCACAAGTTTTATTAATTAAATCACAAACATAAATAACACTAAACAAACATAAATACATTCATACATCCATACACACATGCATAGGTAAAGGGATGAGTGATGTGGAACCGGAAACAGGAAATAGAACTATGGAGCACGATCTATTTAAGTATGAAAAGAACCATCAGCTTATTTCAGTGCACCTCATTAAATGTATACCTTGCATGGTCAATTCTTGAAGTGGTTGAAGATTGAATTCGTCGCTGGGTCCTTGAGTGTCAAATGTCACTTTATGAGCTGCAATCATTTCTTCTCCGTTGGATGAAGGAGATTGTATTGTCGCTGCTCTCATGGCTGGAGTGCAGATTGTGGCCTGCACGCTCTGGGCCAGCAGGACACGAAGAGCACATGGTGAGAGTTGCGAGGGACTTCGTCCGTGTTGAATGACGTCACTGAACTTCTGAAGTTGTCCTTGATGCTGGAGTGAGCACATGTCCTGGATGCTTCGGAGCCTCCTGCCCTGGGCCTGTTGAGGCCATGCTGGAACACACGGCATCCTTAAGGCAAGAGTTGTCCGTTTCCTTCTTGGTTGGATTTAAGAAAGGCAGTCTGACTCGGCCTGCAGAGGCCTGCAGGGCCCAGTGGGGGGGAAAGGGGGTCCCCTTCCCCCCACAGGATTCACTTGGAGCTGCAGTTTAGGTCAGAGGACAAGAGCTAAGAGGGCCGGATCTTGTGGTCAGTGACTTTTAAAGCGTGAGGATGGCACACCCATTTGGAGCTGTAAGAGCCAATAAGAAGTGTCTTCCTTTGGAGGGAAAATGTCTTTTTATGACCTTTGTTCAAGCATGCTCATTTGCAATGTGTACTTTCATTGGGTGTTTAAGAAAATAATCTTCAAGATCCTTATAATTCTAATGCGTCACAAAGTTAGCAAAATGTAATGTAAATTAACAAATTGGGAATGCAGATTGGAGTTTATAGAGACCAAATACGCCACACATCTGATTTTGGTAAACCATAGTATGCAACAAAGTCTGAAAATCATGAGGTGGGAGAATTAGATACATGTCTACACATTTCTCAAGAGGTTATACATAGAATACATAGGTTTATCTCTCCTTCTCAGCGAGAATTAAGTGAGAGTCCCGTTTTGGTTGTATAATCAAATTAATATATATATCAAAGTATATACATAATAGTACCCAAGCTAGTAAATCATTCACAAAATGTTCTGGAATGTATGTTACTTTCATGTTGGTCAGTTCATTGTTAAATGAATGCAGGAGAGTTCATTTTGCAGATTGTTTCTGTCTTTCCATGGTCTCTCTCTTGCCTTTGGCCTGCATTCTTTAACACCCATAAAACCTTATCTGATTGTTGTCCAGGTAACGGAGACCGTCTTGTTGGAGGATGGGACGCAGATCCCAGAGAAGTTTGAAAGTTTTTATGGTACATGTACCAAATAAGTGTGTCTGATCTGGTCTCAGTTGTTACATGTTACAAAAGAAAGTATCAAATTTTCCACAAAAATATTAAGCAGTCCAACTGTTTACAACATTGATAACAATACGAAAAAGTTCTTGAGCATCAAATTAGCATATCATAATGATTTCTGAAGGATCATGTGACACTGAAGACTGGAGTAATGATGCTGAAATTATTTTAAACCGTAATAATATTTCCCAATATGATCGAACAAATGCAGCCTTGATGAGCATCAAATATTTATTTCAAAAACATTAAAAAAATCTTACTGACCCCCAACTCTGACAGTAGTTTATGATTTTGCATGTGCAACATGAGTATGCAACTAATGCTGAAACGTTCTTGTTAGGAACCTAATGCTGTGAACTTTGAACTCTGCAGAGGTTCACCTTTGTCAATATCCTCCAGACTGGCGAGGACATATCGGGTCGGGTCTGAGGGTGGCTTGTGTTGAACCCGGCTCCACCGCTGCTGCACTAGTGTTCGGTCTCGTTGACGAGCATAGATGGGCTTCTGCTGCTGCCAGAATGCTGTCCGCGTGTCCAGATAGGAGATACAGCCCACGATCAGATCTTGCACACGCTCTCCAGTTCCAATCTTACCTTTTATAAGATCTGTATGGGAGCAGATTGCCATAGTTTATATAGAATATGGACCATCATAGATGCAAACTAACATCAAACAAGTCCTAAAAAACATGAAAACACACACCTTCATCTTGCAGAAGTTTATCTAAGAATTCTCTGTCACTGTACAGTTCTCCAAGAAGTTGTTTGGCTGCTTTTTCATATTTGCTCTTCTTCTGGCCATGCTTTTTGGATTCCTTCTTATGAGAATGACTCAAATGCTTGGGACGAACCTTTGGGAACGCATCAAACAAACAAATATGCATTACTAACTGCTAAAATGAACATAAACGTAAATTATAAACAATGGTGTGATGGTGTGGTATGAGTGACGGGGTAGGTGGCATAACGGAAGAGAGAGAACGAGCAAGAGATAGCTCACCCCGTTGTAGAAGAAAGACAGGTCTCCTTTATTCTCCAACTTCACAGAGGAAGGAGCTTTTAGGTCGGGGAGAGAGAGGCAGATGAGGGTTACTGACTTAAGTCACTTTGTTGTGTAACCAAAACATGAACTCTTCATTTCTCATCATGTTGTGTCTAAGGACTCACTGCCCACTGAGTTCTCGATTGCCTCTTGAGCTTTCTGGATTCCCAGTCTGAACTCCTGTAGCTCTGGACGTAGCTTATGGCCTCTGTGATAGTAGACCAATGCAAACTCAAAATCCCCCATAGTGTAGAGGGCTTCAGCCTTCTGATACAGACCCTGCAGGACACAGGGTGGAGAACTAGAGAGAATCAGGTGACTTGTTAGCACATCAGAAATACAGTAAAAACAGGAATATTGTGAACTATTATAAATCCAGTCTTCATTCATTGTCACATGGTCCTTCAGAAATTATTCTGATATTTTGAGATGCTGCTTTGGTGCTCAAGCATTTTTTTTATGATCAATGTTGAAAACAGTTGTGCTGCTTAAAGTCCCCCTGTAGTAAATAATTTTATCGCTTAAAACTCATCTCTGATCACCAAAATGACAAGTTTTTTTTAACTCTACATCCTTGCTTCATTTAGTATACGCAGATTCATTAATATTTCAAATTAAGGTATATTTCAATCTGGAAGGTAGCATTATTTGATAGAACACCGGCACAGTAACTTCATATTGACACGGGGCTAAACAAAGGCAGAGCACCGTAACTCAATTTGAACGTTCCAAAACAAAGCCAAAGAGCGGTAACTGATGTTACGGTGTTCTGCCTTGGTTTCTCATGGGCTTTTGGAAGTTACTGTTAAGACAAATAATTATTTTCTCGAAAAAAAATGGAATTGATTCAAGATACTTATCCACATGATAAAGAAGGTCTTGAATGTGCCAAAAATATAAATAACTCATTTTCGACCAAAAACGAAGTTACGGTCTTTTGCCTTTGCACGGCAGACTAGTCAGAACTGAATAGTTGATATCTGAATGACAGATCCCCATAGAAGTCAATGGCATTTTTTTTTATTTGTTACTAGTAACAAAAGAATAGTTACTAGTCACTATTGGAATAAGTACTAGTATCTAATGAATAAGTACTAGTATCTAATGAATAAGTACTAGTATCTAATAATAAGTACTAGTAACTAATGAATAAGTACTAGTATCTAATAAATAAGAACTAGTATCTAATGAATAAGTACTAGCATCTATTTAATAGGTACTAGTATCTAATGAATAAGTACTAGTATCTAATGAATAAGTACTAGTATCTAATGAATAAGTACTAGTATCTATTGAATAAGTACTAGTACCTAAAGAATAAGCACTAGTATCTAAAGAATAGGCACTAGTACCTAAAGAAAAAGCACTAGTAGCTAATGAATAAGTACTAGGACTTAATGGAATAGATACTAGTATCTAAAAAATAAGTACTAGTAGCATGAAAATAGATACTAGTCGGTTGAAATGATTAAATGTTAAAACGGCTTGCCATAGCAGAGCCTGTTGTTCAAATCATCAAATCACATAGCACCTGTTAACTGTTAACTTGTAATTAGCACTGATTAGCACCATGTCGGAGCAACCAGAGGGCGAAGGGGTTTTTAATCGTCTTTTTAATGCTGGTAGCTACTGTTTCAAACTGAAAAAAAAAAAAAAAAAAAAAAGAACTAATCTGAACTAAGAACTTTTTTTCTCATCTAAGGAACTTAATGTTATTGTACTTCCATGGCAAGAATAGCATGCATGTCAGCATCTTTTTTAAAGTGAATTAGTGTGAATCTCTTTCACGCATAAATCTTACGTCAACAATAACCTATGTAATTTTAAGCATGATCATAAACATAGCATTGCAACATTTTAGATTTTTTTTGTATATAAAATATTGTATATAATTTGTATATATATATAAAAAAACATTTTCTGGTGTTTTTTTTTTTATTATTATTACAGCCAATGCCATGACTGCTTCTTTCTTCTTCCATTCATAGAAATAAGGAAATGAACCCACTTCTTTGATTATGGCGGGGAGGGGAAATTACTTATTTATGGATATCTAAAATAGAGCAACGTAGGTCATGCACAATAATTTGCACTAGTCATAATGACGTTTGAGATATCTTTAACTTTCATTCTGCCTAGTCAAAACTGAATTACAGATATCTGCAATTGTCATTTAAGATGTGTGACGAGTTGAATGTCGTAGATGTGTGACGAGTTGAATGTCGTTTTCAATGACGTCATTGCAGATATCTGTAATTCAGTTTTGCCTAGTCAAATATGAATTACAGATCCAAAATGAAATTGCGACTAGTCAGAAAGACATTGTTGATATCTACAATGTTAATTCCGGATAGTCGAACTTAGCTTTTAAATGTTAAAAGGGCTTGCCATATGGAAGTAAAATAATGTCAAATGTTTTTGAAACAAAAAGCCTGTTGAATTGCACTACTTGAAAAAAAAAATAGGCATTGCATTAACCATGCTTGCATTTTAATGCATTGTATTTTTAGGGCTTGCATTTTTATGGGCTGAAATTCAACATGGTTGAATATTTAAGCTGTGAATATTTCAATTAAAATCATTTCAAACACATTTTCATTATTAAAAATTCAATAATCCATATTCACCTTTCATATTTCACTTCCAAAATATTCAAACTGTTTAAAAATACAACCTATAATATTCAACAGGCAATTTTCGGTCCATTTTATTTCGCTTTGCAAATTCGCTTCCACAAATTCAGTGGTTCAAATTCGACAGTAAATTCAACGGAACTGCAGGAAAAGCAGTAGATTACCGAGATACTCTCCATCTGCTGTTAGTCAACCTCACCAGCAGGAGGTGCAAAAGCACGTGTTGTTGACGAAGACAGAGCAACAGTTAGAGCAAGCCATTCATTCATGAAAATGAAATGAAAAATGAAAATGATTATCTGTGTCAGTATATATGCGGAAAAGATGATAAAGCCACAAAAGCTGTGTTTATGTTTCATTCAATAATTTCATTGTTACTTTCCCTGTGTAGCCTACATGTCATCAGCTTTCTCTACATGAACAGGATTATAATCGGTTTCCCTCAATACCTCACACTCGAGGATTCCCCTTCTGTCGGGACAAAACGCTTAACGTAGTTTATGGACTAATACAGTGATATAAAAAGACCAAACTCGCACCTTATTGGGGATGTAGGCTGTAGGCTACTATATAGGCTAGATGGACTAAGAATGTGAACGTAACGCGCAAAGTTTCATGCAGAGCGTTACGTGATATAAGTTACTGGCATAAAATCAACACTTGATCAATACTAACACTTTCTCTTCTCTTCTCTTCTCTTCTCTCTCTCTCTCTCTCTACAGTATATATATATATATATATATATATATATATATATATATATATATATAGTATATATATATATATATCACTTGCATATTGTTGTCCTCCTATTGTTAGTTTAACTGTTAATCGCTTTGGATAAAAGCGTCTGCTAAATAAATGACTAAATGTAGCCTAATAAATGTAAAATTGGCTTGACATTGGACATTCGCACATTTAGGGACCGTCTCAAAAGTTGCATAAAACATTGGCATACACGTTTCTAACTTCAATAGCAAACTTTAATTTATTTGAATAATAAAAATCCAAAGGGTGCGCATTATGCCTGACACTACATGAACACTTTACAGTTGGTTTTATGACTGTAAGTCGCTCTATTCAAATGCTATTGAAGTTAGAAACGTGTATACCAAAGTAGTATACACTTTAGAGACGGTCCCTAAATGTGCTAATGTCCAACGTCAAGCCAACTTTATGCCAGTATATCACTGGGAAACGCTCAGCATTAAACTTTGCGCGTTATTCTGAGTCAATCTGCTTGCCTGCGAGTTTGGTTTTTTATATCACTGTAATTAGTCCATTAAGCTACGTTAAGCGTTTTATATGTCCAGCAGGGGAATCCTGAAGTATTGAGGGAAACCCTAATAGCTTGCATGCAGCACATTGCCACAATATAAAGTTAATGTGGTGATACTCAAGTTGAAGGAACAGTTAATCGCTAATTTTAATCCGACTACGCCACCCTGGGGGGCACCAGGGAAATAACTCCCAAGAAAGACACACAGGTAAGTGTTACCATTTGGACAGGCAGATGACCGGAGACGTGAGGGACAATACAAAAATACTTTATTATAAAATGATCAGCACCAATAACAACTCGCTCTCAGGACATAACAAACAATTACACATAACAAATACTTCCTCCGAGCCAAGCTTGGCGGGAACAGGGCAGGCCGGCTGCAACCCAAGAGGTTGTCCAAACCCACCTCAAGTCACCGCAAATCAACCCAACACACCCACACCATAAGGATGTTATGTCAGCACACACAGCACCCGGGGTAGCACACGGTGTAGCACACCACTCGAATGAAGCGGCTAGCCTCCCCCGTTCCACGCCAAATTCTCGCTGGCTCCTGGAGAGAGAGAAAAAAAGGGACTCGTAGTAACAATCAAAAATAAAATACACCAAATAATGAAAAGAAAATAGAATAAAGCCACCAAATATGGCAGCTATGATACTCCAGCCCACTAACGGTGCCTTCCGCCGCTCCAGCTGAAACTCAGCGGCTAGTGGCCCAAAAATAACAGGACCGGGGATGAAAGAAAAACAAACACAAACTTATATTATAATAAACAGGGGAAATGTCCACAAGTAATCACACAAAACGGAATTTACCACAAAGTAAACACTGTTTAGACAAACACACTGTTAGACAAAATCAAAATTCAAAATAAACAATATAGAAAACAACCTGGCGAAACAAAAACAAACAAAAAAAAAATAAACTAAACAAAACTAAATAACCCTGGTAGGCAGCTAGGTAAGCTAGAGAATTAGCCTTCCACCATATCTGCCATGTAATCACCAGGCGTTAGTCCAGCAGCGCATACACTGTAACGAATTAAACTGAGAAAACGTTGCCGGGAAGCAAAACAGCAGCGGCGTCGCGTGCAGCGTTCTCCACATGGATTAGAGACCGTGATGATCCATTCTCCATTCACCTTCAACAACGAGACAAATCAACCTAAATGTCCCGAACCCCGAATGTGAACAAGGGAGAGGTTACTTACAGTTTAGGCAGAATCACAAACGAACGCAGCGTTGTATGGTTACTCACAACCGGAGCTGCAGCTGTTTACTGGCCAGCGTTCACCCGCATCTGCCAACGCGTCCTTACTGCTACATGTGACATAATAATTACCCCAAACACAGCGATAGAGCTCAAGATGTATATATCAACGTACCTGAAAGCAACTCCGCCAGAAACCGATTACAATGCCATCGCCACCAGCCCCGCTATAAATAAACTATAAATGAAGCACATTACTAAAGTAATCCATGTATTTGCACTGCCGAAAGAGAGTGTAAACATACCTTAAGGGGACCGAGAACCGAAACAGAATGCCAGGAAGTGAAAAACCCAGACCTATGAGGACCTGTAAACCCGTCAAAATAAGGGTCCTTAAATACTACGACCGCTTTCCCCTTATTGGAGTACCAAAGCCCCACTCAACAAGGACCAATCGGCAGGCCAAATCACTTATCCGGCCACATTCTACCCCCATTTTCTTTTTTCGGCGCCCCGACAATGACCCAAAGACCCTCACCTCTGCCGTGGCATACTAATACCCTATTCTTGGTCCATGTCCCACGGCCTAAACAAAATAGAGATCCTATTAGACGTAGGAGCTGGTATTGCAGCAGCACTCAAGCCCCCCTCCTCGATGGCACGTGGTAAACGGTGCGGGTTTGAGTGGTGACCTGCAGTAGTACGACCAGTTCTCCGCAATGGGACATTCTCTGTGCACGGAAGACTCTCCGGCAGACTATCAGGCACTGGTATTACCCCGAACGCCAAATTAGGAGCCCCAGAGCCCCCCGACACCGGTGCCCCTTCCTCAGCATCTACTGGTCTACCCTGTGATGTAGAGGGCGCCAGTGACACCAAAACCTGAGGCACCAGGCCCTGACTTACCGGAGGAGTCTCTGACACCCACATCACCAGATCAACATCTTCAGAGGACCCCTCTAGGGGAAGCTCCTCTTCCTCCATCACTGGGGGATCTAGGGAAGCTGGGACCGGACCATCCCTCCGGATCCTGGCCTTCAAGGCTGAGCGATGAACGCATTTAACCTTACCCAAGTCTCCCACTGGTGCAATAGTATATACCGCCCCACCCTTCGTAGGTGCCCTCACGACCTGATACACCACCGGGCTCCACAGGTCCTGAATTTTATGACGACCTCTAGCGCCATACTCACGCAGGTATACTAACTGGCCCTCCCCCAGTGGTGCATCACGGACATGGGCATCATGTCGCGCCCTGCGGCGACCAGCGGCAGCTTCCAGTCTTCCCCGTGCCCCCTCAAAAGCCACCTGAAGCCTAACCTGATGTTCCCTCATCCACTCGTGGACGCTACCCACCCCAACCTCCTGTACTCTACCCAAGAGGAAGTCCACGGGGAGCCTTGGTTCTTGCCCAAACATTAAAAGGTATGGGGATTCACCCGTCGCCTGATGAGGGGTAGTGTTGTAACAGAACAGCACTTGTGGGAGGCATAAAGCCCAGTCGGTTTTCCTGGACAACGGCAGAGCACGGAGAAGATTGTGCAAGGTCCTATTAAAGCGCTCGCACTGCCCATTCCCCGCCGGGTGATAAGGGGTAGTACGAGACTTTTCCACCCCATATAATACGCAAAGCTGCTGTACTAGGGAGGACTCAAAATTTCGGCCCTGGTCCGAGTGTATTCGACTGGGGACACCGAATCGATAAAACCATTCCGCCACCAGGACTTGGGCCACTGTTTCCGCCCGTTGATCTCGTGTAGGGACAGCCCAGGTGTACTTCGTGAAGACGTCTGTCATAACCAACACGTTCTCCAGCCCTGACCGAGACGGCTCTAACACGGTGAAGTCTATGGCCACTATTTCATTAGGTCTAAAAGCCAAAAGATGGCCCATGAAGCTACTAGGATGGAGTTGAGTGTCTTTAGCGGCCTGGCACCGTTCACACTCTTGACACCATTGTGCTACATCAGCTGCCAGGCCCGGCCAATAGCAGCGTTGCCGCACCAGCTCAGTGGTGCGTTCCATCCCCTGGTGCCCATACTCTTGATGTAACAGCATCAGCACTTCGTGATGCAATAGTGCTGGTAACACCACCTGCAGGGACTCTTCTCCCCCATCAGAGCGGAAAATTCGGCGATGCAGTACTCCGTCCTGCTCACACAACCGACTCCACTGGCGCAACAGGTTCACCACAGCTTTAGGCAGCTGTTGACGCTCCTCTGCATTCGGAGGAACCCCACGCCTCCAAAACCTCACTACCTCACTTATAATGGGGTCCTCCTCCTGCAATGACTGCATATCCACGGCCAGGCCGGGAAGAGCCGTAACGGCTGCTTGAGAACCCACCTCGGTCTTCTCCGCCTGCCTTACGATGGCTGGAAGAGCTGTACCGGGAAGTAACCCCTCCAATTCACTCTGAATGGAGGGACCCTGCCGGGAGAGAGCATCCGCGTTCCGGTTGCTCCTTCCAGAGCGATACCTTAGTTCGAAATCAAAGGCCGCTAATTGCGCAGCCCACCGCTGCTCCGTGGCCCCGAGCTTGGCGGTAGTCAGATGGCTGAGGGGGTTGTTATCAGTGAATACGACACACCTCTGCCCCAGCAGGTATTCTCTGAACTTCTCAGTCATGGCCCACTTAAGTGCCAAAAATTCCAACTTCATGGAGCTGTAGTTTGACATATTTCTCTCCGTGGGCCTAAGACTGCGGCTAGCATAAGCTATTGGCCGCACCTTCCCTCCCTGTTCCTGGGACAGCACCGCTCCCAAACCTCCATGGCTAGCATCTACTTCCAAGATAAAGGGAAGGGAGAAGTCAGCATAGGCCAATACCGGGGCAGAGGTGAGCCTACTCTTCAATTCCTCAAAGCTCACCTGACACTGCTCTATCCATGGCGCACCAAAACTTAACTCCGCTCGAGCCCTGGGCTTACGACCAGCAAACTCCGCTACCAGCCGGTGCAGAGGAGCCGCCAACTTGGCGAAACCTTCTACAAACCGCCTATAATAACTGGCGAAACCCAGGAACGAACGGAGCTCGGACACCCCTTTAGGGCACGGCCATTGCTTCACTGCCTCTATCTTGCTCGGGTCTGTCGATACTCCTTTGGCCGAAATTACGTGTCCCAGATAACTTACCTCCTGTTGGAAAAACGTACATTTAGATAATTTAGCCTTCAACCCCTCTCGCTCTAACCGACTCAAAACCAACTCTAACCGCTCTAGATGTTGTTCCACCGAGGATGAAAACACCACTATATCGTCCAAGTACAAAAGAAGGGACTGACACTGCTGGTCCCCAAACAACCTTTCCATCAACCTCTGGAAGGTGCTTGGGGCATTGCAGAGCCCGAATGGCATACGGTTCCATTTGAAAAGACCGAAAGGGGTACAAAAGGCGGTCTTGTGTTTATCACCCTCTGTGACCGGAACCTGGTTATACCCACTGGTGAGGTCCATAGTGGAAAACCACCGGGCCCCCGTCAGTGAGTCCAAGGTTTCCTCTATTCGCGGCAGAGGAAAAGCATCTTTTCGGGTTTTTGTGTTCAGCTGGCGATAGTCTACGCACATACGTAACGTACCATCCTTCTTTTTGGCCAACACAATGGGGGAGGCATAAGGACTGCAACTCTCTCTGATAATGCTTGTATCCAGCAACTGGTTTATATGCGTTTTTACCACATCGTACTCCGACGGAGGTATCCGCCGGTACCGTTGTCGGACTGGAACCGAATCGGTCAAGGGGATGTCATGAGAGAGGAGTTGAGTACATCCCAACTCGCCGTCGTACGCAGAGAAAACCGTATGAAACTTTAACAGCAGAGACCTCACCTGTTCTTGTTCAGTCACTGTCAACACAGACAAATCAAAATGCTTGATTTGTTCCTGCACTGAAGTAAGAACTGTGGGAATCTGAAGATTCACTGACGCCGAAACAGATTTAACTTCCGAGACACCCTGGGGCAGGCTCACAATAAATACTCGGTGCAAAGTGCCCAAAACGGAGTTACGAAAAAGCATTATATCAGTTTTACCTACATTGACGACTGGTACATACACGGTGCCTCGGGTTACCCGCATTAATGCAGATGACGCCAAAAGACCCGCAGGCAAACCCATTTCTGGAGGTTCAAAAAGCACTGAGTCCCCAGCAAAGTGTCCGGAACAAGTGGCAGCCACGACTTTCATGGTGCCGCCCGGAATACGACATGCCCTACGACCCCGCAAACGGACCTTACCTATCTGGCCATCTTGCGGGGTAGCCCTCACCTGGCGACAGTATTGCAATGCTTGAAACACTGGCCTGGAGGCCTCAGACACTGATGGTGCATCAAAAAGGGCCAGGCCGTGCTGTCCAAACAGTTCCTGATAGCACCGGCTCAACACATTCATCCCCAAAATACCAGGGACTTGGGCCCCGGTGCCACCAGGAGGATCTCTGACAACCAGCACGCCACACCCTGGAATTACCTGACCACACAGCTCCACGTCCAACTCAAGATAACCTACATACGGTATCAACGACCCATTGGCCGCTTGGAGCTGCAACCACTGACATGCCCTGAGATGATCCTGGCCCCATGGTGCAAACTGCTCTAGAAAACAACTTTCAGTAATAGTAGACACCATGGAGCCAGTATCAATCAAACAGGGCACCCGCACCCCCCCTATACGAACAACAAGGTGCGGACACGACGCCATCAAACGAGGGAGGGGGCCCAAGGTCATGGAGTCTTGATCTTTCCCTACCGAACTGTGACTCTGCAGTTCGGCGGGACCTAGTTTTCCGTCGGTCGGGAAAAAGTCTGACCGGCCCTCGTCCTAGGAGGCGACTCTCGCCGAACTAAAGGAGGAGGGGGAACACGTTCTCCATCACATTCGCGGGCAAAATGGCCTGGTTGTTGACACCGACGACAGAGCAACGCCTCGGTCCGGGAAGGTCGACGAACACTCGGGGGAAACCTCATGCCTGCAACACTCTGAGTGAGTTGATCTAACTGTTTCTGCTGTGATTTTAACATCTCCCGCAGCTCACTCAACTCCGACTGAGAATGCCCTTGTACTCCATACTGGATACCGTAGGCCATTGGAACAGACTGACTCCTACCCCTTGCACCTCCTGGCATTCCCTCCCGCTCCCACCTAATTGCTTCCCCACGCACTACCAAAAGGCTGGAGTCGGGCTGGCGGCGAACTAACTGCTTCAGTTCCCGGCGCAGGGCGCTATCGGCAACGTACTCTACAAACTGATCGCGCAACACAATTTCAGCGTTAGGGATGGCATTGGGTGATTGTTGTTTAACCCTCTCCAGGAGAGTCATCAAGCCCAGGGAGAACTCTAACAGAGATTCTCCGTCTTGCTGCCTCCTTGAGAAAAAGGCTTCTTGAAGTGCTACATAGGATTGGGAGCAACCATACAACTCACGCAAAATCATAATAACCCTATCCGGGTCTCCCCGTTCTTCACTGGGACGATGCCTAATCTCCTCCCGTGCTTCACCTTCCAAGTGGTCAAAGAGAAAAAACGCTTTATCTGTTTTAGACAAATAACGAATCCGCATGCATGCCTCAGCCTCCTCCACCCACTCGTCAACACCGGTGCCGGATTTGCCACTAAATTTCGGGCATCGTCTGTCCCTGGGCACACAAACAAACCGGTCCGGCACGACAAAATTAGTTTCGACTGGCAGAGGAGGGTCAGGCCCTACTGCAGGGGCAACCACGGGAACGGTGCTAGGACCAGGTAACTCACCTAGCCCCTGCTCCCTCTCACGACGCAAACGGTCATTATCTGCTCTCAACTGTGCCACTATTTCTCGCAACTCCTGCATCTCATCCTCCATACTGGTCATCGCTACACTCACTCCAAAGATAGAAACGGGGCCACCGATAAAGAAATACCGCTTGCCCAAAGGGTCGGGACACACACTGCTGCTTTGCTTCTGAAAAGGAAAAAAAGGAAAAAAACAACAACCAAGATCACATTAAACACCAAATTACCCCCTCGTCTCACTTAAATCTCTGCCTGACCCGGTATATCCTGCCGACTACGCCAAAATGTGGTGCTACTCAAGTTGAAGGAACAGTTAATCGCTAATTTTAATCCGACTACGCCACCCTGGGGGGCACCAGGGAAATAACTCCCAAGAAAGACACACAGGTAAGTGTTACCATTTGGACAGGCAGATGACCGGAGACGTGAGGGACAATACAAAAATACTTTATTATAAAATGATCAGCACCAATAACAACTCGCTCTCAGGACATAACAAACAATTACACATAACAAATACTTCCTCCGAGCCAAGCTTGGCGGGAACAGGGCAGGCCGGCTGCAACCCAAGAGGTTGTCCAAACCCACCTCAAGTCACCGCAAATCAACCCAACACACCCACACCATAAGGACGTTATGTCAGCACACACAGCACCCGGGGTAGCACACGGTGTAGCACACCACTCGAATGAAGCGGCTAGCCTCCCCCGTTCCACGCCAAATTCTCGCTGGCTCCTGGAGAGAGAGAAAAAAAGGGACTCGTAGTAACAATCAAAAATAAAATACACCAAATAATGAAAAGAAAATAGAATAAAGCCACCAAATATGGCAGCTATGATACTCCAGCCCACTAACGGTGCCTTCCGCCGCTCCAGCTGAAACTCAGCGGCTAGTGGCCCAAAAATAACAGGACCGGGGATGAAAGAAAAACAAACACAAACTTATATTATAATAAACAGGGGAAATGTCCACAAGTAATTACACAAAACGGAATTTACCACAAAGTAAACACACTGTTAGACAAAATCAAAATTCAAAATAAACAATATAGAAAACAACCTGGCGAAACAAAAAAATAAATAAATAAATAAACTAAACAAAACTAAATAACCCTGGTGGGCAGCTAGGTAAGCTAGAGAATTAGCCTTCCACCATATCTGCCATGTAATCACCAGGCGTTAGTCCAGCAGCGCATACACTGTAACGAATTAAACTGAGAAAACGTTGCCGGGAAGCAAAACAGCAGCGGCGTCGCGTGCAGCGTTCTCCACATGGATTAGAGACCGTGATGATCCATTCTCCATTCACCTTCAACAACGAGACAAATCAACCTAAATGTCCCGAACCCCGAATGTGAACAAGGGAGAGGTTACTTACAGTTTAGGCAGAATCACAAACGAACGCAGCGTTGTATGGTTACTCACAACCGGAGCTGCAGCTGTTTACTGGCCAGCGTTCACCCGCATCTGCCAACGCGTCCTTACTGCTACATGTGACATAATAATTACCCCAAACACAGCGATAGAGCTCAAGATGTATATATCAACGTACCTGAAAGCAACTCCGCCAGAAACCGATTACAATGCCATCGCCACCAGCCCCGCTATAAATAAACTATAAATGAAGCACATTACTAAAGTAATCCGTGTATTTGCACTGCCGAAAGAGAGTGTAAACATACCTTAAGGGGACCGAGAACCGAAACAGAATGCCAGGAAGTGAAAAACCCAGACCTACGAGGACCTGTAAACCCGTCAAAATAAGGGTCCTTAAATACTACGACCGCTTTCCCCTTATTGGAGTACCAAAGCCCCACTCAACAAGGACCAATCGGCAGGCCAAATCACTTATCCGGCCACATTCAGGCAACTAAACAACAAAGAGAAATATATGTCAACCTCAAAAATGTAATATTGGATCTGTATATCCGCATCGGGGAATTATTATTCATAACATTATAATCTTGTTCACGGTAGAGAAAGATGCTTGTAGGCTACACAGGGAAAGTAACCGTGAAGACACTGAATTTAACATAAAACCGCCGTCATAATAATCACAAATACACTTGCATTGCTGTTAAATGAGTTTTATGAATGAATGGCTTGCTCTAACTGTTGCTGGTCTTCGTCAACGACAAGCGCTTTTGCACCTCCTGCTGGTGAGGTTGACTAACAGCAGATGGAGAGTATCTCGGTAATCTACTGCTTTTCCTGCAGTTCCGTTGAATTTACTGTCGAATTTGAACCACTGAATTTGTGGAAGCGAATTTGCAAAGCGAAATAAAATGGACCGAAAATTGCCTGTTGAATATTTCGCTACTATGGCCATATGGAAGTAAAATAATGTCAAGTGTTTTTGAAACAAAAAGCCTGTTGAATTGCACTACTTGAAAAAAAATAGGCATTGCATTAACCATGCTTGCATTTTAATGCATTGTATTTTTAGGGCTTGCATTTTTATGGGCTGAAATTCAACATGGTTGAATATTTAAGCTGTGAATATTTCAATTAAAAACATTTCAAACACATTTTCATTATTAAAAATTCAATAATCAAAATGCAAGCATGGTTAATGCAATGCCTATTTTTTTTCAAGTAGTGCAATTCAACAGGCTTTTTGTTTCAAAAACATTTGACATTATTTTACTTCCATATGGCCATAGTAGCGGACTATTATTTTGTTGAACAGACCTTTGAACGTGTCAGGCGTGTCAGGCCGCCCACATGTGGAAAACTAATTTTGAAGTCATTTATTCGTTTTTTGCCTGTGAACTAAAAAAACTAAAAATCAAGCCGAAATCTCGTTTTTTTCGTTTTTTTTGTTGAAAAAACGAATAAAGGGGCCGTTTTCTTATTTCTGCTTATTTCATTTCAAATTGGAAAACAAACTATCAAAACGTACACGGACCCAATGGCCAGGCAGCAGGCAACAAGAAGACTAGTGCAGAATGGGTCAAACACAGGCAGGAGAAACACGGGGAGAACCGCTCAGAAATGTCCACAGCAGTAAAACAAGACTT
Organism: Squalius cephalus; assembly: GCF_949319135.1. Classification (NCBI taxonomy): domain Eukaryota; kingdom Metazoa; phylum Chordata; class Actinopteri; order Cypriniformes; family Leuciscidae; genus Squalius; species Squalius cephalus. The sequence continues at coordinate 54,650,440 of NC_137122.1, read as the reverse complement.
CGCACTGGTTGCAATGTGAGTGTGGTTTTAATGTGGGTATAGGGAACGAGGTGCAGGTGTGTGTGTGATCAGTGATTGCAGGTGGATGCGGGATCAGTCCAGTTTGAATGCTGCATCATGGGAATTGGAGTTCGTATCGGAAAGTCAGTATTCGGGCGAGGGCGCCCTCTGGCGGCCAGAGAGGGAGGTCATGGAGTCTGTGATCGTGACACTGATATTATAAAGCACGTTTATTTCTGTATTTTATTACTATTATTTAGTATTTTATTATTATTATTTTTTTACATACATGTTCATTTTATACTTTAGTTGTTGTTATTCTTTGTTTTATACATTCTTAACTGTATTTACAATGCCTTGTATTTGTCTTGTTTTTTTGTTGCATTGTACTTGTCTGTAATTGAACTAAATAAATAAATTTAAAAAACAAACAAAAAAAAAAAAAACAATGTCAGCTTCTGTGATTTCAGCAAGAGCTCTGTGTGAAATTGTCTCTGTCTATTTATTGTTTGTTTGAGTCAAGCAAATATATATAAAGACAGGAGTATAATGGCGACCAAACAGCAGTTTGAGTCGCGTGTCTCTCCCTGCCTTCGCTACATCTACACAAAAATGCCCTGATTTTACACAGGTTTAATCATGTTCTCATGATGATCAGACTCTCCACACACTCACATAGAGAAGCAAGAAGAAGACAGAGAGAGAAAAGAAAAAGCACAGAGGAAATATTTTTGTGAAGCTGCACTTTTCTTTTCTTTCCCTTAATTTCATTAGCAACTTTTTCTGCTGGAATCTTTTCTTTTTATCCAGAACTAGAGCTCACTGCTTTTTGCAACAACACTGATTCATTTCTCCATATCTGGAAATATTTTACATCAACAACTTTATCAAACGTTGTGAAAGTCATTTATTTCTTGTAAAGAGTTCATGATTTCCATCCCTTGTGACCCAATATCTGAAATCTCAGAAAGTGCTTCTTCATCCCTCATCTTCTGCATCACAATTTTCCTCACATTTTGAACTGTGATTGTTTTCCAGCACTATTTTCTCCACTACTAATGTCATTTTCCACATCTTCACTCCTTACATTGTTCACAACCATTTCTGTTATTTCATTATTCATTATTCCTTTTCATTTTGTTTGTGTTTAAAATTTTCAAATGAAAGGTACTTTTAATAGTAATATTAAAATTATTATGTGTCACTACAATAACAACTAAAGGAATTTGATTTCCATCAATACAATTATAGCTTGATAAACACACACACACACACACACACACACACACACACACACACACATACACACACACTGTTCTTACTGTCTGATTTGATACACACATTTATTATTTCAGTGAAGTTCATCAGTAATAATGTAATGAAGAGGAAATAAGAGTCTCTGTATTTCACTGTTACTGATTTATCGTGCGGCTCAAAGTATTATGGGTAAAATCTCTCAACAATCTGTTCTGAAACATCAACACAGTTTCACTGATGATCCAGAATAAACCCAAAACCCAGGATAGAGCGTCTGAGTGAATGTGGTCTGGACTGTGTGGATGAGGCTCATTGTGTCAGAGACGCTGTAGAAGGACAGAGTTCCTGCACTGTGATCCACATACACTCCTATTCTTCTGCTGATGGACTTTACAGGGAGATCAGTGTGTATGTTATTGTGCCAGAATGAGTAACTGGAGGAATAGCAGTTCAAACTCCAGGACTGATCATTACCTCCAAACCAACACTCATTACCCCGTCCCTTCCTGCTGATGCTCTTATATGACACTGATATATACACACGACTCCCAGTCCACTCAATCTCCCAGTAACAGCGTCCACACACACTCTCTCTACACAACACCTGCCACCTCTGATCAAATCTGTCTGGATGATCAGGATACGGCTGCTCTCTGTCAGTGTTAGTAATCACTCTGTTCCTCTCAGACAGACTGAGGAGTTTATTCACTGTGTTCAGATCCAGAGTGAGCTGATGGGAATCTGATGGAGAGAAAACACATCAGAATCAGGAATTATGAATCTGTCTGATCTTTTAATGTATCTGAACTCTTCATGAATCAATGTTCAATGTATCATCAGTGTCTCAGTACAGCTGACCAAATATCCTGTGCAAATCATCATTTACATGATCAATTATAAAACTCTTCTATCATGATTTATTTCTCCTTCTACAGGAAGAACATGAACACATTCAGTGAGTTTTTCTGCTTGTTTTCTAGTGACTCACATTGTAGGAAGTCGTTCCTGGTCTTGGGATTCATGTTGGTGAAAGTGACTGTGGAAATAAACAGACATGAACAGTGTGAAGAGAAATGACAAGATAAAATACATTAATTTCTGAGACATTTCTAATATGATGCTCTATAATATTAGATGATGGACTCTGAGAGCAGATTAATAATCTCCAGAGGCTTCATTTATAAAACACACACATCGGATTGATCCTAAATTCCATGGATTTCATCCTCCGTCATGTGTATAAACGCTTGTCCACGATGATGAGTCCGTATTTCTGAACCATCAAGAGATATTTGTGGCCGTTCTGTAGGAGGATTTGATGGACTTGAATTTAATTTATTAATAACTGTGATTCAAAACTGGGATGCATTTAAGGAGATTTTATGGATCGTAGGAACATTTCAGAAACGGTTGTACGTTCAGATTTGGGATCTTTCTCCACACGTCTGTATAAACAAGGCGCAGGACTTTACCTCCGTCTGAGATCTTCTTGATCTCCTCTTTGCAGAAATCCTCCAGTTTGTCTCTCAGCTGACGGACAGATTCTCTCACGGCATCAAAAGAGGAGAGAGAACTGAAGGAAACGTCGGGTTCGTCTGTAGATTCAGGAGGTGCTGAGAGAGACTGGAAACTCTACAGAAAACAGAAATCAAAACTCATCATCTCCACACTTCAGCCAATAACCTGCACTATATCAGATCTGAGCGGCTCTTGTTGACTTCACTTCTCTTCAGTGACTCGCTTCAATCCAGTACTTTCACACAATCAGCACATCCTTCTCATATTCATCATTTAATGCTACAAACTCTAGTATTTGACACTTAATAATAATATAATTTAAATATATATATACTTAAGAAAGCTTGGTTATACCAACATGGAATCCTACCTAGGATATTTTGGCCATTGTTGGTGTACAAATTTCCAATTTCCACCGTGGAAGGATTTGAGAGGAGGGTGAGCAATTACCTTCGACGGTGGTTGGGCTTGCCAAGAAGTCTGAGCAGCATCGCCCTCTACGGCAAGAAGAACAAGCTAACACTACCGATCAATAGCCTCAGCGAGGAGTTCATGGTTACCAGAGCAAGGGAGGTGCTTCAGTACAGAGATTCCAAGGACCCAAGAGTATCTCAAGCTGGCATTGAGGTCAGGACTGGCAGAAAGTGGAGGGCACATGAGGCGGTGGACCAGGCAGAATCACGGCTGCGTCATAAGGAATTGGTGGGTCCCGTGGCTATTGGCCGTGCAGGACTGGGAACCCCAATAACCCATTATAACAAACTGAAGGGTAAGGAAAGGCGGGACCTGGTCCAAAAAGAAGTGAGGGCTGGGATCAAAGAGCAGCGTGCAAGCCAGATGGTGGGATTGAGGCAACAGGGCGCATGGACTAGATGGGAAGATGCCATGGAGAGAAAGATTTCATGGGCAGAGCTGTGGAGGGCTGAGCCCTATCGCATAAAATTTCTCATTCAGTCTGTCTATGACACCCTTCCCAGTCCATCCAATCTCTTTTGTTGGGGCAAGGTGGAGACTCCGGCATGTACCTTGTGCAAGGGAAGAGGATCGCTGGAACACATCCTCAGCAACTGTCCTAAAGCACTTGGGGAAGGCCGCTACCGCTGGCGCCATGACCAAGTGCTGAAGGTGGTTGCCGAGTCCATCACTACTGCCATCAATCAGAGCAAGCGTTTACAACCACCAAGGCGCAAAATTTCATTCTTAAGAGCAGGAGAACCCCCGCCTTCCCGACCAACAGTTCAGACAGGCCTGCTGGGAACAGCGAATGACTGGCAGCTAAGGGTGGATCTGGGAAAGCAACTCAAGTTCCCCCGAGACATTGTGAAGACCAGCCTTAGACCCGACATGGTTCTTCTCTCAGTAACATCGAAGCAGGTTATCTTGTTGGAGCTAACAGTGCCCTGGGAGGAGAGGATGGAGGAAGCAAGTGAAAGGAAAAGGGAGAAATATGCGGAGCTGGAAGAGGAGTTTCAGAGATGGGGGTGGCGTGCACAGTGCTTGCCCATCGAGGTTGGGGGAAGGGGCTTTGCAGGAAGGTCACTCTGCAGGGCCTACAGCCTCCTGGGAATCACAGGAGTGCGCAAGAGAAGAGCCATCAGTGCAGCATCAGAGGCTGCAGAAAAAGCCTCACGATGGCTGTGGATCAGGAGGGACAAACAGTGGGCGAACGCTTCTTGGACGCAGGCCGGGAACTGATCACTCCCGGTCGGATCGCCTGGGTGAGGGGGTCTGAAGTTGAAAGACCCGAAACCCCCTGTGACCCCAGGTACTATCACTTATGATGTGTCCAAGAGTGCATCATAAGGTGTATGTAACAACCAAGAGCAGATTGAATGTAATGCTTTCAGACACTTAATTATTTTTAAAATTATAATTAAAAATAATTATTTTAATTAACTGAATGTCTCGTAGACTAAATTTATATTAAATGCAATAGCTAATATTTAGAGAGCTTTTTGACCAACTTAAGTAGGATTTAAGTATCTGTATATGTAATTTCATAATTATGTCTATTGTCTTTGAAATATGGTTAAAGTTACTGCTGAATGAACTGACACACATTTATGATAAACTAAAATATACTCAATGTAATTTCTATTGAAATTTGTTTGTTTAATTTTATCAACATTATCAATATTATCAACTTTGAAGATCACCTGACCCAATTTTGGTCCCAATTACTGAAATTATTTTAGTAGAAATAAAATATTTAATTTAAAAGAGGATGAAAAATCTAGTTGGCTGGATATTGACACCATCAAGTTCACTGATTTCATCAAGACAGAAGAAACCAGAAGGAAAAATGAGTTAATATTTAAAGGTAAATTTCCCAGGGCTTTGTAAGTGTGTCTCTTTAAACAGAAGATGATCAGATGAGAGTCTGACTGATGATTATATGATAACACAACACTTGACTGAATCTGACTGAATTCCTGACAACATCTCAGTCAACGGCTCATTCTGCTCTCATGAAATGTTTCTCTGTCATAGCAGGATCTTGCTCAAGTCCACTATGATCCTGTTCTTCTAGATCTCTGTACCTGCAGGAACTGGATGTGATCTTGTGTGTGTGAAAGCTGCTCCAGCTCAGCGTCTCTCCTCCTCAGATCATTGATCTCCTGCTCCAGTCGCTCCAGTCGACCTTCAGCTCGACTCACTGCAGTCTTTTCCTGATCTCTGATCCGCTGTGTGACCTCAGAGCGGCTTCTCTCATTGGAGCGGATGATCTCAGTGAAGATCCTCTCACTGTCCTCCACTGCTGTCTGTGCAGAGCGCTGTTACACACACATCACAATCACACAGTGGCTTCAGCACGACTGACAGAGTCCAAACTGAGACGTCTCAAACTTCTCTTCTTCTCCAGACTCACCTTATGAGACTTCACAGCCTCTCTCAGATGCTGAAGATCTTTCTGTCTCTGCTGGATTCTCTGACAGATCTTCATCTGCGTTTCCTTCAGCTGTTTCTGGAGGACAAACCAATGACAGGGAATGGCACATACAACTACTGTCATACAAACATTAAAGTTACATGAATCCAGAGTTGGTGAAGTGGTTAAAGATCTTGCATGGTCAGTTTTTACTGTCTGGTTCAAACCACAGATTCATGGTTTCCTGAAATGAATGTCAGCAGTATTTCATCAGTGCCTAGTTTTATATCATTAGTGTCATCATTTACTCTCCCTCATGTCGCTCCAAACCTGTATGACTTTTTGTCTATTGTGAAACACAACAGAAGATATTTAGAAGAATGTCTCAGCGGTTTACAGAGGCAAAATAATATATATACAGTATATATATATATATATATATATATATATATATAATTTTACATTATAAAAAGTGTACTTTATAAAGTGTACTTATGAAACAGTAATGAAAGTTGACTCTCTTTAAGTGCACTTAAGTGGCCTTTCATTTCATTAATATTATATTATCTGCAAGTACAGTTTTATTTTTTTAAATATACTTTTAATCTGAAGTACACTACAAGTGCATGTCAATACACTTAAGCGTACTCCTTTCTTTAACCACTAGTTGTTTAGATTATTTTTATTCTTTTTTTTCCTTTTTGTAACCTTGAAACTTTTTTAATCCATTGACTTACAATGACTTTCTCATTGACTTTCAATGTATAAACTAAAATAGATGAGAAATTCTTCAAAATATCATCTTTTATATTCCACAGAAGAAACTCAGTCAAACCGGTTTGGAACAACATGAGTAAATGAGTGAGTAAATAAAGACACTTTCATTTATGTGTGATCAATCTCTCTCAGTTCATACTTGTGTCTCTGTCCTCTGTGCTGCAGTTGATACAGTGTTGTGGTTTTTATGTTCACTCTCCTTACACCACACACAGATGCACTGTTGATCAGTGACACAGAACATTTCTAGCTCTTTATCATGTTTACGGCAGATCATGTCCTGCAGTCGTCCAGTGGCATCAATCACTTTGTGTGGCTTACGAGAGTGAAATTCCTCATGATGGTCAAAATGAGTTTGACAGTAAGATTCCTGACACACCAGACAGGACTTGACGGCTTTGTATTGTCTTCCAGTACAGACGTCACACTGCACGTCTCCAGATCCAGCGTAACAGTCAGCAGGAAGTTTAGTCTTCTTCAGTTTCTCCACCAGTTCAGCCAGAATGGTGTTTTTAGCTAAAGCAGGTCTTGGACTGAAGGTCTGTCTGCACTGAGGGCAGCTGTAGACTCTCTTCTCATCCTCCTGATCCCAGCAGTCTGTAATACAGATCTTACAGTAACTGTGTCCACAGTGGATAGCCACTGGATCCTTCAGGAGATCCAGACACACTGGACACGTGAACTCATCCTGATCCACTGAAATTCTGGCTTCTGCCATTTTACTGCATGAATACAGAGAGACACAAACACACAACACCTCAACAATAATTCAGTTTCTGTTTCACGAGTTCACACTTACATACAATTAGAGGGAGTAAAGTTTAATGCGTATTTGGCGTGCTGTCCGGGGGGAGGGCTCCGAGATCGGAGTTCGGCCCGAACCTCCCTCTTGTATGTAAGTGGTTAGGACTAGAAGTGTGGAGAAGGAGTGGTGGAGGGATGCTGCTAAACTGTCAACGAATTGAGGTGAGACTGCTATATATATATATATATATATACACACACCTCTTGTCGTTGATTGCTGAGTGCTCTCCTCTCGTGTTAATTATCTGAACGTGCTCCTCCCGAACTTTGTTAATAAAACATCATTTCCCTGAACTGAGGAGTTGAAATAGTTTCCTGCTTCTGTGTTTGAGTGACGTGTGTAAAACGGGAGTGTCTGTAAAGCAGCTTCCTCATTCCTGGTGAAGGAGAGTCACTTTACTGCTGTGTTTATGTGTTCTAGTGGAGTCAAAAACATTGTAAGTATACGAGTTCCAATATGGAGACAATATTTTAATACAAAACAATATTTTAAAAAATATTTTGAGACTAGAGGACCAACAATGTACCCACCAATCCAAAAGTTCAATTTGGTAGCTGCTAATGGGTTAATGATTCCGTATAGGATATATTGATGTTGATTTGAATATATGTGGGAAAGTCATACCAAAAAGGGGGGTTTTGACTGTTAAAGACTGAAATGGATCATTGTACCCAGGACTAATTGGTATGAATGTGATTAAGGAGTGTAGATATTTCCTGATGACACAGACTGGGGATAGTTGTGTAGGAGCAGAAGGTGAAGTGCAGGTTAAGGTGTGGCATCAGATGTTTTCGGTGTGTGAAGATCTGTTAAAGTTTGCTGATGAGTCAGGACAGATAAGTTCAATTTACTGGCTGCAGGGAAGACGAAAGACAATACCAGCACAGTCAGAGGTGGTGATAGAGGCATGTGCACGTTTACGACCTGATGGGAAGGATTATGTGGGCTTAGGAGAACCTTGTCAAGATGTATTGCCGGGCCAGTTATTGGTAGCTAGATCACTGAGCACAGTTTCAAAGGGGAGAGTTATGGTCCGAATCTTTTTCAGCGCTGTCGAATAGGGCAGATTTTTGATGTTGAGTTGTGTCCAAGTCGGCAAGGAGATGTAGAGTTAAGACCATTGGATGATGAGACTGTGGAAGTGGGGGTGAGGCAGAATACGGTGCAGGATGTAGAACAAGAACAGACGTTTCGACCGGTGACTGTTCCATTAGACCCACTACAATTTAGTGCTGAACAACAAGAGATGATTGCCAAATTATTATCCAAGCATCAGAAGGTCTTCTCAGAACATGAGGATTATGGGTACACTAATAGGGTGTTGCATGTGATACCAGCAAGCAATGCAGCTCCAATTAGAGAACGGTATAATAGGATTCCACCAAAATTGTATCAGGAAGTGAGGGGACTTTTGAGTAACATGCTTGAAAATGTATTATTAGGGAAAGCTATAGCCCCTGGGCAGCGCCTGTAGTGCTTGTCAGAAAGAAGGATGGCACCCTTCAATTCTGTGTAGACTACAGGAGGTTGAATGGTGTTACCCATAAAGATCCTTACCCCCTCCCAAAACTTGAAGAATCATTGGCTTCATTGAAGAAATCTAGAGTTTTTTCAACATTAGATCTAGCACATGGGTACTGGCAGGTGGGGGTGCATCCAGCTGATAAGAAGAAGACCGCCTTTGTGACCCCCATGGGGTTAAATTAATTTAATTGGATGCCGATGGGGCTATGCAATGCTCCAGGAACATTTCAGAGAATGGTTGAAAGTTGCCTGGGTGACCAAAATTTTGAAACATTGTTGCTCTATTTGGATGATATAATTGTCTTCTCCCCTTCTTTTGAAGCCCACATTGCCCACCTGGACTTGGTTTTCAGTCGCTTGGAGAACTTTGGCTTGAAAGTTAAACCTACTAAGTGCTTTCTCTTCCAGCATGAAGTGCATTACTTAGGCCATGTGATTGCAGAAGGAGGGGTGTCACCAGACCCAGAGAAGTTGCGAGCAGTGGAGGCCTGGGCAACTCCTCAGAATATCACCCAGCTGCGTGCTTTCCTGGGCTTAGCAGGTTACTATAGACATTTTATTAAAAACTTTGCCCAAATTACAGCACCCCTGAACTCTATGATGTGGGGGACATCAAAACGACGCACCCAACGGGCCATAGGTAAACAAGACTGCTGGGCATGAGGAGAGGCACAGGACATGGCATTAAAAAAATTAAAGGAGAATCTCCTACAAGCACCCATACTGGCTTATGCAGACTTTCAGTTGCCATTTCTGTTGTACACTGATGCCAGTCAGACAGGCTTGGGGGCAGTGCTGGCACAGGTGCAAGAGGGAAGGGAGAGAGTGATCTCCTATGCAAGCAGAAGCCTCCGTCCAACAGAAAGAAATTATAAAAACTACAGCTCATTCAAACTAGAACTGTTGGCGTTGAAATGGCCATAGTAGAAAAGTTTCAGGAATATCTTGCTGTGTCTCCCTTTACTGTTTTCACAGATAATTATCCACTGGCTCATTTGAATATGGCAAATCTGGGTGCAGTGGAGCAACGATGGGCGGCCCAGCTCGCAGGATTTCAGTCTGAGGTGCGATATAGACCGGGACAGACAAATGGAAATGCTGATGCTCTCTCCAGGTGGCCTGTGAATAAGACCTCTGTCAGGACGGGATGGGATAGCCCCAGGTGGTGAGGGTGGATATGTAACATCTGAAGTGGTCCATGCCTGTGTCCATGCTTTTGTTCCAGTGGTTAAATATGTCATACTGGAGGAGGGTCAAAAGATTGAGGCAGGGGCACAAATAAATGATGACAGAGTTGGCCCCAGCCTGCTGGCCGAGTGGGTGAGGGCACAGCGGGATTGTCCAGTGGTGTCATGACTGTGGGTCTATATGGACAGAGGAAGAGGGCCAGTTCCAAAAGAGCGAGCAGCTGAAGATCGGCCCACTCAAGTGCTGCTGCTACAGTCGGCCCGCCTTTGTGTGGATCAGGGACTGCTGTGCAGGGAGGTATGTGATCCAAAGACATTTGACAAATGGAAACAATTAATTGTACCTCAGTGTCTGCAGAATAAAGTCCTGGGATGGGTGCATGACTGTGCACGACACCTGGGGGTGGAAAAGACCCTGGGTTTGGCCTGTCTGTGTTTCTTCTGGCCAGGGCTTGCGCGAGGAGTGGAGGAGTGGTGTATCCAATGTGTGTGTTGCAATTTGCATAAGACTCCAGCCAATAAAGTGAGTGCCCCCCTTGTTTCTATACAATCAGAATACCCTCTACAGATTGTTTCTGTCGACTTTCTGTCACTGGAGCCTGCATGCAGTGAAATGTGCAATATTTTAGTAATGATGGATCACTTCACTTGCTACGCAGTCGCAGTGCCAACTTTGGACCAAACAGCAGTGACTCCATTTGTCCGCCCCGGTCTATATCCCGAGGTTTTCCCACAGCCTGCCGGATCCAGGCTGTATCCAGATCTGACGAAGGACCTTTGCCTGGACCCGATGACAACGCAGTGCTGAAGTGCCAATTAGTCTCTCCCTATGGAGGATCCCTTTACCACTCTACAGATAAAGTGTTGTTGGGAAAACTCATTTCGCGTACCTACCCCGAAGTGACAAAATAAAATAAAATTCTGTATCAAAATTTATAAGGAAAGACCAGTACTTTGTTTAGGCTTGGTTTGTAGGGAATTACAAACCTGCGCACATATATTCAAACGCACATAACTATAGAACCAATTCTTAATGCCATCAGCGTTTATCACAGGTTCGCGTTTAAAGTCTGTGTTGAGAGAATGGTGTCGTCTTGGCGGCCCCTAATTTAATAACAAATGATTGTTGCGACGGAAGCGAATCAATCAAAACTAACTTTAACTGGAAAATAACTTTATTAAAGAACCGCTATAAAGCCAAAACAATCTGTTACCTTAAATCATATGCTTATCTCTGTAAAGCTGCTTTGAAACAATCTACATTGTTAAAAGCGCTATATAAATGAAGATGACTTGACTTGACTTGACTACCGAAAGGGTGTTGTGGGGAAACCTTTTAGGGGGTTTGATCAGCTGCACACCAATCAGGGCCCCAGTTTTGAATCAAAAGTCATCAAATAATTATGTTCATTGTACAACATCAGCAAGTCTCATACAACTCCCTATCACCCAGCAGGAAATGGACAATGTGAGTGCTTAAATCGGACATTGCTGAGTATGTTGGGGACATTAAGGGACGACCAGAAAGAAAACTGGGATCAGTAAGTGGCAGAGTTGGTACAGGCCTACAATAATTCACCCCATCCCTCTATAGGGCATACCCCTTATTCCTTAATATTTGGCCGTCATGCGTCAATTGCCCATTGATGCGATGCTGGGCCGGGGAGATGAATTTTCAGGCACCGCTGGTAGCTGGGTGCACTACCACCATGAAAGACTAGTGACTGCCTATAATCAAGCCAGAAAACAGGTTCAGAAGGCTCAAGTTCATCAAAAGAAGGGGTTTGACCGCTTTGTTGGTGGGTCAGAGAGTCATGGTACTAAATAAGAGGGCCAGGGGACAGGGTTAATTGGATGATAAGTGGGAACGGAATATATATATATAGTTACATCACAACCTAATCTTGATAGTCCCGTTTATGTGGTTAAGAAGAAGAGGGGTGATGGTGGCGAGAGAGTGTTGCACCGCAATATGTTAAGCCCATGTAAGTTTGAAACTTCCTTGCGCTTAGAGGAAGTAGAGGTTTTGCATTCTAATTCTAATGTCAATTCTATGAACAGTAATTGGTGTATGTATCCTTGGGTGGAGGGATGTCTTACAGTTTTCCCCTCTTAAGTTTGGCAGCCACCGTTGAGTTCCTTGAACGCGGTAACCCACGTCCGGTAGTGGGTAAGGGAGCCAGCAGTATATTCTAATTTTTTTCCTGTTGTATTGGTTGTTGATGTATGTGTTGGTATTGCCTTGTTTGCTGGGGAGGCCTAATTTGGCAGCTATTTGTGTGTAAAGTGAACACGTGTGTGAGTAAGGGGGTGGGCAGGTTATATCTCCCATATGCCGCTTCACTTGTACTGTATATTGCTGACGGCTATGTATTTAGCATGAGTGTTATTGATGGTCTGTCCTGATTGATATTTGGTGTGTATTTATTGGTGTGGTATTTAATATGACTTTGAGGTTTGCAGTGCAATGAAATTATGCATGAGAGGTGATCACATGAATTGGTTTAATTCATGTATTTAACAACCGCCAAAACCCTGTGCTGAATATATTATCCTGTTTGTTGATGTCTTATTATTCTCTAAGTTAACTTATTGCTGGTTATCATTTAATTACAATACTTGAGTAGTTGACTTGTACCTGTCATGATTTCACCAACCTGCTGCCCCCTGGGTTTTAATATTATGATTGTATAAACAAATAAAATTGTTATCTAATAAGTTTTGGGTACTTGAGTGTCTTCTTGGTTATTGACCCACCGAAAACCTTTGGTCCAGTAGAGCCCGGTCTCACCCCAAAACGTCACATACTGATGGGTCTTGACCATACGGCAACATACGACGAAAAGGGTACCCCTATAACGTCAATATGAGACGCAGACATAAGCGCACCAGCAGCCTCCCTCCTACCTAAACCTACCCATAACCCGAATCGTCACACATGGACGTTATAGGGGTACCCTTTTCGTCGTATGTTGCCGTATGGTCAAGACCCGTCAGTATGTGACGTTTTGGGGTGAGACTGTGTTAGTGTATCACCCTTATTGTGGGTTGGGGTGGTTACACCATGGTTTCTCACGTACACTTATCTAAAGTAACATTAAATTAAAACAGAGGTAAGACACACCCAGAATTAAGTTGGTCAAGCAGCACTTTTGCTGCCCTAAACGGAAATTCACTTCTTGTCTTTGCGAAACACGTACAATTGAATTAGTGCCAAATATTAGACGTCACTAATCTGACGCACAACTTGCTGTAACATACAAATCCGTTTAATCTACTTGGGAATAAAATCAAATGTAACAATTTATTATGTCAGGTAAATGTATCATGCCAATTTCATAATCAGTTCAAAGATAATAAATACAAAACATCAAATGCTCTGGAATAAAGAGAGAAGAAGTGTTTTTGCATACACTCAGCATCACAGGCTAATTTGAGTTACAAATCGACCCGAGCCTCTTGTTGCAATTCATTATATACCCCGACCAAGACATTTGTTAACATTTGTTAACAATGGGAATTGTTCAATCATAATTTCAATCATATTCCAAGCAATTCAAAACCTTCATGACGTATCTTTTCTCGGTCTCAGGTGAAGGAAACAATCCATAATTTATCGGGCAAATTGTGCCCTGTGGAACAGAACCATACTGATGAGTGATATAAAACGTAAATGTAGTCAGGATGCTTGTGAGTGCTTTTAATTTTGCATTTATGCATTTGGCAGACACTTTTATCTAAAGCAACTTGCATTGAATTCAAGACTTACATTTTATCAGTTCATGCATTACAAACTTTTTTTCTGTCAGACGAACCCATTTGACCAATAATATTAACTAACTAACTAACTAACTAACTACTTAGCTATGCACCGATACATTTTTACTGAACCAAAATGAAACTTAAAAAAAATAAAAAATAAAGTTTTACTAATCAATTCTTCAAATTTGTTTAATGAATCAATTTTATTCAGCCAACACCTAAGTTGTACAAACATTATAAATGCACATAAAGCAGATGTTATATTTAGTTTTTATTTTTAATTAAAGGGTATGTGCACCTGACACGTCTCTCTGTAGGCAAGGGCGTGGTTCAACTTCCAATAGGAAAATTCAACTGCAGTAGCCACCGTTCAACCTGAAGAGGGCAGCACTCAGACGTTTTTACACCATATATTGTAGAATTAAAACATTTTATACCCAAATGTCAAAAAAATTACTTGAATCAATGAACAGCACTAATAAAGCCCCAGTCTTACAGATTATTAACTAAATTTGTTTAGGGTTTAGTTACCCTTTAAAGAATTTGTTGATACTACAATCTGTTGTTGAAATATAATAATGTAAACACTGTAATAAAAATGGCTGTAAAACAACAAAACTGTTAATATTTTTTTTTTTAAATCTCTTCTGCTCACCAAGACTGAATTTATTTGAATGACTTCTGAAGGATCATGTGACCCTGAAAACTGAAATATTATTAGGCTACAATAGAAATTTTCAGCTGCCATTATTTCACTGTATTTTACTTTATTTTTTATCAAATAAATAGTAAGCCAGGGATTCGAGGAGTGGCAGTGCCCGCCAAGCTGCATGCAGACAAAACAAATCAGCAGCAATGCTTCAGCTGGAAAATAAAGCACACCACAAACACATTTTTTGTTACATCTAAACCCTTTGTTTGTTTTCTGTATAAACTTAGATTTGCATAATCAAACGTATTGGTTGCAAATATAAACAAGATTAGAAATGTAATAGTCATTGCACAGTGTAAATGTAACTCACTTGATTACAGCGTTGTTTCCCGAGGCTGAAGGTTCAAAGCACCGTACAGCCAAACTCCACGTTTCTCCAGAGCGCTGCGCTGAAACCCCCGCCTGGCCGAGCACTAGCAATAATCTGGAAACAAAACAGAAACAACTTGCACTTGAGCACGCTCCCTGCGCGTGCACGAGAGCGCGGACACGGAAGGGAGAGGCAGATGGATGAAGAGGCAAATTTTAAGCGCGCTCCCGCTTTATGTCTCAAATTATCATAGGTTTAACCCTCTGATGGTCCTCGGTCATTTCTGACCGAATAATTTTCTGTTTTGAATTTTTAAAAATCACAGCTTCATGGGAAGGTTATGAAACTTGGTGACTTTTCTGGAATTAGGTAGGCTATGTGAATACAAAAAAAAAATTGAGGTCATGATCCGAGCATGCTAAGTGGTCGTAAACAAAAAGAGTCACACTCGTGGTCTTCGGTCAAAAATGACCGACCCATAGGAAATGAATGGGAAATTTACAAAAACACAAAAAATCTCTGAATTTTTGTCTGTACAATCTACAAATCGGACACGATTCTAAAAAAAAGTACACCGCAGTAAAGGGGTGACACTCTACAACATCAAGAGTGCAAAAAATTCACACCCACCCACACACACGCACATACAAACACACGTTACACATACACACCAATAAATTCAGATTACAAAAATCTGTTTTGAATTTTTAAAAATCACAGCTTCATCAGAATGTTACGAAACTTGGTGACTTTTCTGGCATTAGGTATGTGAACACACAAAAAAATTGAGTTCATGATCCGAGCATGCTAAGTGGTCATAAAAAAAATAGTCACACTCGTGGTCTTCGGTCAAAAATGACCCCCATAGGAAATGAATGGGAAATTGACAAAAACACAAAAATTCTCTACAAATCAGCCACGATGCAGAAAAAAAGTGCTCAGCAATGAAGGGGTGAAGCTCTAAAACATCAAGAGTGAAAAACATAACATAATTAATAATTATAATTAATATATGTATTATAATTAATATAATAATTAATAAAATTATTAAAATAATAATTAATAAAATGTTATAAACTTTGGCAAAAAGTATTATTTGAGAATTTCTAAAAAAAATACATTCAATCCACATCTTAAAAGTAAGTTGGTCCAAAAACAACTAGAATTCACAAGCATCTCCATTTAGAGCTATACAGGCATCTAGTGGTAAACCCATGCAATAACATGTTTTATTTAATTTTATGTTTAATAAATTGATTCATTTTTTTTTTTTTTTTTTTTTTTCTGAAAGCCTAGTCTCTATTTTACCCGAAAATACTGCATAGAATTAAAAAAAAAAAAAAAAATCATTATTTTCAATGGCAAAAAATGGACTATAAATATTGCATAAATATTAATAAGTTCAATCAAATTGTCTCAAAATTCTAAATTAAAAAGAATAAATATTATAGAACAAAAATAAATTGCATTGGTTTTTACTGGGATGGAGGAAGTTTCATTTTTAGGTGTCCGGTCATTTATGACCGGGAAGGCCCCCAGTGTGACTGCTAAACGAAGACCATCAGAGGGTTAATTCCTACATTATTACAATTCCATCTTAACTTTAATTTTATAACAATGACAAATTTTAACTCTAAATAGGCTACTGTATATCGCTTAAGCCCCGGTTTCACAGACAAGTTTTAAGCTTAGTCCCAGACTAAAATGCATGTTTGAGCTGTCTTAACTGAAAGCGACTTACACTGGTGTATCTTAAAATATGTCAGTGCTATTGTTTTGTCTCAAGATACACTCCAGTAATGTTTTTTAAAAGCTACTTAAATATCCTAATTGAACTAAGGCCAAATCCTGGCTCAATCTAAGCCGTCTAATGCTGTTAGTAGAGGGTGTGAATCAATTATGTGTTGGGAGGGTCACATACTGGGCAGGACTGACGGCCCCTGGGCTTGAGTTTATGTTTTGGGCTCTACCTACAACTAGAACATCGTAATGGAGTAGCACAAAATACACAAAAATTTAAATATGCTTCGAGGTTCCTAGAACAATTAAAATGTAACATGCCTAGCCTAGTCAAAGTTTAGAGGTAATATTAAACATTCATTAAATACAATAAAATACATGAGATTCTCTCTCTGTTGAAAGATCAAAACCCTGAAATAGCCAAACACTGAGCAATAAAGCCAAAGAAGAACAGTATTTTTAATGCATTGTGATATCTGTGTCCTCTTATGACAGATTATTAAATTTAATCAATAAATTCAATCAGAATTAAAATACACCTCAATCAGAATAAACCTACAACAACAGTAAAATGAACCTGATGAGGCAATTAGTGAGACAACAACAAACCACCACTTGCTCCACACACACACACACACACACACACACACACACACACACACACACACAGCCATGTTTATGTGATTTGTGAGGACATTCCATAGGCGTAATGGTTTTTATACTGTACAAACTGTATATTCTATCCCCCTACACTGCCCCTATCCCTAACCCTACCCATCACAGGAAACATTCTGCATTTTTACATAAAAAAACCCCCCACTGCTTAGTATGTTTTTAAAGCCATTTGAAAAATGAGGACCCCCAAAATGTCCTCATAAATCACGTATTTTCCCGAGTGTCCTCATTTTGCAGGTGTGTTATCATAAAAATGTCCTCAGTTGTCATGAAAACAAGTACACACACACACACACACACACACACACACACACACACACATCAAGTATGAACTTGACTTCTGGCAGACTCAAAAGGAATATGAAGATTGTCAGATTATGTTATAATGAATACATGCCAATTAAAATTTTCACAGTATTAATGTCCATTGTGCATTTTAACATTTTTGAGGTTTTGGAAAGATTAAAAAAGGATCCATAGGCAAAGATATTATTCTTTGAATGTACGCTTACAGGCCTGTTGTACAAGAGCATACCTAGCAGAACTGAGTGCCTTGCTGATGTCTGTGAGGGACGTGTGAAATGTATGAAGGGATGCTGAGTGGTTATGCGCTTTGACATTGCACTGACAGGTTTTGCAGTTAACAATCGCTGCTTCAGCTTATCATTGTAGATGAACTTTCTCACAAGTGTTTGTGTGTTTACGTAATTAGCAGATGTAACCCACACAAACGTACTCTCTCACACAAACAAATTGGCAGCAATTCGTATACGCAATCTGTCAGGGCATATACTTGTGTTCATTTTTGTTGAGCACATACGCAAAGTCAATATTGACTCAATAGATGGATGTAAACTTAATTAGAGGTCAAACCTAAACTCATTTGAATGATTTTCAATTCAGACATGTTTGGATTATGAGTATGTCTCTTTATCAACAGAAGGTAACAGCACAAGTGTGTGTCTATAGCAAAACATTAACACTATCTGGGCAACATCGCTTGGACATGATTTGTTATAACTCTGAAACTGTGACAGTCTGTTTATGTAAAACTATGCAAAACATATTTTTACCATATGCAAACAAGCACAGAGAAGGCAGTCATAAAGTAATCCTTAACCAATGACACCCGAATGCAATCCAACACAATGTTCCTCAGGCAGATTTTATTCCACTAGTAAGGATGCATTAGTTCTGACTTTGATTGCAGACATTTTATTCAGATGGGTTCCTCGTCTTACTGGGTCACTCTGTGTCTTGCTTCACGAAGAGCCTGCAGGGCGAGAAATTGAGGAGTTGATTAAAGTGAGTCAAATAATAGCAGAGCAACATGAAGAAAAATGATATTAGAGCAACGGGATAGTCAAGAATCAGGTAACATGCAAAAAATGAAAATGTAAATATTACAATTATCAGTTCATATTATGACAAAACAACTAGTATTGATGAGTATTCTGTCACCATGTACTAACTACGCACAACACAACAAGATTCCAGAGATGTAATGCGTGCAATGTAACACCAGAACAGCTGTTTCCCTGGCATAAAATTAAGACAACGTTTTCGTAACTTTTTATTTTCATGACTTCTAAAATGCTTCTCCAAGCATAATCTTTGTCATTGCTTTCCTTATGGAAGTCACGGTGGTTTTGTCATATAATATAAGCTAATATTTCTTAGCTTCCATAATCAATCTCTTTTTATCCACTTTTAATGTTCAATATGCACAAGCCCCACGGGGTGATGCCATAGAAGTAGAAACTAAGCAAAAGACAAAATGTAGTGTGGCTTGACGGAGTTGCCTGATCATTTAAATGAGTGACTAACAGTGAGTAACAGTTTCAAGGGAATTCTACAGGATAGACATTGCAGAATATTACTAACCAGAGTCTCAAGAGGTGAGGCTTTAGGTGTGCTCACATTAGTGAGATTTCGGCAAAATTTTGCTGGCAAAAAAGGTCAGTTGTCCATTATCAGTAGCAATGTATGAAGCATAGGCTCACACTTTCAAACCAAGCAGCTTTACAAACCAAGCGTGACCAATATAAACCCAATGCAAAATCTGCATAGGGGAAATCTTTTGTTCATGCAAAATTTCTGATCGCATGGATTCTAATTGAAATTACTGGAATTTGCCTGCAAACATTTGCCGAACAATGGTAAATGTGACCGCACCTTTAGTCAAACTGACAATAACTTCCATATTGGTCCTCTGTGACATACACAGAAACAATAGCGCTCATCCTGTGTGATTCAGAATCTCAGTCCTTTTAATGTAGTTTGAAGGGGACTATAGAAAAGGCCGCGAGTGAGATGGATGGTGAGAAGGATGAGGGAGAGAGAGTGAGACCTTCTGGATGGCTTCGCTGGCGGAGTCGTCCTGCAGCAGTTTTGCCCGGTCCAGTGCTCTCTCAAAGTGTAACACACTGGCCTTGTAGTTACCCTGCTTCACTATGTAAGAGAGAAAGAGGATGTAAAGTGATGTAATCGCACAGCATGGCGTAGATCAAATATACATAACGACCACATTAACGTCCTATTGATTCTGGGCATTGTGGGAAATCAGATTATTCATGGTCACAGAGTGCATTAAACTGCTGACTTCCTGGGATTCTGGGCGATGTAGTTTGGACTCACATTCGGCCTGCGCCATGAGCACACTGGCATTGAGCTGCCATTTCTCATCAGTGATGTCATCCGCTGCCGTGAGCGAGCGGGAGCCATAGTCTCGTGCTTCGCCATAGCGCTTCAGCTCAAGGTAACAGCGGCCGATCTCATGGAACAACCAGGCTTTCTCTAACCCACCACATGCTAGAGGCACCTTCTCCTCCCAGCTATGCAAACACACACATAAACACACACACAACAAAATCACTATTACAATAGACTTGTGTGTGTACATCAACACCAAAGTAAACATTAATTAAAGGCAAATGCACTTACACTTCTATAGCTTGTTGGAACTTGCCAATCCGTGCGTACACACGGCCAATGTTGTCCAGAGCCCTGGATTTACTGTCCATCAGGTCGCTATGACACGAAGCACAAACCAAACACACCTGATGAATACTAGTTTATTAAGTCAAGTCAACTTCATTTATATAGCGCTTTAACAATATGGATTGTTTCAAAGCAGCTTTACAGTGATAATAGGAAATTACCGTAACAGATTGTTTAGGCTCTACAACAGCTCTAGGATAAAGTTATAGTTCAGCTAAAGTTAGTTTTGATTGATTGATTCACTTCC
Organism: Squalius cephalus; assembly: GCF_949319135.1. Classification (NCBI taxonomy): domain Eukaryota; kingdom Metazoa; phylum Chordata; class Actinopteri; order Cypriniformes; family Leuciscidae; genus Squalius; species Squalius cephalus. The sequence continues at coordinate 54,630,057 of NC_137122.1, read as the reverse complement.
GTTGCGAAGATCATTAGTTATTAACTTAGGGGCCGCTAACACGACACCGTTCTAACAGGAAAACCCTTAACGCGCTCCGGCCGTCCGCACAAAACAGTGGCTGGTGTCTCGAGAACGCACTCCCTGAAATAGGTTCGAAGGTGCAAACGATTATCCGTTATCTCTGCGCAAACCTCAAAAACGCAAACCCGCGAAAACGCAGACGTTGCGCACATGCGCATCACGTGTTCAGTCCAAAGGTATGTGCGTTTGAATATATATGTGCGCAGGCGTGTAGTCCTTCTTTACAAATCAACCCTCAATAAACTACTTGTCTGGCCTTAAACATTTATAATACAGATTTTTTTTGTCGCGTCTGCGTAGCCACACGAACCGGAATTATCCCGACAACATTTTATCTGGGGACTGGTTGACACTTCAGGACTGCGTTGTCGTCGTGTCCAGGCTCAGGTCCTTCATCAGATCTGGATCCGGCCTGGATCCGGCGGACTGCGGTAAACCTCGGATACACTGAGAGACTAATATCAGGATTTATGGGGAGTGTTCCCGGTTCCGGCTGACCTAATCTATGCAGCCTAACATTGAATTATAGAAGTCTATAATGTGTTATGTGTATGCTAGGCTAAAGCTAGGCCAAATTAACCAACCGAGAAAAACGAAAGGTAGTTTTCCTGCTCTCATGAGCGCTCACCCTTTCTTGGCCAGCTCCAGATCTTTCTCATGATGATGCAGAGCCTTGTCCATGTTCCCAAGATCCATCAATGCATTGCCTACACAGGACATAAAAGAAAATGTTGTATCTCTGATTCTTGTGCTATTGATATTATATATTTAAGTATTTAGTAGGGAGGTTAAGCCCAAAAAATAGGCCTTTGACTTCAAGTCATGATGCAAAGGTCGTCTTTGGTATGGAAGTACCTTAGGGTCATACAAATAAATTTATCCTAAGACACAAGTGAGATCACACTTTGTATCAGAAATAAACAGGTTTTTTCAAAAATGGCCGCCAATGCGCCGAAAATACTCTAGAGCCCATATCTTTGCTTCTGTTATCACTATAATGACAAATTTGGTGTCAAAGTGTACATTTTTGTGGTCAAGGAATCCAATAAAATTGGTTTCAAGTTTAAAAAAACCAAAAATTTTCCCCATACCATGACAATTGGGGGTAAATATGCACATTTCACATAAAAATTGTGTCATCAGAGTGACTTTACTTATCTTTTCCTTCAAAAACTTTAATTTTGTATTTAAGCAGTGCAGCTACTTCTGTACATTACATTTGACCTAAGTAGCATGAGATTTCGACCAGTCAGGAGTAGCCTATAGCAAATCAGTTCCTGCAACAACACATCCCATCTGCACCAGGAGCTGTGACAGCTGTTGAAGGTCAGAGGTGACAGGTTAACACTTTGAGGTTCGTATGACTTCCTCATTAAATAGAAAAATGCTTTTAATGTTAGATAACTAGTAACTAGCTAACTAGTAACTAGTTAGCTTCATTATAACTAGGTCGCTAGTAACTAGTTAGCTTCATCATAACTAGCTAGTGACTAGTTAGCGTCATTTTTATTGAAGCAAGCACATAGCCTACATGTTGCTAGCTAGTTAGTTAGCTTCATTATTTGATATTTTTTTACTTTTGCGAATGCTTGTTAATGCTCATATTATCTCTCTTATGATGTTAAAGCAACTTCATTTCTTTTTTCAGATTAGCCATAATGGAATGCCGTGACTAGAGTTTATGCTTCCTATGTCAGTCCGCCCTAAAGATTGAAAAAACATTAGATCCCTCTTAAACCGAGGACCGTGACGTCGCACGGTATGGCGCAGCCGGGGCCCCACCCTGGAGCCAGGCCCGGGGTTGGGGCTCGTATGCGAGTGCCTGGTGGCCGGGCCTCCCCCCGTGGGCTCACCACCTGCAGGAGGGACCGCAAGGGGTCAGTGCTGAGAGGATCGGGCGGCAGTCGAAGGCGGGGGCCTCGACAACCCGATCCCTGGACACGGAAGCTAGCTCTAGGGACGTGGAACGTCACCTCGCTGGCGGGGAAGGAGCCTGAGATTGTGCGTGAGGTTGAGAGGTTCCGACTAGAGATAGTTGGGATCACCTCTACGCACGGCTTGGGCTCTGGAACCACACTCCTCGAGAGAGGATGGACTCTTCACCACTCTGGAGTTGCCCATGGTGAGAGGTGGTGGGCTGGTGTGGGTTTGCTTATAGCCCCCCAGCTCAGCCGCCATGTGTTGGAGTTCACCCCGGTGAACGAGAGGGTCGTTTCCCTGCGCCTTCGGGTAGGGGATAGGTCTCTCACTGTCGTGTGTGCCTACGGGCCAAATGGCAGTGCAGAGTACCCGGCCTTCTTGGGGTCTCTGGGAGGGGTGCTGGAAAGTGCTCCAACTGGGGACTCCGTCGTTCTACTGGGGGACTTCAATGCCCACGTGGGCAGTGGCAGTGACACCTGGAGGGGCGTGATTGGGAGGAACGGCCCCCCTGATCTGAACCCGAGCGGTGTTCAGTTATTGGACTTCTGTGCTAGTTACAGTTTGTCCATAACGAACACCATGTTCAAGCATAAGGGTGTCCATCAGTGCACGTGGCACCAGGACACCCTAGGCCGTAGGTCGATGATCGACTTTGTGGTCGTTTCATCTGACGTGCGGCCGTATGTCTTGGACACTCGGGTAAAGAGAGGGGTGGAGCTGTCAACTGATCACCACCTGGTGGTGAGTTGGATCCGATGGCGGGGGAGGAAGCTGGACAGACTCGGCAGACCCAAGTGTACTGTGAGGGCCTGCTGGGAACGTTTGACCGAGTCTCCTGTCAGAGAGATCTTCAACTCCCACCTCCGGTGGAGCTTCGACCGGATCCCGAGGGAGGCTGGAGATATTGAGTCCGAGTGGACCATGTTCTCCACCTCCATTGTCGAAGCGGCCGCTCGGAGCTGTGGCCGTAAGGTCTCCGGTGCCTGTCGAGGCGGCAATCCCCGAACCCGGTGGTGGACACCGGAAGTAAGGGATGCCGTCAAGCTGAAGAAGGAGTCCTATCGGGCCTGGTTGGCTTGCGGGACTCCCGGTGCATGTTGGACTCCGGCAGGGCTGCCCTTTGTTGCCGGTTCTGTTCATAATTTTTATGGACAGAATTTCTAGGCGCAGCCAGGGGCCGGAGGGTGTCAGGTTTGGTGACAACACGATTTCGTCTCTGCTCTTTGCAGATAATGTTGTCGTGTTGGCCTCATCAAACCAGGACCTTCAGCATGCACTGGGACGGTTTGCAGCCGAGTGTGAAGCGGCTGGGATGAGAATCAACACCTCCAAATCCAAGGCCGGAAAAGGGTGGCTTGCCCACTTCAGGTTGGTGGAGAGTTCCTGCCTCAAGTGGAGGAGTTTAAGTATCTTGGGTTTTGTTCACGAGTGAGGGAAGGATGGAACGGGAGATTGACAGACGGATCGGTGCAGCTTTTGCAGTAATGCGGTCGATGTACCGGTCTGTCATGGTGAAGAAAGAGCTGAGCCGCAAGGCGAAGCTCTCGATTTACCGGTCAATCTACGTTCCTATTCTCACCTATGGTCATGAGCTTTGGGTCATGACCGAAAGGACAAGATCCCAGATACAGGCGGCCGAAATGAGCTTTCTCCGCAGGGTGGCTGGGCGATCCCTTAGAGATAGGGTGAGAAGCTCGGTCACTCGGGAGGAGCTCAGAGTAGAGCCGCTGCTCCTCCACATCGAGAGGGGTCAGCTGAGGTGGCTCGGGCATCTGTTCCGGATGCTTCCTGGACGCCTTCCCGGGAAGGTGTTCCGGGCGCGTCCCACTGGGAGGAGACCCCCGGGAAGACCTAGGACAGACTATGGAGACACTATGTCTCCCGGCTGGCCTGGGAACGCCTCGGTGTCCCCCCGGAAGACCTGGAGGAAGTGTCTAGGGAGAGGGAAGTCTGGGCATCTCTGCTTAGACTGCTGCCCCCGCGACCCGGCCCCGGATAAGCGGAAGAAGATGGATGGATGGATGGATGGATGGATGGATGGATAGATCCCTCTTCATCATTCAAACTGAGAAACAATCCTGAAAGATTGCAATCATGTTACAAAGAAGCTTTAGATAACATCCAGGAGCTGAAGGCATTATGGGATCTGCCTGAGTTTATAGAGGACATTAGTGGTGGTAGTCAGGATGTAGTTTAGCTGATGATTCAAAATCCTATGGTGTGGCACAAAAGCTGCAGAAATGCGATTGATAAACAAAAAGTTGAGAGAGCAAGAAAAAGAAAAAAGCATGAAGAGTCTGTGAGTCCAGTAAAAACATGGCGCATGAGTGACAAGTCCACCACACTCGCTTTACCCAGACCCTCAACATCATCATGTGAACCATTTGGTAAACTGTGTCTCTTCTGTGGTGAAGTGGGCAAAAAAAAGGAACTGAGGAGGGCTGCCACCCTTGGCTTGGATAGAAAAGTGAAAGAATGTGCTCAGGTGGTGGGTGACAGGCATCTATTGGCTGAACTAGCTGCTGGTGACATGGTTGCTATTAATACTGTTTATCATAGTGCATGCCTGACTAGGCTATATAGAAAAGCAGAAACTGTTGGATGTGACTCAACTGAAAGTAATGCAACTCAGGTCATCAGAGCACATGTCCTCAATGAGTTGCTCGAATACATCGAGGACTATCGTTGCTCAGGGGAATCACTGGCAATGTCTGACTTGACAGCCCTCTATGACGAGCGCATTGCTGATCTTGGATTTCCAAACATCAAATGCAACACCACACGCCTTCTGAAGGATATTGAACGCCTGATTCCTGACATCAGATCAGTACAAATAAATCGTGTCTGGTCTGTTGTATTTGATGATGACCTGAGCAAAGCTGTTGCTAACATGAAAAACAACACTTCTACCGATGTCTCCATCATCTTCAAAGCAGCCAAAATCCTCCGGCAAGAGTATCTCCCCATGAAGCATGCTTTTACAGGTGCCTTCTCAACTTCCTGTGAAGCTGATTCTATCCCTCCCATGCTGAGATTGTTCTTACACATGCTTCTTGATGGATCAGGTATTGATCAGCCACCTCCTGGACCTGAGAAGCTCCAGGCTGCAACATCCATTGGGCAGCAAATAATTTTCAACTCTGTAAGATGCAGATCCAAGAAACATGGCAGTGTTCCTCGTCACATAAGAGAGAGGGAAACACCAGCTTCGCTATATCTGGCAATGAAACTACACCAGCAAAGTGGTAGTAGATATCTGGTGGAGGCCATGCATAAAAGAGGAATGTGTGTCATATGACCGCTTGAAAACATTTAGCATAGATATAGCGAATTCAGTGATCAGTCACTAGGAGCAGATTGGTGTCGTGGTCCCACCTCAGGCAGTCCACTGAATAAAACGGCCGATTTTGTCAAATAGGGTGTTAAATTTCGTTCAACCTACCCTCCATTAGATGGCAGACATGTCATACTTCATCCCCGACTCAAAAAAACGTCATGCTTCTATACAAAATCTTCAAGCTAGAGTGCATTGAATCAGTGCGAACAAAAGCGGAGCTAGTGTGCGAGTGAGCCATTTTATCAGAGTAATATTGTCAACGTCAGCGAGTATTTTCATTAGATTATTATTATTATTATTATTATCTAATGGCATCAATAAAGCTTACCCGCAATGAAGTGTTGGGTCTTCTATTCGTGGACCCTGATTCTGAAGGGGAATATCTGCCTGATTCTGAAAGTGAAAGTATAGCCCTACACCAAGCACAAACGGTGAATCCTTTGCCCAATTTAGATGGTCCTTTACCCAATGTCAGTGGTGGGAACAATGTTTCTCGGGGTCGGAGTGTTCATCGCGAAGTTAGCAGGCGTGTTAGTGTTGTGGGGAACGAGGCGGGAGATTTTTACCGTGTGTGCCTCTTCACAATCGCGACAGTATTGTGGTGGAGACTTTGTTTGTCTAATGCCACTGGGTATGTTAGACGAGGTCGAAGTATTCATAGGACAGTTAGGGGGCAACGTGGAGGCAGGGTGGGGAGTCGCAATGACAATGACAGTAGTCCGAGCTGTCCACACTCAGCGTGCGCGCGAGGCAGATCTGGCCGCGCTGCTCGCAGCAGGAGCAAAGACGGTGTGACACGGGGCAGAGGGGCTATTATGCATAGTCTATCGCAAGCTGATGGGAATGCCGGCTTTTGAGTACTTGGCCAATGAGGATGATTTACTATATGTAGTAAATAGAAAATCTCTACAGCAAAAGGCCAACCGCTACTTGCATTCGGTTTGTTTCTACCATTTATTAGTAATGATTTACACAGTTTGTTTACTACTTACTATGTACCTGAGCATTCAGTATTGTGCAATATAGCATTCAGAAGGTGAGGGACATTTTGGGGGGAAAGAAGTGCTGCATTTGATCATTTTATCATTTAAACGTGACTTTTCATGAAAATTCTATAATCCAAGATGGCCGCCACCATAATGACGTCATAATATGCAAATTAGATGGGAAAATGTAATCCCTACATAAACTTTGGGTCATCCTTAATATTTCTCTAATTTACAGAAAGTCTCTATCTTTTATCACTTTTAAGATATAGCCTTTTGAAATTAAGATGTCAAAATCGAACATTTTAGGAAAAAACCTCTGGTGCCGAAACACTGTGTGTTTGGCATGTGTTTTTTAATAAAAATTGCATACTTCACCTCCAATTGTCATGGTAAGGACAACATTATTGTTTTTTAGTCTTGGAACCTATTTTATTGGACTCCTTGACCCCAAAAATGTACACGTTGATACCAAATTTGTCATTATAGCTATAACAGAAGCAAAGATATGGGCCTCTCAAGTATGGTCGGCGGCCATTTTTAAAAAATGTGTGTATATAAGATACAAAATGTGATCTCACGTGTGTCTTAGGATAAATTTATTTCTATGGCCCTAAGGTACTTCCATACCAAAGGGGACCTTTGCATCATGACTTGAAGTCAAAAGTCACTTAACCTCCCTACTAATTGGGCCGATGAGATTCCCAGACTCTACCAATGCAGCTGTGCAGGTTTCCAAGCACTTCTCTCTTATTGGGCAGCGCCTGCTCAGACCATTCCTTCACCGCCTTCATGAGCTCACGGGCCTTCTTCAGGCCGCTTTCTGCATCGCCGGCACTCAAGGCTGACAATTAAACAAATAATTCTCAATAAACCCAATAACATACGGAACATTTTCTGAAAATGTTTGCCAATCCAAATGCGATACCAGAGTGTTGCTAAGATTGTTTCTATGAGTCTATAGGGATCTCCCAGTCACGTGACCCCTAGCCGTGTGTCAGCCATTTTGACGGTATACATCCGTCAGCTACTCACATTGGCTATACTGTCTATGGACTGTCTAATGGCAATAGATCTATTATTAGGGGTGGGTAATATATTAGGGAGTATATTATTATACTAATAATATAATTATTAGTATAATTATTTTATAATTAGCCTAAATATTGCAATACTTTGCGCTACAGTATTGATATAATTGCGTGCGCAAAATATCTCGATACTGAACAGAATCGAGTTTTCCCCCACCACTATTATTAGCTTCAGCTAACTCTTCACGTCATGTCATCGCACTTATTAGCATCACAAAAATATATATCAAGTATACAAAGATAGGAATCATAGATCCATATGAAGCACCGCAAATTCTTTTTACAGGCATTTAATGTGTAGAAAAACTTCCTGACATTGAGTTCGGTGACATTACAGCTGACGTTACCTTATTCACTTCCCATCACGCTACACCAGAGCTCCATTAAAAGCATACAAAAGCAGGCTATCGGTTGTCATGGACATGTTACAAAAACTGAATAGACGTAAAAAGTCAAGTAACCTTGTATAATTTCATCTCAACTTTATTGTATATTTTACATGCACTTTTATTATTTGTTTACATTTTTCTTCTTGTACCTTATATAACAAACAGTTGGAAGCCAAGCACCACCATCAGCGTTTTGCCTGTATATTGCCGCCAACCACTTGTTTTTCCGTTTTGTTTCTTTCGGGATACGGTATAAAGATAGGCTTATTCCTTTTGTATGATCACGTATCTGATCGCATCGCTCGGGCATGATAGAATATCGCGACGAGCTGCAGTATCAATGTAGTTTATACCAGAGCCCGTCTCTGTTTATACTGTCTATGAGTATCACCGGCGGTTTAGCATTTTCTATTCCGTCAAAATGGCTGCTCCAAATGGCGTGACGTCACGCGGGATGTCCCTATAGGATTTTTTGGCCTGTTTTATTGTCCACCAGGCAAAAAATCATGTGTCACCTAAAAAATCTCTTAAGGTTTGGTAATTTTTGTAAAATTTCACAGAAGTCCTTTTCAAATCAAGCAGTTTTCTGTTGGTCAACTTGGTGAACCCACGTGACAAATGTGAATCTCCTGTGAAATTTGTTTCGCCCTCATGTGAAATTCCAGAAAGTGTGGACTGGATTCCCATTGAAAAGACTGGATTTCACCCATGAAAATCCGCTGAACAACAGTAAATCTGCAGCAGCTTTATAAAAGTAATAACACTTCTCAACAAGTATCAGAATTTGATGTATTGTTCATGTCCATGGCACAAATGGTACACAGTTATGCACCAAAGTTTCATAGTTATATTTAGGGGTTTGTTCAAATGTCCTTAGCAAGCACTATTAACTTACATTAATAAAATGTAAATAATCAGCTGGGTGTGTTATAAGTATCTGGTCTGCTAACACACACATTGTGGAGTGACCTAGAGAATAATTAGGATCATAATTCCAACATTATCTCCAAGTTGTCATAGGTCAGTCACTCATCAGTTAGCTAATAATCATAGGCATACACTGCAGTTCACAAGTTTGGGGTCGGTAAGATTTTTTTTAGATAAGATAAATAAATAAATCTTTCATTCAGCAAGGATGCATTAAACTGATCAAAAGTGACAGTTCAGACATTTATAATGTTACAAAAGTATCAAATTTTCCACAAAAATATTAAGCAGTACAACTGTTTACAACATTGATAACAATAAGAAAAATTTCTTGAGCATCAAATCAGCATATCATAATGATTTCTGAAGGATCATGTGACACTGAAGACTGGAGTAATAATGCTGAAAATCCAGCTTGGCCAAAAGGAATAAATTACATTTTTAAAACAGAAATTCTTTTAAACCATAACAATATTTCCCAATATGATCGAACAAATGCAGCCTTGATGAGCATCAAATATTTATTTCAAAAACATTAAAAAAAATCTTACTGACCCCCAACTTTGACAGTAGTTTATGATTTTGCATGTGCAACATGAGTATGCAACTAATGCTGAAACGTTCTTGTTAGGAACCTAATGCTGTGAACTTTGAACTCTGCAGAGGTTCACCTTTGTCAATATCCTCCAGACTGGCGAGGACATATCGGGTTGGGTCTGAGGGTGGCTTGTGTTGAACCCGGCTCCACCGCTGCTGCACTAGTGTTCGGTCTCGTTGACGAGCATAGATGGGCTTCTGCTGCTGCCAGAATGCTGTCCGCGTGTCCAGATAGGAGATACAGCCCACGATCAGATCTTGCACACGCTCTCCAGTTCCAATCTTACCTTTTATAAGATCTGTATGGGAGCAGATTGCCATACTTTATATAGAATATACACCATCATAGATGCAAACTAACATCAAACAAGTCCTAAAAAACATGAAAACACACACCTTCATCTTGTAGAAGTTTATCTAAGAATTCTCTGTCACTGTACAGTTCTCCCAGAAGTTGCTTGGCTGCTTTTTCATATTTGCTCTTCTTCTGGCCATGCTTTTTGGATTCCTTCTTATGAGAATGATTCAAATCCTTGGGACGAACCTTTGGGAACGCATCAAACAAACAAATATGCATTACTAACTGCTAAAATGAACATAAACGTACATTATTAACAATGGTGTGACGGTGTGGTATGAGTGACGGGGTAGGTGGCATAACGGAAGAGAGAGAACGAGCAAGAGATAGCTCACCCCGTTGTAGAAGAAAGACAGGTCTCCTTTATTCTCCAACTTCACAGAGGAAGGAGCTTTTAGGTCGGGGAGAGAGAGGCAGATGAGGGTTACTAACTTAAGTCACTTTGTTGTGGAACCAAAACATGAACTCCTCATTTCTCATCATGTTGTGTCTAAGGACTCACTGCCCACTGAGTTCTCGATTGCCTCTTGAGCTTTCTGGATTCCCAGTCTGAACTCCTGTAGCTCTGGACGTAGCTTATGGCCTCTGTGATAGTAGACCAATGCAAACTCAAAATCCCCCATAGTGTAGAGGGCTTCAGCCTTCTGATACAGACCCTGCAGGACACAGGATGGAGAACCAGAGAGAATCAGGTGACTTGTTAGCACATCAGAAATACAGTAAAAACAGGAATATTGTGAACTATTATAAAAAAAATTGAATAGAATTGTCTTATATTTTAATAATTTTTGAAATGTAATTTTCAGCATCATTACTCCAGTCTTCATTCATTGTCACATGATCATTCTGATATTCTGAGATGCTGCTTTGGTGCTCAAGCATTTTTTTTTATGATCAATGTTGAAAACAGTTGTGCTGCTTAAAGTCCCCCTGTAGTCAATCATTTTATCGCTTAAAACTCATCTCTGATCACCAAAATGACAAGTTTTTTTTTAACTCTACATCCTTGCTTCATTTAGTATACGCGTATTCATAAATATTTCAGATTAGCCCCGCCTCCAGTCACTCACACCAGCTCAGAGACCCACTCAGTCAACTTACTGAGGTAAACGCTGCACAATGATATCGCTCTTGACTTTACAACATTTTTTATTTTATTATGTGAAAATTATGTATTTACTATCACTTTTGATCAATTTAATGCATCCTTTGTGAATGAATAGTGACCCCAAACCTTTGATAAACATCAGATGATTCAGATGTGCTTTTACTGTGCTTTTTAGAGAGGTTATATAGTGGATCCAAAAAAGCCACAGTTAAAGATTTATGAATTTAATTGGATTACATACAAAATACCAATCTAAGTGTCATGTGAAAAGCTAACGGTACACTTTCCACAGAACTAACCTCTTTTCCTGGCTATTTAGCATTTTAGTGGATGTTCCCCTCACAGGTAGAGTCATGTTTCACCAAGTGTCATTTTTGCCTTAAAATTGTTAGTGTTAATCCTAAACAGTATATTCATTCACAAAAGTTATATTTGTAATATTCTGTGTTATATATAAAGCTTGTGATATAAAGGTCACTTTTTCTGTAGTATCAGTAAATTCGCCCCCTTCAGGACAAGAGTCTTACTACAGGTACACATACATTGACTCAGAGAGCTGTGGCTGCTGGGAACTTTTGGAACAAACGATGAGAGACAAAAGGAAAAAGGGAAGCTAGGACGGATGAACACCTTGAAGTAGTTTTTGTTGTCTTTGAGGGAGGTCTCGGCGTCTTTCAGCGCGCTCTCTGCATCACCTAATTTCACATAACACCTGGATCTGGCGACCAGACAGCTCTTATCATCCGGCTGTAAACTTAAAGCCTGTTGGATAGCAGAGAAGACGCTTATTAAATGTAAAATATAATTAAATAACATGTAAATAATATTTATTAATATCATAAAAGCAAACTCACAACATATAAAGTTACCTGAATATTTTGTGTGCAATGAAACTGTTATGAACAATAGCATAGATGTGGCCAATGAATTTAACTCATTTTTTATTAATATTGGGGAAAATATTGCCAAATCAATTGATATATCAAACCAAAGTCAAAATGCTACGTGTAGAATGGAAAGTAGAATAATGCAGTCCATGTTCCTGGGTGAGGTTCAGGAAAATGAAATTGCGTCTATTGTTAGCAAATGTGAAACTTGACATGACCATTGTAAAAAGGACCATTGACTGTATTGTTAATCCACTGACTTTTAATTTTAATTTGTCTATACATTCGGGTGTCTTTCCTGAGAAGATGAAGGTCGCTAAAGTCTGAGAACTGAGAATAAGCAACACACAGTGGGGGTCTTCATCGACTTAAGCAAAGCATTCGACACCACAAATCACAGTCTGCTATTGTCAAAATCATACAACTATGGCATTAGGGGTCCAGCTCATCAATGGCTCAAAAGTTATCTCAACAATCGACAGCAGTTTGTTCAAATTAATGGTCAAAGATCTGAGTTAAAATATATAATATGTGGAGTTCCACAAGGGTCCGTTTTTGGCCCATTACTTTTTATTTTGCTCATTAATGACCTCTGCGAAGTGTCTAAAGTATTACAGTTTTAGTGTTTGCCGATGATACCAACATTTTTTATTCTGGAAATAATCTGTCAGGAATTACAGAAAATATAAATTCAGAACTGGGAAAAATTAAGAAATGGTTTGACAGAAAAAAATAATGTTTAAATTGGGAGAAAACAAAATACATGATTTTTGGGAATTGTAAAAAGAAAGATAATGTAAGAATAGCAATTGAAGGAACTGATATTGAAAGAGTTAATGAGATAACATTTTTAGGTGTTATTTTGGATGATAAATTGAATTGGAAAATCACATAGTTTATATTAAGAGTAAAGTTTGTAAAAGTATTGGGGTCTTGTATAAAGTTAAAGATGTTTTAGACTATTCTTCATTGCATATGTTGTACAATTCCCTAATACTCCCATATTTTGGACACTGCACAGAAGTCTGGGGTAATACATACCCTAGTAACACAAGATCTCTGTTTTTGTTACAGAAAAAAGCATTAAGGATTATCAACAAGACAGGCTACAGAGAACACACTAATAATTTATTTGTAAATTCTGGACTTCTAAAATTCAAAGATTTGGTTGATTTGAAGATTTTGATTTTTATGTGGAAAGCTAAGCAGAGAGTTCTGCCTGTGGTTTTACAAAATGTATTCACTCTTGTATCAGAGGAAGATGGCCATAGAAGGCAATATCATTTAAAACTCTTTTCGCACGTACAACACAAACACAGATGTGTTTGTCTATTTACGGAGTTAAACTGTGGATCACCTTGGACCAATAACCGAAGTGATGCAAAAGTGTTTGAAAATTTAAGAATTTGTATAAGGAAAAAATACAGGATGTTACAAGAAAAATGATGACTAACACGCTTAAAATAATGATAATTAGGCTAAGTGTAAAGATAGGTATTACTGAAAATGTTTGGTGTTTGGGGTGAGGATTGGGGTTGATCCGTTCATAAAGCAGCTGTTTTTTGTTTTTGTTTTTCCTTTTGATGTGCACAAATAAGCGACAGCTAACGTTACCATAATATTTTCTTCTTCCTGTTCCTTTTTTGAATGAATGAATGAATAAACATGTATGTATGATTTATGCAATAAATAAATAAAAGCAATCCATTTAATTTAGTCTGAAAGTAAGCAATGCGATATGTGTGTTCGCATAGTTATCAGCTCACCGTGGAAAAGCACTCGATAGCTTTGACATACTCGCCCTTCTGAAACAGCTGGTCACCTTCAGACATATAGGTGGTAAAGGTACTCTTTGGCCCGGCTTGTTCTCCTTCGTTATCAGACATTTTAATCGTATTCTAAGCAGTATAAACGTTATATCATCAAAATCTTTCAGTACACATCAATAAGAGCGACAGTCCCGTCCGCTCGTATCCTAGAAACGCTCCTAACAAAACCCAGTGGAGCCAATGAACTGCGTTAGGAACTTTGATTGACATGCCAACACATACTACGTCATTCAATCCGAAACGTTAATTATATATCGTTTATAAAACATAAAAATATTATCTAAAATAATATTTAGTCCAACAAACGTTTCTTAAAAAATAAATAAATAGAAATGATATCTATATATAATAAAATGACATTGAGAACATGCCTGGTGACAAAATAATCTAGAAATAAAAAAAAAAGAAATAAAGAAAAATAAATGTATTAATAGAGACAGAAAAGTTGAGTATTTGGTGAAGGGGAAAACAGAAAAGTAGATTGCCGAGTACACTCTCCATCTGCTGTTAGTCAATCTCACCAGCAGGAGGTGCAGAAGCGCGTGTTGTTGACGAAGACCAGAGCAACAGTTAGAGCAAGCCATTACTAATGGTGATATAATTCATAAAAAGTCATTGAAGTCATGGAGAATTGGGTTCAGCACAACATTTTAATTGTAAACCAGCTTATTGACAAGAATTTGCAATTTACACGTACCCTAATTTTATTTCAAAATATGATTTATTTGTAAATGAAAAAGAATTGAATAAAGTAATTAAGGCTATCCCTAATGGGATAATAATCTGAACCAAATTCCCGGATTTAGATATTAATAATACAACCTTACAAAATCCTCAACTTTTTGTAAATGGTCTCTCCTTATTTGATAAAGGTTTTAATAACAATTTTATAAGAAATTCCTTTAATGCCGGATCCAGTCCTCCATGTAAATCAAAATGGCTTAAACCTTATTGTATATCTTGGCACAGCATTTGGACATTACCCTATAAATATGCTATTTCTAATAAAGTAAAAGAAGTAATGAACAAAATTATTCATATCCTGTAAATGCAGCCATTAGTAGATATATTCATACTGTTTGTGATAAATGCACTTTTAGTAACACATCACTTGAAGATATCAAACATTTAATTTTGCCCTTTTTCTATTTCTTTCTGGACTGACTTTAAAATAGAAATGACAAAAAAATTAAACACAAATCTTAATTTAAAACCTCATGACATTTTACTTTGTTTTCAAAACCCATATTTTTCTGAAAAACAAAATTATATTATCAATCTTTTAATTATTTTGATGAAGTTTTATATTCATAAGACAAAAAATAACTCAAAAGAAACCCTCGTATATTACCTTTTATAACACCGATCTCACAATATACTTTGAAACTCTTTCAAACATTAGATCACAAAACACAAAGCTTATTAAAAACAAAACAAATGTTAAAGCTTTTCAAATTCATATAACTGCCCTGATAATATAAAGCACTTTTATTTCTGTATTTTATTACTATCATTTTTTTTATTATTATTATTTTACATACATGTTCATTTTATACTTTAGTTGTTGTTGTTATTCTTTGTTTTATACATTGTGAACTGTATTTACAATATTTGTCTTGTTTTTTGTTACAATTTACTAAATAAAATAAAAATAAAAAATACAAAAACGTTTTTTTAACCCTTGGGCTGCATTATATATTTGACACCGTTGAGTGCGTTAAGGGACAAAAATGTCCACTCTAAACACTGCCATAAAACTATTATATATTATTATTTTTTTCCACTTTGACTGAGTTCAATATTTTAACCAGCATCAGTCCTCATCATACATACCACATATTTATTCAATTTCAGGATTTTAACCCTTTAAATTCCAGTTTTGGTGACGGTACCCTCAATTTTATAAGAGGAAAAAACACAAAAATCTAATTATTTTCCATATAGTAAATGCAAATTTGTGTTGCCGCAAGATGAAAGTTGTTATGTCTAAGGACTGACTGCATGGCTGTGCTTGTGCCTACATTGTCCTATGTGAGAAATTATTAGTTACCTTTGAAACATAGACTGCTAAAAAACGAAGCCGTGTCAAAGGTTCATTGTCTGTGCGTAAATTACGCATGAATCAAACCGAAAGAAAACAATGCCGTGAGAAGCGCTTTCTCTCTCTCGTGCGCGAGCGCGCGCTCACACACACACACACTCACACACACACACACACACACACACACACACACACAGAGAGAGAGAGAGAGAGAGAGAGAGAGAGAGAGAGAGAGAGAGAGAGAGTAAAACATGACTTTCAGGATATTGTGATTTTTGTCACTCGCCTAAACACCATGCATTACGGCCCTACACACACACACACACACACACACACAGAGAGAGAGAGAGAGAGAGAGAGAGAGAGAGAGAGAGAGAGAGAGAGAGAGAGAGAGAGAGAGAGAGAGAGAGAGAGAGAGTAAAACATGACTTTCAGGATATTGTGATTTTTGTCACTCGCCTAAACACCATGCATTACGGCCCTACACTGTAAAAACTAAAGGAGCCTCAAATATCCTGTCGGATACTCAAGGAACTTCAAAATGTAATTTAAGTGCCTCAAAGCTCTTTCTCATAGTAGGATTACTGGAGGAGCATTGACAATATTTGAGGTTCTTGCTGGAACTTATGGGATCCTTTAAGCACTTTGTATTTAGTTCAGAGGTTCTGGAGTCACCTTTTCATTACTATGAGACCTCGAAGTGCTTTGGGGGGAAATAGAGGAACTTAAATGTGATAAAAGGGTTATTGGAAGATCTTTTAACATTTAAGTGGTTCCTGGAGGATCTCTTATGTTAAAGCCAGCATCTGGAGGAACCCAATGGTTCAGTGAGGCCAGAATGATATTATTATTATCCTATTATTACTTAAATTTGATTCAGTATACCCAGGTGAAAAATACGTAGGCTACTATTAAAAATGTACTTGAGTGTGTTGTTAGTAGGCCTTCAATACAAATATAACCTACTTTAATGCATTTTAATACATTTAACAGTAACTATAGTCTTTTTCACTTGGGTAGCTTACATTTATTTAGTATAGGCCTATTTTATTGATTAATTTAAACCTTAAACAACAACACTAAATAATAATAATATTAATAATAAAAATTAATTAATTATTATTGAATAAATAATAGTAATAAAATAATATTTTTTACTTCTTCATAAATTATTATTTGAAGAAGAAGAACCAGGAGGATAAAGGTTTTATTCAGTCACGAAACTGCTGCTATTCCTCTGCTGTCGTCACTTCAGTGATGCTCGCGCTGCTCGCGCGCAACAAAGCTCAGCTGATCGACGTCATCGACTTTGAAAGTAACGGCTCTCCTCATCAAAGCTTCCGCTGTTTGTTCGGCTCTCCGTTACAAGGTTTGTAAACTCGCCAAAGAAATATAAATACTCACTATATATTCAAACACACACATATATAAACTAAATTTATTATACATTACTACGTTTTTACAGTGTTTACCACTCGTTTATTGACATGTACAGTATCTGGTATGACGTTTTAGCCGCGATGCTAACTACGTTGATCTAATGAACAAATGGAAATTATTGACTTATTGTCTTAGATTGATTTAAAGTTAGTCATTCAATTAAATATATTCTGTACAACTGTGTCTTCAAATTGCTGATATACAGCCTAACTAATTTAGCTGATTCCTGCTGTCGTCATTGGCGTTTGTTGTGAATAACAAAAGCAGGTTAATATAGTTTGGTCTGTTTTTGTTTAGCCTAACTTTACTTACTACAGGTGCCCTCATTCTCTCAAATACCATTTTAAAGCCATTTACTGGTCAATAAATACTATGTTGTGAATAATCAGCTTTGTTATTTTGTTTCCCCAGAACAACCAGTAACGTTACAATGTTTCAGTGGCAACATTGAATTACAGTAAGTACCTGCACCACATGCAAGTACTTTATTACTATGAACTTTCTCTGTGTGCAATTGTATTGTTTGACTGTGTACTTGTGTTTTTTAATCAGTTATTCTCTGAAAATCTTCTTCCCTCATGCTCTCAAATCTCATTCATGTTACATTCATGTAATATTACAGGTTTGGAGCCAATAATGCTATGCATTTTTTATAGGCTATACCTTAATCATATGCATTTGAATATAAGACATTTGAACCCTGAATTATAACTTCAAGTTTGGTCTTTTTCGACAAAAAAAAGAAAAAAGCTATTAAATGGCTTCATAAAACTTACAACACAAACCATAACACATGAGTTGTGAATTCATTGATTATTTTTAGGATCTTTTCTGGGACATTTTTGGAGCTTAACCATTTTTACATAAATTGTTGCATTGAATTGAACTAGACAAGTGTACATAAGAATGGTTTCATGAATGATTTACACAATTTTTTTCTGCTTGTGATTCATGCAGTGAAAGCGGACGGTGACAGGGGTTGCATTATGCCTGAGATCTGCTTTGGGTTCCACAGACAGGAAGTCAAACAGGTTTGGAACGTCACAAGGCTGAGGAAATTATTTAAATTTCACAACTATCACTTTAATAACCTTACTAACAGTAAATTTTGTACTTTGCAGGGATCTCGGTAAGCTGAAATACAAGTTTGAACAGGAATAAAAATCCTCCTGTAGACCTGAAAATCACTGAAGTGCCTGGAACATCCACCAGAAAAGAGGAAAAACAAACAGAAAATGAAGCTGATGCACCTTTTCACTTTTCTAACTCGTTAAGTACCTCACATGTCCCTTGTGAAGATTTTATAATTGATTGCATTTTATGTTGCAGTGAGTAAAGGTGCGTCACATTTGTGAATTTTGTGAAATTACACTGGCAAAAAGGTCCATTGACCACTGTCAGCAGTGTAGCAATGTAATGTATGAAGCACCACACAAAATTGCTGATCGTGTGGATTCTTATTGAATTGACTGAATTCACCAGTGAACATTCACAGAACAACAGATCATTTTACTGCACCTTAACTCTGTTAAAATGGAAAATGTTTTCTGCTTGTTGTGACATAAGGAATACTGTTTCCGGGTCGAAGCCTCTACTCTACTTCCTTTATCTTGTTTCTAGATATTGAGAATACTCAACAACCATTTATGAACACTGTTGATTCAAGTCACACATTTAAGCTTTTCAAAAGCCATAGTGTACATTACAGTCTCCAGTCTCACGGCATCCCAGACTTCAACATTTTATGATTCAAAATATCTGAATAACTAAACCATCTGAGATTTCGGAATAGAGATAAAGGTTATAGGATCATAATTTTCAGGAATATTACAGAACAATGAGTGCATATTAGCACTTTTTGTTGTTTGTTTTTGGCATCTGAGAGAGCTTTTGGACTTGGAAACAGTAGCGTCAGACTTAAGCGAACTGAAACACGTTTTAAAATTAAGTGAACATGGACATTTTTAATTTGTTAATTTTAATTTTTTACATTGATTTATTACATGGAACATGTGTTTTCTATGCATTTTGTTGAGATGTCTTTTCTTGTGTAGCCTATTGTATACACATGATTGATTATTCATGTTACTTATGTATTATACAATTTTTTTTGTGTGTATTCATTGATATTAATCTATTACTAGCTTTTTTTCCCCAAGTGCATTGAAGTGTATGTATTAAAATGGATCTAAAATATGTAATAAACAATTCTTATTTTGTATTTGGTTCAGTTTGTTTATTATAATAGAAGTTAATGGTAACCGTAGTAACAAATGAAGTTCATTTAATACAAATAATAAAAAATAATAAAAAAAATTAAATTTGGTTCCTGGAGGCACCCACAGTGGTTCCACACAGTGCTTCATATAAGAGTTCCTCAGGAAACCTGTGTGGTTCCTCAGAGAACCACCCCTTTTTAAAGGCTGCCTAGAGGATCTACAGACGGTTCCGCCGGTGTGGCAAAGTGAAGAACCCCAAAAGGTTCCTCCAGGCACCTTTAATTTTTACAGTGTACACACACACACACACACACAATTTTTGTCAACGCAGACACACATCGCTCTCAGACATCCACACATACTCGGAAACATAATTTTTAGATCTTTGAACCATTCAAATCCTTCATGCACAGTCAAGTGCCCCTATAGTGGAAACCAGGAAAATAGCGTGCATTTCCCCCTATAGGGAAAACACATGTAGTGACGTCATCTGGTAAAATAGACTATATAATGCAAATATAATGCCTTTGCTTCAAAATGAAAGAATGTTTCAACATAAATCATGATTTATGTATTAATGACGGCCCCGGCTTTAAACGATGTTTTAATGGGTGTCAATGGGACATTTTTGTCCCTTATGGTACTGAATGGTGCTATTTGTTCTACACCGTGTGTGTTATACATATTTTAATTTTTTTTTTTTAAAAATTTGTAAATTTATGCAAAAAGTCACAACTTTGCCAAATTACATACCATTGGCATTAAAACAGCCAAAATGGTCAAAGAAATAAAAATGAAAAGGACAAAAATGTCCCTAATGCAGCCTAAGGGTTAAAAAAACAACAACAAAAAAAACAATGTCAGCAAGAGCTCTGTGTGAAATTGTCTCTGTCTATTTATTTGTTTGTGTCAAGCATATATATATATACACGGGCGTAATTTCCTATGGGGACAGGGGGGACATGTCCCCCCCACTTTTCAAAATCCCGTTTGTGTCCCCCCCACTTTCCAATTCGTTATGATGAATTTTTTTTTTTTTTTTTTCGCACACCGTCATCGCCACGGAGGAGCAGGACAAAGAAAGCCTGTGCCGATGTGAACTGCCGCGTCCAGGAACGTCGCGTCCACACTAAAAATAGCTCAATGAAAGTTCTAATGAGCAGGGAGCGCTCCTGACGCACGCACACGACGCACAGACAGCGCGCCAGAATCGAATTACTGCATAATAAGGTGCATCTACGCGGGTTCACGCAGGGGCGTAATTCGTGAAATGCACTCCCGCTGGTTGAGCGCGGTAAAGTTCGTTTTGGGTTCGATATTAGCAGGACATTTGTTCTACAGGGTCGGTAGTCTAACAAAGATATCAATAGCAAGATTAGTTTTAACATTATGTGACCATTGTATATCGACATGATGAAAATATTCATTCAAAATCATTCGTGCATTAATGCTGCATAATTGATAATGCTTTGACGCGTTTCCACAGCACACAATGCTTAAGGGAATGTCTGCCAATTCCACCAACTGCGTTAAACGTAGCCTATAATTTCTATTATTTAAAATTACTTTTAACATTTAAAAACAGATGTTTTCAAATTCCAAAGCTTGCAGAAGGTTCCTAATGGCAATACTGACTTAGGCTACAGGTAGCCTTGAGTAAATTAACTAAGAAAATGATTCATAAAACGTATAAATATCAGTTGAGCCTATGTTTACTTTCGTCACTGACACAGACGGAAATGAAAAGACTATCAGTCTAAGTTCAGCTTTAGGAGGGGAAGAAATAGGCCAGGATAAGAATACTGAGAGAATAAGAAATATGAAGATGAGGAGAGAGCAGGTATTGACAAATTATCTAATGACAAGGTTTTAAATAGCCTATTTCTTATAATTTTTTGGCCTTCAAAAGTCCTAAATTACACATATGTAGGTCAAAGAAATCCAAATTTTCTCGGGGGAGCATGCCCCCGAACCCCCCTAACTATGGGGGCTTTGAGTCTTGATGCCCAGGGCACAGGAAAATGTTAATCTGGCCCTGGGTAAATATGACATTTATTATGGGTTTAAGTGAGGATTGTTTAAAGTTCACTTAAATTAAGCCTAATAAATATTTAAAATTTGGGGGGAAAAATCATTTTCATCGAGACATCGGTAGCTATATTAAAATCAGTGATACAGGCCTTCATTCATAAAAATATGCTATTAAACATTTATTTAAAATATACTGTCTTTATGTTGTTTCTACATTACAGTGGAAATTGAGTCTCACTTTATTTCAATTTTATTTACACACAAAACATTAATAGTGAACATTTTTGACTTTATAAAATGATTCTCTCACGTCTTGGCAATCGGCCCCTATTGAACAATAAAAAAGTAAGACATCTTTTTGTTATACATAGTTTAGTAGCCTACTATTCTTTTTGGCAGAATTTATCATTATAATCAACTTAATTATTTTCAAAATTATTATTATTAATTATTTTATATCACCATAGTCCCTAAATGTATGTAAATGCAGGAAATGGGATTCAAATAGAAAAAATGTTCCCCCGTTTTGTGTCCCCCCCACTTCTCAAACCAAAGTTACACCCTTATATATATATATATATATCAAGACAGGAGTATACTGGCGACCAAACAGCAGTTTGAATCATGTGTCTCTCGCTGCCCTCGCTACATCTACACAAAAATGCCCTGATTTTACACAGGTTTAATCATGTTCTCATGATGATCAGACTCTCCACACACTCATATAGAGAAGTAAGAAGAAGACAGAGAGAGAAAAGAAAAAGCACAGAGTAAAATATTTTCATGAATCTGCACTTTTCTTTCCCTTTATTTCATTAGCAACTTTTCCAGCAGGAATCTTTTCTTTTTATCCAGAACTAGAGCTCACTGCTTTTTACAACAACACTGATACATTTCTCCATATCTGGAAAGAACTATTTTACATCAACAACTTTATCAAACGTTGTGAAAGTCATTTATTTCTTGTAAAGAGTTCACGATTTCCATCCCTTGTGACCCAATATCTGAAATCTCAGAAAGTGCTTCTTCATCCCTCATCTTCTGCATCACAATCTTCCTCACATTTTGAACTGTGATTGTTTTCCAGCACTATTTTCTCCACTACTAATGTCATTTTCCACATCTTCACTCCTTACATTGTTCACAACCAGTTCTGTTATTTCATTATTCATTATTCATTAATCTTTTCATTTGGTTTGTGTTTAATAATTTCAAATGAAAGGTACTTTTAATAGTTATATTAAAATAATTATGTGTCACTACAATAAAAACTAAAGGAATATGATTTCCATCAATACAATTATTGATAAACACAAACACACACACACACACACACACACACACACACACACACATACACACACACTGTTCTTACTGTCTCTGAGGATTTGGTACACACATTTATTCTGTTTAATTTCAGTTAAGTTCATCAGTATTAATGTAACGAAGAGAAAATAAGAGTCTCTGAATCTCACTGTTACTGATTTATCGTGCAGCTCACAGTATTATGGGTAAAATCTCTACAATCTGTTTTGAAACATCAACACAGTTTCACTGATGATCCAGTACAAACCCAAAACCCAGGATAGAGCGTCTGAGTGAATGTGGTCTGGACTGTGTGGATGAGGCTCATTGTGTCAGAGACGCTGTAGAAGGACAGAGTTCCTGCACTGTGATCCACATACACTCCTATTCTTCTGCTGATGGGCTTTACAGGGAGATCAGTCTGTATGTTATTGTGCCAGAATGTGTATCTGGAGGAAGAGCAGTCCAACCTCCAGGACTGATCATTACCTCCAAACACACACTCATCACCCGATCCCTTCCTGCTGATGCTCTTATATGACACTGATATAAACACACCATTCCCAGTCCACTCAATCTCCCAGTAACAGCGTCCACACACACTCTCTCTACACAACACCTGAGGATAATAATGATCAAATCTGTCTGGATGATCAGGATACGGCTGCTCTGTGTCAGTGTTAGTAATCACTCTGTCCCTCTCAGACAGACTGAGGAGTTTATTCACTGTGTTCAGATCCAGAGTGAGCTGATGGGAATCTGATGGAGAGAAAACACATCAGAAACAGGAATTATGAATCTGTCAGATCTTTTAATGTATCTGAACTCTTCATGAATCAATGTTCAGTGTATCATCAGTGTCTCAGTACAGCTGACCAAATATCCTGTGCAAATCATCATTAACATGATCAATTATAAAACTCTTCTATCATGTTTATTTCTCCTTCTACAGGAAGAACATGAACACATTCAGTGAGTTTTTCTGCTTGTTTTCTAGTGACTCACATTGTAGGAAGTCGTTCCTGGTCTTGGGATTCATGTTGGTGAAAGTGACTGTGGAAATAAACACACATGAACAATGTGAAGAGAAATGACAAGATAAAATACATTAATTTCTGAGACATTTCTAATATGATGCTCTATAATATTAGATGATGGACTCATTTCTGAGAGCAGATTAATAATCTCCAGAGGCTTCATTTATAAAACACACACATCGGATTGATCCTAAATTCCATGGATTTCATCCTCCGTCATGTGTGTATAAACGCTTGTCCACGATGATGAGTCCGTATTTCTGAATCATCAAGAGATATTTGTGGCCGTTCTGTAGGAGGATTTGATGGACTTGAATTTAAGATGAACTGGGATTTTTAATTATAACTGTAATGGACCTGGAAATAAAGTTGAATTTAATTGAATTATAAACTGGGATGCATTTAAGGACATTTTTCTGCAAATGGACGTTTTATAAATCGTAGGAACATTTCAGAAACGGTTGTACGCTCAGATTTGGGATCTTTCTCCACACGTCTGTATAAACGAGGCGCAGGACTTTACCTCTATCAGAGATCTTCTTGATCTCCTCTTTGCAGAAATCCTCCAGTTTGTCTCTCAGCTGACGGACAGATTCTCTCACGCCATCAAAAGAGGAGAGAGAACTGAAGGAAACGTCGGGTTCGTCTGTAGATTCAGGAGGTGCTGAGAGAGACTGGAAACTCTACAGAAAACAGAAATCAAAACTCATCATCTCCACACTTCAGTCAATAACCTGCACTATATCAGATCTGAGCGGCTCTTGTTGACTTCACTTCTCTTCAGTGACTCGCTTCAATCCAGCACTTTCACACAATCAGCACATTCTCCTCATATTCATATATATCAGCACATTCTCCTATATATATATATATACTTAAGAGCAGATTGAAAGTAATGCTTTCAGACACAGAAGTATTTTTAATATAATAATAATTATTTTAATTAAATGAATGTCTTATAGTCTAAATTTATATTAAATGCAATTAGCTAATATTTAGAGAGCTTTGACCAACTTGAGTAGGATTTAAGCATCTGCGTAATTTCAGAATTATTTCTGTTATTTAATAAATTATTATTTATTAAGTTACTGCTGAATGAACTGACACACATTTATGATAAACTAAAATATACTCAATGTAATTTCTATTGAAAATTTTGAAAATTGTTTTAAAATTGAATTAATTTTATCAACATTATAAATATGATCAACTTTGAAGATCACCTGACCCAATTTTGGTGCCAATTACTGAAAATATTAAATAAAAAAATAAATAAAAGATTTCATTAAAAGAGGATGAAAAATCTAGTTGGCTGGATATTGATACCATCAAGTTCACTGATTTCATCAAGACGGAAGAAACCAGAAGGAAAAATGAGTTCATATTTAATGGTAAATTTCCCAGGGCTTTGTAAGTGTGTCTCTTTAAAGAGCATCTTGCAGGTAAAAAAAAAAATCTAAATGAATATATAACCGTGTATGAAAATACCATATGAAAAGATAATGCAGCATTTAAAATATTTTAAAACGACATAAGGACACCAATTTAGTAGATAAAGTGAGCGTTTCTTTGACTGCTCGTACAAACCGCTTTTTTTCAACATCGCGTCATTTTACGTCACACGAGGGAGACGTGTGCTGTGCTCTGCCGCAGCTCAGTGCAGAGGCTGGTATTCAGTAAGAGCGGTCGTGAGTCAGTGTGTTTTCACTAGTTTTTGTATTTCAATTTATCATCGTCATGGTAAATGTATGTGTTTGTGGAGCTTGCAAAAACTCTAGCCAGGACATCGAGTCCACCGGTTTCCTAACAAGAAAAAGGACGGTGCTATCTTTCGTGCCTGGGCGCGGTTTGTGCAGGTGAAGAGACGGGATTTCTCTTCCGCGTCGGCTTCGGAAAACGCGGTCGCGTGTAGCGTTCACTTCAGATCGGAGGATTATCGTCCCGGCGATATGATGGAGTTCAACATGGGATACCGAAGTACGAACCGGGTGAGACTCAGAGCTGGTGCGGTTCCTTCAGTGCACGCATCTTCGGGTTCTCCCGCCGGATGTAGGCGCGAGCACAACATCAACTGGCAAACGCAATGTAAGCGGAACGAAACTGAGCTACTCGTTATTGTGTTTGTGTGGACCGTTTGTCAGTTTGGACCAGTGCAGCGCGAGCCTGATCAAGCAACACTGTAACTGCGAGATCCAGTAAATAAAGCATTTGAATTCGCCACTGAAGTAATAACATCGCTGCGAGATCTAGTGAGAAATATTCACATTTATCCGTTATTAACGGATCGAACAGCGCTGACGTGGAAACCAGGGATAAACATTGTGCAATGAATGAACGAACTATCCAGTGTCCACAGATCAGCAACATTCACCATGGCTTTACTGTAGTAACACTAACTGCAACCATGGAAGTTTGGCATTTTCCACTAAGGCCCAGTATGCATCCATCTCCCTGCAACACTGACTTTCCTCAGCTGTAAACATTGCCTCGCATTTCCCACACAAGCACCTATGGAACAAAAAATGTATAAAATGTGTATCAGGAATAAATATCTCTGTCTCTCGATGAGAAACCGCTAAGTTATATCACGTAACGTTAGTCTGGGCGGATATTAATGAGCATGACAAACGCCTGATCAAAGCTTAGTTTCTGTTATTGTAAGTTCCAATATGTTCTGTCTAACATTAATCCTGGCCTGTTCCTGCTCTCTTGGCAGCCTAGCAGGCTCATAATTGTATGGCTGTGGTCCGTCAACAATTTCCTCAGCGTCCGAAATGTCATTGCGATCCATTTTTCCCTGTTGTTTGAATCGACCGCTCTCCCTCGTGCTACGTCACGACTCTCGCCCGTCACGCCCATTTTCAGATGCGGAAGTAAAATTTTCTCACAAAAACGACTCCAGAAGCCACTTCTTTTTTTTTAAAGAAAATCTAGTTCCTACATTATTTTTCTATACATTGACTTGTTGGGTCTTCTAACCTGCAAGATGCTCTTTAAACAGAAGATGATCAGATGAGAGTCTGACTGATGATTATATGATAACACAACACTTGACTGAATCTGACAGAATTCCTGACAACATCTCAGTAAAGGCTCATTCTGCTCTCATGAAATGTTTCTCTGTCATAGCAGGATCTTGCTCAAGTCCACTATGACCCTGTTCTTCTAGATCTCTGTTACCTGCAGGAACTGGATGTGATCTTGTGTGTGTGAAAGCTGCTCCAGCTCAGCGTCTCTCCTCCTCAGATCATTGATCTCCTGCTCCAGTCGCTCCAGTCGTCCTTCAGCTCGACTCACTGCAGTCTTTTCCTGATCTCTGATCCGCTGTGTGACCTCAGAGCGGCTTCTCTCAATGGAGCGGATGATCTCAGTGAAGATCCTCTCACTGTCCTCCACTGCTGTCTGTGCAGAGCGCTGTTACACACACCTCACAATCACACAGTGGCTTCAGCACGACTGACAGAGTCCAAACTGAGACGTCTCACACTTCTCTTCTTCTCCAGACTCACCTTATGAGACTTCACAGCCTCTCTCAGATGCTGAAGATCTTTCTGTCTCTGCTGGATTCTCTGACGGATCTTCATCTGCGTCTCCTTCAGCTGTTTCTGGAGGACAAACCAATGACAGGGAATGACACATAAAACTACTGTCATACAAACATTAAAGTTACATGAATCCAGAGTTGGTGAAGTGGTTAAAGATCTTGCATGGTCAGTTTTTACTGTCAGTTTTCACCATGATGTCATGACACAAACACCAGTGAAGTTTGATGTTTTTGATGTCATCATATTTGATTTGGGCTCCACATACATGAGTTTATCAATGATTTGTGATAATGATTTGGCTCTTTTAAAAGTAGCATATTTTAAACTGTACTTATTTTGGAAATTATACACTTTAATATAATTGTGAAATAAGTGAACTGAACGTAATGTTTTCAGAAACATAGTTGCATGTTAATTTCTATTAAATGAAAATGTATTATAGTTTAAATGTACATATAAAGCAATTAGCTGAACTTAAGAGTGACTTTTTGACCCACTTAAGTAAGATTTAAGTATATAATGTAATTTCATAATTCTACTGAGTTAAATTGAAATATTAATTATTATTAAAATGTACATTAAAGTAAAACTTTTAATATTACATTATAAAAAAGTGTACTTTATAAAGTGTACTTATGAAACAGTCATGAAAGTTGACTCTCTTTAAGTGCACTTAAGTGGCCTTTCATTTCATTAAAGCAACACCAAGTAACTTTTGCTCTCGGGGTCCCCCTACAGTATTGTCTTCAGTATTGGGAAACAGTACACGTGCATTTGTTGACAAGCCATTACCCCGAACTCTGCAGAAGGAGTTCTCACGTCTTTGGCAGACTGCCTGCGTTGCATGTGAAATGTCTTCATCCCAGGTACAGTGGCATATATTTCAGCATGTCATATGAATATAATTTCATTTCAATTTTTTTTTTTTTACACGCCAAAAGATTGCGTAGCTCACGTTTACAAGCCAGCGTCATTATAGTGGCCTATTGGCTACTGTTTAATAGAATGCTAATTCAATTCAATGTTTTTGTGGTGGGTAATAGCCATATATCGTCAATATTATAATATCAAGCTACCATAGATGAATCTGCAAAGTTGAAAAGTCGATTTGCATTATAGCCTGAGGCAAGACACTTTCACCAGAAAAATAAAATAAACAAACATGACTATCAGCCTGCAGTCATTAGGCTACTTAGCCTAAAAGATGATTTTGTCCGTCTAATCATGTATTATTTACTTGCAAGAATGTGGCCCCTACCAAACTTGTACACGCCGTTTAGACATAGGCTTACTTCTGACTTTTTTTTTGTCCGTTGCTGCTTTGGCCATGACAAAAACATACGCACAAAAGCCGGAAAACAAACGCTGGTGGGCCTCTCACATCCGAATTTAAGGAAGTGGTGGGGGAAGTGACGTATGCCGTAAAGCAGTCGAATTTTGTAGTTCTTTTTGTGCTCGGGTTACTATACCCGAACCCCGAAGTTACGTTGTGCCAGTAAAAGCGATACAGACCCCGTCAGGCTATGGCAGATGTGTCATTCAACTATATTGTAAGTCGATGTACCATCACAAGGGTCTTGGAAATTTATTATGAAGGTTGAAAAAATACATAGTGTGCCTTTAATATTATATTATCTGCAAGTACAGTTTTTTTTTTAAATATACTTTTAATTTGAAGTACACTACAAGTGCATGTCAATACACTTAAGCGTACTCCTTTCTTTAACCACTAGTTGTTTAGATTACTTTTATGCTTTTTTCTCCTTTTTGGAGCTTGGAACTTTTTTACTCCATTGACTTTCAATGTATAAACTAAAATAGACGAGACATTCTTCAAAATATCATCTTTTATATTCCACAGAAGAAACTCAGTCAAACTGGTTTGGATCAACATGAGTAAATGAGTGAGTAAATAAAGACACTTTCATTTCTGCGTGATCAATCCCTCTCAGTTCATACCTGTTTCTCTGTCCTCTGTGCTGCAGTTGATACAGTGTTGTGGTTTTTATGTTCACTCTCCTTACACCACACACAAATGCACTGTTGATCAGTGATACAGAACATTTCTAGCTCTTTATCATGTTTACGGCAGATCATGTCCTGCAGTCGTCCAGTGGCATCAATCACTTTGTGTGGCTTACGAGAGTGATATTCCTCATGACGGTCTAAATGAGTTTGACAGTAAGATTCCTGACACACCAGACAGGACTTGACGGCTTTGTATTTTCTTCCAGTACAGACGTCACACTGCACGTCTCCAGCTCCAGCGTAACAGTCAGCAGGAAGTTTAGTCTTCTTCAGTTTCTCCACCAGTTCAGCCAGAATGGTGTTTTTAGCTAAAGCAGGTCTTGGACTGAAGGTCTGTCTGCACTGAGGGCAGCTGTAGACTCTCTTCTCATCCTCCTGATCCCAGCAGTCTGTAATACAGATCTTACAGTAACTGTGTCCACAGTGGATAGCCACTGGATCCTTCAGGAGATCCAGACACACTGGACACGTGAACTCATCCTGAGAAATTCTGGCTTCTGCCATTTTACTGCATGAATACAGAGAGACACAAACACACAACAGCTCAACAATACTTCAGTTTCTGTTTCTCTGAACTGAGGAGTTGAAATAGTTTCCTGCTTCTGTGTTTGAGTGACGTGTGTAAAACAGGAGTGTCTGTAAAGCAGCTTCCTCATTCCTGGTGAAGGAGAGTCACTTTACTGCTGTGTTTATGTGCTCTAGTGGAGTCAAAAACATTGTAATTGCGAGTTCCGACCACATGAACCATTCAATCCGTTAAATTCCGCGTTATACAGTAAATTGACTCAATTCCGTCCGTGTTGGGCTTTACTTTCGGTTTTATTTGCGGTAGTTTGCGCGTTGGCTTGATTAACAGATTCTCAGCTGATCATGTGATGCGTGTTTCAGAAGCGCGTTATGGCTATTACATACACACCCACGCACGCACCACTCGCATAGCTAAATTATTGTTGCTGTTGATTTAATGTTGGTGATTTACCACGAACTTAATGAGATGTTTATCCAATGTTTTCTTTGTTCTCTCTTTTCTTTTTTTATGGACATTTTTGTGAATGAATGTGGACACGAATCTGCGAACGTGGATTAGCGTGACGCGGTCGGTTTCAGGTGTTGCACCAAAAACTGTGATAGACAGCTGTCAAAATGTGTGACCTCACTGTAACTGCCTAATAAATGAGTCAAACTTCAAAATACTGTTTTAGGGTTGATATAGCATCCATTCAGACTAATATAGACACATGTTTTATTAATTAGAGTCATCACAGACTCAGTACCACATAGGTCACAATATATGATCACAATATATGATAGGCAGCTATCAAAATGTGTGACCTCATAAGATGTGCAGCAGCGCCCTCTTGGGTCACAGAATCTGATGGGTCACAGTTTTTGGTGCAACACCTGTGCACGGATTTCGAAGACCAGAGACCGCTATGTGGACTTCATTTCTTATTTTGTTTTATTTATTTATTTTTTGGTCCATTTCGTTTTCTGTGTGATTATGATTTTGAACCTATGTGGAAGAATAAAAATCCCTTGTAAACTTACCTTTTGTCTGGGATTATTATTATAATTTGTTGTGTACAGGTGGTTACCTTTTCTGATATCGTGGGTTAAGTTCATTTTTGACAAGTTTAATCCTGTCTGGCGCCCGAAGGTTTTTTCTTTAACATAATTATTTAAAGGAGAACTCCGGTCAATTTTAACATTGAGCTCATTTTTTTGTAAATTTGGAGTGCTGTCAGTACAGAGAACAACGACAAAAATCTGTGTTGCCTACACCGTGTTATCCTCTTTTTAAAATTTGCACCCTGTTGACTTCAATGGGGCAAGTTTTAAACCTGCTTTTAGCCTCTTAACATCCTTGATGTGTCATTACAAGTGCACAGCCATTGTGAGTGATTCCTTAAGAGTTAACACAGGTGAATCTGACTGCAGTAGATGTGAAAGATATGAATAAAAATTATGTTATTTCAGCCAGCGCACATACCTGTGTTTTCTTCCTGTTTTCGTTCGCAGTCCACAGTAGTCGATTGTCGAGTTCACGCGCATAGGTTATCACGCGCTTGAACTCGACAATCGACTACTGTGGACTTCGACCGAAAACAGTATGTATTTATACAGGTATGAGCGCTGGCTGAAATAACATCACTTTTATTAATATCTTTCACATCTACTGCAGTCAGATTCACCCGTGTTCACTCTGAAGGAATCACTCACATGACCTGTGCACTTGTAATGACACATCAAGGATGTTAAGAGGCTAAAAGCAGGTTTAGTACTTGCCCCATTGAAGTCAACAGGGTGCAAATTATAAAAAGAGGATAACACGGTGTAGGCAACACTGATTTTTGTCGTTGTTCTCTGTATTGACAGCACTCCAAATGTACAAAAAAATGAGCTCAATGTTAAAATTGACCGGAGTTCTCCTTTAGGGCGGCTACCACCGTTACAATGTATTGCAGGAAACCATATTGCAATGTATTGTTTTATCAATTATTTGTCCCACCTCAACTAGAGTGTGTAGCAAGCACTAATATATCCTGGACTTTATTTCTATTTTCTTTCTTTAATTAATCATTTAAAACATCTTTTGATGTACGCCTGATTTGCTGATGATTACATTTTTTGACTGATATCAACAGCACTAATGAACAGCTAAACGCACTGCTGTCAAACACATCTTATGATACTTTTGAGACAAATGAACAACAAGCACACCTATAACAAGATCTTTTAATTGAAAGGCAACACAATGGGGGTTTATGCAAACCCAATCTAATATGTTCTGGCACTAATATTGTCTGTTCTGGGCCACTGCTGCAACATTACATCCAATAGAACATCAGACCTCAGAAAGGATCTAATCCTTGTAGTTTTCCCCTCTGTCCACATCCCCTGTATTTCACAGTCTTTGTAGAGAGAACTGCATTGAATGCAACAGGAGATTAGATACGGAGCTCTGGAGGGCCTTCGATGCTCCTCTGAAAATGTGTTCCAGTTTACCACTCCTGATGACAAAAGAAGAGAAGCGTTCATGTGTAAAACATGTTCAGATTTTTTTTTTTTTAATACGAAATTTTCTGGTATCAGTGTTTCCTTAATATTCATTTGAGTATTCATTCACAGCAAGAAAAATGTGAAATTAAAAGAAACACTTATTGTCTAAAACAAAGCATTAGTCTATTGTAGAAGTAATTATTATATTATGATGATTAAAATAATATTAGCACTAGAACCTCGACTTGAATCATAACTTAGGCCCAAACATGGACAGATAAAGGACAAATGAGGAATCGTCACTCAAAAGCTCCACAGCTGCACAAAAATCAAAGAGGAAACTGTCGTAAAATGGTATAGAAAACACTAAATTAGGAAACATCTATACATTTACATCTATTAGGTGACATCTAACCCATGCATTTACATTTTAATAATGGCAAGTGATCACTCCAGGGCGATCTACTACTACTACTACTGTGTTGTGTTGCTGGCATCTGGGATTGACAAGCTCAAACGCTTTGCTCTGCCCTTGCTGCACTGTAAAAAGCGGCAATATGACCTATACACTTCCATTTAAACGGTTATCTCTGGAAAATATTTGTACCGTTGTGTCTCTATATGAGCTGCCATCTTGCCGACAACATCTCGTTTTGAGTTTGACATATCGTGTGGTTCTGTGTGATTTGGAAAACTTCAAGTTACACCCTCTCTTGCAGTGCGCAGACAGACCCATCTCCATGATTTACTCTCCCTCAGTCATCCTAGGTGTGTGTGACATTCTTCTTTCAGACGAATACAACCGTAGTTCCTATAGCTTTATAATGGCAGTGAATTGCTGTTTTCTGTTTTTAAAGGAGAACTCCGGTCAATTTTAACATTGAGCTCATTTTTTTTGTACATTTGGAGTGCTAATCACTCACATGACCTGTGCACTTGTAATGACACATCAAGGATGTTAAGAGGCTAAAAGCAGGTTTAAAACTTGCCCCATTGAAGTCAACAGGGTGCAAATTTTAAAAAGAGGATAACACTGTGTAGGCAACACCGATTTTTGTCGTTGTTCTCTGTACTGACAGCACTCCAAATGTACAAAGAAATGAGCTAAAAAATTGACCGGAGTTCTCCTTTAAGTCCATAAAAGTGCTTCTATCCATGATAAAGTGCTCCACACGGCTCTGCTATGATTAATAAAGGCCGTCTGAAGCAAAGCGATGCGTTCGAAAAATATTTTTGGATGAACTAACCCTTTAACTAGCAGAATTTGTTTTGATTCAGTTTATTTGCAAATATGAATTGTGAATGATTCTTCATTATAGAATTATCACACACACACACTGTTAAAACTGTTTATAGTAAATTTATGAATAGCCTATATGTTTATGTATATGTTTAGTATGTATAATGTACCTTTAGACAATGAAAGCTCTGATTTAATGATTCTTTTGCACCATCAGACAAAACTGACAACAACTTTATCAAACGTTGTGAAAGTCATTTATTTCTTGTAAAGAGTTCATGATCTCCATCCCTTGTGACCCAATATCTGAAATCTCAGAAAGTGCTTCTTCATCCCTCATCTTCTGCATCACAATTTTCCTCACATTTTGAACTGTGATTGTTTTCCAGCACTATTTTCTCCACTACTAATGTCATTTTCCACATCTTCACTCCTTACATTGTTCACAACCAGTTCTGTTATTTCATTATTCATTATTCATTAATCTGTTCATTTTGTTTGTGTTTCATAATTTCAAATGAAAGGTACTTTCAATAGTAATATTAAAATGATTATGTGTCACTACAATAAAAACTAAATGAATATGATTTCCATCAATACAATTATAGCTTGATAACACACACACACACACACACACACACACACACACACACACACACACACACACACACACCATTCTTATTGTCTCTATAAAGGATTTAATACACACATTTATTCTGTTATTTCTGTGGCAGAAGTTAAGATATTAAAGGAAATTAAAATAAGAGTCTCTGTATCTCACTGTTACTGATTTATCGTGCAGCTCAAAGTATTATGGGTAAAATCTCTCTACAATCTGTTCTGAAACATCAACACAGTTTCACTGATGATCCAGAACCAACCCAAAACCCAGGATAGAGTGTCTGAGTGAATGTGGTCTGGACTGTGTGGATGAGGCACATTGTGTCAGAGACGCTGTAGAAGGACAGAGTTCCTGCACTGTGATCCACATACACTCCTATTCTTCTGCTGATGGACTTTACAGGGAGAGGAGTGTGTATGTTATTGTGTATGAATGAGTAACTGGAGGAAGAGCAGAACAAACTCCAGGACTGATCATTATGTCCAAACGCACACTCAATATCCGATCCCTTCCTGCTGATGCTCTTATATGACACTGATATATACACACCATTCCCAGTCCACTCAATCTCCCAGTAACAGCGTCCACACACACTCTCTCTACACAACACCTGAGGATACTGATCAAATCTGTCTGGATGATCAGGATACGGCTGCTCTGTGTCAGTGTAAGTAATCACTCTGTTCCTCTCAGACAGACTGAGGTGTGTATTCACTGTGTTCAGATCCAGAGTCAGCTGATGGGAATCTGATGGAGAGAAAACACATCAGAAACAGGAATTATGAATCTGTCTGATCTTTTAATGTATCTGAACTCTTCATGAATCAATGTTCAATGTATCATCAGTGTCTCAGTACAGCTGACCAAATATCCTGTGCAAATCATCATTTACATGATCAATTATAAAACTCTTCTATCATGATTTATTTCTCCTTCTACAGGAAGAACATGAACACATTCAGTGAGTTTTTCTGCTTGTTTTCTAGAGACTCACATTGTAGGAAGTCGTTCCTGGTCTTGGGATTCATGTTGGTGAAAGTGACTGTGGAAATAAACACACATGAACAGTGTGAAGAGAAATGACAAAATAAAATACATTCATTTCTATCTGATTCCAGTTTCAATACATACATAAGTATTTATTACTTCTAAACCATCAACCATCAAATGCTTACAGCATTTGTGGCTGTTGTTGCACTATATTTATAAAGTGGGATGCGTTTTGGAAAATTATTTGTGTGTATGTTTTAACAATCGTAGGAACATTTCAGAAACGGTTGTACGTTCAGATTTGGGATCTTTCTCCACACGTCTGTATAAACGAGGCGCAGGACTTTACCTCCGTCTGAGATCTTCTTGATCTCCTCTTTGCAGAAATCCTCCAGTTTGTCTCTCAGCTGACGGACAGATTCTCTCACGCCATCAAAAGAGGAGAGAGAACTGAAGGAAACGTCGGGTTCGTCTGTAGATTCAGGAGGTGCTGAGAGAGACTGGAAACTCTACAGAAAACAGAAATCAAAACTCATCATCTCCACACTTCAGCCAATAACCTGCACTATATCAGATCTGAGCGGCTCTTGTTGACTTCACTTCTCTTCAGTGACTCGCTTCAATCCAGCACTTTCACACAATCAGCACATTCTTCTCATATTCATCATTTAATGCTACAAACTCTAGTATTTCACACTTAATAATAATAAAAACTAAATATATGAAGAGTTCAGATGCAAAAGCGTCTAAGCATCTGAGATTTTCATTTTTATCAAGCTTGTAAATTTAA
Source organism: Squalius cephalus (assembly GCF_949319135.1). Taxonomy (NCBI): domain Eukaryota; kingdom Metazoa; phylum Chordata; class Actinopteri; order Cypriniformes; family Leuciscidae; genus Squalius; species Squalius cephalus. The sequence goes on along the minus strand of NC_137122.1, from coordinate 54,594,277 downwards.
GTTCAGTTACAATTAATAGGTAATTTTTATTGCCATTTAAGTGAACTCTTTATATATGAGCAGATTGAATGTAATGCTTTCAGACACTTAATTATTTTTAAAATTCTAATTAAAATAATTATTTTAATTAAATGAATGTCTTATAGATTAAATTTATATTAAATGCAATTAGCTAATATTTAGAGAGCTTTTTGGCCAACTTAAGTAGGATTTAAGTATCTGTATATGTAATTTAATAATTATTTCTATTGTCTTTGAAATATGGTTAAAGTTACTGCTGAATGAACTGACACACATTTATGATAAACTAAAATATACTCAACGTAATTTCTATTGAAAATAGTTTGTTTAATTTGATCAACATCATCAATATTGTCAACTTTGAAGATCACCTGACCCAATTTTGGTGCCAATTACTGAAAATATTTTAGTAGAAATAAAAGATTTAATTAAAAAGATGATGAAAAATCTAGTTGGCTGGATATTGATACCATCAAGTTCACTGATTTCATCAAGACAGAAGAAACCAGAAGGAAAAATGAGTTAATATTTAATGGTAAATTTCCCAGGGCTTTGTAAGTGTGTCTCTTTAAACAGAAGATGATCAGATGAGAGTCTGACTGATGATTATATGATAACACAACACTTGACTGAATCTGACTGAATTCCTGACAACATCTCAGTCAACGGCTCATTCTGCTCTCATGAAATGTTTCTCTGTCATAGCAGGATCTTGCTCAAGTCCACTATGATCCAGTTCTTCTAGATCTCTGTTACCTGCAGGAACTGGATGTGATCTTGTGTGTGTGAAAGCTGCTCCAGCTCAGCGTCTCTCCTCCTCAGATCATTGATCTCCTGCTCCAGTCGCTCCAGTCGTCCTTCAGCTCGACTCACTGCAGTCTTTTCCTGATCTCTGATCCGCTGTGTCGCCTCAGAGCGGCTTCTCTCAATGGAGCGGATGATCTCAGTGAAGATCCTCTCACTGTCCTCCACTGCTGTCTGTGCAGAGCGCTGTTACACACACATCACAATCACACAGTGGCTTCAGCACGACTGACAGAGTCCAAACTGAGACGTCTCAAACTTCTCTTCTTCTCCAGACTCACCTTATGAGACTTCACAGCCTCTCTCAGATGCTGAAGATCTTTCTGTCTCTGCTGGATTCTCTGACGGATCTTCATCTGCGTCTCCTTCAGCTGTTTCTGGAGGACAAACCAATGACAGGGAATGACACATAAAACTACTGTCAAACAAACATTAAAGTTACATGAATCCAGAGTTGGTGAAGTGGTTAAAGATCTTGCATGGTAAGTTTTTACTGTCTGGTTCAAACCACAGATTCATGGTTTCCTGAAATGAATGTCAGCAGTATTTCATCAGTGCCTAGTTTTATATCATTAGTGTCATCATTTACTCTTCCTCATGTCGCTCCAAACCTGTATGACTTTCTGTCTATTGTGAGACACAACAGAAGATATTTAGAAGAATGTCTCAGCGGTTTACAGAGGCCAAATAAAATATGGTGACACGTCAATAACATCAAACCTCATTGGTTCTTTCATGTCACAGTCACATGACTAAACACCATGATGTCATGACACAAACACCAGTGAAGTTTAATGTTTTTGATGTCATCATATTTGATTTGGGCTCCACATACATGAGTTTATCAATGATTTGTGATTAAAAATTTGGCTCTTTTAAAAGTAGCATATTTTAAAGACTGCACTTATTTTGGAAATTATACACTTTAAAAGAATATAATTGTGAAATAAGTGTGAACTGAGCGTAATGTTTTCAGAAACATAGTTGCATGTTAATTGCTATTAAATGAAAATGTATTATAGTTTAAATCAGGGGTTCTCAAAGTTTTGATAGGTGAGGGCCAATTTAGGAACCCAACATTGAACTGAGGGCCGTCAAAGGGGCGGGGGAGAAAAAGAAAAAAAGACACTGAAAAGAAAATCCCATTTGAAATAATTTTAATGACCAGGTTGCATCTCTACAGTTTACATTTATTGAGGCTATTATTATATAACTGAGGCTAAACCTGGCAAATCTTGAGAAAAAGTGCAATGCAAACAAAATGTGGGGTTCTCTGGGGTTCTCTACCCTCAACAGACAAACTTGGGATATAACAGTCCTGTGTGCAGTCCATTTCAAGAACAAACTTATTTAGAACTAACAGCCTCAGTGTGCCTTGCTTCTTATCAGCTTATTCAGGGGCAATTCCAGCTACCAAAGCACCACAGGAAAACCGGACAGAGAGAGAGAGAGAGAGAGAGAGAGAGAGAGAGAGAGAGAGAGAGAGAGAGAGAGAGAGAGAGAGAGATAGAGAGAGAGAGAGAGAGAGAGAGACTTTTAAAATAGAAGCTTACCAAACAAGTCATCATCATCATTCATATATATAATTGCCTGTCAGTCGCGTTTCCATTATTAAAGATTTGCGCAAATGTTTTGCGCTATTATTAGGCCTATCTATCTTTTTAACCCGTAATTGAAAAACGAAAAATGAACGGTTGTTGTCTTTTTAAAACGCAAAGTTGAACACCAACATTTTAATTTGAACTGGCTACACCAACTGCTGCGCAAAAAAGTAAATATCGACGAATTTTCAGATTTTTGTTTTTAAAATATTCACAAATTAATATGGAAAACATGTCGATTTTACTGGTTTTCTAAGGCCAAATTAGAACCTGGAATTTATATTTTTCCCTGTCTCTGGAACCACAGCCCACAGAAAGGTGAGTTATAGAATAATGATAATAAATGTGTCTGAAAAAACAGCGAGGCATTTTAATTATTTATTAATAAACTATTGTTTTCTAAGTGTCGGCTAAAAACATATCTCCATCTCCGCTGTTAAGCAGATGCGCTTTTAGAGAGAAATGCACCTTTCATACGGATAACATCAGAAGGTATTAGCTTTCGATTCGAGTTTCTTTGTTTAAAGTCCACATGAAATCAAAATTGACCATATTTACTTTGTTTGCCTAAATTGATCGTTTTGTGGTGAACAATTCATCCATGCAAGTCAATCCACACCAAAAAAATTTTTGGCTTCGTAATCTTTAATCAAAATCTGAAAATGCCCCTCCCCTCTGCATTGGAGGACCTTCCCTGATGACGTAGGTTTGAGGACTTGGGTTGTGAAACGCTTAACCACTCCCCTCAAACCGTTAGTCTGTTATGAGCAGAGATGGAGAGGAGGAGGAGCGCTAGAGTAAAACCCTGCCCTCTGTTCAATATTCCGTTTCACTGGGAAATACGTCACAACACTGGAGAAAAGTCGTTTGCAACTTCCGGTTCACGCGGACTTTAAAAGTGGATGTAGTATAGTGCGTGAGTTATCGCGAGAAGTGACGAGAGAGAGAGTTAGGAAGTTAGAAAGAGAAACGAGGAACGGGATGAGAGTGATTTGACATGCAGACCTGAGTTCAATAAAACTAAAGAAAACTAAAAGAGAGGTGTTGTTCTTGGATGACTGTGGCGAGCACGACGAGGTCGAGGGCCGTGGGAGGACGGCGCGAGGCCGGTGGCGCGATTGATAATGAGCGACACGTGCGCGACGCACCGGTCTCGCATCTCTCACGGAGGAGCGGAAGCATAAAGGAGGAGCGACGACAGTGAAGAGGGAGAGAGGAACAGGCCTGAGTTTTATTTGATGTGTTGTTTCTGTTTTGTGTGGCCAGCAGTCGTCCGTGAGGGGCTGCTGGCTTTTACTTTCATTTTGTATTTGTTTTATTTTTATTATTAAAAGTCTTTAAATGTTCGCCGGTTCCCGCCTCCTTCTTCCCATAACAACATACCCCGTTACATTGGTGCCGAAACCCGGGAAGAAGGAGTGACACGCTGTCGGAGAGCCCTCGCTGCTGGGGGGGATCGCGGTGCTGAGGAGGTCGGGCAGCACGAGGGAGCGACGGCCGCCGATTGCTGCCCGAGGCGATGGTGCTGGAGCGATGGAAGATCTGGTGGGACGGAGAGCTCGACACCGTGCTCCTGGGTCGAGGAGGGGTGGCTGCCGTCCAAGAGGGAGCGGAGGAGTCGCTCCCGTTCGCCGTGGGCCGGAGCCTGTTGCCGTCGGCCATGATGGGGGCGGAGCAGGGAACGGGAAACTCGCTGCCGGCTGCCCTCGACAGGAGGAGTCACCGCCGGCCGCCAGGAGGCGGAAGAGCGTTGAGTCGTCCCCCAACGAATGTCCAGTACCATCGCATGGCACCGCGAGTGACTCTCAGCCGGTTGAGGACCGAGCGGCAGTGTGTCCGGGAACCGGATCAAGAATTTTTTTTTTTTTTCTCTCTCCCCTCTCTCGTCTCTGTCGCTCCTCGTGCTTCCGTCTCCTTTTCCCTCACCTCGTCTATCCATACCTCCAGCCCAGGTACCGCAGCCGCCGTGATCGGTCCCCCCGGGGAGGGGGGGAGGGGGAGTAAGCGCAGTCTCGTGGGTGCCCCCCGGCCTGCGAGGGGCGATGGGGGTATGTGGCGAGCACGACGAGGTCGAGGGCCGTGGGAGGACGGCGCGAGGCCGGTGGCACGATTGATAATGAGCGACACGTGCGCGACGCACCGGTCTCGCATCTCTCACGGAGGAGCGGAAGCATAAAGGAGGAGCGACGACAGTGAAGAGGGAGAGAGGAACAAGAGTTTTATTTGATGTGTTGTTTCTGTTTTGTGTGGCCAGCAGTCGTCCGTGAGGGGCTGCTGGCTTTTACTTTCATTTTGTATTTGTTTTATTTTTATTATTAAAAGTCTTTAAATGTTCGCCGGTTCCCGCCTCCTTCTTCCCATAACAACATACCCCGTTACAATGACATCACAACAATTGGCGACGAGGATAATAAGGGAAATCTGTACTCTCGTTAGACTGACCTGAAGAAAAGTCGCCATGGCCACTGCACAGTTAACACCGCCAGGACCACTTAACCTCGGAGTTGTGGATTTATACACGGAGTATAAGATGTGGAGAGAGTCGTACACTTTCTTTGAAATAGCGAGCGGATTAACAGAAGCAGAGGATAAAGTGAAAAGAGCCACATTGCTGCATTGTATAGGAGCGCCAGTACAGCGGATTTTTGCCAATCTGCCAGGTGAGAAAAATACATATGAACGAGCGGTGGCTGCGTTGGATGCATACTTCACTCCTCGTAGGAATGTCGTTATGGAACGTCATAAATTTAGACAGAGAGCTCAGTCGTTGGACGAGACAGTTGATGCATTCTTGAATTCGTTGAGAGAGTTGGCCAAATCGTGCGAGTTTGGAGCTTTGGAGTCAGATATGCTGAGAGATCAACTGGTAGAAAAGAGTGTAGACAAACGGCTGCGTGACAAATTGTTGCAAGAGGAAGGATTAACTTTGGAAAAAGCATTAAAGATCGCGCGAATCTTCGAGGCAGCACAAGAAGAGTCAAAGATGCTGTCGGAGCAATCAAGCAATTTGAAAGACTGTCAAGTGCACTTCACTAGGCAGCATACTCGCACGCAACAAACGCATGCAAAAGGAACGAGAGTAAACAAAGATGAATCGCGTGCAGACAAAGATAGGAAATGTCACAGATGCGGATTGGCCACGCACAATTCCAAGGAATGTGGAGCAAAGACAGCTAAATGCTTGTATTGTAAGAAAGTCGGACACTTTGCAAGGACATGTAGAAAAAAAGAAGCAGATCAGAAGATGAGAGACAAGCCAGGATTTAAAGAGAAACACATAAGAACTGTGCATGAGTTTGATTCGGATGATTCAGAGGAATTCGTCTACTCCATCGATTCAGAAGGTAAAGAGACCGTAAAAGTGCAAGGCCAAAGAATCAAAATGATTGTGGATACAGGAAGTGGGAAAAATTTCATCAGTGAACAACTGTACAAGACTATTTTCAAACAGAAAGGCATCACTCTGTGCCCGACGAATAAAAGATTTTTTGCTTATGCGCAAGATAATCCACTCAAATGTGAAGGTTCCTTTGAAGCTTGTTTAAAATACAAAGAGAGAACCATAACAGACACCATCTATGTGATTAAAGGAATTGTAGAACCACTGCTGGGGAGGAATGCATGTTTTAAGCCAGGAGTTTTACATGTGTCGGATGTGAACAAAGTGGACAATTCCCCAGACAGGTTCAGCATCCTGACAAAAGAGTATGAGTCACTCTTCAAAGGACTTGGACAAATTACAGGATATTTTCACAGAGTTACGGTGGATGAGAAAATAGCACCTGTAGCACAAGGACTAAGACGAGTTCCATATCACATGACTGAAGCTGTCAATCAAGAGCTAGATAAGATGATCGAAGATGGAATAATAGAGGAGGTCAATGAAGGTGCAGAATGGATCTCCAATCTATTATTGATACCAAAGAAAGACACTACAGAGGTGAGACTGTGTGTTGATTTAAGAGAAGTCAATAAAGCAGTCATTCGGGAAAGGCATCCAGTTCCGACAGTTGATAGCATTCTACAAGCAATGCAAGGTGCTAAATTATTTGCCAAGTTGGATGCCAGAAAAGGATTTTGGCAGGTTGATTTAGCAGAGCAGTCAAGACATCTAACAACCTTTATCACACATAGAGGGTGCTACCGTTTCCGGAAAGTTCCTTTTGGTCTTTCTAGTGCACCAGAGGCGTATCAAAAAGCCATGGACTCCATACTTTGTGGGTTAACAGGGGTAGTTTGGTACATGGATGATGTTGTAGTGTATGCGGACACTGCTAGTAAGCTGGAGGAAAGATTGAGAGCAGTGTTTGAAAGATTCAAGGAAAGAGGACTTAAACTGAACAAAGATAAGTGCTCTTTTGGACTAAAACAAGTAGAGGTTCTGGGTCATTTAGTAACTTCCGAAGGAATTAAACCTGATCCCAGGAAAGTGGAAGCTGTGTGTGGAGCACCCAGGCCACAAAATGTAAGTCAGTTGAGATCTTTTCTGGGTACATGTGGATACCTAATGAAGTTTGTTCCTAACTTTGCCAACATCTCAGAACCACTCAGACGACTAACAAGGAAGAATGTTCAGTGGGAATGGACAACTCAGACTGAACAATCATTTAACAGCATGAAAGTAGCTCTGACAAGCGAACCTTGTCTGGCCTATTTTCAACTTGGTGCATCAACGTATGTGATGAGCGATGCTAGCCCTGTTGGCCTCGGGGCTATTCTGCTTCAAAGGCAAGACGATGGACACAACAAACCAGTTGCTTATGCAAGTCGTTCCCTAACTGCCACAGAGAGACGATATTCCCAAATTGAGCGTGAAGCTCTTGGCTGTGTTTGGGCTGTTGAACGTTTCAGAACATATCTGTGGGGAGGAAAATTTACATTACAGACTGATCATAAGCCGCTAATTCACATGTTTAACCCTGAGAAGGCGACACTGCTTCCACCACGTATTCAGCGTTTAGGATGGAGATTGCAGCCATATGATTATAAAATAGAGCACATTGTCGGTAAGACAAATGTCGCAGATTCTCTATCCAGGCTTCCCTTGCCAATGACTGAAACTACTGAATATGTGGAGGATTATGTGAAGAAAGTGTTACTGGTGCAGACACATGATTTACAGGCACTGACCATTGAAATGATTAAAGAGGCAACAGAACGTGATCCAATTCTTCAGCAGTTGATTCAAGCAGTTCACGCAAACCAGTGGCCAAATCCAGTTCCAGAAGTGTTAGTTCCGTATCAGCGGTGTGCGACTGAATTGTCATTATATGATGGACTTGTACTTCGTGGAAATAGAATTGTGCTTCCCTCTTCTGTAGTAAAAAAGGCGTTGGGCCTCGCTCATGAGACACACCAGGGTGTAGTGAGAACAAAGCAGTACCTAAGGTGTAAGTTTTACTGGCCCAACATGGACTTGGACGTTGAGAGAATAGTTCGAGATTGTGCAGCATGTATAATGAATCAACCTCTTCAGGACAACCAACCGCTGCAACCACTTGAGCTGCCCCCAAGGCCGTGGACAAAGCTGGGAATTGACTTAGTAGGACCAATTCAAGGTGAATACATTCTGACTGTTATTGATTATTTCTCTTCCTTTCCTGAGGCGGTCGTGGTAGCTGACATATCCTCACAATCAGTCATAGCAGAACTGATGAAAATGTTTGCTCGTTTTGGCTATCCGTCAGAAGTTGTAACTGACAATGGCAGACAGTTTGTCAGTCAAGCGTTTGACGCGTTTCTCAAGAATGGAGGTATCAAACACATACGTGCTTCGCCGTACTATCCTAAGAGTAATGGGAAGATTGAACGATTCCATCGATATCTCAAGAAGGCGTTTAGAGCATGCAAGTGTGAAAATAAAGTGTGGAAAGCGGAGCTTCCAAAAATTCTGATGTCTTATCGTGACACTCCTCATCGTGCTTCGGGAGAAACACCTGCATTTTTGATGTTTTCTAGAGATATTCGAACAAAATTACCAACCTTGGACCTGTTACAAGAACAGATCACGGAGGAAGTCAAGACACATCATCAGATGTACAAGGAGAAAATGAAAAACTATGCAGATAAAAAAAAACAGAGCAAAGGATCATTCCTTCAAAGTGGGAGATGTAGTCTATGTTGCAAATACGGAGCAGGGAAAGTTGGACTCAAAGTTTAATGACGTTTTATTAACAAGGTTCGGGAGGAGCACGTTCAGATAATTAACACAAGTGGAGAGCACTCAGCAATCAATGGTAAGAGGTGTATATATACTCAGCAGTCTCACCTCATTTCATTGACAGTTTTTGCAGCATACTAGCAGCTATGTCACAATCAAGCTCCTCTTCCAACGAAGACGCAAACATTTCCAGGGATGCACCTTCGCACTCCACCGATCCCACGGTCATCCCTCCTACGCCGGTCGTCGCACTTGAGCCCCCGGCTTCTCCTCGCGGCCGCACACCGGCCCGATCAGCCCGGCACTCAACAAGACGTCGAGACCAGTCTTCGCCGCCCCCGGCAAGACTCCCATCTTCTTCCCCAGCTTCCTCCTACCGCTCGGCCGTCCCGACGATCCCACCCATCGGGAAATGGACCGTAGCTGGTCTGAGGCAAGCGCTGGGTAACTCAGACTTACAAGCTTCGAGGAAAATGAGTAAAGCGGAGCTGTATGCTCTGTACGTCTCCCTCCAGTCAACTCCCAAGACGACTCACAGGCAGAGCAAAGCCCACCGGGCTCAAAATTCGCCTGCCCAGTCTCCACCGTCGTCTTCCCGCACAGGACGCGGCTCGCTTCGGCCATCGAGTCGCCGCAGCAACAGGCCCTCAGCGAGCCTGGGCCAAGCTCCAGATTTCGCCATGGGGTCGCCATGTGCCCAACAGGTTACAACCCCGCCCATTTCCAGTGGCCTGCAGCTGCAGTAACTCAAACGAGCGCAGGCCCGCCTCCGCTGGCAGCCCAAGCTCACAGTGCTTTCTATCATCCCTCACATCCTCCTACTAACTTTCCTTTTCAATCTTCAACAGGTCTTCCGATTGCAAGGGCACCGCTGACATTCGCAGCCCCGGATTATACCCTTCCCAGCTCTACCATCCAAACTAAATCACCATATTCTCTCTTCACAGCCACTCCGATGCCCGTGCCGTCCAACGCAGTTGCCATGGAACCCCCACCAGTTTCCCAATCCATCCGCGCTCAGATCCTCTCAGAAATTCAGGATGCTGGCTCCAGAGGCGGATCAATCCCCAACTCCAGTTCCTCGCTATTCAGAACTAATATTCCCGTAACCCACCCGCTAAAACCCCTGCTTGACGCATCACTCGACACTATCCTCCAAGCAGTATCTCCCAGGACCCTTCAATCCTATGTTACTGCTTGGAGATCTTTTAAAACATTCCATGTCTCTCATAACTTGCCTTTCCCTGATTTTTCTCTTCTTTCAATCACCTCTTTTATCTCCTACCTTCATATCTTTAAGGGCCTACAAGTCGGGTCCATCAAAGGGTATTTGAGCGGCATCCAGTTTTTCCATAAATTGATGTACGGCGCTCCTTCCTCCGAGATAAACAATTCACAAACCTCCCTCCTGATCAAAGGGATTCAAAAATCCCAGCCTACCCGTCCCGACGCCAGGCAACCTATAACGCTAGACATTCTCACCAAATGTATTCACGCCCTCCGCACAGGCTACCAGCCCCTCGATACCGCTCGCACACTCGACGCCATGTTTATCTTAGCTTTTTTTTGGTTTTCTTAGATGCTCGGAACTCGCCATCACTTCCAAATTTGACCCAAAAATCCATCCCACCATCTCAGACTTGTCAGTACTAGATGGCGAAACCATTTCATATTTGATCAAACAAAGTAAGACTGACCAAACCAAAAAAGGTCATTTCATCTACATTTTTAACCTCGCTTCGCAAATCCAACCATACCAGTCAATTCTGGCATATCTGCAATGGAGAAGTTCTCAGGCTAAATCTCCTCTAGAACCCCTGTTTTTAGATGAATCCAAAAAACCCGTGACACGTTTTTGGTTCCAGAAACACCTCAAATCTGTTCTCCAACAGTCAGGCATTCCAGCAAAGAATTTTTCAAGTCACTCATTCCGCATCGGGGCAGCAACTTCAGCAGCCCAAAAAGGCCTCTCCCAACAGTAGATTCAAGCCCTTGGGAGATGGTCCTCCAATGCTTTCCAAAGCTATATCAGGACCAACCGGTTCCACATTAAAAAAGCTCACCAAATCCTCATCGAGTAAAAAAAAAAATAAACTCTCCTCTTTCCTGTCTCCTCTTTCTGTCCAGCGAGCATTGGTCTCACAGCGGACGGAGTGAGAACTTTCCCGGTAGAGCACTTACGTTTTCTCTTTCATCCAGCGATGCAGTGTGAGAAATCTCCTGGGCAAGCACTCATTTTCCTGTTTCCTCTTTCTGTCCAGCGAGCATTGGTCTCACAGCGGACGGAGTGAGAACTTTCCCGGTAGAGCACTTACGTTTTCTCTTTCATCCAGCGATGCAGTGTGAGAAAATCTCCCGGGCAAGCGCTCATTTTTCCGCTTTTTCTTTCCGTCCAGCGAGCATTGGTCTCACAGCGGACGGAGTGAGAACTTTCCCGGTAGAGCACTTACGTTTTCTCTTTCATCCAGCGAGCATTTGGTCTCACTGCGGATGCAGTGTGAGAAAATCTCTCGGGCAAGCACTCATTTTTCCTCCTTTCTGTTTCTTCTCTGTCCAGCGAGCATTTGGGCTTAGCGGAAAAGCGCAAATCCTCCCGATCGGTCACTGTAAACTACAAACTGCTCCCCGTTCGCAGACCAACAGGGGCCGTCAGTCCAGGCAGTGAGCCACCATTACGGGCCTCCCCGGTCAAGCATCCAGGCCCCTTCTTGAGATGCCAGCCCGCCAAACTCGGCACTCATTTGGGGGTTCTTTAGTCCGGCGGCTGTCCTCTGCTCTTTAGCCTTTGGGGGGAGTACTCTGGGTTCGGGCCGAACTCCGAGCTCGGAGCCCTCCCTCCGGACAGCACGCCAAATACGCATTTAACTTTACCTCTTCAAAATTATATGTAAGTGTGAACTCGTGAAATGACGTTTTATTAACAAGGTTCGGGAGGAGCACGTTCAGATAATTAACACAAGTGGAGAGCACTCAGCAATCAATGGTAAGAGGTGTATATATACTCAGCAGTCTCACCTCATTTCATTGACAGTTTTTGCAGCATCCCTCCACCACCCCTTCTCCACGCTTCTAGTCCTAAACACTTACATACGGGGGGAGTACTCTGGGTTCAGGCCGAACTCCGAGCTCGGAGCCCTCCCTCCGGACAGCACGCCAAATACGCATTTAACTTTACCCCTTCAAAATTATATGTAAGTGTGAACTCGTGAAAAGGTGCTAGGTATGTCCTTCTGAGCAAAACGTCAGACAGCTCATTTGAACTTGTGAATACAGAAGATGGATCTTTGGTCAAAAGAAATGTTAAACACATGAGACATGCGTCGTTGTCCGTGGATTCACCTGTTCCTGAGCTTGAGGAGGAGAGGGTTAGCCCACATCTGCAAAGTGAACAAGTGAAGAGTGAGCAAGAGCAGAAAGAAATGTCAAAGTTGCCAGAGACTGTTCCTTTGGAGAAGCCGTTAACGACTAGAAGTGGTCGTGTTGTGAAGAGACCAGCTAAGTTTAAGGATATGGTCACTTGAAGTAATTATTTAGTTACGTACTGTTATTTAGTACATACTGTCTTCTGTGTTTAGCTTGAAGAGAAGAACTTAATTTACTTAGTTAAACTTTTTAGTTTACTTAATTAGTAGATAGGTTGTTTTAAGTTTTAAACTTAAAGATTAACAAAGGAAGGGATGTAGTATAGTGCGTGAGTTATCGCGAGAAGTGACAAGAGAGAGAGTTAGGAAGTTAGAAAGAGAAACGAGGAACGGGATGAGAGTGATTTGACATGCAGACCTGAGTTCAATAAAACTAAAGAAAACTAAAAGAGAGGTGTTGTTCTTGGATGACATCACAACAGTGGACATTTCAAGCTTTACCCTACATATATATTTTGTTTCAGTTCTCGCGCTCCAGTTCACGGAGATCATGAAAGTGCGTCTACTGATTGTTTTGTTTTATTTTACAAAAGCACAACGTTTTTTTGTTATTATGAGTTTACACAAATAAAAGTAGTTGCGAATAATGTATTATTATTTTCTGTACCAGAAATGATTGAGTATTTTAAGTTGTTTCCACTGTTGATAGGAAAATGCAAGTGTTCGCGCCGTGAAAAATTTGAAAGGTAATGGAAACGCGGCTATAATAAGCTTGTCATTAAGTCACTTGTCACATGCGATCGGTCGGACCACACCTGTAATTACCGCTTATGCCTATAGATGCCGCTAAACACCACTAAACGGAGATTCATTTTTTCAAAGCAATGTAGCCTACAGTTTTAACAGTTTTACAGATGTTATCAGATGTTATCGCGGGCCGCCAGAAATGTTTCTGCGGGGCGCACTTTGAGAACCTATGGTTTAAATGTAAATATAAAGCAATTAGCGGAACTTAAGAGTGACTTTTTGACCCACTTAAGTAAGATTTAAGTATATAATGTAATTTCATAATTCTACTGAGTTAAATTGAAATATTAATTATTATTAAAATGTACATTAAAGTAAAACTTTTAATATTACATTATAAAAAAGTGTAGGCTACTTTATAAAGTGTACTCATGAAACAGTCATGAAAGTTGACTCTCTTTAAGTGCACTTAAGTGGCCTTTCATTTCATTAAAGCAACACCAAGTAACTTTTGCTCTCGGGGTCCCCCTACAGTATTGTCTTCAGTATTGGGAAACAGTATTGTCTTCTACTACTGTCGTAAAATCTGTCATGGTTACACCAGGGGATACACGTGCATTTGTTGACAAGCCATTACCCCGAACTCTGCAGAAGGAGTTCTCACGTCTTTGGCAGACTGCCTGTGTTGCGTGTGAAATGTCTTCATCCCAGGTACAGTGGCATATATTTCAGCATGTCATATGAATATAATTTCATTTCAATTTTTTTTTTTTTTTCACACGCCAAAAGATTGCGTAGCTCACGTTTACAAGCCAGCGTCATTATAGTGGCCTATTGGCTACTGTTTTATAGAATGCTAATTCAATTCAATGTTTTTGTGGTGGGTAATAGCCATATATCGTCAATATTATAATATCAAGCTACCATAGATGAATCTGCAAAGTTGAAAAGTCGATTTGCATTATAGCCTGAGGCAAGACACTTTCACCAGAAAAATAAATAAACAAACATGACTATCAGCCTGCAGTCATTAGGCTACTTAGCCTAAAAGATGATTTTGTCCATCTAATCATGTATTATTTACTTGCAAGAATGTGGCCCCTACCAAACTTGTACACGCCGTTTAGACATAGGCTTACTTCTGACTTTTTTTTTGTCCGTTGCTGCGTTGGCCATGACAAAACATTAGCCTGGTAATGCCAGACTCTGCTACTTCACTTTGCTTCGTAGATAGAGTCTGGAATGGCATAATAGAGAAGTGTTTTCTCTCGCGCGGGGGGGGTGGGGGCGCTTGTCTGAAGTTTAAAATCATTGGTTACCCGTAAGCCAATCACATAACGTTTGGTTATGGCATGTGTTATGCGCATGCTCAGCTGCATCTAACTTCCACTGTAAACACATGTATGATGCGAAAACAAAACCATCGAGCGAAATACCGGAGTGAACATGGCTGTGCGCGACTTTTGCAGATTATGTGAAGTAAAAATCTACGCATCCACGGTACAATCAGCATCTACATCATGGCTCTCAGCCCGCCCTCTGTTCGTTGATTGGCCCGGTTGTTTTCAGGCCGGTGGAAAACTGAAAGATACGCTGCTATCTCAGACTGACTACAGGAGCGAAATGAAATTGAGCGGAAGTAGGAAGTCTGACGTAGTCAGGCTAACAAAACATACGCACAAAAGCCGGAAAACAAACGCTGGTGGGCCTCTCACGTCCGAATTTCAGGAAGTGGTGGGGGAAGTGACGTATGCCGTAAAGCAGTCGAATTTTGTAGTTCTTTTTGTGCTCGGGTTACTATACCCGAACCCCGAAGTTACGTTGTGCCAGTAAAAGCGATACAGACCCCGTCAGGCTATGGCAGATGTGTCATTCAACTATATTGTAAGTCGATGTACCATCACAAGGGTCTTGGAAATTTATTATGAAGGTTGAAAAAATACATAGTGTGCCTTTAATATTATATTATCTGCAAGTACAGTTTTTTTTTTTTAAATATACTTTTAATTTGAAGTACACTACAAGTGCATGTCAATACACTTAAGCATACTCCTTTCTTTAACCACTAGTTGTTTAGATTACTTTTATGCATTTTTCTCCTTTTTGGAGCTTGGAACTTTTTTACTCCATTGACTTTCAATATATAGACTAAAATAGACGAGACATTCTTCAAAATGTCATATTTTATATTCCACAGAAGAAACTCAGTCAAACTGGTTTGGAACAACATGAGTAAATGAGTGAGTAAATAAAGACACTTTCATTTCTGTGTGATCAATCCCTCTCAGTTCATACCTGTTTCTCTGTCCTCTGTGCTGCAGTTGATACAGTGTTGTGGTTTTTATGTCCACTCTCCTTACACCACACACAGATGCACTGTTGATCAGTGATACAGAACATTTCTAGCTCTTTATCATGTTTACGGCAGATCATGTCCTGCAGTCGTCCAGTGGCATCAATCACTTTGTGTGGTTTACGAGAGTGATATTCCTCATGACGGTCAAGATGAGTTTGACAGTAAGATTCCTGACACACCAGACAGGACTTGACGGCTTTGTATTTTCTTCCAGTACAGACGTCACACTGCACGTCTCCAGATCCAGCGTAACAGTCAGCAGGAAGTTTAGTCTTCTTCAGTTTCTCCACCACTTCAGCCAGAATGGTGTTTTTAGCTAAAGCAGGTCTTGGACTGAAGGTCTGTCTGCACTGAGGGCAGCTGTAGACTCTCTTCTCATCCTCCTGATCCCAGCAGTCTGTAATACAGATCTTACAGTAACTGTGTCCACAGAGGATAGTCACTGGATCCTTCAGGAGATCCAGACACACTGGACACGTGAACTCATCCTGAGAAAATCTGGCTTCTGCCATTTTACTGCATGAATACAGAGAGACACAAACACACAACAGCTCAACAATACTTCAGTTTCTGTTTCTCTGAACTGAGGAGTTGAAATAGTTTCCTGCTTCTGTGTTTGAGTGACGTGTGTAAAACAGGAGTGTCTGTAAAGCAGCTTCCTCATTCCTGGTGAAGGAGAGTCACTACTGCTGTGTTTATGTGCTCTAGTGGAGTCATAAACATCGTAATTACGAGTTCCGAGCTCATGAACCATTCAAACCGTTAAATTCCGCGTTATACAGTAAATTGACTCAATTCCGTCCGTGTTGGTCTTTACTTTCGGTTTTATTTGCGGTAGTTTGCGCGTTGGCTTGATGAAGAGATTCTCAGCTGATCATGTGATGCGTGTTTCAGAAGCGCGTTATATATGGCTATTACTATTTTTTTTACAGTCTATGGCTATTACATACACACCCACGCACGCACCCACTCGCATAGCTAAATTATTGTTGCTGTTGATTTAATGTTGGTGATTTACCACGAACTTAATGAGATGTTTATCCAATGTTTTCTTTGTTCTCTCTTTTCTTTTTTATGGACATTTTTGTGAATGAATGTGGACACGAATCTGCGAACGTGGAATAGCGTGACGCGGTCGGTTTCCGCGGCACGGATTTCGAAGACCAGCGACCGCTAGTGTGGACTTCATTTCTTATTTTGTTTTATTTATTTATTTTTTGGTCCATTTCGTTTTCTGTGTGATTATGATTTTGAACCTATGTGGAAGAATAAATATCCCTTGTAAACTTACCTTTTGTCTGGGATTATTATTATAATGTGTTGTGTAACAGCCAGGTGGTTACCTTTTCTGATATCGTGGGTTAAGTTCATTTTTGACAGGTTTAATCCTGTCTGGCGCCCGAAGGTTTTTTCTTTAACATAATTATTTAAAGGAGAACTCCGGTCAATTTTAACATTGAGGTCATTTTTTTGTAAATTTGGAGTGCTGTCAGTACAGAGAACAATGACAAAAATCTGTGTTGCCTACACCGTGTTATCCTCTTTTTAAAATTTGCACCCTGTTGACTTCAATGGGGCAAGTTTTAAACCTGCTTTTAGCCTCTTAACATCCTTGATGTGTCATTACAAGTGCCCAGCCATGTGAGTGAATTCCTTTAGAGTGAACACGGGTGAATCTGACTGCAGTAGATGTGAAAGATATTAATAAAAATGATAATAATTCAGCCAGCGCACATACCTGTATTTTCTTCCTGTTTTCGGTCGAAGTCCAAAGTAGTCGATTGCCGAGTTCACGCGCATATGTTTAGTTACCTATGATCATGCGCGTGAACTCGACAATCGACTACTGTGGACTTCGACCGAAAACAGTATGTATTTATACAGGTATGAGCGCTGGCTGAAATAACATTACTTTTATTAATATCTTTCATTAGAGTCGGAAGAGGAAAAGGGAGAGTGATAAACTGAAAGGCAGGACGAGGATCACTATTGGTCGAGCGTTTGCTCGCTGGCGTGAGCTTATCGTCAGACCGATGCTGACTTGGCCGTCATGCTGTTGAACTAGTAAGTAAATTGCTTGCATACTATCTTTAGTTTTTCTAATCTGTTGTCTGCCTGGCTACGTTATGGAAACTATCTGGTCCTCCATTTATCTTCATGAATCAGCTAATGTTAGTAGATGAGCGAATTATCAATCTGGTAAACACTAACATGCTAGTTTTAGATGGTTAGGATGATATCGCTATCATTCTCGTTCAGATTTGAGCATTGCAATCGACATGCAAATCGCAAATGTTTGAGTTAAAATGTTTAGTCTACTAAACATGTATAAATTATGAAAGGAGGAAGATTAATAATATTATCATTGCCCATATGAAAAAAACCTGCATGCTTCATATACAGTAACAGCCCGTTCTCATCCCAAGTCGTCATATACTGACGCTTTCAAAATTTCTTCAATATCTGACGCACAAAGCACCCTTTAGCGTCCATATGAGACGCATAACCCTACCACAGACCTAAACCTACCCATAACCGAAGCGTCTCATATTGACGCTAAGGGTGCTTTGTGCGTCGGATATTGAAGAATGTTTGAAAGTGACGATTTGGGGATGAGAATGCGTTGACAGTAACCGTAAATCATTTTACGACAGCGGTAATGGACAATTCCGCTTCCAACCTGTAGGGCGACCGCAGAGGAAAAGTTCCATGTTGTTGCTTTAATACGAAATTTTCTGGTATCAGTGTTTCCTTAGTATTCATTTTAGTATTCATTCACAGCAAGAAAAATGTGAAATTAAAAGAAACACTTACTGTCTAAAACAAAGCATTAGTCTATTGTAGAAGTAATTATTATATTATGATGATTAAAATAATATTAGCACTAGAACCTGGACTTGAATCATAACTTAGGCCCAAACATGGACAGATAAAGGACAAATGAGGAATCGTCACTCAAAAGCTCCACAGCTGCACAAAAATCAAAGAGGAAACTGTCGTAAACTGGTATAGAAAACACTAAATTAGGAAACATCTATACATTTACATCTATTAGGTGACATCTAACCCATGCATTTACATTTTAATAATGGCAAGTGATCACTCCAGGGCGATCTACTACTGTGAGTGCATCTATCCATGATAAAAGTGCATTTATCCATCATAAAGTGCTCCACACGGCTCTGGTTAATAAAGGAAGCGAAACGATGCATTCGTGTATGAAAATATTTTTGGATGAACTAACCCTTTAACTAGCAGAATTTGTTTTCATTCTGTCTGTATGAATTGTGAATGATTCATCATTTTTGAATTATCACACACATACTGTTAAAACTGTTTATAGTAAATGTATGAATAGCCTATATGTTTATGTATATGTTTATGTATAGTGTGCCTTTAGACAATGAAAGCTCTGATTTAATGATTCTTTTGCAGCATCACTCAACACTGACAACAACTTTATCAAACGTTGTGAAAGTCATTTATTTCTAGTAAAGAGTTCATGATTTCCATCCCTTGTGACCCAATATCTGAAATCTCAGAAAGTGCTTCTTCATCCCTCATCTTCTGCATCACAATCTTCCTCACATTTTGAACTGTGATTGTTTTCCAGCACTATTTTCTCCACTACTAATGTCATTTTCCACATCTTCACTCCTTACATTGTTCACAACCAGTTCTGTTATTTCATTATTCATTATTCATTAATCTTTTCATTTTGTTTGTGTTTAATAATTTCAAATGAATGGTACTTTTAATAGTCATATTAAATGATTATGTGTCACTACAATAAAAACTAAATGAATATGATTTCCATCAATACAATTATAGCTTGATAAACACACACACACACACACACACACACACACCATTCTTACTGTCTCTATTAAGGATTTAATACACACATTTATTCTGTTATTTCTGTGGCAGAAGTTAAGATATTAAAGAAAATTAAAATAAGAGTCTCTGTATTTCGCTGTTATGATTTATCGTGCAGCTCAAAGTATTATGGGTAAAATCTCTCTACAATCTGTTCTGAAACATCAACACAGTTTCACTGATGATCCAGAATAAACCCCAAACCCAGGATAGAGCGTCTGAGTGAATGTGGTCTGGACTGTGTGGATGAGGCTCATTGTGTCAGAGACGCTGTAGAAGGACAGAGTTCCTGCACTGTGATCCACATACACTCCTATTCTTCTGCTGATGGACTTTATAGGGAGAGAAGTGTGTGTGTTATTGTACCAGAATGTGTAACTGGAGGAAGAGCAGGACAACCTCCAGGACTGATCATTATATCCAAACACACACTCATTACCCGATCCCTTCCTGCTGATGCTCTTATATGACACTGATATATACACACCAATATTCCCAGTCCACTCAATCTCCCAGTAACAGCATCCACACACACTCTCTCTACACAACACCTGAAAACAACAATCAAATCTGTCTGGATGATCAGGATACGGCTGCTCTCTGTCAGTGTTAGTAATCACTCTGTTCCTCTCAGACAGACTGAGGTGTTTATTCACTGTGTTCAGATCCAGAGTGAGCTGATGGGAATCTGATGGAGAGAAAACACATCAGAAACAGGAATTATGAATCTGTCTGATCTTTTAATGTATCTGAACTCTTCATGAATCAATGTTCAGTGTATCATCAGTGTCTCAGTACAGCTGATCAAATATCCTGTGCAAATCATCATTTACATGATCAATTATAAAACTCTTCTATCATGATTTATTTCTCCTTCTACAGGAAGAACATGAACACATTCAGTGAGTTTTTCTGCTTGTTTTCTAGTGACTCACATTGTAGGAAGTCGTTCCTGGTCTTGGGATTCATGTTGGTGAATGTGACTGTGGAAATAAACAGATGTGAACAGTGTGAAGAGAAATGACAAGATAAAATACATTCATTTCTAAGACATTTATAATATGATGCTCTATAATATTAGATGATGGACTCATTTCTGAGAGCAGATTAATAATCTCCAGAGGCTTCATTTATAAAACACACACATCGGATTGATCCTAAATTCCATGGATTTCATCCTCCGTCATGTGTATATAAACGCTTGTCCACGATGATGAGTCCGTATTTCTGAACCATCAAGAGATATTTGTGGCCGTTCTGTAGGAGGATTTGATGGACTTGAATTTAATTTATTAATAACTGGTTTAAAACTGGGATGCATTTAAGGAGATTTTATGGATCGTAGGAACATTTCGGAAACGGTTGTACGTTCAGATTTGGGATCTTTCTCCACACGTAAACGAGGCGCAGGACTTTACCTTTGCAGAAATCCTCCAGTTTGTCTCTCAGCTGACGGACAGATTCTCTCACGCCATCAAAAGAGGAGAGAGAACTGAAGGAAACGTCGGGTTCGTCTGTAGATTCAGGAGGTGCTGAGAGAGACTGGAAACTCTACAGAAAACAGAAATCAAAACTCATCATCTCCACACTTCAGCCAATAACCTGCACTATATCAGATCTGAGCGGCTCTTGTTGACTTCACTTCTCTTCAGTGACTCGCTTCAATCCAGCACTTTCACACAATCAGCACATTCTCCTCATATTCATCATTTAATGCGACAAACTCTAGTCTTTGCACTTAATAATAATATAATTTAAATATATATCGGTTATATACTTAAGTGCAGATTGAATGTAAAATTATAATTAAAATAATTATTTTTAATTAAATTAATGTCTTATAGTCTAAATTTAAATTAAATGCAGTTAGCTAATATTTAGAGAGCTTTTTGACCAACTTAGGATTTAAGTATCTGTATGTAATTTCATAATTATTTGTATTGTCTTTGAAATATGGTTAAAGTTACTGCTGAATAAACTGACACACATTTATGATAAACTAAAATATAATCAATGTAATTTCTATTGAAAATTGTTTGTTTAATTTTATCAACATTATCAATATTATAAACTTTGAAGATCACCTGACCCAATTTTGGTGACAATTACTAAAATTATTTTAGTAGAAATAAAAGATTTCATTAAAAGAGGATGAAAAATCTTGTTGGCTGGATATTGATACCATCAAGTTCACTGATTTCATAAGACAGAAGAAACCAGAAGGAAAAATGAGTTAATATTTAATGGTAAATTTCCCAGGGCTTTGTAAGTGTGTCTCTTTAAACAGAAGATGATCAGATGAGAGTCTGACTGATGATTATATGATAACACAACACTTGACTGAATCTGACTGAATTCCTGACAACATCTCAGTCAATGGCTCATTCTGCTCTCATGAAATGTTTCTCTGTCATAGCAGGATCTTGCTCAAGTCCACTATGATCCTGTTCTTCTAGATCTCTGTTACCTGCAGGAACTGGATGTGATCTTGTGTGTGTGAAAGCTGCTCCAGCTCAGCGTCTCTCCTCCTCAGATCATTGATCTCCTGCTCCAGTCGCTCCAGTCGTCCTTCAGCTCGACTCACTGCAGTCTTTTCCTGATCTCTGATCCGCTGTGTGACCTCAGAGCGGCTTCTCTCAATGGAGCGGATGATCTCAGTGAAGATCCTCTCACTGTCCTCCACTGCTGTCTGTGCAGAGCGCTGTTACACACACATCACAATCACACAGTGGCTTCAGCACGACTGACAGAGTCCAAACTGAGACGTCTCAAACTTCTCTTCTTCTCCAGACTCACCTTATGAGACTTCACAGCCTCTCTCAGATGCTGAAGATCTTTCTGTCTCTGCTGGATTCTCTGACGGATCTTCATCTGCGTCTCCTTCAGCTGTTTCTGGAGGACAAACCAATGACAGGGAATGACACATAAAACTACTGTCAAACAAACATTAAAGTTACATGAATCCAGAGTTGGTGAAGTGGTTAAAGATCTTGCATGGTAAGTTTTTACTGTCTGGTTCAAACCACAGATTCATGGTTTCCTGAAATGAATGTCAGCAGTATTTCATCAGTGCCTAGTTTTATATCATTAGTATAATCATTTACTCTCCGTCATGTCGCTCCAAACCTGTATGACTTTCTGTCTATTGTGAGACACAACAGAAGATATTTAGAAGAATGTCTCAGCGGTTTACAGAGGCCAAATAAAATATGGTGACACGTCAATAACATCAAACCTCATTGGTTCTTTCATGTCACAGTCACATGACTAAACACCATGATGTCATGACACAAACACCAGTGAAGTTTGATGTTTTTGATGTCATCATATTTGATTTGGCCTCCACATACATGAGTTTATCAATGATTTGATTTGTGAATAAAAATTTGGCTCTTTTAAAAGTATCATATTTTAAAGACTGCACTTATTTAGGAAATTATATACTTTAAAAGAATATAATTGTGAAATAAGTGTGAACTGAATGCAATGTTTTCAGACACGATGTAATTGCATGTTAATTGCTATTAAATGAAAATGTATTATAGTTTAAATGTAAATATAAAGCAATTAGCTGAACTTAAGAGTGACTTTTTGACCCACTTAAGTAAGATTTAAGTATATAATGTAATTTCATAATTCTATTGAGTTCAATTGAAATATTAAATATTATTAAAATGTACTTTAAAGTAAAACTTTATTTTACACTATAAAAAAAGTGTACTAACAGTCATGAAAGTTGACTCTCTTTAAGCGCACCTTTCATTTTATTAATATTATATTATCTGCAAGTACAGTGTTTTTTTTTTAAATATACTTTTAATTTGAAGTACACTACAAGTGCATGTCAATACACTTAAGCGTACTCCTTTCTTTAACCACTAGTTGTTTAGATTACTTTTATGCTTTTTCTCCTTTTTGTAGCTTGAAACTTTTTTACTGACTTTCAATGAATAAACTAAAATAGACGAGACATTCTTCAAAATATCATCTTTTATATTCCACAGAAGAAACTCAGTCAAACTGGTTTGGATCAACATGAGTAAATGCGTGAGTAAATAAAGACACTTTCATTTCTGTGTGATCAATCCCTCTCAGTTCATACCTGTGTCTCTGTCCTCTGTGCTGCAGTTGATACAGTGTTGTGGTTTTTATGTTCACTCTCCTTACACCACACACAGATGCACACTTGATCAGTGATACAGAACATTTCTAGCTCTTTATCATGTTTACGGCAGATCATGTCCTGCAGTCGTCCAGTGGCATCAATCACTTTGTGTGGCTTACGAGAATGAAATTCCTCATGACGGTCAAAATGAGTTTGACAGTAAGATTCCTGACACACCAGACAGGACTTGACGGCTTTGTATTTTCTTCCAGTACAGACGTCACACTGCACGTCTCCAGATCCAGCGTAACAGTCAGCAGGAAGTTTAGTCTTCTTCAGTTTCTCCACCAGTTCAGCCAGAATGGTGTTTTTAGCTAAAGCAGGTCTTGGACTGAAGGTCTGTCTGCACTGAGGGCAGCTGTAGACTCTCTTCTCATCCTCCTGATCCCAGCAGTCTGTAATACAGATCTTACAGTAACTGTGTCCACAGGGAATGGCCACTGGTTCCTTCAGGAGATCCAGACACACTGGACACGTGAACTCATCCTGAGAAATTCGGGCTTCTGCCATTTTACTGCATGAATACAGAGAGACACAAACACACAACAGCTCAACAACACTTCAGTTTCTGTTTCTCTGAACTGAGGAGTTGAAATAGTTTCCTGGTTCTGTGTTTGAGTGACGTGTGTAAAACAGGAGTGTCTGTAAAGCAGCTTCCTCATTCCTGGCCAATGAGAGTCACTTTACTGCTGTGTTTACAGTATGTGCTCTTCAAGTGGAGTTGAAAACATTGAATTACGAGTTCAAAGCACATGAATAACAGAGAGAAGTTTTATTTATGAATGACAAACTCAAAATTCATGACTCAGATGATGATCTTCTCCAGACTGGAAATTAGGGGGAAATATCTGGACAGAATTCATATATTGTATTTGCCTTTAGACTACAGCATTTTTAATTATTTTTAAAAAATGTACAGTTATTTGTATAGCGCTTTTAACAATGGATATCTTTTCAAAGCACCTTTATAGAAAATGAATGATTCTACTCTGTATTACATTTATAAATGATACATGCACATATTTCTTAAATACATACACGAGTGTGTATTTATATATACAAAATAATTATGCACAGTACACACACGTAAACACAAACTTTTATTTTGGATGTGATTAACTGTTGCCCAGCCCTAAAAAAAATGCAACAAATGTTTTAAGAAACTTGGTGATAAAGAATGGAATATTTTCATCCATTTTCTATTTTTAATGTCAAAATAGTATTATTATCTTGTTTAAATGTGACATAAAAAAGTGCAATTGGTAAAAATAAACCTAAATAAAAGTCAGATAAATTTACCAAAAATGTGTTGTCAAAGATATTATATTACTATAAGTTTTATCATGTACATAAAATTTGCATTTAGCAATGGATTGCAATTTATGTTGTATTTGAATTTTTATTTTCACAAATTACACATCACAGTCTTACACTCTTGCTCCTGTGGGTCCATGAAGAACCTTTAACATCCATGGAATCTTTCCATCTCATGTACAAGCATAGGCGTAATTTATGTACAGTACAAGCCTATAAGAGGATATTTACTCATGTGAACCAAGCCATGGACAGTAATATCAGAAACACAATAACAGAGGTTACGTACAGAAAAAAGAAGATAACATGTATTATTGTTGCCACTCTGGTCCAGCACAGGGGTTTCCTCTCTTGATGGTTTTGATGAGCCTGAAACTCCATGAGGATCTGCTTCAGAACGTTAAGAGTGTACAGCCGCTCTTCACTGCTGTCTGCAACTGAGTCTGAAGCGCCCGTTGTGTCCTTTACGCTCTCTGTGAGAGGAATTATACAGGTATTTATTTGAAATATAAGATGTTTTATCAAGGATCAATTTCTTTTGAAGAACCCATAAAAGAGTGAAATTAATTTTAATTTTTCCCTGCCTAATGCAAAAAGTTCAGATATAGAAAGCTCAGATAGCATTTACAGCTCATGAACAATAAGTTCATGGAGCAAAGATGCCAACATCCAAATCACATTAAGATGAGTAATGGGAATGTGCATGGATAACTAAATAATAAAATGCCCCTTGTTATTAGATGTTGGGTGAATATTTACCAGAAAGAGCAGATGTGCTTTCCATTGCTGCTACTGAAACGGTCTGATTTCCTTTAGCCATCAGAAAATTCACAAAAATAGTCTCCAGAACACTGATGCCCATGAGAGTGAAGATGACAACACAATACATCCCTGTAAAAACATTTAAAAAAAAAAATAATTATAATAAAAAGTCAAACGTTTTTTGGGGGGGAAAATTTTTTTTTTTTGAAAGCAGTGTCTTATGCTCACCAAGGCTGCATTTGCAATAAAAAGCAGTAATATATAAACTCACCAATCAGAGGGATATTACTGGCGGTCGAGGGCAGCATGTCTTTAAGAAGCAGCAGTAACACAGAAATAGACAGAAGCAAAGTTACTTTAAAACTAAGCTTCTCTCCTCCACTTGAATCGATGAAGAATGAGGCCAAATCCAGCACAAGGAAGTACAATACTGGCATCAGAAAGATAATGACATACAGTACAGGTCTCCTCTGCATGGTGATCTGCAAGAACAGAAACTTCTTTAAATGCTTTATCAGAGCAGCTTTACATTAACACTGGAGACCGGAGCTAGTTGTTACAAGGTCTGTGTCTTATCTGTAAGGTATTAAGTCAAAAGTTCTATGACTGAAAACTTGTTTTCTCTAGCAGTGGTTTTCGTATTTTGTAATGGCTGTTAAATTAATGCTGTGAAGTTACACTGAGACTTCATAGACTTCACACAATGTTTATCTGAAAGGTGAAAAAGTATACTTTAGCATACTTTTAAAAATTATTATGGAAATAATATACTTTGAAAGAATATACTTAAGTGTGATCTGAATGTAATGATTTTGGACACTTAACTGCGTGTTATTTAACAGTTAAATGACAATGTTGTCAGGGAATATACCAGACTCAGGTATCAGGTGAGAAGACAACACATATTTATTGAACAGTACAAGTGTCATTGTGTCCAAGCCTAATCGTCACAGTTACATCATTGTTTTACTGTTTGAGATTTGGCTGAAACCCCTATAGGCTGTTCAATGACAGGGTTCGGCTGTGACAACTTGCCCCATATACAGTATTGTGACTGCATGAGTCTTATTCTTTCTGAAGTGAACCATTCACATTAATGATAATCTATAATTATGTGATTCTTATCATTCTGCTCTGTACCGTATATATCAGCTGATCCTGTTCTTGTCCTAGAGGATTGGCACGGCCTTTAGAAATATTTATACTGAGGAGTTCCCACTCTCCCTGAGTCTGAAAGGCCTTCTTGGAGCTGAGGGTCAGGAATGATGCATCAGAGAAAGGGTTAATTAGGAGCTCCTTGCCTGAGAGAAAATCAACAACAGACATTGCAATGACTTTCATTTCAAATATGCATAGGATGGGGTTTGTTTGTTTGCCTCACTACCACATGAATGCATAAATGCATTAACCCATGTGATAATGAGCTGATGAGTTGAATCCGGTGTGTTTGATTAGGAGACAAAGAAAACGTGCAGTGTTGGGGGTCCTTCAGGACAGGTTTGGGAACCACTGGACTAGAGAAAGGCTACAGAAAAGGCTATAAAAAACTTCCCAAAAGTTTTCTTAAAATATGCAAAGTTTGCTTAGAAATGTGCACATTTTATTTAAAATGTTCTGTCTCTCTGAAAAGATCATTTTCACATGGTCTGTGGGAACCGTGGGGAGAAAAGTTTAAATGTTTGTAAAGTTAACTGCATTTTATAAAGAATACATTTCAGCTTTTGTAATGCATATATAGCCTACAAGGAAAGTGGACAAATAAACATGTTTAATATATGAAAACATTTGTGTATCTTCAATTATTTCATTAATAGGACACCTATTTTCAAAGAAAACCATTAATTTGAATACGGGTCATTTTGACCCCCTTTATGCATTTGTGTACTTTTTTAGTTCACTCATTATAGGGTTAATAATCATGTTTGCCAACATCAGGGTTGTGCACCAAAATGCATATTGTGTCCAAATGAATGATGTTTTTGATTGTTTAATTTCTCCTGAATTGTAATTTAGTATATTTCTCCTCCTTTATTTCAATTCAAATGCCAATTCAACATCCTGTGGGTGGGGCCAATTCCACTCAATTTCACGTTCATAAACTGAATTCTTCATTTTTTAATTTTGCCCAACCCCGATCATCATTGATTTCGGAGTTTCAGATGTACTTAAATGTATTGGAGACTGAAGGGTGAAACTGCAGCTTTGGACGTCAAAGGGAAACCGGTGAAGGTCCATCTTGCAGGCCGAGGTCAGAGCTAAAGTGTTAGATGTGAGAACAATGCCTTGATAAAGCAACTGCACATGTTGATTCTCTAGTGTCGCAAACTCTGTCTTGATGCTAAATAGAAAGAAAAAGAAGAAAAGTAGTTCAATAAAATCAAATGCAAACTTTAAAAGGTATAGATCAACCAAAAAGTAAAAATGCTGGCATCCATTACTCAACCTCATGTTGTTCCAAATGCTTTCATTCATCTTCGAAACATAAATGAAGAATCTTTTTTTATAGAATTTGAGATTTCTGTCCCTCAATAAAAAGTCCATTCTACCAAAATGTTCAAGCTTCATTAAAAGTCTTCATAAAATTAATCCATTTGATTCGAGCGGTTTAATCCAAGTCTTCTGAAGGAATATAACACCTTTAAATAATAAGCAGGTTTAATTTAGGCTTTTATTCACGTGTATTCACTCTAAGAGAATGAAAGTATTGTGGGCTTAAGACAAAATAAGGGTGAGCAAATTATGCCTGAATTTTCATCTTTGGATGAACTAACCAACCCTTTAAAGACTATGGAGATTCAGAGCTTTTTTTCACTTATAATGTAATGGATCTTGTTAAAAACAGACATTGGTAGGTTCTACATGCAGCCAGAAAGTGCTTGGTTTCACTAAATGCTGGAAAGTTTTCAGTTCTGAAAGGTTTTGTAAAACCCTTCTTTCCTTCCTTCCTTACTTACTTAGCAAACCACTTACTCACTTGGCAAATCATGCTGAATTACACAAAATGTTTCATACCTTTCAATTATGTTGATGTCTGGAATCCAAACCATATCTTTTTTAATTGAAGAGACATTGATCCCACAAAAGTCATGAGGATTCCATATTGTGAACTCATTGTACCAACCCTGCAAAGTTATGGGTATAACGTTAACAGTAATTATAACTAGTGGTCAACTGACTTGGTCCAATGTAACTTTGATAAATGGCTTTTTAATTTATTTTTTATTTAAGTGTAACTTCGTTTTTATTTTTCAGTATCTACATATATAATACATGACTTAAAATAAATTAGACCTTTCAATGTCTTGCTTTGGTTCATCAGTCAAGTAGTTAATGGGCGACGCCAAAAAATTGTTTAATTGGCCTGTTATTTAATTTGACAGTGTATCAACACATATTATTATCATCATTGTTTCCAGATAAAACATCTGATTACACATGTCATGGTTTTATAAGTTGAGTAAAACTGTGAGTGAAAAGGGTTCTGAAAACACTTACAATTATAACTGTGATTTGTGTTGAGATGCTCTGGGCTTTTTCATCCTTTAGAAAGAAAGAAATGTTGAGTGATGATAATACAACAGCGTGACGTCCGGTGTCATTGACATTCAAGTAAATCATGCTGGATTTATACCACTTCTGTGATGGAGGTCACAAGCAGGTTCATAAAAATATTGGTAGGAGTTGTCCAGTTATGCACGGGCCGTAGGGACGCCATCTGAACGTCACTGTTGTCCAAGCCGAGATGCTCGTTAAGTGCCCTGTAACTGCAGTTTTCAGCAGCAGACACACACCCTGCACAGATGACACTTCATGTCCTTCATTTACACCTTTTTCTCTGTTCAACATTCATCCTTCCATAAAAATACTTCTCAACTAGTGTGCTTGTTCCAATAATAACAATGCTAAAATGAAGATATAAAAATGCAACTATGCTTATGACCTGTTCGGTGAACGTGGTTTCACCAAGTAAAACATGTTTCTGCATCAACATCTTTGTTGATCCTGGAACAATAATCCAATCAACCAATCAGATTACAATCAGTTTACAGTTTATGTCAAGTTTAGGCTTACAGCCAGGGTGCTTCAACATCAGCGTTATTCACCATCATTTCCCTCTGGTTTTAGGGATAAGTTATGGGTAGGGTTAGGTTTAGGGGTTGGGATAGGGTTATGAGTACATTTTCAGACAGGAATGTTGTTCCAGGATCAACAAAATCTGTTGAACCGAACATGTCTAACTCAGCAAAATCACAGTGACCATAACTGTTCTTAACTGTTGATGTTACCCTTGGGGAAAAAAAAGGTATACACTTTCGCATACTTTTTAAAGAGTACTGATTGCAGAAATAATACTCTCAAAGAATATACTTAAGTGCAAACTGAATGTTATGTTTTCGAAAACTTAAATGCATGCTAACTGAAAAATAAATGAAAATGCATTATACTTTAAGCAGTTAGCTGAACTTAAGAGTGTTTTGACCCACTTAAGTAGGACTTAAGTACATCCTTATATGTAATTGCATAATTACATCTACTGTCTTTAAAAGGCACACTATGCATTTTTCCATTTTTGTCAGACAGCGACCCCTAGAGTCGCTGTGGAGTACTTGTATTTAACGTTACTGTCGTAAATACCACTCGCGCAGAGCCGTCTCTGCAACGGAAAAATGCATAGTGTGCCTTTAATATATAAATAAAGTCACAGCTAAATGTACAGACAAGCATATGATTAACTAAAATAATGTAATTTCTATTCTATTCTATTTATGTCATGTATTTATCATGCTGTTAATTAGATACCTATCATCACGCGCATGAACTCGACAATCGACTACTGTGGACTTCGACCAAAAACAGGAAGTAAATACAGGTATGTGCGCTGGCTGAATTAACATCAATTTTATTAATATTTTTAATATTAATATCTTTCACATTTACTGCAGTCAGATTCACTCGTGTTCACTCTGAAGGAATCACTCACATTGCTGTGCACTTGTAATGACACATCAAGGATGTTAGAGGCTAAAAGCAGGTATAAAACTTGCCCCATTGAAGTCAACAGGGTGCAAATTTTAAAAAGAGGATAACACGGTGTAGGCAACACCGATTTTTTGTTGTTGTTCTCTGTATTGACAGCACAAAAAAATTAGCTCAATGTTAAAATTGACCGGAGTTCTCCTTTAAGTGTGTTAAGAAACATATGAGTCTCTCTTTAAGTGCACTTAAGTGGCCTTTTATTTTATTCATATTATATTATCAGCAAGTAGTTTTTTAAAATATACTTAAGATCTGACATACACTACAAGTGAATACAATTAAGCTCACTTCTTTTTCATAAGTGTAGATAGCAAAATTAAATATACATATCAAATCAAAAGGCTCTGGATCAAACCAAACTGCAGTATTTTTGTGCAAATTCATCTGTCATATGACTACATGACATACACTCATCCTCTAACACCAGGGGCAAAACTGCACAACACAACAACAGAAACAGTTAAACAGACATTTAAGAACCGACTTACCGACTGAGGCAAGATAAAATATTGGCCACCGGAGATCCATGGCAAATAGTCGAATAGAGATGCAGTATTGAACAGATGGCTGTCATTTGGTCACATTTATATAGTGTAAATGAAAAGCATGTCCAACCTCCTCTCGTGTTTTAGTGTATGGCAGAAAAAAAATTCAAAAACCTATTCAAACTGCTGATGTCATAGCTATATGTCATTAATATACATGCTTTGTCTGATGTTATGGATTTATAAGGGGTCTTTGTTCTAAACAGAATCATTTTGACACTATTCTTTTCCAGACCATTATTATTTAGTCTGCTTGAACAGAACTTGATCAGATTTAAATAAAGTTAATTGTCAACCATGATTTATATGCTATATTCACCTGTGCATGTGACATCAAACAGACATATAAGAGATGCAACAAAACCCACTGGTACAAATGCAAACAAACCGCAGTGAGTGAGTCTAGACCTTTGTTCAATACTTCATTCAGAGCCCTTGTACCGTACAGTGTTGTTTGCATTTATTCATTAAGCAGATGCTTTTATCCTAAACGACTTACAATTGAGGAATACCACTAGCGATTTATCTTAAAGCGGTCCTTGATTATGATTTCACTTTTTTAACTTTAGTTAGTGTGTAATTTTTGAGCATCAACAAAATCTGCAAAGTTCAATGCAAAGGGAGATATTTTCTTTTACAGAAGTCGCTTTTTAAGGACTACAACAAGCCACTGATAGGGACTACAACAAGCTTCTTCCCGGGTTGGTGACATCAAAAACCCTAATATTTACATAAACCCCTCCCCCGGGAACATGCAACAACCCCAGCAAACACAGAACACAACGTACCCAACCGTCTAACAACGTTTTAACAACATGGCCAAGAGGTTGCTATAAATACGTTGTGTGGTGAAGGTTGTTACAGCGTTGACACAGTGTTGACATTGAACCACCGTTCAGGGCCATTGCTTAAGGTTGTGTCTAGGGTGTCTGGACAACCACTGGATGACATATGTACTCGTCACTGCCCCGAAGCGCGAATCAGCCTTTTAAATTTCAAGTGCCCTCATTTTCATCGAGCAAGGATACGAGAGAATTGCGTTTAATTTACCTCAGCAAAATAAGATACCTAATTATTCAAACACAACCTACAACGTCATTGTCTAATGTGACTTCATCTTGATGGCAGTTTATGTCTCTGTACAATCCAAATTTATGCCTCCAAGTCGATGGTACCTTCACACAAATGCAAGTTACCCATGCCATTTGCACTGATACACCCCAATACCATGACACATGTTTGCTTTTGCACCTGTCACTGATGAAAGTCTGGATGGCCCCTTTCGTCTTTGGGACTGAGAACTCGTCTGTTTTTCCCCAAAACAAGCTGAAACATGGACTCATCTGACCAAAGCACACATCTCCACTGTGTTTTAGACTATCTGAGATGACCTTGGGCTCAGAGAACTCGCCGGCATCTCCACATAGCACTGATGTATATCTTACTCCTTACGTAACAGAGATTCAAGTGGCATTTCTTGATGCAGCGTCAGACTCCAAAGTACTCCTGAGCACATGTGGCTGCATTTAACAGAGTAGCATGATGGTTTCTCATGCAATGCCTTCTGATGGGTCAAAGGTAATGCACATTCAACAGAGGTCTCCTGCCTTCTGATGGGTCAAAGGTAATGCACATTCAACAGAGGTCTCCTGCCTTGCCCTTCACAGACTGAGATTTCTCTGGATTCCCTGAATCTTGTGACAATATTATGTATGGAAGATGGTGAAAGAAAAAAAAATTCTTTGCAATCTTGCATTGAGAAATGTGATTTTTGAATTGTTTGACAATTCTCTCATAATATTTGGCACAGAGTAATGAGCCATCTTTGCTTACAAAGACTGAGAGGCTCTTTTACACCCAAACACCCTCAACTATTACCAGCTCACCTGCTCATTGTGGACTGTTTCTAAAGAGTTGGATAATCTAACCTGGATAATCTTTTCACTTTTATTTGGCCTCTGTCCCAACTATTTTGGAGTGTGTTGCAGCCATCAAAATGTGTTCATATTTACAAAATACAATTATGTTGGTCAGTGAAAACATTGGAAAACTTTTATTTGTACCTTTGTCAGTTAAATAAAAGTTAAAAACTATTTACAAATCACAGATTCTTGATTTTATTCTGTACAAAATGTCCCAACTTTTCTGGAATTGGGGTTGTAGTAAACTATTTTAAATTAATCATAATTTTAATATTCCTTGCAGGAATAACATTTATATGCTTTTGAAACCTAAATGTTTCCAAACACTTAGGTCAGAGTTAGTCAGCGTGTGTGTGAATCATCTCCGAATATAACAAAAGGGGAAATTAAACTATACAGATGTTTCAATATATAAACTCATGCCTCGAAGCCAGTTGTCGACTGTAGACGCAGTGCTAGAGTATTAATATTATTAAGTGTCGACTGTAGATGTTTGGGTGTCCACTGGAGACGCCCCAGGTAAACTTAAGTCAGGTGCGTAGGGGAAAATCTACCTTTAATAAGACTTTCTCTTCTTCTGACCCCCAAAGCAGACAATGCGCCGCTCTGAGCTTCTAAAGCTGGTCATTGAAGAAAAGGGAGTACCTATGCGCATTTTTATTGCTTTAATAATTGATACCCAATTATTGAGGGAATATACTGTAGGTTTGAGCGTCAGTCAATCCTTTGTCTCACCGCAACACTCAAGCCTTACATTGAGCACCAAACCCAAAGGAGTCATGCACTCCCAGCACTGAAAGTTAATTGCTTTGCTTGCTGTACTTTTCAGTCTGTCCATCGAGCAGCCTTAGCCCTGTGTCGCCGAATTGACACATATGTGACATTATTGACACATATGTGAAATTACTTTTTTTTACTTTTGGGGAACAGTGGTTATCCCTGTCATTCGTGGCATATGACACCTTTTAGGAATCAAGTAGGAGCTGCACAGGTAAAAATTCCTTTAAATAACATCAGCTTAGCTATATTAGATGAATAAGTCTAACAAAAGCAGCGCATACTCAAAGCGCGAACTCCTAGACTGTGGCGAAAAGAGAGGGGTTTGGGAGTGAGGAAGCAGTGTGTCTCTCAACGCATGTCCCGAAGTGTGAGGAAACAGCTCTCTCTTTGATCATTGAAAAAGCAGTCTTTCAGGACCAAAAAAAAAAAAAAAAAATCGCCCGGCCTCCTCAGGGAGGAAAGGTGCGTTCAACACCTCCTGGGAAACAGCAGTCCCCTCCATCTCCGGTCGCCCGTCTGAGGGCCGCTTCGTTGACCGTTGGGAAGCTTTAGTGGTGGCCTGGGGGATGGGCTGCATCATCTTCTTGTGGGGGGGCTCGACCCTCGGTCTGATTCTGGACTGCCGAGAGCTGCTGTGCAAAGTCCTCGACAGTGTCGCCAAAAAGGCCACCTTGCGAGATGGGAGCGTCGAGAAAGCGCACTCTGTCGACATTTCGCATGTCTGCAAGGTTAGGCCAGAGATGGCGCTCCTGGACCACCAAGGTGGACATTGTCTGCTCGAGGACCTGCACCGTGACTTTCGTCGCCCGGATGGAAAGGTCAGTCGCCATGCACAGTTCCTGCATCAACCCCGGCTCAGAACTACCCTTGTGCATTATGAGTGGTCTGGTGGACTTGCAGGATGGCCATCGCATGCAAGGCGAAGGCAGCCTGTCCATCGGCACTGTAAACCCTAGCATAGCAGCCAAAGCTGCAGTCGTCTCACAGGCGCCTTGGACAAGTGCGATTTGTCCAGGTGGCAGCACTTTACAAGCATAAATGGCTAGCATGTCAACTCCGAATCTGATTCAGCATGAGCAAACACCGCTGAAGCTCAGCATCATCTTCCTCTCCAGAGAACAATAGCCCTCTATCTGATGCAGCTATCGACATCTGATCCTCATCAGAGTGGGTCGTCGTGAGGGGAACCCAGGAGTGGGAGTTAATGCAAATGCTGTTGATTAAGTTTAACTTGAATGGAACCTCTGAATATTCCTTTAACTATTAACAGAGTAATTATCATTAACTAAAACCATAAAAAATAATTTTCATTACTTAAAATAAAATATAAAGACACTTAAACTTACTTTATTTCAGCTAGTTGCCACTATAATACTACAGGGTTCACCAATCTCGGTCCTGGAGGGCCGCTGTCCTGCAGAGTTTAGCTCCAACCCCAATTAAACACACCTGAACCAGCTAATCAAGGTCTCACTAGGCATACTAGAAACTTTCAAACAGGTGTGTTGGAGCTGGTTGGAGCTAAACTCTGCAGGACAGAGGCCCTCCAGGACCGAGATTGGTGAACCCTGGTATACTATAATAGAAAAAAAAACTATAATAGTATATCAATGATACTAAAATACCACTGCTGTACAAAAAAAAAACAAAAAAAAACAGTTGTTTTGTTTTTATTAAGAAACAACAAAATACAAATTATTTTTTTAATTATTAAAAATATTATTGTTATGCATTATGTGACATGAGAATCACAGACACATGTGGTCAGTCTATTGTGCCAGCGTTTACGAGGATTATGAGTGTAATCTAATGCCCGATTCCTCTGAAACAGCAGTTCATGACACTGACAGATGAATGTGAAATGAGAAGTCTGCTTACTGACAACCTAATCAGCCATTCATATACAATCATGATGTAGATCTACCGTGATTCATATTCACCTGTATGACTCTGTCCATGCAGTGACATCAAAATGTACACAACTGTAATTAAATCTTATATCAGCACTTCAGCTGTTGATGTAGTGGGTATTTGCTTTATTGACTCAGTACAGCTTTCCAAAGGCATACAGACGGAGTGAATAACTAGGGTAGAAGTGTCAGATAAGGTGGTGTGCAGTTTCACTGGGGCTTCAATGCTAATAGCGCTTTACTATGTCAGTTTAAACTATTATGAGCGTATATGTGGGTAATTTAATTAATCAACATTTAACAAAATTAAATTGATTATCGTTTTTGGCCCCAATTTGTATCAGGTGTCTTTAACTACTATGGACTTACATAATTATTGTTGGGTACAATGCACTTATAGTGTTGATGTTGTTTTGTTAAACACTTGTGCTGCTATTGATCTAATACAGCCATGAGTCTTTTTGGGAAAGATGCAACAAGTGTTTCACACCTGGATTTGGGTATCCTCTGCCATTCCTCCTTGCAGATCCTCTCCAGTTCTGTCAGGTTGGATGGTAAATGTTGGTGGACAGCCATTTTCAGGTCTCCCCAGAGATGCTCAATTGGGTTTAAGTCAGGGCTCTGGCTGGGCCATTCAAGAACAGTCACGGAGTTGTTGTGGAGCCACTCCTTCGTTATTTTAGCTGTGTGCTTAGGGTCATTGTCTTGTTGGAAGGTGAACCTTCGGCCCAGTCTGAGGTCCAGAGCACTCTGGAGAAGGTTTTCGTCCAGGATATCCCTGTACTTGGCCGCATTCATCTTTCCCTCGATTGCAACCAGTCGTCCTGTCCCTGCAGCTGCAAAACACCCCCACAGCATGATGCTGCCACCACCATGCTTCACTGTTGAGACTGTATTGGACAGGTGATGAGCAGTGCCTGGTTTTCTCTACACATACCGCTTAGAATTAAGGCCAAAAAGTTCTATCTTGGTCTCATCAGACCAGAGAATCTTATTTATCACCATCTTGGAGTCCTCCATGAGGGCTTTCATATGTCTTGCACTGAGGAGAGGCTACTCTGCCATAAAGCCCCGACTGGTGGATGGCTGCAGTGATGGTTGACTTACTACAACTTTCTCCCATCTCCCGACTGCATCTCTGGAGATCAGCCACAGTGATCTTTGGGTTCTTCTTTACCTCTCTCACCAAGGCTCTTCTCCCCCGATAGCTCAGTTCGGCCGGACGGCCAGCTCTAGGAAGGGTTCTGGTCGTCCCAAACGTCTTCCATTTAAGGATTATGGAGGCCACTGTGCTCTTAGGAACCTTAAGTGCAGCAGAAATGTTTTTGTAACCTTGGCCAGATCTGTGCCTTGCCACAATTCTGTCTCTGAGCTCTTCAGGCAGTTCCTTTGACCTCATGATTCTCATTTGCTCTGACATGCACTGTGAGCTGTAAGGTCTTATATAGACAGGTGTGTGGCTTTCCTAATCAAGTCCAATCAATATAATCAAACACAGCTGGACTCAAATGAAGGTGTAGAACCATCTCAAGGATGATCAGAAGAAATGGACAGCACCTGAGTTAAATATATGAGTGTCACAGCAAAGGGTCTGAATACTTAGGACCATGTGATATTTCAGTTTTTCTTTTTTAATAAATGTGCAAAAATGTCAACAATTCGGTGTTTTTCTGTCAATATGGGGTGCTGTGTGTACAATAATGAGGAAAAAAAAATGAACAAATGATTTTAGCAAATGGCTGCAATATAACAAAGAGTGAAAAATTTAAGGGGGTCTGAATACTTTCCGTACCCACTGTATATACACACACACAAATTATTTATAGATATTTACAAACTTTTATGTTGATACGATTAATCGGTTTGACAGCACTAGTATTTACACAATAAGTGCATTGTAGTGAGTAGTTTAGTACATACATAGTTTAAGACACTTAATATAAAGTGGGTCCCAATTTTTTATTGATTGACGGCTCTAACTAAATAAACAGATCAAACTCAAAATGCAATTTTAACTTGGAAACTCATCCAAGAATGCAGATGCAGAGATGTGGTGTGTGGATTCACAAACATGGCAGGACCCAGATATACGCTGTTACTGATAAACATCAGATAACACAGATTGTTCTATTGAGTTATTCGTTTAATTCATTTGAACCATTTGAAATGCTCATCTATCTTTCCCATTCTTAACAGAATATGTGTATTGTGGCAGCCTTTCCACTGAAGTACAGTAATGAATAAGCAGAAAATGATGAAGAACCACCATCACCAATATATGTGAACCAAGATATCCATATATTACTGTATTTCCAATATGGAGTACACAAACAAAGCCAAAAACAAAATTTAAACATGATACCCTGAAAGCTTTTTCAATGAAATGTTTCTTCAATAAAAAACAATTTTAATGAAATCCAACCAGTAGAGATGGTCCTGAAGACAATACATAATTAACCTACCAAAGTAGGCTTTAATGTTTTCTGTCCAAACAATAGACATTTTCATGACATAAATGCTGGTGTAGTGTTTTGGCTTAACTTGCACCTGAAAAACTCAACAGTTTTTTATTAAAATGTAATTAAAGGGTTAGTGCACCCAAAAATGTAAATTCTGCCACCATTTACTCACCCTCATGTTGTTCAAACCTGTATGACTTTCTTTCTTCTGTGAAACACAAAAGAAGATATTTTGAAGAATGTTGTTAATCAAACATTTTTTTGTTCCCATGGATTCCCATTGTCCAGTGGAAATAAAAAAATACAATGAAAGTCAATGGGAACCGTTTGATTACCAACATTCTTGGAGTGACATGAGGGTGAGCAAAAGATGACAGAATTTTCATTTTTGGGTGAACTAACTTTTAATACCCTGAGATAAATACCCTTTTTTTTCAGTACAGTTTTAGAAATGCTCCTTTAATACACATCTGTTGGAAGTTTGAAATCCTTGAAGCAGTAAAAAGAGATGTCACCATGATCCACCACTGCAAACGTTACTGGGACATCTCCACTTTGGAAGGACAGCTGCTTCATGACATGCAGATCTGGCACGGGGCCGTCAAAACTGTCAATGAACGAAGACATAAATCAGTTGGCATGCTCAGATCAGGACCTTTTCAGACTATACAAATTTCTTGTCACATGTAAATAATAATAAATATAGCCGAAAGCAGCAATTACGGGGCCAAACACTTAATAAGGCCATTATTGACATTGATGGACATAGATTTTATTTAGGGAACTTTATGAACCTTGCAAAATTCACAAGGCTTAACACTTGCCATAGACTGGATTTGATCAAAAAGTCTTTAAACCGCTAACCTGTTGCTTTACACATCATGCCACTCATACACCGTGGTTTGCTTAATTTAAAAGTAGTGCATTTTTTACATGAAAAAGTCATATTTTACTTGGTGCTTGTCGCTTATCACTGGGCGACACAAGGAAGACATGCTTTCAACCAGCTGTCAAGGTTCGGAATACAAAAGTTGGTCAATGTTTTCAAAATTTAAGCATTTTTGCAAAAATCCTTATACCTCTGGAACACTAGGTGGCGCTGTGATCAAACTCCTCAGGTACCTTAAGGACATGCTGTCAATGATCCCTACCTAATTTGTTGCCGATAATGTCAAATCGTTTAAAAGATATCGCAAATTATGTCAAATTTCAAAATGGTGGACAGGCAATTTGTCTGATCTTGGCAAAATTGGTATCTCGAGGGATTCGAATCTGCAGACACCAAGATCTTGACTTTCTGATAAAGATTTCAAAAGTTATGAGCAAAAATAGCCATTTTCGTTAAATGCTAGTTTTTCCCAGCTTACGCATATACACTCAGATCTGGGTGCTGACAAAGTGCACCAAGTTTCGTTTCGATTGATCAAAGTTTGGCTAGGATATAGCATCTAGCTGGATTTTGGGTCAACGTCGGTAACTTTTTTTTTTTTTTTGTGAAGAAAAAGGTACATCAAAATGCTGTTATTTTGGTAAGAATTGGACCAAATTTAATGGCGGAGTAGTGAAAAAACTGCATACAGTACATTTCAAAATGGCCACTACTGTAACGGGCGAAGTCTTAAAGGAGAACTCCGGTCAATTTTAACATTGAGCTCATTTTTTTGTGCATTTGGAGTGCTGTCAATACAGAGAACAACGACAAAAATCGGTGTTGCCTACACCGAGTTATTCTATTTTTAAAATTTGCACCCTGTTGACTTCAATAGGGCAAGTACTAAACCTGCTTTTAGCCTCTTAACATCCTTGATGTGTCATTCCAAGTGCACAGAAAATGTGAGTGATTCCTTCTGAGTGAACACGAGTGAGTCTGACTGCAGTAGATGTGAAAGATATGAATAAAAATGATGTTATTTAAGCCAGCGCAAATACCTGTTTACATCCTGTTTTTCGGTTGAAGTCCAAAGTAATCGATTGTCGAGTTCACGCGCATAGGTTTAGTTACCTATGATCACGCGCGTGAACTCGGCAATCGACTACTTTGGACTTCAACCGAAAAACAGGATGTAAACAGGTATTTGCGCTGGCTTAAATAACATCATTTTTATACATATCTTTTACATCTACTGCAGTCAGATCCACTCGTGTTCACTCAGAAGGAATCACTCACATTTTCTGTGCACTTGTAATGACACATCAAGGATGTTAAGAGGCTAAAAGCAGGTTTAGTACTTGCCCCATTGAAGTCAACAGGGTGCAATTTTTAAAAATAGAATAACTCGGTGTAGGCAACACCGATTTTTGTAGTTGTTCTCTGTATTGACAGCACTCCAAATGTACAATAAAATGAGCTCAATGTTAAAATTGACCGGAGTTCTCCTTTAATGTAAGATATTGAATGTGATCAGCAAATTACGTGTACTAAGACTTTTGTTTCTATGACAAAGGTTTCAAACGTTATAGCCGTTTCAAAAGTGATTTTTTTGCTATAGAGTTGGCCTTAGAGACCCCAAAGTTGGTCAAATTACTATTCAGGACCACCACTATAATATTTGAGAGGATTTAACAGCAAAATTGCGAAGCTAATAATTAGCCTTTAGCATTTACATTATTTCTTCTGCTAAAGTCCCACTGTAGTCTATAATTATATCCATTTAAAATGCATCTTTGATCACCAAAATGACATTTAAACATAGACATATAAACGACATTAAAAGCTTGATTTTTGCCACAGG
The DNA here is from genome assembly GCF_949319135.1 of Squalius cephalus. Taxonomy (NCBI): domain Eukaryota; kingdom Metazoa; phylum Chordata; class Actinopteri; order Cypriniformes; family Leuciscidae; genus Squalius; species Squalius cephalus. The sequence continues at coordinate 54,553,721 of NC_137122.1, read as the reverse complement.
GGGACTTTAAAACTTTTGTATTTATTTGAGCTGTAAAAAAAAATTCAGTATCTCCAGTTATTACTAAATTTGTTATGTCTAATCCTAAAAAAAATTGTAAAGGGTAAAAACATCACAGACGGGTCATATTATGAGGCCAAATAGCATATTTCAAACATTTATGACTTTATGCTTATTCCATGTCGTTGCTAAGTACTGCAAAATCATAAAACCAATTTTCCAGCATGAATCATCAGTCGGTGTGATCCAGACACTGTATAACTAAGGCAAAATAACAAAACCAACACAGCAGGAAAAAGACGATCACTAAAGCACGTAATGAATGACTGGACTAATTTCAGTGTATTGTGTATCAGTGTATGTTTACCTGCAGACACACATGCGGCTGTACGGCTTTCCAGGATGGCTCTTTTTAAACTCCGCCACCGTGTCCGGCTGGTAAACATCAAAACTAATCTGCCACTGGTCTGACGGGGACAATCTGACAAAAAATATAGTTTGTTTAAAACAGCAGTTCAATCATCTCAAAGGCTTATTTGACTTCTCTGTCAATTTCTGGAGAAAGCTACCAGGTTTACTCTGACAGCGTTTAATTTCATCCCTGAATATGATATGGCTACAGGACAGTAAATGTGGGCTTACACACCTGGAAACTCCCTCAGACCAGCTCGAAGACTTGACAATGCTGATCTGGTCCAGCAGTTCACCTGCACCATGATAATACAAAACAGATGAATGTCACATGAGAGTAAGGCAATGACACTCATCTTTCACAAACATTACATTTTCTAAGCACAAACCTTATCATCTATTTTTTATCTGTTTGACACTGAAACCTCACCGTAGAATAATTAAAAACATCATTACAAACATATTTTAACTTCTAAAAATGTATTTCACACATATCTCATTTTTTACATATAATTTAATTATAATGTGTACATAGTATAAAAAAATTACATTGAAAATAACCCTTTAAATAACATCAACAATGAAATTGCTTAATGCATCAGGTATCATGAACTTACAATCAACAATTAATATCAATCTTGGTTAATTTATAAACAAATACATTTTTAACATTTAAACTATAAATTACTATTACTCAATGTATTATGAACTAACATTATACTATAATGTTACATTATACATTATATTATCACTGTTATTATATTATATAATATTTCTTCATTTAACAATTTATTATTATTGTTTGGTTGTTGTTGTTGTTGTTGTTGTTGTTGTTGTTATATAAAACTACAACTATTAAAAATAAAATAAAAATGTTTTAAAAAAACGTAACTGATAATGTAACCTTTGCAGTCAACTGAAATAAAGAAGTACAAACATTACTAAAACTGAAACAGAAATAAAAATAAAGCTAATTAAGGATATATAGAAATGGCTAAAAAAAAACATAAAAAAATGTAAAAACAAAGAATATAATTAAAATACTGAAATTAAACAAATTAAATCAAAATGAAATAAAAGTGTATAAACAATACTAAAATAACTGTTATACCAATTTATTTTATTAATTTATTGCTAAATGTATTTACATTTCTTTCTTTTTTCCATTTAGAAAAGTAATATATTTATTATTAAACTAGATTAATAAATACAATAAACAATTATTGTTTATTGTGAAATCATGATATTCACTAACTAATATTAACAAATTGAATCCTATTTTTTTATTATTATTATTATTATTATTTTGATACAGTCATGTAATAAACCTTATTAGAAAGAATAACCAAATGTTTCTTTATTCTTATGTTAGCTTCACCAGATATTATGCACAGACCACTGATGCATTTAGTCACGGAGAACAAAAAAACTAACACATTAAAGTGACGTGTATTTTCTAAATCAAGTAGGACTGTGAAACGATTCATCGGCATTAATCGCATCCAAAATAAAAGTTTGTGTTTACATAATATATGTGTGTGCGCTGTGTATAATTATTTTGTATATATAAATACACACACATGCATGTATATATTTAAGAAATATTTAAATATGTAATATATATATAATATATGTATACAAACATATATATGTATGTATATATATATATATATATATATATTTTTTTTTTTTTTTTTTTTTTTATATATATATATAAATAACACATTTTTCTTAAATATATACATGCATGTGTGTGTATTTATATATACAAAATAATTATACACAGCGCACACACATATATTATGTAAACACAAACTTTTATTTTGGATGCGATTAATCGTTTCACAGTCCTGCCAAACAGAACGGCAACTGTGAGTTTGAGTGGCCCCATCAGATCTTGTGAGTTTGAGACAGGATATCTGTTTGACCAAACAAGGGAGGACAAGGTTCGTTTTGACCCTGTCATTTAGGAATCTAGTCATTGCATGTCTACTGAACGAGTGTTTTCTTACGGTGCGAGGCGCACTGGCCGGGTTGAGTGAGCGGCGTCACCTCCCTCTCCCACAGATGCGCGGGTCTGTCCTTCTGTCCCCGTCTCCTCCTGTCCTCCAGCAGCTGGAAATACTCCACCCAGTTCCTGCAGCGCCGCACCTCTCGGTCGCTGTTAACATCCCTGCAGTAGCGATCGCGCTCTCTCTGGCGCTCCCTGTCCCGGTGCGACAGCTTCTCCTGCTTCATGTTGAGTCTGCTGAGCCATGGAGCCACGTCACAGTCGCCCACCTCCAGAGCGCCGGGTAATAGGCTACGGTCTGGGGACGCCAGACACACGGAGCGGCTCCTACGAGAGCCCAGGTCTGGGAAAGAGATGCTGCTGAAGTCCCAGTGAGGAGCTGCGCTTTGGGCTTGAGGAGGTGGAGGCTGGACATCCCTCTCCATCCACCACGTCCTGTCCGAGGCATCGGCGGACCGCAGGGGCGATTCGCTGCTCTTAACTAGCTCGTCACTTTGGTCTTCGGCTGTCGTCATCTCCACTGGTGACGTGTTCTGTTTGTCACTGGGGCCGATCAAGACAGAGATGAGAATAGGGAGTAAGAACCAAGTGGCAACCTTCCAGTCTCTCTCTTGAAACCAACACGGAAGTGACTTAAACTGCAATTCATCGACTGGCCGCTAGAGGCAGGCTCCAAAAGAGAGTTAATCCCATATATCCTCCATGTTAAAATGCCCAACTTTACAGCATAAAAAAGTATGTTTACAGCCTGGTACAAAAGGTGATTTTGGTCTATACAGCTAATTTTGCCCTTCATGACAACTGCGAGGGCAGTGAATTCTTTTATAACTCATCCGTTTAAATTATATTAAGCCTTACATTTCTGCATAATTAAGGGCGTGGCCACTTGAGTGACAGGTGGATGGCTAACAGACAGCAGACAAACGGCTAGTAGTGACAGGAGCGGCATCCTGTCACTACTAGCCGTTTGTCTGCTGTCTGTTAGCCGTCACGTCACCTCAGATAATCCGCCTCTTTGCCCATTTTCCTTTATCCGGGAGTGACGTAAGGTGACGCGCTGCCAAGATGGTGACGGTCGGCTCTGCCCACTTTGGGCTTCATAATGCTCTTCAGAAACCTAAGGGTGACGTCAAGGACACTACGTCCATATTTTTTTACAGTTAGAACTTAATGCTTTTCGGTCATTTTTGACAGAAAAATGTTACGTATTGGTTTATTTTATTTGTTTTACTTTATCGGAAAGGTACGGAACTTGGTAAAGGTTTTGGCACTTGCTGTGTGAACAAAAAAAAATCATGGACATGGTTCAAAGAATTTAAATGGTCCTGAAAAAAATAGTCACACAAAATTACGCCATTGGAAATTAATGGGAGACGAATTTCATCTAGTGGAAACGTTTGTTACTGCGGCCTGAACAAAATCTGACTGAAAGCTCTTTTTTTTTTTTAGATATCAAGCTCAATCGTTTCGATTTATGGCTAGGATTTTCTTGCAGTTTTAGAGTAAAATGTGTTTTTGAAAATATATAATTCATATCAAAATTGAAATAGTATATTTGTGCATTTTTCATAACAGTTTAAGTTGGAAATTAAATTTTCAGGTCTATGCTCAAAACGTGAATAAATGAATTATAAATACATCGTAAATATAATTTAGTACTATAAAATCCCCTAAAAATACAAAATATTAAATAAAAAACATCATCGTACTAAAATATAGTACATAAATTAAATTGAAATAAAAGAATTCTGTACTTTTTGACAGACATGCGAAAAGCACCAGAAGGTTAAGTAGAGTAGTTGGAAAATTAACAGGGGTTTAGGGCAAAAATGCCACCAAAACAAACAAAAATGCCCCTCAAATAAAAAAAATGCTCCAGCACAATTAAACAGAATCTATAACGACCGTCACGATTAAGGCAAAACGTGAACATGAATGAAACGTGTTGATTGCGGCCAGCGTTGCCAAGTCGGGCTGCTTTTAAATTGTTGCCGCAGTTTGATTGTTTTCCCCGTGGGTTAAACTCATTCGTATTTTTTTATACACAATAAAAATATAATTGAAGTTTCAGAGCCACATCCACCTATTACATCATCGCCACGGACCATCGGTAGTTCAAAGATGTTGGCAAGCTGCTTCAAACTCCCGAAAAGAACACTAAACAAACTTAGTTTTGGCCTGATTTTGTTCTAAATGACGTCACACCAATTCGTTCGATTTCACTTTAAATTTTCTGCCAATCTCATGTTAATCTTGAGTACCTATAGAGTATGTAAATTGTATGTATGTATTACTGTTCCTACTATACACACCTAAAAATAAAAATCATAATCCAAAATGTTAACAATGTAATGGTTAATGTGCAACATGAGCACTCAGGAGCTGAAGAAGACATGAGGTGTACCTGGATACAGGACTTTGAGAGCGTTTCCTCTTCAGCTGTTTTCTCTGCCTGTCCCATGATGATGCCGGCAGATTCAGCTGTCTCTCATATGTGGATGGGACTGAGCTGTGTGAAAGACGTCTTTTATTGGACGCTGTAGTGAAATATCTGATGATATAATTCGGTACACGCCAACGCAATTGATTGTACTGAGGATAAGTACATGATTTTTACCTGGGGTCAAATCTGCTCACAACATACCCAAGCCTTTTCAAATGTCCAAAAACCTAAATGAAGAAGACAAATTACACGTATGAATCAGTATGTGTTCACTGTACTCGTTCACTCGCTCTTCTTTGTTCCAGTGGTTTGGAATTTTCTTCTGACAGTGACTATGTATATTATTTTAAACATTTGTCAAAAGTGCAAAATATTTTTAACAGCAAAAAACACTGAGTGCACCTTTAAGAAGAGTGTTTTCTCATCAGGAGACAAACCTGATACTGATGAAGAGTCACAGTCTCACTAGAGAGAAAGCGCTCATATCCCTCCTGAATGGACAACGGAAGGTCCCGGTAAAACACCTGCACATTGCCCTGAATTAGGAAGAAAACATTGCAAAGATACAGTTTACACAAAAACACTAAGCCGTTTTCAACATTGATGATAATCAGAAATGTTTCTTGAGCAGCAAATTAGCATATTAGCATGATTTCTGAAGGATCATGTGACACTGAAGACTGCATAAATATACAGTTCCCATAACAAAAGATAATAGCGTGATATAAATATGAGAATGGAAATGTCCACTCACACATTCCATGAGGTAGAGAGCCTCTTCGGGACGCAGGTACTGCTTGCCTCTCTCTGAAAAACCCATCGTCTGCCAAAATTTCCCCTGCAAACACACATGATCATTTCTAATGCCCTGTTTACAGCTGGTATTAAGATGCGTGTTGGTCGATCGGATCACAAGTAGACGAGGGAGACACATTCCCGTTTACACCTGGTGTTTTAATCCGTCTCTTTTGTCCACTTTCAACAACTTCTGTCCTGATTTCTTAGAGGGGAGGGTCTATGAGCGGGTAAATGTATGTTTTTTTGTTTTTTTCAGATCTCTAATCTAATGGACAAAATAATAAGCTCACGCAATTTACAGTTGTAATCAAAACTCCCATTGCAAATCAGGTTTATTGGCAAAATGTACAGACTTTCATCTGTTTGCAATGAACAAATCAAACAAAGGTAATTGAAGTAGCTCGACACAACAAATGTTTCAAGTGGTTTCCCCTGAATTCAACTGAAAACGCAAATTTTTAATGACTTCTGCAGTCTAAAAATTATTCAATCCCCTGAACAGAATCCCTCACAAAAGCACAAATCAAAACAGGTGTAGTCTCAAGCACACCTGATGGATCTAATCAAGGGCTTCATTAGTTGCACCAGGTGTGCTTGAGCTAGAACACATGAAATATCTTCCCATACTGTTTACTCATTAGGTCAGTAGGCAGAGAGTAGACGGTCTTTTGTGGCTGTTCAAACGCAAACGACCACATGAGTGTTTACACTACAAAAGCAATCTGGTCGAATGCCTTTTCGAAGTAATTGGTCGAAAGTGGACAAGCTCAAAACGTTTTAGACCCCGTTTACACCTGTATTTAGTGTCGTCCACTTGTGATCCGATCGACCAAAACGTATCCTAACGCCAGGTGTAAACAGTTGACAATGAACAGATGGAGATGATGTTTCATTTGATGTTTGACATCGACTCACTGCTGGTGACTGCAATTCCACTAGTCTTTCCTCAGGGGTCCAGACAGCTTTCACTAGATTCCCTCTGTGCGGAAACACAAGCGCATCAGCTTTAGCTTAGCTCTTCTGTGCAGTAAGTGAGCGTGTGTTTTTAAAGACATCACTCACAGTCTCTCCACCCTCTCCTCGGCCAGAAGCGTCCAGTGCTCGTCCAGACTCTGCTGCAGACGGGCCGCCTGCTTCTCGGACCCATCAGGCAGGAAGTCTTTCTGACCTCTCACTGGTATCTTGTGGCTCCGGGACCTCGCCTCAAACAGCTCTGATGGACTGCATTCAAAGCCAACACAAATATAAAGAAATGCAAAAAAATTAAATATGCAAATATAACTAACACACGTCTAAGAGAACATAAATCCAGACTTAACAATCGGAGCCCTGTAAACATGACTTATGACATAATATACATAACATTATTTGAAATGGAACGATTTATTGAACCTTTAGACAAAATAAATGCAAAAGTGTTTTATATCATATATGACACATCAGGCTTTTATGGCTAGTATAGTATGATATAGGGAGAATTTGAAGCTCACTCTACTCTAGAGGAAGAACAAAACACCTCACTTTTATTCAGAGGCCCAAACTGAGCAAAACTATGCAGTTTGGTGCAATTGCTGATATTTATAGGGTTAAAAAGTAAGATGAAATTCTGATAGCTTATAATGTCAATCATTGAGATTTTTATATGAGATAAACCTAAACCTAACCCTAACTTATATAAAATGGATATAAATATCAGTTGTCATTCTATCTTAGAAAATCTCAATCTTAGTAAGATGATATTTAATGTTTTGTTTGATCAAAGGTAATGCTCTGTAGTTTTAAAACATTTCATTCAATGCAATACAACGATGATTGAGAGATGAACAGATAAACGTTCCTCAAAAGCCTGAGAGATCATATTTGATACTCATATCTGAACATGATTTTTCTACAAAATGTTTTAGGTAAAGTCAAGAAAAGTTAAGTTTCTTCAAGTACAGTAGTGTTCATCTTTGAATATTATTAAACGTTAATCTTTTGTTTACTTTATAAAACAAACAGTAAGGACTGAAACTGAAGCAATAAAAACACTTCAATACTGATAGCATAAAATTATGAATGTCCATGTCTGTAATTTCCACCAGAACATGCTTAAAATGAAATATGAGACAAATAAGGTTAATATTTCAGAGCAGAATATTTTTATTGTGCATAATTTTCAATCAAGCAGTAGGCTAATTAAAGGTGAAAATATTATTTGTGTGCTTTTAGGATATGCACCTATTATAGCAATGAAATTAGCCTTAACAAGACTACAGAGTGATAACTTGTGCTGCCTTCATTTCTAAATGTTAGCAATGTAATTTCCATTACAAAATGTCATTGCATACCATGCATAATCTGAGGCGTTGGGGAAATGACATTCGTTCATCGTGGTTCAGAAGAAAGACATAATTCTACTGTAATGCATATATCCACTATTGAAAATTATTGAAATAAATAATGTGTAATGTGTGTTTTAAGGGATTTTAATGTTCATAGCTGAAACACCCATGAATATGGGCGACACAAATAGCATATCAGTGCTCCTCACATATTCAGAGTCATAATAAAATTATGCAAACAAAGAAATTTCTCTAAACTGAGAACATCTTCTGTCAGTGTCATATCCAGGTGTCACATGATCTAACTTTTGCATGTTTGTTTGCTAGTTTTGGGAGAAACGAAACTGTTCGAAACTTTGAATCAACTGAATCAATAGTGATGATTCATAATGATTCGCCGTTTCGAAGCGCTCCAAACGCCACACGCTGCTCTCAAAGTTTCGAACAGTTTCGTTTCTCACAAAACTAGCAAACAAACATTTCTTTAAATAAAAAAAAATAATAATAAAAAAAAACGTGTAAATGCAAGGAAAACTCTCACTAAAACTCAAACTAACTGCATATGTTTTATGGAAGGTGTTCTATTACATACAATGAATGAATGATCAACTCATCATGAAATGCCATTATAAAAGGCATTATAATAGGCCTATGTGTCATTCTTATTAAATTGTAGGGCTTGTTTTGTTTGTTTTATGGAGAGCCAATCGAAACTTTGAAACATTTCGAAACATTTATGATGAAAGGAAGCCTCGTTTACTGAAATCACGTGACTTAAGTGATACGAAATGAATCACTGATTCGAAATAAATGATTCGCAATGTTTTCAAAGCTTCACGAAGTGTGTGTGTGTGTGTGTGTGTGTGTGTGTGTGTGTGTGTGTGTGTGTGTGTGTGTGTGTGTGTGTGTGTGTGTGTGTGTGTGTGTGTGTGTGTGTGTGTGTGTGTGTGTGTGTGTGTGTGTGTGTGTGTGTGTGTGTGTGTGTGTGTGTGTGTGTGTGTGTTTAGAAAGCGCCCTTCACTGGTGTTTGCTGCTGTCTAGCGCATGTTCTGTGCTTCGGTTTCAGCACATTGACGCGAGGGTAATCATCACTTGTGTTACTGCAGATCACGAACAAATAAATTAACTATATCGGCACAAACAATAAGCAACGCTTTTTACAATAAATAAACGATGACAGTTACCTGAGCAGCTCCTGGTAAACATTGAGTTTGTGAGCATCTGTGGATGTGTCTCTGTCTGCCATGTTTACGGCTGCCTGTGCTGTTTCGGGGTCCTAGTGCGCAAAGCATACCATCAATGTAGATTATACATGCGAGTGTGCGCCTTTACCAATAGATGGCAGCACAGCACATAGCTACTGTATAGACTACTACATCTTTGTTCGTGGTGTTTTGTTTTGTTAAAGAATCAGATGAAAGTTACAAACAGAAACAGACGGTTAAAGTACAGTATTAACATATTAAATGACATATTAGAGTGCTGCAGGGATGCTGAGTGCTATTATTTAGTCCAAAACCTGGAAACGAGTTGCAGTTTAGCTCTTCCGGTTCCTCGTGTTAGTTTTTTTTTGTTTTTGTTAAATGCCTGGATTAAGGTCTGTGGTGAACAAAAGCCCAAGATATGTTCATGTTTTATTTTACTTGATAAAATACATCAGAAATGCCCTCTTGTGATTTTTTAAGCCTTTACTTGTCTTGAAAATGGCGGATGATAACAAATGTCTAAATGGCTACAGGTTGTCAGAGACATTAAATGCCATCAGGTTGAACAGGTAAACTACTCAATATTCGCTTTCACGGCCTCGTTGTGATTATAGTCAAACTAATTCCACTCTCAGGGGATTTTTTTTCTTTTTTTTTAATAGACTAAAAAGTGAAATAGTTGTCTGACATTGAAGTCATGTGACCATTTAGTTTATTAATTCATAAGTTGTGTTCATTTGTGAAGATTGATGAACAAAACATGTCAGAATCAGATAAATTTTGCAAAGCCAATGGAAAAAATCCTATTGGGTTTTAGTTTGTCGTTATGATTGTCAATACATTCGGCAATACACGTTCACCATATTTCAACAGACAATAAAAGTAATTATGAAATGACATATAAAGAAGTAGGCTACTGAAGTCCTACAGTTCAAAAACCCAGCTAACAAAAATAAATAAATTCTAAGTATGTTTTGCTAACGTTTCCAATTAAGGTTATAAAAATGTTGTTTCTGAATGTTCTCTGAACATTTTCTTAAAAAATAAATAAACATTTATATACTTTTTAACCACAAATTGTATTTTTTTTTTTTTTAGAAAATGACCGATCGTTTCACTAAGACCCATATTTCTCGACTGGGATCGTGTCGAGCCTTTGAAGCTGCACTGAAACTGAGATTTGGACCTTCAACCCGTTGGACCCCATTGAATATGGAGAAAAATCCTGGAATGTTTTCCTCAAAAACCTTCATTTCTTTTCGACTGAAGAAAGAAAGACATGAACATCTTGGATGACGTGGGGGTGAGTAAATTATCAGGAAATTTTAATTATGAAGTGGACTAATCCTTTAACAGATAAACTTTTGTGGAAAACAGCTGTAAAAGTTATCTTTCTATGGCCCACAACAATGATGCAACATGAGGGTGAACTATCTTTTAGACGAACTATTTCATCACTTGATTTCTGCTGGCCTGTTCACAGTGCCTGACTCTTAGATGAAGTGCGCTGGCTATGGCTGGTCTCTGAAGTGCTGTCAGGGGTATCAGGTGAAAGGTGTGAAGGGTGACGTGTGTTTGTCCGTATCACACATCCAGCTGTCTTTTGTTTGACCTGAATGGCACACACAGCTCAGGCACCTGAGACAGACACCTCACAAACCAAAACACTGCCACCACCACCACCACCACAGCTCCTCCACCCCCTTCCTGAAAGTCAACAATAAACCACGCTTCCAGTAAGCCAGATAGCTTCCCAAGTCCTACCCTTCGCCATGGAAACAAACGCCTTGAGCTGACAGTGGTGTCTCTCTTGACCAAACGAGGCCACCCATGCAGAGAAATGCATGGCTCAGCATGACACTTTCTGTACGTATATAAATGTGAAATGTGACCCTGGACCACAAAACCAGTCACATGGGTCAATTTTCTGAAATTGAGATCTATACATCACGTGTAAGCTGAATAAATAAGCTTTCCATTGATGTATGGTTTGTTATAAGGACAATATTTGGCCGAGATTCAACTATTTGAAAATCTGGAATCTGAGGGTGCAAAAGAATCGAAACATTGAGAAAATCTCCTTTAAAGTTGTGCATTTATGTTGGCGATTGTGCTGCATTCACTCACAAAAATAAATGCTTTATATATTTCTGGTAGGAAATTTACTAAATATTTTCATGAAACGTGATCTTTACTTAATATCCTCATGATTTTTGGCATAAAAGAAAAATCGATAATTTTGACCCAATCTATTGTTGGCTATTGCCACAAATATACATGTGTGAGTTGTGACTGGTTTTGTGATCCAGGGTCACACACACACACACACACACACACATATATATATATATATATATGGGTGGGAGACATGACATGCAATTCTACCCGTCCATGATGTCATAACCTAATAAAAATGGGTATTTGTTAAAAATATATATCTTCATGTTGTTCCTCTGACAAGATATTATTACAGCATACCATAGCTGTAGTTGGTGTATAAAGACCTCTACTTCAAATTTTTATCTAAACATCAAAATTGTCATGTGGTGTGACTGTCCGGGATATGTGTGACCTTACTAATATGACAATATATATCAGCAAAGTATAAATAATTGATAGTTTTACAGTTTAAGTAACAGAATTAGGCCATTTCAACAGACACAGAAAGTGTTGATGTCTGTGTATGATTTTAAAGCAAGTTCTGGCCAAATACATTTTGTCCGTAAAATGGGCGTCATATGGTGTGACACTGCAATCTATATTTTGAACGGGCAATAATTTGGACATCATTATGATGAAGAGGTCCACACTCAACCAGGAAGTTGCAGTGCCATCTCTGGGGTGGTTTGCAAGGTCAAGAGTTGAGTTCTGGCTTTTTAATTTTTAATTAAAAAGCTCTGTATCTGATATGCTCACTAGTGGTCAGTGTTTTGTGTCTTATGGTGTGACATTATTTACATAAAAATGAAACACTTTTATACGAATTTTACTTATTAATTCTTAAAAATCATTCCTGCCATGTGGCAATTTACATGCTAAGTATAAGCTAGCTGTTTTTAGTTAACCAAGAGATTATCTTAACTGAACAAAACGTCATATGGTGTGACACTGTATCATATGGTGTGACTGTTTTTCTAAGTCACACCATATGATATATTTGTCACACAATATTACATACACCTTTTTTAATGATAAATAAATAACTATTCAAAACATATTCAATGATAATAGTGAATGTTTAATAGTGAACATTAAATTACCTATACAATTAATGTATTTCTTTAAAATTTTATACTTAATTTAATGTTCTTGACGTGAGATGGTGTTTGATTTACTCATACACTCACCTAAAGGATTATTAGGAACACCATACTAATACTGTGTTTGACCCCCTTTCGCCTTCAGAACTGCCTTAATTCTACGTGGCATTGAATCAACAAGGTGCTGAAAGCATTCTTTAGAAATGTTGGCCCATATTGATAGGATAGCATCTTGCAGTTGATGGAGATTTGTGGGATGCACATCCAGGGCACGAAGCTCCCGTTCCACCACATCCCAAAGATGCTCTATTGGGTTGAGATCTGGTGACTGTGGGGGCCATTTTAGTACAGTGAACTCATTGTCATGTTCAAGAAACCAATTTGAAATGATTCGAGCTTTGTGACATGGTGCATTATCCTGCTGGAAGTAGCCATCAGAGGATGGGTACATGGTGGTCATAAAGGGATGGACATGGTCAGAAACAATGCTCAGGTAGGCCGTGGCATTTAAACGATGCCCAATTGGCACTAAGGGGCCTAAAGTGTGCCAAGAAAACATCCCCCACACCATTACACCACCACCACCAGCCTGCACAGTGGTAACAAGGCATGATGGATCCATGTTCTCATTCTGTTTACGCCAAATTCTGACTCTACCATCTGAATGTCTCAACAGAAATCGAGACTCATCAGACCAGGCAACATTTTTCCAGTCTTCAACTGTCCAATTTTGGTGAGCTCGTGCAAATTGTAGCCTCTTTTTCCTATTTGTAGTGTAGATGAGTGGTACCCGGTGGGGTCTTCTGCTGTTGTAGCCCATCCGCCTCAAGGTTGTGCGTGTTGTGGCTTCACAAATGCTTTGCTGCATACCTCGGTTTTAACGAGTGGTTATTTCAGTCAAAGTTGCTCTTCTATCAGCTTGAATCAGTCGGCCCATTCTCCTCTGACCTCTAGCATCAACAAGGCATTTTCGCCCACAGGACTGCCGCATACTGGATGTTTTTCCCTTTTCACACCATTCTTTGTAAACCCTAGAAATGGTTGTGCGTGAAAATCCCAGTAACTGAGCAGATTGTGAAATACTCAGACCGGCCCGTCTGGCACCAACAACCATACCACACTCAAAATTGCTTAAATCACCTTTCTTTCCCATTCTGACATTCAGTTTGGAGTTCAGGAGACTGTCTTGACCAGGACCACACCCCTAAATGCATTGAAGCAACTGCCATGTGATTGGTTGATTAGATAATTGCATTAATGAGAAATTGAACAGGTGTTCCTAATAATCCTTTAGGTGAGTGTATTTATGAGTTTCTTAACGTTTTAAAAGTTTTAAAACAATGTTAGTATGTTTTTTGATTAATGTTAACTGAATTGAATTAATTGAATGTTGAATGCAAATAAAATACAGTTTTTTGCATTGACAAATTGTGGAGTGGTGCAGTTCATCATATAGCGTGACACTATATAATTTGGTGTGACATTCAGAATTGTGCCAGTAAAAATACTTTCTTAATTATAAATCATAAAAAAGTCAACGGAACACAAGAGAAATAGTATCAGCAAGAGTCACAAGCATTTTCATAGATTTATAACCGGGTTTAACATAATTAATCTAAAATATCTGGAAAGGCTGAGGAGAGATGACTTACATTGCATGATGGTTTAGAAAAACAATACAAAATCTAATGAATCTGCACAAAAGAAATGTTAAATCTTAAGATAGTAATGAAAACAATTTATGTTGAAGTTAGTTACTTAGGGAGAGTATATCCCATTTTCATTTTATATAGAATAATTTTTATGTCACACCATATGACAATTTTAGGCACGAATGCAACAAATTGGTGAATAAATCCAATTTCAAATACAAAATCTAAAAGACCACATATATTGTGGGAAATGCAAGAGTCAGTACAACACAACTCAATATTTTTTATGCCTAATATTTGAAGTAAAAAATAAAAACTTTTTTCAGGCTTATATGTCTCCCACCCATATATATATATATATATATGGGTGCTTTGAACATGAAAAACTGCTTTAGATAAAGAATATTTATCAGTAAGTATTCAAGTTGCTTCATAATTTTTCCTGGTCTCCTCTTGTGAAAAAGAAGCATTTAATGTGCACTTGTCATGTACTCAAATCTTAAAAGTATATTTTTAAACAACTTGTGGTTTATATAATAGGCTGCTAATGAAATAAAAGGAGTGCACTTAAAGAGAGAGACACTTTCATGACTTAGTGTGTTTCTTAACACACTTTCAAATAATGTCAAATTAAACATTTCACATTACAGTACATTTTAAATCATTATGTTTTAATAATCCTTTGTTGTGTTTTAGTAAAGAAGTGCACTTATTTTGATGTCTTGGCTAACATACTAAAGCACATGTATAATTGTAATGGTAGCGTGTTATTTGATATTACATTTAAAGTTAATATATTTTAAATGTAATAAATTGTCATACAGTTACATTACTTACAAGTTTCAACAGAAATTGCATTAAAGTATATTTTAGTTTACCATAAGCTTGTCATTCAGCAGTAACTGAACCATATTTCAAAGACAAGTAGTTATGAAAACACATGTAATGATGTACTTGAGTGGGTCAAATAAGCACTCTTAAGTTCAACTAATTGACTTAGAAAAGTGAAACTATAACCCATTTTCATTTAATGGCAATTAACATGCAGTTATTTCTTGTGTCTGAAAACATTACATTCAGTTCGCACTTAAAGCTGCAGTCCGTAGCTTTTTGGGGTCAAAAATAATTTTTTGAGCAAGTACATCACCAGCCAGTGTTCAGAACTATATCTGCTTGCCGTAGCTCGATTCAAAACGGTAATCTGGTAATAATGTGTTTAACTCCAGTGGAGGATTTCCGTGGGAAATTCGAGCATGTCTTTGCGTCATTACGTCACATCTGTCCACATAAAGAAGAGTCTCGGCTAGTAGGCTATGAGTGTGAGGATGTTGGAGGTGGAGATTTATAGCCTTTTCTCACAGCACTTGATATAATTTGATATAATATTGATAAAAACTTATCAATTTGATGGCGGATCCAGAAAGGTTCAAACAACAATCACCAGTGACAACTGGAGATTCACCGACTTCCGACTTCGGAGAAAAAAGAGACAGCAACTGGGCCCATGCGAAAACAAGGACAAATACCGGAAGGGCATTAAATGTAGTCACGTAATGCTGATGTTGATAACATTAATAATTTGAGAACAAAGTATAATTTGCACTGTTTGACGTGATATGATAAGCGATCGTTAGATGTAATCTGCGTGATTTACTGCAATGCTTTTTTCCCCTTAGTTGGTCAGAACAAAAGTGGATGTTACTTAATTGTTCAGACGACATTTTCCGGTGAAAATCCTTCTGTTGGTCATAACTCCAAAAAGTAGAATCTGTGATTGCGAATGACAGGATCCACACCGGTGCGGCGACTGACAGCCGCACATTCTCCTCAAAACATTGGATTTACCCGCGCTGTGCCGTGCCGTGCCGAGGCACAACGCACGTAAAGTTGATAATTCCGCGAATAACTGCAATTGCAGATTTCGAACAGAGATGGCGACAAAGAGGAAAAACTGCGGACTGCATCTTTAAATTATGAAAATGAAATGGAAAAAAAAAACGTAGCAATAGGCGTTTATCACTCACCTTAACAAAATGAACGCATTTTATTAAAGTGAACCGAACTTCAACAGTGCTCTGCACTGATTTCAGATTTTAAAAAGGAAAAACTGCGGACTGCAGCTTTAAGTATATTCTTTTAAAGTATAATATTTCCATAATAAAGTATGCTAAAGTGCGCTTAAGGGTCTGTTTGAAATGTTTATCTCGGTTTTGTTTTATGTAATCCGTTTTTCACTTTATTCTTTTGTAATGTCCCCTTCCTTAATTACATCATCTTCCAGAAAGTGACATCACATTTATGGTTGGAAAACATCAGTACGCATTAACAATGCATTTGATGAATTATGTTTGTGTCACTTTAAAACAGTGTTATTGCCAAGAATAGTTTTAACCCTCTGGTGCTCTTCGCGTGTCTCCCATTCATTTCCAATGCTGTAATTTTTTATCAAAATTTTTGAATATTTTTTTTCAGGACCATTTAACTTTTTCAAATCATGTCCATGATTTTTTTTGTGTGTGTGTGTGTGTGTGTGTGTGTGTGTGTGTGTGTGTGTGTATGTGTGTGTGTGTGTTCACATAGCAAGTGCCAAAATCTTTTCCAAGTTTCATACCATTCCGATGAAGTAAAAAATTCGAATAAGAGCCCCAGAGTTAATGTTGTGTCAAAGCAAAACCTATGATATCTAATCATTTACAGCTACATGAAATACTTGAATGAGCAGTGTAAAGATTTTATATGGTTCTTTATACAGTTCTTTACAGATTTGTGGTCAGTTACGTCAAACAACGCCTGCGCCGATCCAAAAGTGACGCTGAAGCTTTGTGTGTGATTCTCTTCAGCCCATTCAGGAACGCTTAACTGCCGGGTCCTGGGATGTGTGAAGGTCTTTCATAGTATGTGACTCTCTAATCCGCTGGTTAATGCACTGAATTGGGTCTGTCTCATCTAAAATCAGCAGAGCTGTTGGTTTTTTTCCCGCTTTTTGTGTAGACCGTTGATGTGCAAAACACTGTGGTGAAACAGACTGCCAGAGAGGTCATATTAAAAGGTCAACTTGATTATCAACTCTAGTCTTATTAAGAAAAGAGTTTGGGTAAATTTGTGTTTCTCAGACTTACTTTGTTATTTTAAATCCTTTCCCATTCAAGCACATCTTGTGTCATTTTTCTTCACTCTAAAAAAATCTTGGGTTATTTTTTCTACCCAAATCATGGGTTGAGCCTTTTGGGTCATATTTTCGAGGTTATTTTTCAGTATTTGGGTAGTTTTTGTGTTGCCCAGCTCCTGGGTCTGACGTAACAACCCAGTGTTTGGGTAGTTTTCTTGTGTTACCCAGATCCTGGGTCAGACGTAACAACCCAGGGATTGAGTTATTTATCGCTGGCTTTTTGCCACATCTTCAGGAGAGAGCAGAGCAGCTCCGTCAAATTGTCTCAAGTAAAATACAGGTTTGTGTACAATTTATTTCATGTTGTTGTGCTGTATACTGTTTAATTTTATACAAAGCAACATACAGAGGCGCGATGTGAGTCACCTAAACGAGTGTAGCGTTATTCAATTACACTTGAATTACTTATAAATGTTTCATTTTTACTTGTAATATTTGTTAAATGAGCTTAAATGTTGGCAATATGTTTTAAAAATGGTAGAAAATATACTATACTGTAAAATATGATTGAAAATAAAGGAATTATCATGCAAGCTAGTGGTTGTATCAAGTAGGCTATTTAAAAAAAGTTTAGAGGATTTAAGTTAATCCATAGACATTAATTCATGTATGAAGTCAAATAAAACAAAATTATAGTAAAAATGAATCAACTACGCTTGGTTTAAACAACCCATTATGCTGGGTTAAATAAACTACCCAGTTTAATGGGTAAAATTAACCCAACATGTGTTCTTACCCAGCCCTTGGGTTGTTTTTAACCCAGTGTTTTTTAGTGTTGCATGATCTCAGTAAAAATTATAGATCAAATTGCCAATTTTTTTTTGGGGGGGGGTCTCAAACATCCACTTCATTATGGATTTGCCCTTTTCTTGCAAGCTCTCTGGGTACAAAATCAAACAGTTGGTGGTTCAAGTACTGCTGCCATCTGATGGGATCAGTTTCAGTTTATTTCAGTGACTTTCAACGCAAAGGAAACCTCTTAGTATTCTGAAAATCAAAGGGCTCTCAGTCCCTTTAAAGGGTCGATCCTGTGCAAACAGGTCTGCGGTGCAGAAGCTGACACCGTTGAAACTATTAGCAAACAAAGCCACGCTAAGGACAAATCATTTACCTTCATAGCATCACAGACTCATCCGGTGGTTTTGCTTCCTTCAGCACTAATCTGTTAATCGCCCGCTTTGTTTACACTCCTGCACGTTCAGTCAGTGATGCCACTCGACGCAACACTGCCACATGTAGCCTGTAGTCCTAGATGTTTCCAGAGCCTCTAGTCTGCTACTGTATGCTAATGGCATTAATGTTTCAGTCCAGCTGATCAAGTCTACTAAACAAAGACAGACTTGCTTGATAAAGACTCGTTTAGAAGGTTTAAACAAGGCTAGTTTGACGGCCTTGTAAGTCTATTAGTTTGAACAATTGGACAGAATATTTGAGGTTATAAGCTTTGTGATGTTTTGAGGTTACTTTTGCGTTGGTGTCCTGGCTGGCTGTTTGAGCATGACAGACAGATTCAAAATCAAGGACACTTTGAGACAGTTAATCAACTGTGAAAAAGAGGGCTAAAAATCACCTCACGCAAACACACGGCCCCTCACACACCTCGTTACAGTGTAATTATAAATTTAAGTACTGCGTAATATTAATTAGCTAAATGCACTTACTGTAGGGTTGGGGTTAGGATTAAGATTTGGTTTAGGGTTAGTTGTATGTAATGATGCATGCATTTCATAGTTATCATGTTATGTGTAACAAGGACACAAAAATAAAGTGTTTCCTTATGTTCATTTAAAGTGTATTATTTCTGTATTATTACTCAGTTACACTTTATATCATTGGTCCACTTTGGAGACTCTTCTAACTATAAGGAACTTTGCAACTACATGTCAGCTAACAGTCATTGGAGTATTAGTACACTGTAGTAGAAGTTTGGGTTAGTATAAGATGACATGTAGTTGTAAAGTAGGGTACGTTTAACGACAACGATACACTTAAAACGGAGAAGATTTTCCTTCGAGTTTTCCGCGCACAGACGACACCGTTGTCAAAACGATCCCCATTCACATGGATCTGCGAAAACGACTAAAAACGCTGTATTCTGCTGTCAGGCCATTAGATGGCGATGAAACACTTTAAACTGAACATGTAATACGCATATGCACGGCGTCATCGTCTTCGAGATTCGCGTTTTTGTTGTTTACACGGAGCCCGTTTTAAAAAACTTGCACTTTGAACCCCGTTTTCAAAAGTTTGTGTTTTCAGGCACCCAAAACACTGTTGTCATGTAAACGAGCGGCCAAAATGCATAAAAACGTTTACGTTTTTAGGTGAAAACGGTGACGTGTAAACATATTAGCAGTCAGTAGAATGTATGTTGTGGAGCATCAAAATAAAGTGTTAGCAGATATTAAGCAGACAGTCTACTAATACTCTAATGACTGCTTGTTGACACGTAGTTGCAAAGTTACTTATAGTTAGTAGAATGTCTAAAGTGGAAATAAAGTGTTGCCATTTACGTTTTTTTCACAATAAAAAGTCTGTCATTTTTGAGATTTTGGATTGGATTGTTATGGGAGAGTCCAGTCAGAAACAATACATCATAAGTTAAACCTTCTGAAGAACTGAGTTTGTAAATGTAAATATGTGATCATCCATTACAGGAAAACCATCAACCGATTGGTTGATAAAACTTGAACGCTGTCAGTTGGAGTCAGAATGTCAAGTCTGTGCAACAACATTATGAAGGCTTTGTCAAGGCAGAACAATAATTGTTGTATTCAGTGTTCATAAACTTCCAGTGACTCCAGATATGAGCTGATTAATGTGTGTATATGGCATACGGGCAGCTTACTTTCCTCCTCAAGGTCACAGTGTCCTAGTCTATTCACCCTCGGGGAGATTCCACGCTTCTAGAATGTTCTAGCTCATTCCCTGCATGGCTAATTTTGTTGTGTGTGTGTGTGTGTGTGTGTGTGGATGGGGGTAGATTCTTCCCCTCTCTCTCTCTCTCTCTCTCTCCGGTGTGTTTGCATTCCTCTCAGTTAATAAGTGTTTGTCTGATCCCAGAGCAGGGGCTAAAGATCACCCCACGCAAACACACGGCCCCTCCCACGCCTCGCTGTGAAAGAGCCAGCGAGAGGGACGCTAAGCTAATGAGTGTCATAAATTTCATGGGCCTTCAGCTCATCCATTAACCATGATAATATCCGGGGGACCAGCACAGATCAGATCTACCGCAGTGGGTCACGTGACCTGTCTGCATGCCAGCACACACATACGTTCACTTTGACGGTACGTTTAGCTTTCAACCCGGTTCAAAAGGCCAGCTTACTGTATATGTTGTGTTTTGGTTTCTTAACTTGCGTAACTAAAAAAACTTTGCCTACTAGACCAGCACCAAACAAGCATAAAGCACAGTGTAGAGTATACACTGCCAAAAACAAAAAACAAAAAAAAAGTATGACACATTGTTGTGACTACATTTGTCACATGACCTCATCATTTGAATGTTTAATTCATTCATTTGGCATCCATGTAGTTGTACAGGTTTGGAATGACATGAGAGAGAATAAATGAATACAGACTTTTCATGTTGGACTTTTACGTTTGACAGCCCGGATCTTCTGGTCCGTTCATTTCACAGTGCATTGCATTGATACTCACATAATCTTTACATGTTATAAATTGCCCATTTTGGTAAAAGTAACAGGGTATTCACAGAACATTTGCATGTTGTACACCAGTTCTGGGGGTAATGCATTACAATTAACGTGCGTTACGTAATCAAATTACCTTTTTTTTAAAAGTAACAAGTAAAGCAATGCATTACTTTTAAATTTACAACGAAATATCTGAGTTACTTTTTCAAGTATTTTCCCCCCTATTTAGTGATTGGATCCTATTCTTCTGCGATCCAGAACAGCAGCACAGCTAAACGGCTTGTTCGAGCAGCGCCCTCTACTGTACAGACGTGAATTTGCATTTACTTCAACCTGAGGCTTATTCTTTTCACTTTTGGTGTAAAAGAGCCCTTACAAATTGCCAAAAGTAGAACTTTTTTGTTATTAAAAAATAAACAAGCAAGCCCAGCCCAGTTGAGAAAACGCAACGCAAAAGTAACATAACCAGGGCTTGACATTAACTTTTTTTGCTCACCAGCCGCTGTGGCTAGTGGTTTTCCAAAGTTACGAGCCACTCAGCATTTTCGCTGACCACAATTTTGACATTGATTACATAGAGAAAAACTGCCATATAGATTTTTTTATATTATCTCATAATTTGGCAACATGTATATTAGGCTGCTGTCACTTTAAGAGCCGACACACCAATCCATTACTCTGTTACGCGTTTTCTTTCTCAACTGTTTATGTTCACTTAAAACATAACTGACTGTGTTTACGTGAATACTCGCCAAGACCAGCATTTTGACATTATTTTGTGTGTATTTGACTGTTTAATGTCAATAAGCAGCGAAAAAGAACTCAGTTTAGTGCTGAGAGGCGGCGTTAGTACACTTTGGGTGTGAACACAAAATCTGCAGGAATGAGTAAAAGAGAGAGAGAGAGAGAGAGAGAGAGAGAGAGAGAGAGAGAGAGAGAGAGAGAGAGAGAGAGAGAGAGCGCAGCTGGTATCTTGTTTCTAATATTGGAAGCCTTTCAGATATTTCAGTATTGATATGTATTGAAAAATCTATATTTTTGACAACACTACATTGCACTTAGTTCATTTTTCAGATGTTATTTAATATAAAAAAAATGATATATTAAAATTTAACCCACCAAAGTAGCTAGTGCGTTACACTGCTGAAATACACACGCATTTGGCTGGTTGTTGGGTGTTAATGTAACCCATTACTTTCCATTAAAAGTAACTAAGCACTTTTTTTAGGGAGTAACGCAGGCAATACTATAACACTTTTTTTCTTCAAAAGTAACTTTCCCCAACACGGATATACACAGTATACACACTATATATTGCAGAAATAGTGAGCTATTCTCAGCACGTCCCAGTGTTGTTATGTCTGACCCAGTCTGGCTACTCAAACAAACTACTGGCTTCTCTAAAAATCCCGTTTAGTGCCACTAGTGGCAAAGGAATTACACACTTCGCCTTTCAAAAACAGTATCAGTGTTGATTGGAAAGGGAAGGGGCTGTGGGAAATTGCTTGAGAAGTCTGTGTTTCACTTCATCCTCCATCTGTTCCAATCAAGTCATTTAATGGGAGAAGCCGCCACTAACAGCGGGTCCTATTGCTGGGGGTGGAAAACTGAGAGTGGCATCGGAGAATGCCTTGGCCGAGCCAGTCTATGAGGGGGTCCCAATTTGGATCCAGCATTGGGGCTTTTGTCAGGTTTTTGTCACCACGGCTGCTCACCTATTGAAGGCTGCGCCTCAGATATGTAAAGCAGCGTCATTTTCAAGTCTTTGCTCCACTGGGAAACAAACAAAGAAATAAAGAAATCAAATCAAGGTTTATTCGGGAAAACAACAGAAGGGGACATCTTCCATGAGTAGCCATAGTAAAAGGCCCTGGCAATGAGGAGGCAACAGCGAAAGAAAAGAAGTAAATGCAAAAATGGAGTAGGGTGAAAGAGTTTACTATGCTCTTGTTTGCTTAAAGTAGGCTTTTTTTTCTTTTCATTGAGTGTAGCCAAGTCCTGCAGTCGGCTTGGTGCGTCTCCCACCCAGCATTCAAAGGCAGGTCCGGACTTGCCAGTTCAAGGTCGAGCCGCGTCCGCCAGTCTTTCCCTGGCTACCGTGGGCCTTGTTTATGTTTGTTTTTTTCTCGCTGTCACTGTAATTCCCTCTCTCAGGGACAGTCTTCAGGTCTCTCTCGAGATCAGGTGTCAGGTGAGCTCTTCTCTTCCTGCTTTTGTATGTGATAAACGTGTCCCGTTTAGCGGCTGCATTGTTTCATGGTCGCCACAACAGAAGCTTCATCCTTGACACCTTCGAGATTGAATAACCTTGAGCCGCCGAACCTGTACCTGAAGGTGCCATTCAGAGCACGAACTGCCATGAACTGCTCCTGAAAATATAGGCTACCCGCTGCTTACGTGCGACAGGTCTGATTGTTGCTATTGTCGTGATCTTGCAATGGAAGGTTAGGCTAGTATAATGCAAAATGAATGAGATGTATAGTTCTCTTGAAGAAAATGATGGTGCCTTTGTGACTAGGGTGGACGCACAGGCTAGAAATGTTCTTAGAAAACAATACCCTACAGGCTAATTTAGCTTTACAACGCATTTGATTACTTCATAATCCCAGTGAATTTTTCATGGGAGGTGTGCTCCTATAGTCTAAAATAATGAGGATTAACAATAACTCCAGTTGTTGTTGTTTTTAACTGGAGAAACTACCTTACAATGAACTGTATAAATATATACCATATAATGTATGCCATCTCAGCACCAACATACTTGACCAATTTGAACGTTAATAAGACATAATTCACATTTACTGTCCAAATAACATACCTGACATTAAAATCAAGCAGTTAATATTAACTTAACAACACAAAATGTAGCATAAACACACCGATGTCTTTAAAAATAAAGGGTCCTAAAGGGGGTTTTCAAAGCAATGCCATTTTTGGTTCCCCAAAGAACCTTTCAGTGAACAGTTCTTTATTTTTTCTTCTTATTGTGAGAACATTTTAATCATTGAAATAACGTTTTTCTACTATATGGAATGGAAAGATTACATGGGTGTTAAAGGTTCTTCATGAGACCATCAATGCTAATAAAGATCCTTTATTTCAAAATGTTATTTATTTTTAGTATACACAACTTACAATATATATATATATATATATATATATATATATATATATATATATATATATATATACAGGTGCTGGTCATAAAATTAGAATATCATCAAAAAGTTGATTTATTTCAAGAATTCAACTTAACAGGTGAAACTAATATATTATATATACTCATTACATGCAAAGTGAGATATTTCAAGCCTTTATTTGTTATAATTTTGATGATTATGGCTTACAGCTTATGAAACCCACGAAATCAAAATCCCAGAAAATTAGAATATTACATGAAGTCACACAGTAATACCATGGTCATTGAACCAGGTTTTGGTTCTTTTGGCATAAAATCATGTTTATTTGCTTTTTAAATATATAAGGCAGTTACTCAATGTACTAGCAATGACCAAGTGTTTAGTTATTGATAAATTCCAGTCCAATTATCCCTATTATCTAGTTGCTTATTAGCATGCATATTACTAGGATATTGGCTGTTTATTACTACTCATAAAGCACACGTTAATGCCTTATTCTGCATCCCTTAACCCTACCTAAACTTAACTACCTTACTAACTATTACAGTTTTTCTCGATTGCTTTTTTACACTATAACCAGGCTCTTGAACTACAATTTTTAAAACCATGACGCCGTTTATCAAAAAGCACACCCATTTCCCTAAACTATAAACACTATTCCCCTGTTTTGACACATGAGGCAGATTTGTTGAACTGTCACTGCCAAACTCTACACACAATTGTTTCATTTCTCATTGCCTACATGTTGTCATTTAGAAAGCACTAGCATTCAATATTGTTCACACAAGTCAGCACAGCTTCAGCTCAGTTAGCACACAGTTACACAAGTGGAAACACTAAGAGTCAAAATTAGACTAGAGTAGAGAGTAAAAAGAGTAGAGGAGAGCGGGGCACAACCTAACACTTTTTGACTTTCTCAGTTTGTGTAAATCTACTTAGGGTTCAGAGTATTTATTTTTTCCCCACATTAATTTCACACATGTCTAGTAGAATTATGTGGTTTTATTTTATTAATACAAAAATACAAATGTGACAACATGCTCCATAGGGTGGGGTACATTGTAACATGACCATATGACAGCTTAAAATACTATCTGATCTAATCAAAATAATATACAAGACAAACTAAAATATTTTCTCAATAAAATACAATTATTAACTTTTTCATAAAAAATAATGGCATTTTTTAATAATTGAAAATAAAATAATTCTTTGAGTTTGACAATGAACACACCGGAAAACACAACTATACAACATAATCATTTCTGAACATTGACTCTCAGTCTTTATTCACCCTTTTTCTCATGGTTTCTCAATAGAATTCATAAAAGTGTAGAATAGTTCTAAGTTCTATTTTAACGCAGTGTTACAACGTTTCCCACCTGCACAACTGGGATTTAAAGCCGGCTAGTGTCTTCTGCTGGTTAGATCAGCATTAAAGAACTATCTCAACTGTTAAATAACATATTTGAGATTAAAATAATATCAGATTTGTCTAATTTAAAATAATCACCAAAAATAGAGATGAAAGATTAACATAAGTAAGAAATTTACTTTTGCTTGGTTTAATAAATGTTCAGTGATATCTTCCAAAGATGGGTTAGAGTTAGGTTAGGGTTAGAATTTTGAATTCTGAATTATTCTGAATTTTGGCGCAATTTTTTATTTATATGTTTTTATGGCAAATAGTAAAAACACTAAGTTTCGTCATGCCAGTGTGTGCAAGTATTTAAATCAAGGGTGTTACAACTAGCCTCACGTTAGGTTGTGCCCCGCTCTCCTCTAGTAGAGGAAGAGGAGGAAGAGGAGGAGGAGGAGGAGTATGAGGAAGGGCAAGGAGACAAGCAGTCTCATATGAAATTCGTGCCACTCTAGTTGACCAAGTCCTTGTCCATGGTATGAGGGAGGCTAGCTTTATTTATAAAAACTAATATGCAGTAACTCATAGTTAATAGTTAATTAATAGTGAGAATTGGACCCTAAACTAAAGTGTGACCCTGATTTTACAGTCGTATTCTACATTACTATAGTAATAACTGCTTAATAACTAGATACTAAGCCTAAACCAAAACTTAACCCATGGCAAGTCCACGATGTTACTTTATATTATGCAGAACATTCTTGGATAAGTTTACTGTAACTAAACTGCTAATAGTTGTCAGGAGTATGCTCTGTTTCATTGTGTTTGTTCCTGTCTTGATAGTTCAGTTTCATTCAGTTCACCTGCTGTTGGTTAATTAACTCATTAGTTCCCTCCTTTAGTTCTGGTGTGAGTGCTCCCTGTTTTGTTCAGTTCTTTGTCCTGTCTCGTCAGTATTAAGAGGTTGTTTCCTGTGTTTCATTGTTGGATTAAAGATTAAATTCTCCTCCGTCATGTGCTCCCTTGCAACAGCCGCCCGTGACAATAGCTTTTGGAACATGTAATTCAATATCACTTCAATAGATTGTGCCAAAATTCTGAGATTGTTTTATGATTTTTATTGTTGGATACATTGAAATGATTCAAGATCTGAGTCGGCGGGACAGGCCAAATTCACCATTTTAATGTCTGGTAATTGGTGCATATTTTTAGTGTGACCCAGAAAAGCAATTTCATAAGTTTCATAAGTTTGTGAAGAAATGGTAGCTATAGCTGTTTGTTTATTAATGCTTATATAAAAACAAACCTAGTCATGTTTAGAAATGGAAAATGGAAATGTCTAATTGTCAGTCATTTCAAAAACCTTGAAGTTTAATTGTTGTAGTTAGTGTAAACTGCACTTTAGTTCATGTGTCTAATGATCCATGCTGTTTCCAATGATCAATGATAAGTACTAATGATACTTATTGCTTCTTTTCTTTATAGATTGTTATGAATTAAAACAGAAATAAAAACTTAAATCAAATTGGGCTTACTGACACACTGTAAAAAATTATTGTGATTTTAACGATAAAAGTGAAAAACTGCTAATTGGTTAGCAGAAAGTTTCCGTAATATATACGGTAAATAACTGTGATAGATCTAACCATACATTTAATACATTTTACAGTAAAATACCATTAAATTAAGTGAAAAAGAACAAGTCATTGAATAATTTACAGTGAAAAAAACGTAAATTGACATTCCCACAATTCCCTGCGTGACACTTCACATGTGATGTATTTTTTGTTGAAATAACTTTTTCTTCATATATATATTGTATTGTGGATGAGCTTTGATTCATCATGTGACTCTCATCACCACTGTGATTGGTGGATGTCAGTGTATTACAGTGATACAAAACAGATACTTTTACAGTAAATTAACATTATACCAGATAATGTTATTGGTTATGATAATGTTAAAATGTTATGATAATGTTAGAATATGTTTTTTACTGTAAATTTAAAGTCCGCGTGAACCGGAAGTTGCAAACGACTTTTCTCCAGTGTTGTGACGTATTTCCCAGTGAAAGGGAATATTGAACAGAGGGCAGGGTTTTACTCTAGCGCTCCTCCTCTCCATCTCTGCTCATAACAGACTAACGGTTTGAGGGGAGTGGTTAAGCGTTTCCCAACCCAAGCCGTCAAACCTACATCATCAGAGAAGGAACGCCATTCCAGACCGGAAGTAATTTTTCAGACTTTGATTAAAGATTACGACGGCAAACAATTTTTTTCTGTGTATTAACTTGCACGGATTCATTTTTCACCACAAGACTAGTAATATGAGCTAAGAAAGTAAATAGGGTCAATTTTGATTTAAGTTGGACTTTAAGTGAAGTTTGCAAAACCTAAAACGTTGCTACCGTATTTTTTTACGGTAAATTTCTGGCAACCACAGCTGCCTTTTTTTTTTTTTACCTAAAATTTAACTTTAATTTCACAAATTTAAGACTTTGGAAGGCCTTAATTTGAAACGCATCTCATGAGCAACATGTTAAACAGCATTATTAGAGCTGATTACAATGAGCCGTCCAAACAGCAGGAAATGGCTTTGTCATGGGGCTCTTTTGCAGGATCACCACCACCCCCAAACACCTACAAAAGAGCATCACAGGCCTGCGTAATGAACAAAGAGCCTCCCACCGTTTCACTATGTATTGTTTTCCCTATGCTCGCTCACTGTGTGTATTGCCCTCTAAGCTGGTGATGGATGTCGGATTACTCAGCCACTAGTGTCTCACTAACAAAGAGACGCTGGCTCTGAGAACACACACACACACACACACACCACCTACAGCCCAGCATGTCACAGCCCACTGCTTCCCTGACCTCCACGTCTCTGATATCAGCGCTCATGTGCTAATCATGCGGGCTGCACTTTCATTGTGTGGACTTGTTAATTTTTGTTGAATAACTGCAATAACTCCTGTCTCTGTTGTGCAACAGTAAAACCGAACATACAGTAAGCTGATGTTTGATTGGCCGTAACATTATTACCTATTAGCATAAACAACCTGTCACATGCCTCTAATTCCATGTACTGTAAATCAAAGCAAAGTCGACATAAAAACACAACCCATTTTATTGACATAATTTCAAATATTTATATATATATATATATATATATATATATATATATATATATATATATGAAGAGTTCAGATGCAAAAGCCTCTAAGTGCCATCTGAAATTTTCTTCTAGAATGATCCTTTTTATCAAGCTTGTATATTTAAGTTCAGTAATGTCACTTAAATGGCAATGAAAATTACCTATGAATTGTCATTTAAGTGAAATTACTGAACTTAAATATACGAGCTTGATAAAAAGGATCATTCTAGAAGAAAATTTCAGATGGCACTTAGAGGCTTTTGCATCTGAACTAAATATATTAAGGAGAAAAATATTTTGTTTTATTTTGAATGATTTATCATTGCACAATATGGTCATATGTAGAAGCTTAATAGGGTCAATCCTTGTGAAAAGAGAAGTGTGCTGAACTATACTGAATGTGCACTTGTAGTGTACTTCACATCTTGAAAGTATTGTATAACTTAAAAAATACTGGACTTGCAGATAATATAACGAAATGACACACTCAAGTACACATTGCATCTTGTAATAATGTCAAATTAAAAGCTTTACATTACAGTACGTTTAAATCAATATGTTTTAATCATCTTTTGTCGTGTTTTAAAGAAGCGCACTTATTTTGATGTGTTGACTAACAATAACATACTAAAGTACTTGATTATAAATTAAGCTGTAGTGTTATTCAATGTTACATTTAAAGTTAATACAGTATATTTTAAATGTACTAAATTGCAGTTTCATCATTACAAATGTGTAATTAAAATATATTTATATGCATGACATCTGTTGCTATGTGAAAACTGTTAGTCTGATCGATTTAAATGGTAAAATAGTCTGTATTGTAAAGATGCAATGGTAATATTGTTAGCAAGAACCTCTTATTGGATGTCGAGATGGTGGTCCAGGATTATAAAGCTGGCGGTGCTGATGTTGCTGGTGGACTTACACACAGTCATGCACTCGCAAAATGTACCTTTCTGTGTCTGTGTATGCTGGTTTAGAAGTGCACGTCCTGATTATTATGCCTGAGTTAAACACGTTTCTGGGTCAACGTTTTTTGTTGATCCTGGAACAACATTCATTCCTGTCTGAAAAAGTACTCATAACCCCATCCCTACCCCTAAACCTAACCCTACCCATAACTTAAAATAAACTTTATTTTACATACATAAAATATACCACATAAAATCAGAGGGAAATGATGGTAAATAACACTGATGCAGAAGCACCTAACCCTGGTTGTAAGCCTAAACTTGACGTAGACTGTAACCTTGTCCCGTAGTCAATCATTGTATCCCTTAAAACTCATCTTTGATCACTAAAATGACATATTTAAACTTTTTTTTTCCTTGAAAAAAATTATTCATGCCTTAAAATAGCTTGAATGTAACTCTACACCCTTGCCTCATTTAGTATGCGTGGTTCTATGAATATGCAAATGAGCCCCGCCTCCACTCACTCACACCAGCTCAGAGATCCACTGGTTGACGATCACACGTTGATCTGATTGGTTACAAGGTAGTGTGTGACGTCAGAAACACCAGCGATTTCAAACCGTGTTTTTGAGACTGTCTTTGGTTCACTGCAGTTTTAAAGAGAAAATACTCAGCAATGCTGTCGACTTATGTATTTACACATGGTTTGTCTTAAAGCATATTAAAAACACCACATAGACATATAAACAACATTAAAAAGCTTGATTTTCACCACAGGGGGTCTTTAAGATTCCCACTCAAGCTCACGTTAAGGGCATTATGTACAACAAGCAAAATTGAAGACAAACTGGTGTGACGTCATTTTGAACAAAATCAGTCAAGTCAAGTCAAGTTTATTTATATAGCGCTTTTCACAATACAGATTGTATCAAAGCAGCTTCACAGTATTAAATTAAAATAATACATCAATGTTTGTTTCTAGTGTAAAACGTCCACGTTTGGTAATGCTGATCAATAGTATTGTTGATTGATTAATGAAATTAAATATCCCCAACTGAGCAAGCCAAAGGCAACAGTGGCAAGGAACCGAGAAACTCCATCAGGTGACCTAATGGAGAAAAAAAAAAACCTTGGGAGAACCCAGGCTCAGTCGGGGGCCAGTTCTCCTCTGGCGTTTATGAACTAGAGGTCGGATTTAACTGTAAGATTAAAAGTATTATATGAATGCCTGGCTGAAGAGATGCGTCTTTAATCTAGTTTTAAACTGGGAGAGCGAGTCTGAGCAACGAACAGTATCAGGAAGACTATTCCAGAGTTTTGGAGCTAAATGTGAAAATGCTCTCCCTCCTTTGGTGGACCTAGATATCCTAGGTATGACCAAAAGCCTCGAATTTGACTGGAGAGCCGAGAGCTCTCCAGTCTCGGTCGAAAATGAAGTTTGTTTGGTGTTCGTTTTTGGAGTTCGAAACTTCTCGCCAAAGCAAACTTTCCAGAAAAGTTCACTCTGGCTGGTAAAACCCTTCGAATGACCATAATAAGTGGGTGTGGCTCTGAAGCTCCGCCTTCTTTGACATAGAAATCTTCTCCGGTTCATTCCTTGAGGTCAGACGCTAGTAAAAACATGAACACACACTGATTCGATTTTATAGTAGAAACTGAAGTTGTAATTCTAATCGAAAGCGACACTGACAGTTACCCATGTTTAATAGTGTAAAGCTGCTTGCTTTAAAGCAATTTATTGTATAAAGCGCTATATAAATTAATATTTATATCCGAACTGCAGATGATGCAAACATCCACATCTCTATGATCAGATGCTTTCTCAACTGCTGGTTTCTCTTTTTTTTTTTTGCTGTGTGTTTATTTTGTTATCGAGATGAAAGCGCGCAGCACATATTTACATATTCATCTAAACGTCGCTTTCAGCCGCATGGACGGCATCGGGATTTTCGCTAATAGTATATCACTGCAAAGCTATTTCCAACTCTGTTTTACCCCTAAACGAAGACAAAAAAAAAAAAAAAAACGTCACCCCTGAAGAGAAGGGAATAACATGTTTCCCTTTTCATGCGTTACTCTGAAAGGTAAGTGCACTTTCACAAAGACATACGCCATCATCACCTTAATAAATCCTCGTGTCCGCCAGACCCCCTCATACCGCGTCCTGCCAGCC
Organism: Squalius cephalus; assembly: GCF_949319135.1. NCBI lineage: Eukaryota > Metazoa > Chordata > Actinopteri > Cypriniformes > Leuciscidae > Squalius > Squalius cephalus. The sequence goes on along the minus strand of NC_137122.1, from coordinate 54,522,049 downwards.
TCCCCTAATCAAACCCCCTCCTCGGCCCGCAGACGCTGTTATGGACCCTTGCCCATTTTGTGCTCGGCCCTCA